>NW_026915847.1:3446462-4135755 GCF_034315485.1 Pezoporus occidentalis | reverse complement strand
CATCGAAGGCAATTCCTGATTTGTTTTAATGTTGACTCTGTAAGACATGCAACACTGCAGAACCTTTTGTTGTTGGAACAGGGACATGGATGTGAAGAGTTTGATGGAATGTGTTGTATGAGTCTCTCTGATTATGCTAATTTGATGCACGAACAGCTGAGAACCCTGGCTCAGCTTACCCAGCAATAGTAAATGAGCAATATCCTAAGAATAACTAGATGGTTGTCTTCACGGAGCATTACAGGTTGAGTCAAACACTGTTGTTTGAAGTATTGTACTTATGTATCATTGTTAGGTTAATCATCGTAGCTATTAGACTTGTTTATAGTTGTGTGATAAAACAGGTGAACAGAATAACCCATAATGCCTTGCACATCCAACCTTGCCTTGAACACTGCCAGGGATAGGGCAGCCACAACTTCTCTAGGCACCCTGTGCCAGCGCCTCAGCACCCTCACAGGGAAGAGCTTCTGCCTAAGAGCTCATCTCAGTCTCCCCTCTGACAGGTTAAAGCCATTCCCCTTGGCCTGTTCCTACAGGCACCTGTCCTAAGCCCCTCTCCATGTTTCCTGAAACCCCTTTAGGCACAGGTTTATGGGGAAAAGTTCCTTTCTTATGGCTCTGAAAAGAGCAAACCAACACTAGTATCTTCTAGGCAATAATTTCCTATCCATCCATGCAGAATAGAAACCCCTCATCAGGAAGTTAATATCTGCTATTAGCAACCTTTATAAAAGCAAACACACAGCCAGGACACTGCCGACCTCCATTTTGCTTTCCTATTCTGTCCAGGAAGTGATTTATGCATGCTGAGCTTTGAGGCTCTACTGCATTAGACATTATTGACCAAGAGAAATGATTGAGGACAGGTTGGATGGGGCTTGCAGCAACCTGCTCTACTGGAAGGTGTTTCTGCCTGTGGCAGGGGGCTGGAAATGGGTGAGCTTTAAGCTCCCTTCCAACCCAAACCATTCCATGGTTGTATGAAAAGCTGCTTTCACCTCCTCACTTTTGAGTGGGGTTTCTGAAGGACCCCAACACATCAGCACAGTGAGCTGATGTTTCCCATTACTTAAACTGACTCTTCAGGCTATGGCCTGTGTTTGCTCTGAACACAACCCACATTGTAGCTGTGTCTGCCCAGCACCCATCACTGCAAGTGGAGAGAACCATCCACTTTTTCCAGAAGAAATCCCTGATATGGATGTTTAAAATAGATCCAAGCTGAATCAAAGCCCCCAGATGCATCCTTGTCTCTATAAGGGGAACCTTCTGTGACTAATTCAGATGTGGAAACCTACAATTAGATACTACCGCTCCTTTGACCAATGTGACTCAACCATCAAACCCTGGAATGAGAAATCATGAGTAAGCTGCAGCTGGGATGGAAAATAAGCTTGGCCTGGATGGACAGATATAAGTTAATGAAGAAGTGATAGGGTAGTTCTGGACAACACAGAGTCTTTGAGCCATGAAATAGGTTGGACATGTCTGGATACAACATATGGCCAGAAAGTGAAGTTCCACTGTGCTCCTAGGTCAGCATGGTGGCAGCTTTCCATGGTGCAGGCCAATCCAGAAAAGCAAAATGCCCAGCTACATCCTACGGAGGAAATAAGTACATTTCCTATGAGGAAATAAGTAGATGGGCACATGAAGCTGAGAGCTGGTCTTCATAAGGTTCCCTACCACCATGCTGATGGAGATGAGTAAAACACTCACAAAGAGCAGCTTCTACACGTTGGGGAAGCCCAAGAGGACAAACGTGGTCACACTCAAGTGCTTTCCTCCAGCCACTCTCTTGGCAGCAGGAGACAAAGAAACATGGGAAGAGGTTGAATCACTTCTCCCAGCTCACAGGAACACACAGTGCATGAGGTTAATGCAGGATTTGGGGTTAGGGAAGGACAGGACGCAGGGGGAGGTGGCACTGAGCAAGGTGCCACTGAGCCCCGCTGCGAGCGCAGGGGTTGGAGAGCCCCTGGCTGCACAGGCCTTGCACGGGGCAGTCGATGCTCTGGCAGCCACAGGGCTGCTCCTCGCTGCCAGTGCAGCAGATGGGACTGGGGCCAGGCTGCCAAAAGAGGGACTCCAGGGGCCGCGGCTTACCAATGAACCTCACAGCTGCCAGTCGCACGCTGACCTGAGCGTGCTGCAGGTAAAGCAGGCTCTGACGCACATATTTTTCTGCTCTGCTCTGCTCCTGCTCCAGCTGGAAAGAGCACAAAGTCCCAGAGCTGACACAGACCTTCCCCAGTCGCCTGGGCCGTTCCCTCCTACCAGCACCCCACACCTCCCCTTGTTCCCCAGGCCATGTGTGTCTCCCAGCCAGGAGCCCTGTGGGGCTGAGGTTCAGAGACAGCTGCAGGCAGAGCAGGGTCTGGAGCTCCTGAGAGCCCCCTGTGCCACTGCCAGGGCCCAGATGTGCCTCCTGCAACATCCTGAGGGTGGGGAGGTGAGAGGAGCACCCCGTGTCCAGCCTGGGACTTGTCCTCACCAAGCGCTGCACAGTTTGCCATCTCTCCAGTGTCTGCACGTGGTGACTGAGCCATTCCCATTTGAGCACCTTCGCAGCTGCACAGATGGCTTCCTGAGAGGCCTGCAGAGGGGGACAAGGATTGGGGAGATTGTGGACAGGGCTTGAGACCCAAAGGCCTGGCCCTCAGCACTTGCAGGGACAGCTGGGAAGCCCCTGCGGACTCCGCTCTTCAGGCCTTGGTGGTCACGGACTGCTGCTGAGCCCTGCTGGACCACGTAGGGCAGGTGTGGGAAATGTCTGTGTCAGCTGCTCCTGCCCTCACTGACGCCCAGGCCACCCCTGCGGGCTCAGCACACCCTGCCCCACACCACGGCTTAGGTTTGGAATCTGTACCTTGGCCACGCTCTCGATCTCGTCACTCATGTGCAACATGAGCGGGACCAGGCTCCTCCGCACCTTCTTCTGCATCTGCCGCTTGTCCTTCCAATCCGCCATCTGTATTATCTCTTTGAAGAGGCAGATGGAGAGCTCTTGCGTCTGGCTGCACTCCTGGTAGGGAGGAGGACAGGAGGGCTTCAGTAACAGCTGCTCCCTGAGCCAGGGCGTCAGCGTGGCTGAGGGGAGGGGCCCGGCCTCAGGTCTCCCAGAGCCATCAGCCTGTCGGGGAGAGGCTGGGCTGGGCTGCAGAGACCAGAAGCCATCCCCACGAGAGCGCGGGGGCAGAAGGAGAGGCTTAGCCCTGGGCAAGCGCTGCCGCCAGGCTGTGCTGCCGGGCAGTTGCTCTTGCAAAGGGCCCCTCAGTGGGACTCAGGTTTCCACAGCAACCTTACATCATCAAAGAGTTGAAGGAGCTTCTCGGCCAGCTCCAGAGCGATGGAGCTGGCCTTCTTCTTCAAATGACCTATTATGTTTCTGAACGTGAGCAGGGCCTTCATCTTGTTGTCGCTGTGGGCACTCTGCAGGGTCTTCATCAAGTCTGGCAGCATGACCAGTATTTTCCTTGCCTGTAAGAAGCACAGAATTTCTTTCTTGTGAAGTGGTGAAAGACCACCCAGGCCAAAATGCTCTGGTCACTAAGCACCAGCCTCCTGTCCGGCTGCATGGGTGGTGGCACAGGAATTCCTGCAGCAGCCTCCTGGCAGGCCTTGCCTGTGGGTGCACTGAGGGGATGGGGGCACGTGAGGGGACTTTGAGGGCATTTAGAGCCGTCACCCCAGGTCCCGACTCCCAGCCCAGGTCAAGCCACCGCGTTCCCCACTGCCCAGCACCAGGTGGCCAGCACGGCTTCACTTGACTATGCCCTGCTCACCGATGATTTTAAAGTTAGCATCTGCACTTACAGTGTGGAACGTTGACTATTTTATATAGTCACTCATATTAATTGTGTATATAACAGGGATGATATTTATTAGCCATCTCAATCAAACCAAATGACTTAACATAAAGATGAACACACATTAGAGGATTCACCCACAGATTGCATTAACCTCTAGCTCATAAACAGAGAAAAACATTTTCAGTATGATTAAAATCAAATGTCTGGCAATAAAAAATTAGGCATTTTTAACCCTTAAGCCCCTTTCTTATGCAAAGTCATACTTCAGGCCTTAAAAATTTTATTTGTATCCACTTGTGTTTTCTATTCCTGGTCTTCTTATCCAGGCTAGAAGCAGGCTCAGCTGCAGCCAGCCTGTTTTCCTGTCTACAGAGGTCTAACCTTTAAATGAAACCCCACAGAATATTGTAGATGGTAAATTGTAGACGGTAAATTACACACCATCTCAAAGAAGGCTGGGAAAGCATCTTGCAGGGAACTGTCAAAAATCAGTAAGATTGCTTCTGTTCTTCAGCAGTCCTTGACAAGAAGCGAAGTGTTACCTAGACACACACGCACACACAAAATACTTTCCTATCTCATAGGCATTCCTGCTAGTGAGCTTTGAACCAGGCTACATAGCTGGAAGTAACCATGTTGGAGATAAAACCGGATGCCTTTTGTTGATAGCAAAGACCTGGGTCCATTGACAGACGATTTCAAACCACTTGTTTTCAGAACACAGTTTTGCTCTCAGGCATCGCTTTATAATTTTAATACTAGTCAAATAATTGTGGCTTTCTATTCTCTCCTATGTGTACTTAAGTGCAGTAAAGTGCCAGAATAAGACATCTGTGCTGTCTGACTTGGGGACTCCACTCTGTACAAGAGCAGGAAGGGGTGTATTCTAATGCATGCTATTGATAGGGTTTGTGTGAGATCCCCTTGTAGAGATAAGTTCTCCTGTGCCCCTCCCTTGCCTCAGTTAACCCATGAATGCCCTGTTTTCCACTTCATGCTGGACATAATCTTTTTTTTTGCATGCAAAGGGTGTTTTGAACAAGAAGCAGCAGAGGTGCTTCTGCCAGGTTTGTGCCACCAAAAGCAGGCCAGACAAGGAGAATTTATCCTGAAATCTACAGCTGTTGAGAGGTCGTTTTGCATAGATGTAGTGTAGCCTTAATTAGTGGAATGCGTGGGCTAATTCTTGTGGAAATACTTTGTATGTATCTGAGGTATATGGCAACAGTTTTGTACCTTCATTTAAACAAAGGGAAATTTTTGAAGGACCCTTTACTTAAAATTTTCAGCAGGCTGACTACTGTATTTTGTAGCTACCTCCAGTAGGAATTCTGAAAGTTTTAGTATAGATTGGGTAAATATGTGTAGGTAATGTAAAATAATTTGCTTCATGTACTGTGGTTAACATAGTCCTTGAGTATATGAATGCTGTCCTGAATTTACTGAGGAGGTAGGCTCCCATCCAGTTGTCAGAATTCTTCTGAGCTGAGTTGTGCGAAATGTTTTTTTCCTAACTTAATGAAGTCTGTTCCACAACAGACATTACCAGGGGTGATGGATGCTGTATCTCAGCAGTTGCTCTCTGAGTGAAAAAATTGAGTATTTCAGATCTCATAAAACATTAGAGATGAGTTGTAGAACGCTACTGTTGGTGTGGGACTGCAGATGGTGCCAGTAAAGGTGCTGTGAGGCACTGGAGGCTGTGTTGTTATCCAAGTCTGGAAAACCCTGGGTTCTGATAACTATCCTCAGGGAAAATACAGTGAGTGCATGAAAAAAGCTCTGTCCTGATAAGGCACTGTATGTGTATCGAGAATGCTTTGGTGTTTTCTCCTACTGCTGTTGCAGAGTGATGGGGGGCAATGGAATTTGCTGCTTATTCAGTAAAAGATTCCCCATCAGGGTAGAATCACATGCACTGTGTTGGGATTGGGCAGTTTTGTTCACATAAACAGGTACACAAGGAATCACAAAACTGCAGAATGGTTGAGGTTTGAAGGGACCTCTGGAGGCTGAACTTGTGCAAACATTTTGTGATTTTCTTTATGAAAGACAACATCAGTAAAAAGTCAACTCTGAAACAAAACAAGGTCCAGCTCCTTCTCTTCTGTACAGAATATAGAATAATCACTGCCCCTAGCAGTGACTAAAAATGTGCAGAGGAATCAAATTTGTTTAGTTGCTAAGTGACTATAATAGGCTTTCAGATATTACTAACAGGGCATTCTGGGATAGCAGTAAACTACAGTAGTCCAGTATTAACAAACAGTAAGTAGTAGTGTAAGTAGTAATAGTGTTTTAAGTGTGAATCAGAAAGTGTAAACTATCCATTGTTTTCTAGGGAAAATATATTTTGAAGTTGTTTCTTCCCTCATTTGTACTAGTTGGCAGAAATCTAATCTTTGCACAAAGATCACTGCTTCATCTAGCACAGGTTTTGTCATGATATGAGGTACTAGTGTCTGACACTGACTGATGTTAAGAGGCTGTCCCCTTTCTAGAAGTCATCCCTACTGCTTGCGCCTCTCAGCGGTCAAGCCCAGAGTATTCAGGAGGTTTCAGGAGAAGCACTGCCAATGACTTCTAAAACAAATTTATTTTCTTTGTAACTGTGGGCCAACCTGCAATATTTTCTCACATCAGTAATCCTCTGGAGTCATTAAGACCATTCGTGTGACAATTTACTAAGCTTCATTTCTCTTGCTCTATGCTACAGATACAGCTCTGCTCTTTTCTCCCTTACAACTTCATTACAACTAAAACTCCATTTTTTAATCTCATTTGTGATAACAAAGTAAATCCTTTTAAAGGTTCATCCAGTTAAGCATATTCTTTTAAGGAATGCAATTTCACAGTTTCATGTTATTCTGAGCTTGCAAAGTGCCTTCTGACAGTAAAAAGTTGATCTCAGATTCTCACTTAAACAAGTAAGCATAGATCCAGTGCCTGAAAGTTACATCAAATAAAAACTGCTGTCTGAATAATAGAAGAGAAAAAATAATCTACCACTCTTCAGTACAGGTTTGCAATTGCGACAGCAGATGGCTCAGATACAGCAGAGTCTGGCTATATGGATAGCAACATTGTTATTCATCCATCAGCCTCATTACACCCAGGCAGTCTGGCTGTGCCCTGTTACAGGCGTCCTATTGTAGCCTGAGAATATGGTTTGATCAGGATGTATAATCCTGGCATTAAATAAGTACATTTTTCTAATGAGATTATTGTAAGGGTGATTAACATGGCATTCCAATTTCTGATCCTACTGTGATTAGAAGAAGAATGTATTCATCGCCACTGCATTTTGAATCTTTGCACCTTGAGGCATTCTAGGGACTCAGAAGTCTGGGTTTGCTTTCTTATCTGCATATTAAATTTCAAGACCAGTGATAGATCTTGATGATAGAAAAATAGTCCATAATCATCAGAAAGATTATCATTAAAATAATGACATTGCAAAAAGCTTTCAAAGCAAAAAAGAAGTGTCAACTTCTTTGAAGCACATAGGTTCAGTATTAGAGGAGGTTATGGATAGCTTTAATTTAGTAACTGAACTTAAATGGAAACAGGGGACATGCACAACTGGAATTAGGACGTAACGTTTAAGATTTTCAAAGAAGATTAAAAATATATTCTGTTCAGGATATATTTCATTGAGGATTGTTATACAATCAGGCAAGATGCAGAGCAGGGGGAGGGAAGCTACCTTTTTAAAGCTATCTACCTGCTATTTTTAGATGTTAGTAAATCCTTTTAATTTGTATTCAAAACACATCTGTAATACTTTTGTTTAAGAAGCTAGATCAGTTTCTGGGATTTATAGTGACTGAAATTACCAAGTGTTTGCTTTCAGATATGCATTTGCTGGAATACAGAGAATGAAAACAACAAATAAATTAGGAATATAGAGAAAGACTGAGGGGTGGGTTGCTGTGCCAGAAGGTAGAAGGTGGCCACCAACTGCAGTAAGTGGAGCCAGGACTATTTACCTCAGTGGCTATGGTGTACTCGAAGAGAACATGGGATATATATCAAAAACCAGTTTTGATTGGTGAGTACAAAATCTAAAATAAAGACTTGTATATGCACATACAGATACTCGTAATTGCAAAACTCAGAGCTCAGAAAGGCAGTGACTTGAGAGGACTGGAATAGGGGAGCAAGTCAGAAGAGACTTAAAAAGACAGGGAGGGGATCACATATGGCTTATATCAGAGAAAAGCTCACAAATTTGTAAGCACACCAAGAAGAAAATACTTGCTGGTGATGTGTCATGGTTTGTCCAAAATACAGCACTGCACCAGCTACTAGGAGGAAAATTAACTCTATCCCAGGAGAAACCAGGACATGAAACTAATGAAGAGAAAGCAAATTCAACAGTAGCTTAGTAGTGACAGGACAAAGTAGGTGTGATTAAATGGTAGGAATGCTAAACATTTGAGCCACATTGTTCAGCAAAGAGAACTACTGAGGTGGTTCCTGTTACATAGCTTGGCACAGATGTTCTTGATCTGTGTACCTCTTAGAACTATCAAAAAGCAGCCTGGCCATTCAAGCAGACAGCTTCACAAGAAATTCTTTGTTCTGCTGATTTACTGTTTAAGGTTGGACAAAGCAGCTACGCTTACTTTATTTTGCTCAATTCTAACATGTATTTGGAAGCATCTGTACTTTTCATGGAATCACAGGGTGGCTGAGGCTGGAAGAGATTTCTGGAGGGCATCTGGTCCAACCTCCCTGCTCAAGCAGGGCCACCTACAGCCAGTTGCTGACGACTGTGTCCAGACAAGTTATGAATAATCTCCAAGGATGAAGATCCCACAGCCTCTCTGGGTAACTCATGCCAGTGCTCGGTCATTTCCATTTCTCCATTTCCATTTAAACAGAACTGTATTTGTTGATGTTGTTGTTGTGGGGTTTGGTTTGGTGTTCTGTTTTTTGGCTTTTTTGCTTCTGTCCTACTTTTCACTTGGTGGTTGTGGTGCTGCTGAACTAGATGCCATTATACTAAATGATGTATTTACACCACCATTTACAAAATTGCTACCATTCTGTTGTCATTTATATATAATCACCATGGATGTCTTAAGTCAGAATTCTAGGACTTACAAGGGCTTGCCTGTTCCTAGGTTTAAATAATTTCTTATGGGACTTCCTTTTAGGGAGAGAGAATGCCTTAATCAGTGCTCAATTCAGCCCCAGATTTAAAAACTATTTTAATGTTGCTTTACTCACTGGTGGAGCTAATAAGGGTCTTGGGTAGATATATATCATTACATATAATCTTTGAAACCCATTTAGATGTTCAAGATACTGAATTGGAATTTCTTTGTGTGCTATTGAAATGAGATTTAGCAATCTAAATTTGCCAGATCCTCAGAAGTGCACAAATTTCCCCTGGAAATCCAAAATGGTTTCTTTCCAATAATTTCCCATTGAGCTTGTGTTGGTGGAGCCAAGATGAAGAAACTTTCTTCTACTCATTTTATGCTAATTAAGCAAAAAAGAAACATGAATCCTGTCACAAGTTACTTATTTATTTATCAGAAAGCTTAAACTGATTCTAGAAGTGTTCACAAGTGTTTCAGTACCTTTGGAAATCTGAATTTTGGTTCCCATTCAAATATTTTATTAACCATTTTTAGTACAATACTTTAACAACCTTTTCAGTACTTAAAAGGAGCCTATAAGAAAGATGGGAAGAAAGATTTTAGTAGGACCTTTTGCAATAGGATGAGGGGTAATGGTTTTGAACTAAAAGAGGAGAGATTCAAGCTGGATGCAAGGAAGAAATTCTTTACAATGAGGGTGGTAAAATACTGGAGCAGGTTGCCCAGAGAGGTGGTGGATATGCATTCCTGGAGATATTCAAGGCCAGGCTGGATGTGGTTCTGCATCATCTGGTCTAGCTGAAGATGTCCCTGCTCATTGCAGGGCGGTTGGACTAGGTAACCTTTGAAAATCCTTTCCAACCCAAACTGTTCTATGATTTTGGTTAGTACCAATAAGGGGCATGGGGTTGTTTTCCCTATAGGCATGCATTGGCTAGGAAGCCAACTGAGAAAATGAAGCAGGTTTACATGTGTTAATTATAAATATGGTTGGCAACATAATTGGATTGTGTGCTCATAGGGAAAATAGTTAAATTTCTGACTTCAGGTGGAAATCATCCAGAACATTGATAGATGATTTGTGACCTTTTTATGGCTTACTGGTTCAGCTCCCCAGCTCAGTTAGAGCTTTCAGTTTGTTGCTGTTCCAGTGCCAGCTAAGGCCACCAGTTTCTCACCAATAATGAATTCATGGTGAAACTGCAAGTTGTGTGCCATTCAGCTCTTCTTGTCAGCAGAGTAGCGAAATGCACAAATAAAATCCTGTGTTGTGGGTGCAGCTCTCATCTACCTAAATAATCTGCTTGCCCATACAAACATAACCAACAGCTGTAGATGACTAATGGAAAGGTATCTGGAATCAAAAATAAAGGTATTTGCTTTAATTTTTGCCAGTCCTTGAAGTACTTCTGGGGGGCTGCAGCAAAGCCCTTTGCTTTAATACAGGTAAATCACAGCAATGCAGTGTGTTTGAGAGGTTATGGCACAGTTGTCCCTATGTCATAAACCAGCTTGAATCAGCAGCTCAGGATATAACTATGCAAAAATAACAGCTGGGATTTAGAGGAGAAAACAACTACTGTGAGCAAGGAAGAAAAAGCTGTACTTTCCATCTTCCTGTCTCCAGAGTCTTAAAACTTTCTTTTACGCACTGTTATTTCGTGAGCATTGAAGGGCATTCAGAGAGAATGCCAAAAATGAGATGTAAGCATGAAGGGGGCCTAGCCAAAAGGTCTTGGAAGAAAGTCATGAACGCTATGACAATATTGTATTCCCTGTCTCTGCTCTTCTCCAAAATGTTTGCATTGGATTCAGGTGCTCTGACAACTTGGTCCTAGCCCAACCTACATGGCCTTCATTACTCTTACAGTTAATGAGTTCCATTCATTGCTCTGTTCTGGACAAAATCCAGACAATTAAGGAAAAAAATAGACCAGGGAGTTCATCTATATTCATCAAGGATGACTCTTCTGAATCTTTATATTTTCTCCTACTAAAGCACTTCATTCTCTGCCCTTTACATTGGTGCAGGTGGGAGAAGAACACCAGGAATTTTCTCCTACTTTTTTTTTTTCCCAAGCAGAAATGCGTCAACATCTCTTCTGCCCTGGGGGTTGCATTGCACATGGGTGCGAGATTTGTGTGCTGTATGAGGTGCTGAGGGTCAGTCCTGGCTCCTCCTAAGGCAACACCTGATGGTGTAGTGTCAGTCTGTATGAGAACATATCTGCTTTTCACAGAATCTTCAGTTTCCTGCCTGTAAGACATATTAGGTATGTTCTAATGACAACTCCAGACTAGTGGAGGCTGACGCTAAGTTTTTTGCAGCTATGTAGGTTATGCCAAATTAAAAAAAAAAACACCACAAGCCTGAAGCTGAATGTCAGGTTAGAGGTAGATGTGGTTGGGCCAAGAATTAACTGAAGAAAGTGGAAATAGGAGCAATCCTTTGAATACTAGGGTTAGCTTGGCTTTTGCCACAAAAAAAAATTCATTTGGACTCACAGCTAAAAATGTCACTGCTGTGTGTACTCCAGCTCAGAATGAGCTGTCAGTGAAAAATACAATCTTCAGAAATTCCCTTGTGCTTTTTTACCACACAAAATCCTGGAACCCTTCAGAGGTGGTGTGGAGACATAGAACAGTGCAATTTTTATGTAGTCACACAAAGTGCATGGCTAAAATGCTTTCTGCGTATAAATAATACAGATACTGATGCCCCCCTTTGTTAAGATGTAAGAAATCAAACAGTGCCATTCTGAAATGCTGCAGCAAAAAGCTGTGTTTTCAATTTGAAGCGGGAGCTGGGAGCATGTGAAGAATAAATGAGATTGAGATACTAAGCAAGACTATGGGATACGTATTCTGGTTCAGATGTAAAGGCTTTAGTGACAATGTCAGATGCTGGGGGACAAGAATGAAGCAAGGATGGAGATCACAGTTAGAAATAATTTACATAAATGAGAGAAAAAAGCACAGGCTTCAACTATATATAAGTCAGTGTATTGGTACCAGCTTGCTGGTTACAGAACGCGTACCAGTTTTTAATTTTTTTCTTTGGAAGCCTTTTAATTAACAGAAACATCCAAATGAACTCATATTTCCAGCACAGATTGAAATCAACTCAATAAAACTGTTTCCTTTACAATGTTTTGTCCCAAGATGGAATAGAAAATCTCATAGTGAATAAGGAGATAGGAATTTTGTCCAAAGGACTGGATATTTCTAAATACAAGTCTTATTTTTTTCTTAATGGTAGAAGCCCTTTCTGTAGTAATTTCTACACGACAGTCCTGATGTCTGTGTGAACACACATGGCTTTCAACAACCAAATGCAATGTAAGGTAATGATGCACAGTATATTCCTAAGTGAAAGGTTTGTAGTGATTTTTCTTCTCTTCAGGAGAATTCTTGCTCAATCTTCATATTTGTGGGTTGGGGGGAAGGAAGTGATGTTGGCTTTCATGTTTGGGTTGTTTTGTTTTTTTTTCAGGAGCCAATTTCTGCTTCATCACTCATTTTATGTAAAACTAACTTAAATCCCTTCCAATGAAAAAAGATAAACTCTAGAAGGGGTCATTTCCTGAACAATTCCAATATGGATGGTGTTCATGCAGATTACTTCCTTTACTTCATGAAATAACTGATGAGGTACTCTAACAATACAATTCTGTTTTAATAGATGTTTGTATTTCACCTGTTGGAGACTCCATAATAGAAGTATCTAAAGAAAAATACGCTTGAATACTATGCTACAGCGCATGCACATTTGCATTGGCAGCTGAAGCACCACAGTCTTTTCAGACAGTAGTTAGGAAGATGAACATGTCTCTTCACAAATCCAAAATGAAACTGATGGACACCTAGAGATTTCTAGGGAAATCTAGCTTTATACTCCAGTGTGTGAATATATAATTACTTATAGGGTGGGGAGTGGTGGTGGTGCACATTAAATCAAGGTGATAAGCTACTAAGAGCAAGAATTCAGATGACTATTTCTCCAGAAAAGCCTGACTAGATGTTCAGGCAAAACACTGTTTCTTTGATTATAGTTCTTCCAATAAGCCTGTTATAGACTTCAGTGAAAATTTCCAAAGGCTTTCAATGATTAAGAAGTATATATTTTTAGCTTGCAATGGATACAAAACCTATTCTTTTTAAAAAATATATAAATATCCAAATTATTCCTGTTTTTTCATATATAATAGTCTTCCTCTTGCCCCTGCCTTCCTGTGGCTGTAGAACACAAAGCTCTTGTGTCCAGTTAACTTCATCTGTGGTTTCTAAGTAATGTGGTGAAAGTAAAAAATGGGACTAAGTGGAAAATATAATTTAGTGTAGCTAAAACCAGTAAGCTTTAGTTGTTTTATTTTTGTTTGTTACTATTGATTTTTGTTGTTATTTTCAAAATTTAAACTAATGAGATGAAACTAACTAAGGTGAAGTGGCTTGTCCAAAGTCACCCAAGACTGGTTTCCTAGTACACAGTTTAATTGATGTCTGCCCACCTCTTAGCATGACAGTTAGTATAGCACCTGTAGGTGGGAAGGGCTGTATATTAAGTCTGCATCAGCCTAAAGTAGCCCCTCTTCCACATTGACACTCCCAAAAGGACCTTCAACTGCTGGTCAATATACACTTCCACAAGTTGGAAGGTTCAGAACCTTTGAGGTTAAGAAAACCTAGACCATAGATTTTCCACCTCCCAGACAACAGCATTACCAACTAGGCTATTACCAGAAAAGCAAGACAATGTTAGGACTGGTATGGTTGCAACCATGACAGTACATTTTTATTATTTTTAAGTGCTATTTTCACTGCACAGGACATCTATCTTCAGGAAGTTAAACAGTCTGGATCTTGTAGAAATCACCTAGTATTTCTTACAGCATTCCTGCACAATCAGTGGAGGTGCCTCTGGAAATTTTCAGAGAAGACAATTTTTGTCTAAACAAATTTTAGTAAATATGGCCAGGTAGTTTATAATGACATTTTCTGTCCTTTTTCCTCATCCTTCACCCATGTCCTGTCTTTGTACCTTAATTAAATGTGAAGTAATATCTGCTATGTCATTACATTTATTCTAGTAAAAACAGATTAGAATAGAAATTGGCAAAAACATCGACGTCTCAGGTATTTAAATAACTGTGTCAAAAATTGGGGTGTTGAGACATGCAGCTGTTCAACTAGACATCTGAGTATTAGGCTGGGTTTAAAAATACCTGGTCTTGGTGTGCAGCCACACATACAAATGTTCTAATCTTCAGATGCTTGCATTCTGCTTCAGTAAAATGAAAGAGGTTTTCTCAATGTTTCCATTGTTGTTCCAGTGAGATATTAGAATTGTTTCAAATTGTTCCCATCTTGCTTTAAGAAGGTATGACATGTGTAAGTAAGTTTATTCATAATTACTCTCCATTGTTGGTATTTATGCTCCTTGTAGATGTTTCTTATTTATAATATAATAGTAGGGCTTGTCCTAAGGACCGTGACTCCCTTTAAGGGATACAAGTGAAAAAAACACTATAATAATAAATATAAATAATAACTACATAATACTTGGTGTATGTGTTAGAATCTTTGCCTGGAAAATAATCTACTTATATGTGCTCTCAGACAGGGACTCCTTCTCTCTTCATAGCCTTATCAGTAAGCATAAATAATACCCCTATAAAACCAGTGTCTATTTTGGCACATAGATTCAGCCACAATAGAGAGAAAAGGGAATGTTGAAGACAGCAAAACATTTAATCTTTTACATGAAACAGACACTCTGTAAATGTTATAAAAGGTTTCATTTCTATATTTCTTTATTTTTAATTAAAACCTTTCACTTCTGGTCTGGAAAAGGAAGGTGAAAGATGCTATAAACCGACTAAATAAAAAGCTTTAAAATTATGGAAGGTAATAATAAATTGGATTTGTTCCATCTTAACCATTTTTTTCATTTAATTCTATTAATTCAGGTTGTTTTACTTTCTAGTACAGAAATGTCTTGCTTTCCTCTGCTTCCCCCACAATTTAACATCACTGGGAGACTCTTTGGTCATACTTTATCATCATGAAGATATTTGCAGACATGCAAAAACATGCTCTATATGTGCTGTAAAGGATGACTACTTTAGCAGATGCAGTGAGGATAAGACAATGATACATAATTGCAGCTAATTTTTTTGGTTGTAAAGTTTTAGTGTCTTATTTTAGGCCTATTGCTGTGGTTTTGATGGATTTCTCTGGAGGATTACATGTTGGTGCAACAGCTTTTTGATCAAAATTGTCTTTACTTGGTTGGAATGGAATTTAGGGCTTAAATAGGCTAAAGAAAAACTCAGTTTTCAAGGCCAGGTCAGACAATCATGTAAATCTGCAGCTATCACTCTTTGAGAGACTGAAATGATAAAGACCACACAAATTGCTTTGTGAAAGAGCTTCAAGGAAAGCTTTGGAGAACTGAGATTTCCTCATCTTAGTGAAATCCTTGACTATAGCACCAATCATTCTCCTTTCCTCCCATAAAACAAAAAATTACTTTTTTTTTCCCATCTGTAACCTACTCTGCAAATACATATGCACATTTTCAAGACTTAACTGCACTCATACCAAGGTAAAAAAAAAAAAGCCAAACAAATAAAACCAAAACCCAAAACATCTTTTTTGCTGTTGCAGCACTGGAATCTCCAGCAAATGGAAGAAAGGAAGACTTTGTTTCCAAGGAGGCTCATTGCAGCTGTGCTTGAATTGTCCAGCAGTACACAGAAAATGATCATTTGTTAATACAAAATCTGAAGTTACTTCTTTAGTTAATATTTGGTTCAATCCAAACTGCTCTAACAGTTGTACAATGTGGAGGTTTTATACATATACAAAAAATCAGATGTGAATGCGGAGCATTTTGGGTTTGTTTTCTATGTGACCTTGGTGATTAGCAGATGGAAAGCATCTGATTTTTGTGTATTTAAAAATATCTAGAAATGTTCAGTCTATCCATGTAGAGTCTAAAGAAAAAAATCCCCTCATTTAAAAAAAAAAAAAAAACATTTCTGCATGAAATTTTGATGCTTCTATGTAAGTGGTGTTTTGGGGTTAGGCAGAGTAATTTGGCTTATAGCTGCCAATTGAAACATGAAGTGTTTAGAAAAATGTGCATACTTAATTTGTCATGGTTTTCAGAGAAGCATCTGCAGTTTGTTTTATTGTAGTATTTAGATACATATTCAACTTCTTTCTTCAGCTAGTCCAAAGATGAATTTTAGAACTGGCATATAAATTTACAATTACAGTATACCGACTGGTCTAGACAGGAAGTATTATGGATGATTTGGACTGGAGATAATTGGATCTAAAAAGATGATTGTAGGAATGCCTAGGTATAGCTGAAGCCCCTTAAGAGGGATAGGATATGTGTTTTCACTTGGTGTGGAAAGCTGAATGGCAGTCTGTTTCTGGATGTTTTGTAAACATTTTGGACCTCTGCTGTAGTTTGCAAATCTGTTTGTAGAAACTCTCTCCACAACAGACACACCCAGAAGATTACCAACACTGTCTCCTAGTCTCAGAGCCAGGAATCACATGCTTTTTCTGCCTGTGCCCTAGTTTGGTTTCTGATTAGCTTTATCTTTCTTTTTGTTTTTTCTTTATTTTAATCTCCCCAAACCTTTGTAGTCTGTGCCTTAGTTCATAGATAGTTTAGGACATATCTGCATCACAAAATATCCAGAAGAGATGGCTATCTTTAAGTGTCTTCTTGGTGTGCAGAGCTCATGGTTACACAACTGAAAACTGTATTTTGTTTTGCACGTGAGGAAATGTATCAAGCAGTAAGTGTGAGACTGACTGCAGAGGTGCTTGCGGATCCTGTCACTCTTCTTCAGCATGAACTCACTTTTCATGTTGACTCCTTTGGTGCAGGTCTGGATGGCAGAGTCCAGAGGGCTTGGGTATTTAAAAGCAGACTGTGGGAAGGGTGATCACGAGCAGCATCCTACCTGACACAGACAGGCCAGAGAAGAAAGCATGGGCTGTTTGAGACAACCTCTACAGGCACAGTAATTCCTGTGCTCGCTCCTCTTCACGGAGGCGGCTCAGTCGCGGCTTTTGGGCACTTCTCTGACATGAGCTCCCCAGGCTTCCAGAGTTCCCACCCCAGCACATATTCAGCATTGATCACTGTATCCATCTTACAGAAAACAGTCACAGGATCCCCTGTAGGGCTCCTCCATGTTATGAAAGCAGCTACGAAAGACTGGGTTTGCTCCATCAAAGGTATCACCTCTGTACATCACCAGGCTGGCAGCTGAAACACCCCTGGCTGCATTCTTCTCTCCCCACTGACAACATGCTGCTCCTGGCACCATCCCAACCAGCAAGGCTTCTCCAGCAGTACTGACCCGTTCTTGGTATCAGGTGTGGGGCAGAAATGTAATAGGTATAGGCATAATAAAAAAGACTGGGAAAACTTTTGATTTTTGTAGCAGTGAGCAATTCATTGATATGGAGAAGCATGGTATTTTACATGGCACCGTAATAATTACTGTAGATAAACGCGTGTCTGAGTTGGACTTTCCTTGGTGGCAGTTGAGAAGCATTTAAAAAGGCTGCTGCTGGCCTCTGCTGAGGAAACAGCCCCCTTAGTAATCAGCTTGATTGGTGCCACTTGTGACACTGGGCACCTTGGCTCAGAAAAGCCAGTTGGCTGGTTAGAGAGCTTGCTGCTACATCCCACAGCATGAGGTAAGTTGTTGCAAAAAATGGTTAAAATCTCCCCAGGAATAGGCTGGGATGCATCAGGCAGGCAGCCCTGGGGGAAGGCAGGATGTCTGCCATTACAGGGAGAGCCAGACTTGATGCTGCTTGTCCTCAGTGTGAGGGATGTGTTGTGAGGCCAGACAGAAAGCTCCTAGCAGGGTATGGCTGTGGGGAAGTGGTGAGGGCAGCTTTGGAAGGGAATGCTGGGGTGGTGGCCATGTTGCATTGCCTGAAGGTGTCTGTATGAAACCAAACTGTTCATGAAGTGTTGACCTCCTGCCTGCAAACTGAGTTTGTATGTAGCCTTGTGTGCCTCATGGCTGGTAAGGATATGAGATGCTACAGCTGATAAGGGTTAGGGGTGTCAGTGCATTTCCTTGTCTCTTTGTGATGCCCCCTAAGGCACAGTGCAATAAGGCAAGGGTAGGGAAGAAGAAACCTGAAAGCCTTTTGTGGGAAATTACACTGTTCTTTCCAGCTAACTCTGTGGCTTGCCTTTGTTAACTTAGATCATTTTTTTTCATTCCACATTGTTTTGGAGATGAACTGACATAACTGGACTTTAGTTCAGTAAACCTTAAACTTATCTCAGACTTACGCAACAAATCATTTATATATAAAGCAGCATTTTACATGCTAACATGAATATGGAAAGTTGGGGAAGGAAATCATGAATTCTGATACTCAATCTCCTTGATATCCTACAAGTATAGCTCTGGTGTATTTCAAATTACTGCCTTGCTGAGGAAAAATTTCTTATATTATTCAAATCCTTGCTACCTGATTTGAATTTATAACTGTCTAAATATGCTCTGTGGCTGAATTACAAGGCATATGTGTATACTGAATCTGGTGACTGTGGGATGTAAGTAACAGTGATGTACAACTTAAAGAATGATCAAAACCAAGAGCTGGTGTGACCGATGGATTCTAATAGATGTAAGTAGTTTGAGTGCTTGTCATCTATCCACATGATCCTAATGTTGTCAGCCTGTTGAAAGTGATGCATGGGAAACTAGTGCAAAGTGCTGATCTATTTTATGCTAATGGGGAAAAGTCCATATTGTTCAAATTAAATCCTAAAGCAGAAAAAAAAAATCGACCAAGCCAATCTTATGGAGTTTCATTGAAACAGTTAGTGGTCTCTTTCATGACCTCAAAGTTGTAAAAATCAAACAAAGTTAGAGGGCTGCTGTTTTCAAGTGCTTCTGGCTGCTGAAAGCAGCTGAGAATTCTCCTGCAGATGGCTATTTAAGTTAAAAGCCAAATGGAGAGATCACAGAAGTTAGTGCATATTGGCTCCTAACTGTGTAAGTGTGAATAACGTGGGAGAAGTGAGCCAGGGCTGTGCCTCAGTCTGTTCTTATTCCCACTGAAGGCTGAGTACCAGCAGTTTTTCTTAATTAAAAAAAAATTAGAAAATGGAGAGGCGGGGTATTTCTTGCTGCTTCACTTGAATGAAATAAAAGAAATTATGCAAACATAGACTAAAGTGGGAGGAAAGAAAAAATATTTCCAGGGGAAGAACAGCCTACTTCGGGGCTCTCTGACTGGGTCTGTAGTATAGCGCTTCTACAATAAATTGTCTCCCCACAGGCTCACTGTGGGCTTATTGTGGGGAATAGAGCTCTCTGAGGTTTTATATGTAGCTTGAGCCCTAGGAAAGCATAATAGGACTCCAGCATTTTTACTTCAGAGAACTGAAGGGCAAAGTGATTTATCATCTTGAAGATTTAGAATTTCCTGAAGAAAAATGGAGGAGACACAAGGCTTATAAATTAACATCTTACTTTTTTATTAAAGAACTCGTTTGTGAAGAAATATAGAACTATACCATAGCATTACCACAGTTTCACTGAAGTTCTTACAATATTGTCCATTGAGGTACTTTTATCATCATTCCTAAACACATATGAATTTTCAGTTTTCTAGAGGTTTCTAGTTACCCACAGGAATGAGATCAATGGATCAATGAGATTGTTTTGGAAGATAGTGATCAGAAAACTGGCCTCAGATTTCAAATCCAAAAATGGCCTCTGGAGAATTGTCAAGTACAAACCCAGTATTTTTTTCTTCAGGCCTTTTTCTTAGGGAACATGTAAAACAATGGCGAAGCATTTCTGTGTCATGGTCATTGTTGAAGTAGGCATTCAGCTTTTGCCTCCACCAGATGGAGCGATACAGGTTTGATTGTCTTATGCTCTTTAGTGACTTTTCATTAACACCTTGGGAGTAGTAATCTGTAAATCAATATTTATTCCATTGGTGCTTCAGTGAAAAGGCTTATCTGTGAAAAATTTAAAAATGGGGATTTCTTTCTGCATCGCTACTATAGCATGTTTGTCCATTGTCCAGCTAGAGACCAGTAACGAGTGGTGTCCCTCGGGGATCGGTGTTGGGACCAGTCTTGTTTAACATCTTTGTCGCTGACATGGACAGTGGGATTGAGTGCGCCCTCAGCAAGTTTGCCGATGACACCAAGCTGTGTGGTTTGGTTGATAGGCTGGAGGGAAAGAATGCCACCCAGAGGGACCTTGACACACTTGTGAGGTGTGCTGATGCCCACCTCATGAAGTTTAACCATGACAAGTGCAAGGTCCTACACCTGGGTCGGAGCAATCCCAGGCACAGCTACAGGCTGGGCAAAGAAGAGATTCAGAGCAGCCCTGCAGAGAAGGACTTGGGGGTGTTGGTTGATGAGAAAATGAACATGAGCAGGCAGTGTGCACTCGCAGCCCAGAAAGCCAACCGTATCCTGGGCTGCATCAAAAGGAGCGTGACCAGCAGGTCGAAGGAGGTGATCCTGCCCCTCCACTCTGCTCTTGTGAGACCTCACCTGGAGTATTGTGTACACTTCTGGTGTCCTCAACATAAAAAGGACATGGAACTGTTGGAACAAGTCCAGAGAAGGGCCATGAGGATGATCAAGGGACTGGAACACCTCCCGTATGAAGACAGGCTGAGGAAGTTGGGGCTGTTCAGCCTGGAGAAGAGAAGGCTGCGTGGAGACCTCATAGCAGCCTTCCAGTTATAAAGGGGGCCTACAGGGATGCTGGGGAAGGACTCTTCATTAGGGGCTGTAATGATAAGACAAGGGGTAACGGGTTAAAACTGAAACAGGGGAAGTTTAGATTGGATATAAGGAGGAAATTCTTTCCTGTTAGGGTGGTAAGGCACTGGAATGGGTTGTCCAGGGAGGTTGTGAAAGCTCCATCCCTGGCAGTGTTCAAGACCAGGTTGGACAAGGCCTCGGGGGATGTGGTTTAGTGTGAGGTGTCCCTGCCCATGGCAGGAGGGTTGGAAATTGATGATCTTAAGGTCCTTTCCAACCCTAAATATTCTATGATTCTATGTTGAAAAATGAGGAATGAGAAGCCCACAAGTAATAAATCCAGAATGGCGATGCTCCTGAGGTTGTGTGAGGAATGACTAGGCGACAGTTCCCAATAATCTTCAAGTGGTTATGGCAATCACATGAGATTCCTGAGGACTGGAAGAAAGAAATGTCACCCCTGCATTTCAAAGGGGCAAGAAGAAGGAGCTGGGGAACAGCAGCTTGGGTTAGTCTCACTTTGATTCCCTGGTGCAGGAGCAACTAATCATGGAAACAGTTTCCAAATGTAAGAAGGGCAAAATGGTTAGTAGTAGTCAGACAGAATTTATGAAGTCATCCTTCACCAACCAGATAGCCTTCTCCAATGTGATGACTGGCTTGGTAGAGGAGATGAGAGCAGTGGATGATGCTGTTTACCTTGACCTTAGCAAAGCTATTGACACTGTCTCCCATGACATCCTCATGGCTGAGGTGATGAAGTGCAGACTAAATAAGTGGACAGTGAGGTGGATTTAAAACTGGCTGAGCTGCTGGCCTCAGAGGGTTGTGATCAGCGCCATGAAGTTCAGCTGGAGGCCAGTCATTAGTGGGATATCCCAGGGGTCAATACTGGGGCTGTGTCAGTGCAGAATAGAAAACCGTGAAACTTGTTCTGCCACTTGATGGCATCTGACAACTGCATATACATATACCAAGTTGTTGAAAGGACAAAGAAACTGAATGGCTGCCCAGGGCCACAACCAAACTACCTCAGTATATAGCAATATAAGTTATTTCAAATGAAGGTTACCAGGGTCATGTGGGGAAGCAAACTTTGTGTGGAAGAAAGTCTCAAGCTGATTGTAAACTGAAAGAATGGAATAAATTGATGCCAGCCAGCTGTGACAGCTGGTGACAAAGACAAGAGGCTGTGGAGCTGACCCTTGACACTAGCAGTTGCAATTGCTTGGCATGAAACCTCCCATATTGCTGGCAATAGACTGGGAACTACTGTTGTGCCAGCAGGGGGTTGAGGAGAAGCCAAGCTGAGCTGTAATTCCATCAGAATTTATTTACTCAAAAAAATGGATGAAATGCAAACTGATCCAGGGATCGCGGTATGATAGTATGCACCAGGACTGAGGAGTTTGCACCATGTCATGTATGAGAGGAGTCTGTTTGAGAAGATGGCTGCTTCACAGCCTGCTGGCCAAGTACAGCTACAAACACCAGCACTGAATTGAAGATGAAATCACAGCCTACCCGTTTTTCTTCTTGATCATAAATTACTTTCCAGCCTTATTCTCTATGGTATGTTTTGGTAGAGAATTAAAGCACTTTAACTGTATTATGCTATTTAATGACTAGTCATTAGTACCTTGGGGTTTGTCCTTGTCCCCCTTTCCCAGTCTCAGTATGAATTTTCAGCTCCACATGCGCAGGTCAGATATGTATTCCATATCCCTCCTAGACCAGCAAAACACTGCATTTCCATAATACTTTTAGTTCTCCAATACAGGTGCTGTAACTGGTACTATTAGTAAAACTAATATCAGAATGATTTTTATCAAGATACAATTCAATTTTACACTGGAGTTGCTATACTATAGTTTATGCTTGGACCGCAGTGCTCTTGGTGCTCACCTTTTTAATCACAATACCATTTTCTCAAATAGTTCTGGGAAGTGTCTTAATTTTGGAAAATACATGGTACTTTATATTAAAAGAATGTCCTGTGTGGCACAGGAATGTAGCACACTCTTCACACAGAAGTGTAGTGTAGTGTTTGCACAAAAAAGAGTCCCTGAGGTGGACAGTTTTGACCAGCTCTATTTCCTTGATCTGGGGTATGGGCTAATGCACAGAGCTCTGTTCATTTTGGACTGTGGAAATTATTCTCTACAGTATTTTCTGCAATGGTAGAAATACTGAAATCTTGCAGGCACATGTAGATTATCTTGAATGATGATCAAAATGTATGGAAACTTTCTTTCAATTGCTAGCAGCAAAACTACTTGGGAAACCCTTGTTTTCCTTATGAAATGTAAACTTCAGTAATTATTCAATATGTTAATATAATATACACTATAATATGTGGTTAAACTAACCTTTCTGCAACTTGTTGATTGGACATATTTGAGTATGCTTAGTGTTGCATTAATGTTATATTTTAACGCAATTCAAGATTGATACTCAATAGTAAATTCTAGATCTGTGATTAGAAAAAGATAAGTCAGTGATCAATTAAAATCAGCCATGTCTATAATGATACCACTTATTTCTAAATGAGATTGAGATGTTTGTTTATATATGTGCAGTGTGTTGACTTATGAGATGAATCATATAGTTAGACATTAACAGCTTCTAGTGCTATGAGGCTGGTGCAGGGGCTTATTGATTTGAGAGGGTTTTGGGGGGTTTTATACTATATGGACTATCAAAAATCTGCTGTATGGTAGTGTAACAAGATTTTGATTCTCTTTACTGTCTTTTAAAGATCTGCGAAGGTTCTTAAAAGAAATTTCTCTGTTGCTAACCTCACAATGGTTTTTCTTGCCCAGCTGGAGTAATGCTAACTAGCATGGTAGTGTGGTGGCCCATAGACTGACTGTACAGGGATGTTGGGGTAGAACAGTTTAGAGGTGGCAGAAAGGGCAGATGCTCCCAGGCTCATAACACTGCCTTCAGAAGACTCCTGATTTCAGCAGAACTGCTCCTGTTGAGATTAACACTTTATGGATATATTTTGTGTGATCTGAGTGCGTTTTGAGTTAGACTGTAGTTTGAGTGCTCAGTATATGAGAATATGAAGTCTTTCATCTAGTCTCTCACATAGGCTGCTGAAGAGTGGACACTCACAAAGTCCATCCTGTTGATGTCAGTGAATTTTGGGTTAGGTCCTTATACACAAATGCACCTCTTCTCATGCACATGCTCATGGCATACATTGAGGAGATAGGTATATGCTTAAATGAGTATGTTCTGCCACCATATTACACATCACATGTGAAGCTGATCCACTGGGCCTGTAGAATTTCTAAAAAATACTAAACACAACATAAAGCCAAGTGATAAACCCAATATTCCTATATATGCACATTACTTTATATTTTTGCAGTGATGCGTAGAACTAAGAAGAGTAATAGCAGCATTTAACTTTATTTTAAGAAAATAATTTTAACTTAAATCAGGTCATGGAATGAAATGCTCAACAATTAACTCCAAATGCTCTTACTACCCTTTAAAAGGGAAGCAGTTGCATAATGAAGTAGAATCAGCCCACACTGGGGGGCAGTGTTAGCTGCTGGAATCACTGCAAATCTTTGTTAACCCAGAAGGGTTTCTACAGCCTGGGTTTTGGAAAGGCTGGGTGTGACATAGTATCGTTTCATTTTAGGAAAGTTAAATATACACACATATGCTTCACATGCCTAGACCTCATATATAAGGCTTCCCCCCTCCTCCCCCACCTTCAGGAGGAACTTGCAGTGTGACCATTGCCTTTGTTCATGTCAGTATCCAAAAGATTTTTTGTGAAATATAGCATATCCTACTTATCTTGTAGTTTCTCTTATCTGCTTCAGCATATTTTTAATATTGCTCACATATGGCATAAATAGCATGCTTCCATTTGCAGATTATTTGAGGGAGCATTTCACCACATATGAAGAACTGGGTGGATTATAATAATACAATCCCAGGTAAAAAGGAAAAGCTGTTATTTGTTCTAGCTGAAATATGTTGGTTTGGTAAACGTCAAATGCCTGCAAAGAATCTTCAAAAAAACCACTTATGCAAGACTAATAATGGTAATATCAGCTAACTGTTCTCCCTTATCAGTTTTGCTTCTGAGACCAAAATGTAACATGTATCATGTTCACACTTAACTGTCTTAAAATCTTGTTCTATCATCGTGTTCCCAAAACAAATAAAAACTTTGGAACTAAGCTAAAAGTTAAAATTTCTGCCTTTAATGTAAGCTAGAAGGGTATACAAACCAAGCCTTTGTCTTACCATATAAAGTCACGTTTAAATGGGAACATCAGTGTTTAGGAGAAAGGGAAATAAAAATTTTGGAAAAGAAGGGGGGGGGGGGGGATAAAAAGCAACAAACCTTTGAAGCTAGGCAGCATGATGGTTTATTGAGCAAACATTGTTGCAAAAGTGGCTACTCTCAGAGTAAAAAAATAAAGCACAAACAAAAAAATAAATCCGGAGAAAAAACTTGTCATGAGTTGATAAAGCCACAGAACAAGTGATTGAGTTCCTTCTTCCTAGACATATCACATATGATTTGTACATCTTGGTCTTCAAATTAGAGGTGGGTGAAAGTCTCTCACTGAACATGTTGTAATTAAACTGTTAGAAGATGACTTGCCTGTTTCTACCAACAAGAAGAAAGGGGTATTTCCAGCTGATAAAGGCCCAATGTAGCTTTTGCAGGGTTAAGATTTGCCCCTGGGAATGCAAAACCAAAGCCATCTTGTGCTGCACAGTGAAGAGTTGGACAATTCTATAGCCTATGGTTAGAGAACAGAAAGCAGGAGGGAGAGATGGCTGGTGGGAAGCCAAAGGAAATGTTGATATACGTTCATGACTATATTTACTTTAACATGGGATTTTCCTGTCATCCTGTGAATCTCTCAATATTGTGTGGCTCTGAGATCCAAGCCAACTGCTTGTAACTATTTCAGGGACTGGGGATGCAATATTGTATCACAGCAAGCCCTTCAACAAAGGAGGAATTAATGTTTGTGGATATTAGTAAGCACTTAAAAGATTCGGACATCAAACAAACAAATTTACTTAACATTTGTGCTGACTACTGTAGGGCTAAGCATTTTCTTCATTTCCCCTTTTATAGTCTCACTAAATAATAAGCCCAGGATGGAGAGATGGTTGAACTCGTTCTATTGTGCCTGACCTTTGTGTGTAGCAGAGTAGCTGCAGACCAATACCCACACAAACTGCTGTTTAGTGTGATTCTTTTCCATTTCTGTATACTATAACGCCTGCTTCAGATCCTAGGAGGAAATTTTTATTCCCATGGAGATAAATTTCAATGGTGAATGAAGCTGCAAATTCTTCTTAATCTCTTTTACTCTATTGTATCTTATCAATAATTAGGCATGGTTTCACACAGGAAATCAGGTGCAGTCACTAAGTGCTGATTTCCAAACAAGTGACAACGTGTAAGAAGAAATTGAAGACTTTTAGTAAATACAGATCTTGGCTTCTAGGTGAATTCAAGCATTCTGGCTAAAATTGTGTACATACAGAAGTTGTTTACAAACTGAAGCAGCTCTCCATGCCCTCTCCCAGTTGTATGCAATGATCTGTAGTCTGCTTTATAATTACTGTGTGCAATTGAGTCTCAAAGATGTTATCTTCTTTGTGGCCACTGGTTGTGCTACAGATCAGAGGTAAGCCTTTACACTAAGCTAGTCTTGCAAAAACCTTTTTGATCCTTTAAAAGCCTAGCTGTAAGCAATGAAAGAGTGAAATATTCTCAGACTTCAAATGGTCCAAGACAGCCTTCCTTTCCTTCATTATCTGGAGACACGTCTTTCTTTTTGTAGCCAAATAAGCATCAAATAATGGCAAACTTGGAAATTGCAAGTTATGTAGGATTATGTAGAATGACTGCAATGAACCCTTTTATTATGAGAATCAGTGTGGTGGCACTTTTGCAGTTCCCAGTTCAGGATTTGTTATAGACAGAAATGCTAGTAAGTGAAATGTTAGGGGATTCATTAAGTGTAATTTTATAGGTTGGAACTAAAACCATTGACACTCAATAGAATTTTTTAATACAATGTCTTTTGTTATACATGATACTGAATATCATATGTATATCCAAGATAGTTCGGTCATGGTTATGTTTCTGTTAACAATGATTGAGGGCAAAATAATGTTTCTGTTAGTTCAACAAATAAGCTGCATAGAGAGACTGTATTCTAATCCAAGAAATATTTCTACATAAGCAAGAACCAATTGCTAAATACTTCTGAGCCAGCCAACACAGAATAAGTGTGTGCCAGAAAAGTGACAGTTGAAACCCTGCTTTGTATATTGCTATATGAACCATTGGGAACATCATAATTCTGGGTGTTCCTAATGGGGTGCCAGAAATCTTTTCTTCTTTTATGGTGCTCAGGGGAAGATGCAGAGCACTGGCTTGCTGACTTGTACAGCTAAAAGAAAATGAACTTTTTTTCCTTTAGATAAAGTGGAGAACATATGTTTTGCAGAAGCAAGAGGAGGAGGAGGAAGCTCGTCATGGGAATAGACGGCATCTTGCTTTTTATTTATATATATATATATAAAAAGTTCCTTTTGAAGGAAGGAAACCCCTTAGGTTCAGCCAGGGCCTTGAAGTAATTTCTAATGCAAACCATCTTGAGTTTATAGCCAATAGAAGTTATTTCTATAAAAAACCTCAGCTTTTAGTAAGATTATTACATTTGTAGGAACAGGTTAGCTGACGTGAGAAGAAAACAGCTCAGTATCAGTATTTCAAGGTTTGTCTCTCCCAGTGCAAAGGTTTCCTAGCATCTCCAAGTGAAAACATCTCATTCATCTCTACAGTTTTGTGATACATTCACAAAGGATGGTGCAGACCTGGGGAACTTCTGTGCTGTAGTCTAAGACCATTGGTGAGGGTCATTGGATTAAAATCTTCCTTTCCCTGTTAAGCAGAATCTAAGCAGAAGGGCATCTGTCCCTTTGCCCTACAATATTTCTTGTTCTGTAATACCTGGCATTTGTTGGGCCTGGTCTGAAATGGTTTGTCTGCTTAAAGAGATAGTAGGTGACAATTTGCATAGTGGCTAAACTCTTAGAAAAAAAAAAAAAATTGAACACATTGTGAAGTGCTGTTGAAATGTTCAGTCCTGCATTTTTTCATGTGACTTGCTTTTCATACCTCAGTAGCTATGGAGGTCAGTATGGAGCCATTTGTTACTGGATCTGGCATGAGAACAAGTGTGACACCACTGACAAGAGATGACAGGTTTCAAATACTAGCTCAGTCTTTCAAGGATCACTTTGACATGTACTTTGGAGTGTGAAGTCTTACAGACATAGTCTCAGAGTAAATAAAAAGGACATGACAATGTAATGTTCCTATTCTGTCATTTTTACCAAACCATCTTCATTAATCAAAAATTAAGAAACTTGGTAGCATAGGCTTCAAAAAAAATGGTGAAATACAAAAACCTTTCAGTCTTAGGAGGTTACAGCAGTGTTGTCAGACCTTCAGTGAAGCTGAAATAAACTTAATGCAAGTTTTATGCTGTGGAGTTTGAAAGTCCGAAATGTATACAGTTACTGAAGTTGGAAGTCCCAGAGGAAGTACAGAGACTGCTGTGAAAACTGCATTCCAATTAATATAAATGTTGTCCATCATTCAATACAATGGCCCTTCTTGAGTCACTTAGAAAAGTCTGCTATTCTGTTCTCTATAAGATCATTTACAAGTTCTATTAAATTGTCAGTAAGTTTTTAACAGGCCTCTTTCTTGCTCTCTGAAGGCTTCCGAGTTAAAGTGCCAATTAATATGCTTTAGGGCAAGTGCCATCAGAAATGTCTATTGCATCAGATTCCTTCTTGGGTAGAACTGCTTATGAAGCAGAGCACCGATTAAGAAGCTGAACTTTGGATCCAAGCCTGTTGCTTGGGCACATGTAAACATCTAACCTTTAGGATATGGGAAGGGATGAAACACATTTGGTAGGAAGAGTTACAAAGTTTAGGAACTGATCATGAAACTCAGAATTTTACTGTTAATGTAACAAAGCTCTTGTGGAGGCAGAAATATTTGACTTTACACTTGATTTGCCAAAAGAGAGAGAAGATACTTGTTTTCCTCTTTCTTGGAAGTTAGGATGTCCTCAAGATGTTTGTTAACAGCTGTTAGAAACTTAAGGGAAATGAAGAAAATCTGTGCTACACTTAAACCTAAGGGGAGTAGGAAGTGCAGGAGTAGAAAATCTTGTGATTGAGTAACCTGAATTCACTCAAATTGAGAATGGAGGTTGATAGCAGATAGATAAAGGGAACAAAATCCAAACCAGATTTTTAAGGATCAGGTTGGCCTGGCAACTATCTTTTCAGAGACTTTGGGCAAAAGTACTCGCTTCGAAAAGCATTGGGAACTTTTATGGAGCTTATTATAACAGTAAGTCATTTAACTGCTTCCTGAATTGGATTAGTAACAATGATCGATCTGTATTTGCAGCTAGACAGATAGGTAGCTCACTATGTCTAACCTTCACACTTTCTAATCAGGAGAAATATTTCTTGCAGTGTAGAAAGCCTTGTTAATCCCCATTCAGACTCATATCTCACAAGAGATTTCCATGACAGAATTTTTTCTTTCTCTGTACTGCAGAGAGGCTAGGAAACCTCTGAATAGTGATCCATGTCCAGCTGGTACAGCAGTAGTGGTCCTGGGGCACTTGTCATGGGACTGGGTTGGGGTTACACAGTATCTTGCCCTGTGGCTCATGCATGGCTGGGTATTGTTCCACCTCATGGACTAAGCTCTGTGACAAAAGTCCAGTGAAGAATGAAGGAGTGGAAGGGAGATGACTGGACAGTGCGAGACAAATATAGTTGAGGCAACTCTAGCTAAGCTAAGAGTCTCAAGATACATTCATGATTTATGTTCAAGTGGCTAAGGAGGTGAGTGTGGAGATGGACCTGTGAAATGAGCTAATGATTAGCTGTCTTCTCACCTATTCTGTTCTGCGCCAAGGTAGCTTTCAGCTTTGTGTTGACGCTAAGAAGGGTGATAAAGTATTTGTAGGATTGTCACCAACAAATGCTCAGTTTCTCTAATGAGATGGTGAGTGTGGTACAGAGATGGCACAGGCACTGCTATCTCTCTGTGCTCCCTGACACAGAGATCAGAGTTCTAGTTTTGAACACATGAGCAGCTTGTTTACGAATCAGCCAGAGTTTTTGCATTTTCAACTGCTTTCATTATGCAACAGGGTAAAAATGAAGAGCTAGGGCTATTTAGTCAGACCTGGATTACCAGGGAGTGCTTTGTAGACTGCCTTTTGAAGAAAGAGCTAAGAGCATTGCTACTGTAAGTTTACTAATTTTTAGATCTGAGCTGTGTGGTGCTAGGCAGTCTTCCATAGCAACCAAAACAACAGTTATTACAAAAAGTAACAAGCAAGCAAAATGCAAGCCAGAAACCCCTGTAGGAAGCATCTATCAACAGACCACACCAAGCCCAGCCTAAGCCTGAAGCAAAACCAAAACAGAACGTGCATTTTTCTTTAAGTCCTATGAACATATCCTTAAAGTTTCCCATGAGGTCTGAGAAAGCTGTTTTGTTATGACTAACTAGAGAAAATCTAGGTTTTCAAGGCTGGTTTTAGCCTATCAGGCAAGTACAAGCCTACCATTAACCACCACCCAAAGACACATTGTCTATAACTTGCCTACTGGGTTCCCATCTGGGTGTTCCTTGGAGCAAAACGTAAGTACAGGTGCTCCATCCAAGGGGGCTCCACATATTTAAATTTTAAAAATCATCACTCCTTCAACAAGCAGTATCTAGAGGTTGCATAACAGCTTGCATTTTTGGCTAAATCCTGCTGCAGGGTAGTTGTTAATCTTACATCTATTCATTCATTCCAGAAACCCCAATGTTTTGTTGTTAGCTTCAGACTAAAGATGTTTCACTCCTAGCCATTTTTCAGCTAGCTTCTGGTAATTGGAGAAGCAGCCTCCTTCTCCATGAGTGCATTGCCTTGTCACCAAATGGGGTACATGTGTGTTTGTGTGTAAACAGGAACACAGAAAAGCAGCATTTAAGCTGGCTAGTCTTACTGTTGGTGAGAAAAAGAGAGCAGAGATAGGAGCTGTGAAGAGATGTTTTGTTGTTCAGGGTTTTGAGGGGTTTGGGTGTGTCAGGTTTTAAACAATCTTGGTGTTGTTCAGAGAAGGCACTCTCAGAATCCTCGCTGCCAGTGGGACTGTACACTACATTGATTTGTATTTGTATTTGAGCTGTATTTCCCAAGCTAGTGGAAGAAATGCAGTAATTTGATTGTCAGTTGATGTAATCATTCCCAATACATTAGTCATTTTGTCTGTATCTTCTTTAGATATGGAGGATGGCAAATTCCCCAGCTAAGAAAAGAAAGCACTCTTTTAGACTCAACCGTTTTTTAGATCAGAAGGTTGTTTCCTGTCCAATTATGTAGATATATTGAAGAGAATTTTTCTTATCAGACATTTTCAGTGACAAGGAGGAACTGTGTCAAGGTGATAACAAAGTTATTATGACATTGCAGGTTCCCAAGCCAGGTCTTTTGGGGCAGGAATCCTGGTGAAGCTTATGACTGAATGAATGTGGTACACTTCAGGATTTAAAAAACTTGGCAGTAGTGACAGTATTGGAGAGGAAGTAAATTTAGCCAGAAAACAGATTACAGATATGCAGAAAGACTATGTTTGAAAAGGCACTTCCTTTTCAAGCAGCCTGTGCAACCAGTACCTGTCAACACTGGAAGAGTTTGATCTTCCTGATTGGTCATAACACAGTATATTCTGTAAACTCTGCTTGCATACAGCAGGAGCATCTCTTTCTTCTAAAACAGCATAGAACTTTGAAGCATTTGCCACGATTTTAAAATAATTGCTTTGCACCCAGAAAAGCCTAAATCAGGATGGATGATATATGGTGAGGTAATATAGAAAACTGGGAACCAAAGCTGCTATGTAATTATCACGTGGAAGGTGTGTTTATGTCTGCCTGGGTGGTTGCTGCTGTGTGGCAATGTAGCATAGCAATCCTTCCTCTTTGCCTTTCATTAATTACTGATGAACTAAAGAAATATACCACAACATTCTTTACAACTCTGAATTAGAGACCAGGGCTCTGCAAGGAAAAAGTGGTGGTAGTGGAGGCCCTGTTGGCAAAGAACTGAAATACATATCATAATTAAATAGTGTTTCTCTTCAGGAATCACTGATATGTTTTGGGTTGGAGGCACTTAGACTGCAGAATTTTTACAAGTGTACATCCATCATCCCCAGAAGACTGTTTTCAGTTTTCTCAGGAGGGTTGTTATAACTTGCCAAGTCCATAAACTCAACTTACCAAAGATGTAGGCAGATCCAAGTGACAATTAACCCTTTGCAACATAGAAGGAACCTTCTGCATGGGAAGCAGTGGCTGGTGCTCGGGAAGTGTGGAAACATGTATGCCCCACACAGGAGAAAATACTGGTTGTGACAGAGTGATGGAAGTGGTGTAATTTGGCAATTCGTGAAGATAAGATCAGATATAAATTCAAGAATTGGACAAGGCTGGAAAAAGGAGATGTTTCTTATTATTCTTTGAAGTTTGGTGAAAGAGGTCTGTGTGGTTTTAAGTTTTGTTTTAGGTTTGGTTTGGGTTGTTTTTTTTTCCCCTTACGATGAAGTCCTGGTGTTTCCATGAAAGCAAATAGTCAGTGTCTTAAAAGCAGATACACTGTAAACAGTAAAAGTAACACTGCAAAACTCATGGAGATTTCCTGAAATAATTTAATTGCTAACCTAGGATCAATTACATGAAACAAGCTACTCTAGTGACCTTGGTCCAGTGTATCACCCTGACTCTATGTTTGATAAGACACGCTTCACTGACAAATATGTGAATTCCCAGGAAGACTATCCAGGGTTTGGCAAAGATGTCCAGGGGGTTGTGGTGTTGGAATGTACTGTTCCACAAGCCTAAACCTGCATAGTTATGTGGCTGGGAGGCAAGCAAAAGGCCCACGATGTTTGCCTACGAGCAGAGAGACTGCTGATCTCATTCCAATTTGCAGAGCATAACTGGGTGAAAGCCAGTGAGGCTACACCACTGCAGACCTTAGAAAATATGCTAACAGGCTTGGAAGATCTCTTTCTTGATTAAGGAATACCTTGTCCTACTGTGAAACAGGACTTTTGGATATCTTTTATAGTATTCTAACCACAGAAGAATGATCAAAGTTTCCTCAGCCTGATGGGCTTGGACTTTTCCTTTTCTCTTTCTTCTTTTTAATTTGTTTGGTTTTTTGCTTGGAAGGAATCTGCCTGTTTCTAGAAACATGTTTCACTATGGCTAGATGATCTCCAGATTCTCTGTTAAAGAATGTTTGCATAAAGAAGAACCTGGAACCAGTTACTTCTATAAACAGCTGTTTTTCAATAGTTGATTTTGATCTGGTGTAAACAGTAGAAGTGTTCCATCCTTATCACTCTAATGTGGCCACATGCAGCATATAATAGTCTTTTGCTTCTTACAAACAGATCTAAAGAAAAGAGTGTAACCTGGATATAAGTAAAGGGAACCAAGTGGGAGGAGAAATCAACAAAGTGCAAAAATTAATAACTAGCATACATATTTAATGAATTAAAAATTTCCCACCACAAGAAGTCATGAGAATATCCTGAAGGTGCAACAGTCTTTTCATATTAGTTTGAGGTAGCGCTGCTACGCACTGTAGTTCAGATCTTATGCTATTTTTTATTATGAGAGAAGCATTACCTTGGGGGGAAATGTAAATAAACTTTCAGTTTGTATGTTAATTATATGAGTTTATTATTGCACATTAAAAAATGAGTCTGCTGTCTAATGCCTCAAGATAAAATCAAAGAAGTATTATGTCTTTTTAAAGAGTAATATTTTTGTGATCATGACATAGAATATACTTATGCCGACCAGAGTTAGATTCTTGGCGCTTACTGGCTTTTTTTCAGCCAGAGCATTTAATTTTTAGAGCATGCTGTAAATTACATGCTTCATTTTCAGTAATGTATGAAGCTTGGATGCTTTCCAGTTCAGAAAATACATCATGTATAGCTGATACCCATTAATCACTACTGGTCAGAAGTTCATCCTCTAAAAACTAACCTCAAAAAAAGAAAAGGCTGGGAAAAGAAAAGCTATTGGTATGCTCCCAGAAACCTACATGGGACGTTAGGCTGTGAAAGAATGTCGATAGCATATACATCCAAAGGGTCAGAAGGAAGAGACATAAAGTATCACTCTGATTTCAAGTAGAACCTGAAACAACTTCAGATGTGAGACAGGAAAACTAGTCAAACCTCTGTCACTGGGCAGGCGGGAAGGGAGGCAGGGGTGGGAAAGAAGTAAAATGATTACAAGTGAGAAAATAGATGTATTTTTCCCAAGGCATCAAGGGACCTGGTAAAGAGTCTAACAGGGAGTGACTTCAGATCTTCAGCTACCTTTTTGGAATAGTAATGCAGGTAAACCTAAATGAGAATCAGCTGCTGAACAAATTCCATGAGATTATGATCGCTGACAATTACTCACAAGAAACTGTAAACCTGCTGTCAGGAAATTACATTTATGGAAGGTAGTACAGTGTCACCCCTTCATGCAAGGGCATAGTCTTGAGTTTGAGACTCTTGAAGGGTGAGGGAAAATAAAGGGGCGGGGGAGGGAGGAAGCGAAGAAAGAGACTAAATACCTTAAAATTCAAGTCTTTTGAATTGTCCGGTGCAATTGATTAAACTGACTGAGGAGCAGGAGCGTCTCATCAGCTGTTAGTTGCAAGGCAGGCAAACTTGTATTTTGCAGAAGCTTTTATTACTTTCACAAGAAATAACCAGAAGGATTTGGGTTTGATTTTGTCCAAGTAATTTAAAAAAAGTAAAAAAATCCTACTTCCTTTCATGGTTTTCATGTTTGAATTTTTCAAACACAACTCTGAAGCATCTGTTATCCTGTTGCCACTTGAGCAGACAGGATATTTAGGGGGACTATTTTGTTTTTCTTGTGAGTATATAATAAATGAAGGACTGTCTGAAGGACCCTTGTTTTGAGAAATGCTTCTGTGAATCTCATTAAAGGAATTCACCTTTCATTTAAATGGATGACCAGTATGTTAAAGACCAGTTGCCTACTCAATGAGGAGATCTATCCCTGGTAATCTTATCAGTGAATAAAGTAGGACCTTCCATCAATTTTCAATATAATTTCTTTCTTCTGTGTACCTTATGTCAATTGTATTGCTACAAAGGACTATGAGGAAAAATGGGTTTAGAAGTCTGCCTTAAATTGGGAAAAAAAAACCCTCAAACATGAAATTAGGATCAGGACTGAAAACTCATCCTTAATTTACTTCATGGTGCTTGTATATTTCGGCTGCATGTCTGCACTTGAATGTGCCATTATGCTTAGCCACAGACAAAAGGAGGAAGTTTAAGACTTCTGTTTCAGCCTTCACTCTGTCCCCTGCCTTTTGTGTATTTCAAAAACAGACTTGTGACATTATTTTAAAGATCTGTAAGAAGGTTATGAAACACCTTTGAATAACACTATGCCTGGGGTGCTCTGGACAGTGAAGTTTGAAGAGTTGTCCTACAAGAGAGTTTAAGCGTAAGGAGGCTATGTAATGCTATTGCAAGAATTTGTGCATGGGAAGACTTATAGCCAACATCCCATTTTGGTTTTTGGGTGGGTTTTTGGTGGTTGGTTTTGGTTTTTGGGTGGGTTTTTTTGTTTGTTTTTTTTTGTGTTTTTTTTTGTAGACATGAGACCAACCCACAGAATTCAGGAATGTGCTTCACTGTGCTATATTCAAGCAAACACGATATTGATGGTACAAATTAAATAAACAAAATACTAACAAATTCATTTTGCATTTGGAGACATTTACCCAAGAAGGGGAAAGCTGAATTTTCAAAGATAATCTTCACTGCCCACAACTGTCATATTTTGTAAGTCTCCCCCAAACTGTGAAGGTTAAAAGCATGAACACTTCTCAGCAGAATCATGTTCTTTCTGCCCAGTGTCCAGTGGTGGCAGAAATCTGATTAGTTTGTTTCCTGAATTACTCTTATCTGTTTGAGAAGCAGGCAAAATCTTTCTTTCAGTTTCAAAAGGCAGGCTACTTCAAGCAGGCTTTGCTTATCCTGTTTTGTATGAATATGCTTTCAACTCCTCAGGAGAAATTACTGGGAGCATGGAAAAGCAGAGCTAAGTCAGCCAGTGGCACTGGGAGAGAGGTCTCATATGGACAGTGAAACAGACTGACCCATTTGGGATGTGTTACTGTACTGGGAATGAAATGAGACTTTCTCCCCATGCATCCAGCACTGTTTATCTCCATCTGCTGTTTTGCAAGGGCATGGGAACAGGCCTGCCCTGCTGCCTCTGCCCTTATTTGTATAGTACATGAGCTGTATTTCTCTATTCTTGTATCTGGCTGATAGGCTGAATGCAGAAGTGCCTGTGAATTATTCTGCTACCTTCCAGAGTTTTACTGAATCAGTTGGGCTTTGCTTTACTCATCTGTTTCACTAGCTGTAAAGATAGGTTTTCAAGACAACCAAATGCCATTATGCTTCATATGGAATTGTCATTAAGTTTGAAGTAACTTGGTAATTGTTCCCTTGTTGTAATTGATCAGTCTTCTTGTGTTGAGTGCCATGACCATGGATTACAGTTTTGTTTTAAAGCCAGGAGACAGATGAACAGCAGGACTTCAGATAGGAGGACAGGAGTTTGGTGTTTTATCTCTTTTGCAGAAATTTTCAAGTTATATAATTGGACCCACTGGCTGTCTGAGAGGAAGATATTAGAGACAAGTAGGATTTGTTAAAAACAGTTATTAAAGATACAAGAAGGTCAGTCAATTGTGCAGGTGAAGTAGTCAGACATCCAGGAAATCTCTGAAAACAGGAGATCATGTGTTGCCCCCATAAAGAGAGCATGTCAAGGAGAATGAGATAAATCGAATGCTTTTAGGTCTCATTGCCAGTAGAATGTTACTGTTAGTGGTGTAATGTTACCTGAATCTGTCAGCTGGTTCTCCCTACTGGTGTAAATCACTGAGCCTTTTAAGTGAGGCCGATTTAAAGTAAACCATTGTCATTGCCCACATGTAGAAGATTACAGAGTGCACAGCACATGATCAGTTACCTGTCTAAGATTTTGAGAGTTTTCTATGAGAAAACGGAAAAGAAGGAAAGGGGTTTTTATTTTTTTGAGGGTTGATAAAAGGAGAGTATCTTCACTTATACAAATAGGCACACACTGTTTACAGTTTCTACAAATGTTTCCTCTTGTTTTGGAAGTATGGTGTTAACTAACAACAATGAATTATCATTTATGAATACTAAAAATTCACTTAAATTCAAAGACTAAAAGCAACCACTCTCTGAGGATGAGAAAATAAAAATCTGTCATTTTAAACAATATTGTCCTTGCAGCAAGATACTTTATATCACATTATCATACCTCCAAAATTACAGACTACATTGATCTCATGTGTAAGTCAAATTCTAATACCTTCTTTTTTGGTTTGCCTATTTATTTTTCCTGTTGATAGATAGTTTTAGTTTGTAGAGGAACACTATTTCATTGTATTGTTGTTATGTATTGGTATCATTTTTCATTCAAAGACCAACTTTATTCTCAAATAATGTACAGTATACTGGAGCTGGATCTGAACTTCAACGCTTCTTACACTGTCCTGGGTTCAGCAGTAGCAGTCATTTTTCTCCTTCTTGGTAACTGGTGCAGTGCTCTGTTTTGACTTTTGGCTTGGGAACAGAGCTGACAACAATGATGTTTTGGTTTGGCCAAGGACTTTGTGAGCCTCATGCTCTGCCAGGGAGGAGGGAAAGCCAGGAGGAAGCAGAGACAGGACACCTGACCCGAACTGACCAAAGAGGTATTCCACACCACAGCCCGTCATGCCCAGGATGTAACTGAGAGCTACCCGGAAGGACTGGGAGACTGCGGGGTTGGAGGAGGTATTGGTCAGTACTTGGTCAGGCTGGGGGGGGGGGGGTGGGGGTGTCAAGTTATTGGTTCGCTGGTGGTGAGATGTTGTATTCTCTTCCCTTGTTATTTCCTTTATCATTGTTGTTATTGGTGGTAGCAGTAGTGATCTGTGTTATACCTTAGTTACTAAACTGTTCTTATCTCAACCCGTGGGAGTTGCATTCTTTTCAATTCTCCTCTCTGTCCCTCCGGGAGCAGGGGGAGGCAAAGAAGGGGGGAAGTGAGTGAATGAGTTACCTGACTGGGTTTAAACCACGACATACACATAAAGGCAATTAAAACCGTTAAGATATCTTCAGGACAAACAAACAAAAAACCAAAACAAAAAAACTCAAATATGATTAATAACCAATTAGTGATTTCTGGTGGGTTTTTTTTCTGGGTAATTTTAGTGGTCTTCCTTGCCTTGGAACTAATGACAAGATTCATGGGAGCTTGAGTCTCTATTTTCTGGACTGCTGGTTCCCTCACATGGTGGATTGGCCCTGGGAGGGCACTGGAACTGAGTTACACCTGTGTTTGCTCTGGCTCACTTTCCCCTGTTGAAGAATTGAGTGGTGTTACTGGTTTCAGATGTCTTATAAAAGGCAAACAAGCTGGCAAGCCATGAGGAGATTTGGGGGAGCAGAGTTGCAAGAATTTGTGATAATTGGGAGGAAAAGCAAGACTATTTAGACACCCCCCCACCCCAAGCTGCTCCTCAATAAATGTGGATTATGAGGGGCTTAGAGGAGGTTTTCAGTAACCTATATAGTTCTGGGGAACGCTATAGAAACACCTTGAGAGGACTTTTAAAGGAGATCCAAGTTCAGTTATAGCAGAACATGGGGATAGAATGGGATCAAAGTTGTGCGAGTAAAAACTTGCACAAAAATGTTGAGATGTGTACACCTACAGCAATATAGTTGGTATCTCTATGTGTCAGGGAAGATGACTTAGACAAAAATGGTAGGAGAAGTACTACTGGTTTCAACGTAAATGCCTGTGTCTCTTCCCTTCCTCTGTTTTCCATCAAATAGAAATGAATGAATGGAAATAAATGAAACAAATGACTGCTGTCCCAAGTCTTGCTCTTTTAAAAGGCAAAAGAGTGTTTCGTACTGTGGTTATTTATTTTTAGACATTTTATTTGATTAAAAGCTAAATCATTTCTAGAAAGTATTCTAGGGAACGGGAACTTGCCCAAAAGAAGGGCCTTTGCTCACCTTGCTTGCAACACGTGATGGGCTAAACATAACAAAATACCTTTTTGTGAACCTTTGCAATATTCTTCATTTTTCAAGACCTGCTACTCCAGAGGTGTTTGCTGGCTGATAAGCATGAACATATCTGAAGCCTGCAAAGATATTTTATATATTTTAGGCTGAATAGTTGATCAGAGAAATGGACAAAATATGAAAGTTTGTTAATAATGAACCAAGTTCTTGTGGAACCTGGCTGCAAAGCTCCTACTGACTTCAGAGAAACTCGGGTTTCACTAATATTATCAGGTTTGTGTGTCCAGGATCATGGGACTGTGTTGGTAGCATGTGCTTAAAGATTATACCATACTGATATTTGACAAACCTTAAGTTTAACGTATGGAACAAATACCTCTAAAGATAGCTTTTTAAAACCAGCTAACAGTAAGTTCTACTTCTAGTGACAGATACCTCTTTGTTGCTATACAAAGATAAGGAGGCTACTTGTCAGAAACATAGGCAGGATGGAAATCCCTGTATTTGGTAAATCTTAAGGTTTTAGAGTCTCACAGGCAATTGTCATCCTTTATATTCTAAAAGTTCTTGAAGTAATGCTATGTATAATGCTACAGGGACAAAAGAATTCTCTTACAGGTAGTAAATTAGATGAAATTGATTATGTTGGGAGATATTTGCTGAACTTGGTGCTGAGGCAATACAAAAAAATCCACATTGTTTTAAATACAAGTGGTATTTAGAAATACTGTGTTGTATCGATCAAAACCACTGTTAATTATAAAATACCTTAACAAGAGATTTTTCTTTATAATCGTCCAAAGCAAAAAAGCACAGCAACTGTTAATAAGAACTTAAGAGTTAATCCCATGGGTATCACATTTTCTTGATCACTTACTAATGCCCAGGAAATATCCTCTGCTTGCTTATTACTGCTCAATTACTGTTTGGTGCACTCAGTTTAAAGTATCATATTATTCCAAAGCAGACAGAGCAAAAACTTACAAAGGAATCCCAATAGCCAGCTGTAAGCTTCTTGCCTACTACCAAAATGTGCCAAATTGCATCTCTTTTCATGGTAGATAGTTCAATTAAGACACAGTTGAAAAAAGTGAATGTTTACTGAGACCTAGAAATGCATTTTATTTCTGGGAGTTTGTTTTATTTGGGGGTTTTGCCCTGAACGTCATGGTGGATTTGGTTTTCTAAAATAGTTTAGGCAGGAATTCCAAGCTCTTTTGATGCCCTTGCTATTTCGTATCTCCATTAAGAAAATGTGTAAAAGTGTGTGCTTTTAGGTAAGAAACACTAACTGTGGGGTTTTTCGTGCCTTCTCAGAAAATTGATCCATGAGAAATCAGATATCCTACCTAACTGAGGCACAACAGGCAAACTACTGAGGCACAAATTAGACTATACATGCAAAAGTTGATGTTCAACCCTTGCTACTTAAAGAATAATATTTTTACTTCAGAAAAGCATGTAGAAAATTGTAACATCAATCCAAGAGTGTGTAGTACTCCCTATAAAGATGTGTGGATCCAATCTTAGGCATATGAGCACCACAATTTTTAGTATTATGGGAGAAAAAAAAAACATGAAATATGCATTTAAGATCAGGGAATTCAGGCGCACATCCTGGCAGAGAGGCAGACCCAGAGCACAAGTATGTTTTGAGCTGAGTTTTCAAGTATGATTAAGAAGGTTAATGCACATGTTGGATGTATAACCAAAGCAGTAACTAACAGAAGTAGGAAGATGAGCCTACTTTTTTGTAGCTTTGGTGACGGCAAACACAGATACTGGAAGTGCAGATTTTTAATATTTATGATAATAAGAAAGACATTCAATTTAGGGAGAGTTTAGAAAATGAGAAGTGTAAAGGCTTTGAGAAACTGCCATGCTATGGCTTTTTTTTTGCTTATTATAAACTTTATCATGCTCTTAAAGCTAACTAAATAGTTAGGTAAGTACACCTGTAGTACAGAAATTGTATTCTTCAGATAAGAACTTTAAGCCACATAATCTCTGAGTGGCTGTTCAAATCAAAGATTAAAAAAGTTTCTAGAGGAACTAAGTCACAGTAGTGACAATGGTTTGCACCTTGGTTTATCAAAGCATATCCTTAATGAACTCATCTACCTGTTGTGAACCTCAATGCGATGAATGTAGAATAACAGATAAAAGCTATGCTGTGGGCTTGTACACACACTGAATGCAGACTGAAAAGAATTACTCTCCTTGTTCGGTGTTTCCAAACATGCTATTAGGGTGGGGAAAGAAGAAGTTTGGATGAGGGAGTTACTTCAGAGTGTTGCAGGCTGGGGGGTGGGGGTTTGTCTTTGTCCTTTTAAATAAAGGACTTAAATATTTGTAATGGGAGACTTACACTAGACTCTTATGTGGTGGGCTCTTCATGATAATGTGATTATTCTGTGATCTAAAACTTCCCTTTCTGCCTTCAAAGCATCTACAAATTATGGAAGGTTTTGCTGTAAAGCCTTTTCCTCTCAAAAGCTATAAGCTTGAAGGGGGAGGATGGGAGGGGAGGGAGAAAATGCACAGAAATTACATAGTTTAGACCCCAAACTTGTTTCTTTTCTTATTTAGCCAAACTCAGATCAAGGGGGGCAGTTTTATGTATGTGATGACTCCATTGATGTCAGCTTCTTGGGGGGTGCTGGGCAGCACCTTCCCAGGTGTACATGAGGGCTGGTGCCAATCAGGTCAGCTGAGTAACACCTTGCAGGAGAACTGGACCTTACAGCAGTGGTTTGCAGTGGTCAGCGGTTCAGTAGTCAAAGCTAACTTTGGTGTACAGAAGTTTTAAAAGAGCGCTACCAAGTATGTGAAAATGAGTGTTTGTCATCATCAGCTGTAGAGGTAGGCAGCTCTTCTTTCTATGGGCTTGGATAACTTTTACTAAGTCTTCTCTCAGGTTTTTTGCATTTCTAAATTTGTGAAGGTCTGTCTTGCTGATAACCCAACTGAATATCCTTTAAATTAGTCTTAAAAATTTTTGTTCCTTGCTTAGCTTCTGTTTCATATGACAACTAGGTTTTGTTTGGTTTCTGGTTGGGGGTGTGTGTTTACTTTTTAAACTATATGACTAGCCAAAGTGTTTGTGACTACTGAGAAACAGTAGGAGGCAGAAATGATATAATGCCGTTTTATCAAGGGGAAGAACAAGAAAAAGCTCTGTAGCATTACATTTCTTAGGAGGTTGTTTTTCTGATCTGAAACCCAAGACTCTTTTCACTAAATCTCCTACCATGTTGTGGTTGTGCTCCCAGCCAAAACCCGGCATGATAGTGGCACAGTTTTCTTTTGGCAACTGAAACCAGCAGCTTCCTAGATGCTGAACCCTTAGAGAGGACACTATGAGATGTCCAACTTCTGACCTTGGGAAAAGCCTGCTGCTGCTCTGAACAGTGAGAGTTGCGGTGTTTGTGAACAGAGAGTAAAAGTCTCCTGTATTGGTACCACCAAAGTCCCTTGTGTGCTCTAGGGAATGCAACATAAATGGTTGAAACTAAAATGCCATGTGATGTTCAAACTTGCTTTAAACTACTGCAGCCATATTCTGACTTTATATCACAAAATAAATCAGTATAGCTGTTTTCTCTTAATGATGAAGCTATTATCAGGGTTAAGGCAGTATTTATATTTTGCAGTCACAATGGGTAAGTCTGTATGTTACTTTTGAAATAAAAACTACAAATTATATGTAACTATTAAAAAGTTTTAAGGAATCAGCTTTCAAAGACTTAACCTGTGAATAACAACTTCTTTTTTTCAAACTCTGCTACTGTGTGAGTGGGGTAATTGCTTCTGATTGGCCATAATAACTGCAGCATTATACAAATAAACTGCAGGTTTGGGGGTCTGAATGCCTGAGGACATGTGGGGCTGGCAAAAGGAGAGAAACAGTAAGGTATATTCTAAATTAGTTGTAATTTTATTTACAGTTCAGTGCAATGGTAGTGCTTTATACCTCCCGAGACTCTCTTAGCCATTTATGTTAACCTTGCCTATATATCAGATACTTTGTGTTTGCTGGTGTACCAGACACAGCCAGTTCTGCTTAAGCTCCTGACTGCTCACCTGTTTACATTCCAAGATAAGCAAAAATATCATTCTTTTTATTGTATCTCTATATTTTCACATACATAACTGATGCTTGTTAAGACTTGCTTAAAATGCTCATTGGTAAGTGTGATAAATAACCATCATAAAGAGGTTTTGGAAGACATATTATCTGCTTTTAAAGTGCTCACACATCACTTAAGTAGCAAACAGTCACTCAAACATCTTTATGGTTGCAATTTTACGTATATTTGTGTGACCCTAAAAAAGGATCTTAGTGTGATTACCTAAGTTTAGTTCTGTACAAAATCTGTCAGCTGTTTTGGGTTGCAGGTCATAATTTCTATGGTAACTGGCTTTGAAATCTTAACTCTCAATCAGATGATTGCCACAATGAACTGTCGGACTGGCTGCACTCTGCTTGGTTACTAGAGGTTAACATGTGCATCAGAACTGTTGTATCCAAAATTAATTATAGTTGTGTCATTATAAGAGAAAAATTTGATTTTGAACTACTCGCTTTCAACCTCACTTTTCTTAAACATGTAACTCTTAAACTAAGGTTTACTGGATTTTAATGGAACAGGTGGAGATTCTCTTTTCCAGCTTAATGAATCCTCTATGCTGCACCAAGGTTTGGACTGTCTCTTGGCTATGAATACGTTATGGTCTTATGTGAATGTAGAGCAGAAACGGTCTCAAGTGTAATTTGGGATTAGGAGTATTAGTGAAAGATATGTAGACCACAGAGGAAAAATGGGCATTTATTTTTTTCTAAGGTGTATTTATGCTTCCATAACATTGGACGAACATGGTGACAGATCAAGATCTCTACAGTCTTTCACTGATATCAAACATCCTTGTTTTATTGACTGTCTCATCTCTCCATTAGTCATAACTAGCTTTAATGTTGCAATGCAGTGGTTGGGGGGTTTGTTGGTTTATTTTTAACAGGAATATGACTATAGGAAGGAAGCTACTTGGCTGTGTTTGAGGCACAGTGAAGCTACTTGAGCAAGTAAAACTTTGGTTTTGTTTAGCAGTTCTTTGAACTTGATTCTAATTATCCTGTATAACTAACATTGATCCAAACTCCACCAAACCAACTGAAAGGTGATTGCAGGTCTTAAGAGGGGTTTGAATGAGGTCCTAAGAGCTGGGAAACAAATATTCCCTTTCTGCAAACATATATGAAAGCATTTCCACCAATTTAATTTAATTTTAATTAATATGAGCATCTATGTCTGCATGCTTACAGGACTGGGCTTTACTGACATAAGAAAGATGAAATACTTTAAAAGTAAGTGAAACAGAAAGAGGAGGATATGAGCAAGGTAGTCAGAAGCATTGCATGTGGTTTGGATTTAGGTTGTCAACAACATTGTAGAATATATTTAATGTCACTGTATGTTAGCTTTCCATAACTTCATAATACATCATCTATCTTTTTTCAGGTGTATTTCTGATCAACTGTACTACCTCAGAACAAACTGAAAGAAGCAAGCTGAGCACAAGTACAGCAATTCCTCAATTTTTCCTGCCCAATTTTTATCTTGAGATAAAAACTGTAATTGAACACTTTTCTCATTCCACTTATTTTAATGGGAAAATTTGTCTTGCCTTCCAGGAAACTTGCTGGAAACAACAGAAAATCTTAAAATTTTGCACAGACCTTGTGTAGTGGCACTATTTGTTGTGTACTGGCACTATTCCTTATAAAACAAATGCCTAGATTTGATTAAAGATGGAAAAAATACCAGGTTTTTTAACTTTGCATTTTTGTGTATATATGTAGATGTACAGACAGGTTTCCTTAGGTAACCTGGGTTACTGGTTATATGGTTCTACCAAGTACAGAACTTAGCATAGTGGGTTTGAATCTATCAAGAATATAAAACCCTCTTCTACCTGGAAGTGATTATTCAGCAACATCTTTGTTACTGATTAGTTCAGTTATATTTGCCCAGAGATATCCTATTGGCTTGAGGAAAATGAGCTGAACATATTTAGATTCCTGAAAGGACAAGTCCCATAGAACTTTGTTAGTGTCTATTAGCAAATGATTGTATAAACCTGGTACTAAAGCACAGAAGTATACTTGGTCTCCCTATGCATTTTATTTTCAAAAAAAAAAGTGTTGATATTAAAGATAAAAAAGTCTGGTCCTATTTTGTGGTAGTTAAGAGTGTGTAAACAATCTTCCTGCACAGTGGGACTAAATAAATTGCTGATGTTTTCCTGAAGGATTCTGGGGGGAAATTCGTAAACAGTAAATAAAGCTTTAAGCAACTTGTCCCTTTAATGAAATAATAGGCTCAAAGTCCAAAATATAAAAAAGTGCAGTGGTAATTTCAACAGAAACCTTGGGTGGGTTTGGTTTGGTGTTGGTTTTGTTTGGTTTTGTTTTTTAATCCAGTAGCATTTTTATCTTCTGGTCTCAGCCAGGAGCCCGAGCAAGGACTGAGCACCTGCAAGGCAAACTGAATAAGGAAATGGTCACAAGCAACGTGGAAACCGCTTAGGCTGCTTTTATTTTTCTAGCTGTGAGGAATCGCTTAGCAGTAAGCTAACAGCCTGAAGTCACCGCCGTTTAGTCAATTTCCCTCTTCGCCCTCTTGCTGTCTACACAGAGCATGAGCTGTATGCCAAGTTTGGGGTGAAGGGAGGAAACTTCTACCTGTAAGAAAAGATGAAGTATCAATAGCCCCTTATAGAGCACGAAGTTGTTGGCTTTGAAATTCTGTGTCTGCTGAATACGCTCACCCCTCTTAGAGGACACTCGTGTTTTGGGTTCTGGGCCGGGCGGCAGTTGCCGTGGCCCTTGCGGGCTCCTCCACCTGGCACCGAGACCAGCACTGTCGCTGCCCGGGAGGGCTCGGCTGAGCCTGCCCGGCTGCAGCCGGCTGCCCTGAGTGCCTTGCGCCTCCTGACCGGCGCTGTCTGCCTGTTCTACCTCTATTTTCCGTCCGTAATCTCATTGCACCCCCTCGCTGTCTCATCTCACGAGGGAGAGAAGCTGCGACCATGTTTGCACTGTGAGGGGGGCCGAGGCGGGCTTGCGGCTTTCCCGCACCACTTCAGTATGGCAGCCCGCCCCGGCCGCGGGGCTTTTTCGCGGCCCCAGCCCGCTCCTCGCCTCCGCGCCTGGTGTACAGGGACATCCCGGCCCTGGGCCCCAGCCGAGGACGTGGCCCCCACCGCAGCGCTGGTGGAGGGTCCTTCCCTCAATCCCGGAGCGGTGCCCTGCCCCCTTAGTAGCTGCAGCAGCCGTGCCATGGCTGTGGGGACACGGCGGGTTGTGGCCTCGGCGGTGCTGCTGCTGATCGGGCTCCTGTGTGCGGGCGGCGCGGCGCAGCCCGACACCTCTGCTGTCCTGGGCTCTAAGCGGGGGCTGCGCCTCCCTCTCGGCCGCTTTGGCTCGCTAAACGTGGCGGCGGACCTGGTGCTGCAGGTGTGGCCGGGGACGGGTGTGTTGCGGCAGCGCTGGCGAGTGGGCAGGGCCCGCGGCCTGCCGGCGCCCTGCATCCCCTGCACCTCCCCTGTGCGTTCGCTCGCGGGCAGGTCACCTACACCCACTTCAGGGACCGCAGCCCCGGCCAGTACAGCCTGTGTCTCCAGCTCCGCTACGACTCGCCCCGCCGGACCCTCGTCGTGCCCTTCACGCTGGAAGTGGAGATACTCTCCCAGCAGTTGTACCTGCTCAGCAGCAACCTGCCCCTGTCCCTGGAGTAGCTGCGGGGGCTCAGAGCCCCTTTGGGCGGCAAGGTGCTGAACTTAACGTAGAGCGAACCCGGCCGGCGCTGCCGTCTCGCCCTGCTGCGTCCTGAGGCTGCTGGTTCCAGCCCCCTTCCCGCCTACGGGAGGCTGCTGGACGCCGAGGGGCGGCCTCTGCCCTCCGGCCACACCGGAGACTGCTCTGCCGTGCTGCAAGCGGGGATCCACCACCAGCATATGGCGGCCACTGCCTCCCCCAGCCAGGACTGCATCTCAGCGTGGGTGTCCATGCTGCCTGCCCCTGGGCCGGAGCAGCGGGAGTACTTTCAGGTGCTGTTGCAGATCCATGAAGAGACAGACAAGAAGCCAAGTTTCCTGGCGCTGCTTATGATGGAAATGGCCCAATTTTGCATTCACAGCCCTCACCCTGGGCGTGTTGGCTGCTGAGGACCTGGAGACCTCCCCACACTCCCTGATCTTCAGCTTCAGCTCTTCCTGGCGCAGTGACCCATGGCAGCAAGACATCCTGCTCAGCACCCATGACCCCAGCAGCCTTCTTGTTGCCTTCTTGAAGCAGGAGATGAAGGAGCTCAAAATTGCCTACCAGCCCCCTACCCTGGATTCAGAAAAGGAGCAGCTTTTCCAGGTGGAAATGGAAGTGCTAGACCCTGACTGCCTCCTCAGAGCCTTTTGCTTTCATGATCCTGGTAAAGCCTATGAACACATTGGCCCCTGTGGCCACTTTCAGTTGTGTGGCTGGCCTACAGTTGATGCTCTTTGAGGGCCAGTCACAGCCCTGATGTGGCAACAACTTAAGAGATCAGTGATGAGGACAGTCTGAAAGAGGTGAAGGCTTGGGTCATGTGGGGCCTGCGACAGGGGAAGCTCAAGGTACTGGGTGTACTGCCCAGCTACAAGTACTTCACTGCTGTAAAGCCAGCAGCAGGGCAGGTGATTTACCAGCACGATGGCAGTGAGCACAGCTACAGTGACAACATTGTTTTCCGCATGGCAGATGAGCAGCACCACATTGAATTTCTGTACCATATGAGACCAAAGAAAGCAGAGCAGGGTCAGAAAGTGACTCCACTTCCCCCTCCTGGCACTATTGTGAAGAACATCTGTATGAGAGGGTGGTGAGTGAGTGGCTGCAGCAGGGACATGGCTGAGAGTGGAGTGAAATGCTAGGATAGGCTGGTTAAGTCCATTTTGCTCTTACTTATACAGAAGACATTCCCCATGGCTGGCACTTCATATCCTTTGCAACTTTACAGCTGGAAAGAGCTTCCCTCTTAGAAGCCAGTAGAGTAACTGGGAAACAAAGCTATGACAGGCTGAAAATGGCTTTTGGTTTGTGCTTCTGCTGGTTATGCTGAAAGAAGGTTGAACACTGGCCAGCTGAGAGGGATGGAAAAAACAAGGTAGATTTCACAAGCCAATTATTTTCCAGCTCTTTTTGAAGTGGTATGCAACCAATGTAATTAAAATCAAATGAGGCTATTAATTTAAGATTGGAGATGTATTCTTTGTCTATTTTTGTTTACATTTCACTTAGCACGCAGGAGAAGGTGCTGTGAACTGCTACCTGTTTTTCTTACAGAGTTCTTATTTTGCTTTCACTTAATCAATATACAAGTCTTTGTGGCATGACTAAGTGCAGTAATATAATAGAGATGAGAAATAATGGGGAAAAGGAATGACATGACTAAACAGATGGGAATTCTTATTCCCTATATACCCAGGGATACAAAGGGAGTCAGTTACTAGATGTTTTCATTAACAGCACTTCCAGTCTCTGCTAAATGGAGTGATACTTTCAGCTAGATTACTTGATCATCTGTCTGTTCCAGACATCAACACAGTGAGGAAAGCTGTGGCAGTAAATGTGTGCAGCTATGCTTGTAACCAAAGTATGTACTGACTGAAGGGTTGTATAATGATGTGACTGGCACAACTGCAGGAAGAGTACATGGCTATAGGAAGGTGTGCTGAGCGAGTAACATCTGGAAAATCATTTAAAACTTGCTTGGTGTGGGAAAGAAGGTTGAAAAGTCAATGCTGTCATTACTACTATAGCACAAGGAAATGCTTTAAAAATTTCTATTTTGATTAGTCTTTTGATAGCTTTGGTGCTTAGAAATACATTCAGCATTCTCTCAGGGACGTTTACCTCCCAGGGGAGTGCTTGAAATAAAGCACAACTGTAATAGCTGTTGTTCAGCCTGGACAAAGTACCTAAAGGCCAGCAGAGCATGTACACTGCTTTAGTACAGTTTGCAACTGCTTCACCAACACTCAAGAAAGAGCCTGCTATTTTCTATGGGTTTATGTTCTAGCTTCTGAAGTCCTCTTAAAAGCATTAATTTCGTGCCAGTATGTGCAAAAGAAACTCTGAGCAATAAAATAAATGTAAGTATGTGCGTATAAAATGTGTGGAGAAAATGCATGCGTTTTTCTCTCTCTTCACTGGCCTTGCAGTAACACAATCAGGTTCTTTCAGACAGAATTTTCAGCCTTTAACAGGAGAGTATGCCTCTTGGATAATAGCATTTTGTCAAACCTGAGGGCAGGAAATATTCCTGTAGGTTCCTTCCTGGATAACTACTTGTTCTGCTGTTTGAGAGCACTGCTGGGAAACCTGTATCAGTGATGTGTGAGAAAGGATGGGTGGCAGCTTTCAGAAAAGTTGATCCATCTAACTTGAGGAAATTCTTCCCATTCCTGCCATTAAACTGAAGATTTGGGCAGAAGTAATAAAATTTTAACCTACTGATTATGGTTCATGTTGACAGCTCTGATTTATGAGTGTTCAGTGTGTTGAGCCTGCAGTTCATTTCACAGAATGAATGTTGGTACAAATTGAATGCAAAGGAAGTAAAGTTCAGCTGGTTTTAATGATTTTTCCTTTGATGAGCTTACACATAGCATAATGTTAAGTTTCTTCAAAGACTTGTAATGGAGCAATGCAGTAAACCTGGAGTGGTTATTTTTGACTTTAGCGTGTTTGATTTCAGAAGCATTTGTTATTTTTCTTTGGTGATTTTTATGCAAAAATCAGCCTAGCTAGACTTGGTTTGTCCAGTGCCTCTCCACCTGGTTTGTGTTCTGTGATGCTTTGTGTAAGTAACTCTTATTTACCTGTAGACTTCACCTTTTTTATTTTGTAGTCTTTTAGTACACCTAACTTCTTGACATTGCTGTCATTGGTGCCCATTAGACCTGGTTTTCAGTTACTGCTGCCAAAAGAATGAGAGCTTGCTGGTAGTGAAAGCTACAATGTTTTGCTGATGTGAACTCTGTGGGACCACTTCAGGTTTCTTTCAAATCTTGCGTGGAATGCAATTTTAGAAGTTAGATTATACCTTTGGATAAATGAATCCTACTGAAATACACTTAGAAGTATTTGCTTTCCATAAAATATTAAAGGAAATATTGTATTATGAACTTCTGGCTACTAAAAAATATCTCTGAGAATTTTTTTCTGAAAAAAAAATTTAAAGTATGATCTAAAGTGTGAATTTGTTCTGTGCATTTTGCTTGATGTGGTCCCAGGTCCATGGAGGGAACATCTGACCCTGCTAAAGTTAGTGGGAACTTTGCTATTAATTCTAGTTGGCCTGGGATTTCACTCAGAGGCTTTCTCACCTGTATTTGATTGGTGCTACTGCAAAAAAGTTGTATGGGGGAGTGTGGTTGGGTGAAAATCCTAAGGGAAACCTAGCAGTTTTCTGGTAGTATGTGAATTTTCCATCTTTTTTCTTGGCTTTTACTTTCCAAAGACTTTAGCCTGTTCAGCCAGTCTTAGACTCTGTTGATCAGAGGCTGATATAAGGAGCTTCAGTGTTTTATTTTTAAGCTTATTAATGTTTTTCTAGGCAAGGAGTATGGCTCCTTAGTTCTGCATAAGCTCCCAGGGTTTTACTTGAAGTTGGAACCTAAGAAGGTAAAAGAATCTCTTTTGTAATTCCATTAGCAGCAGTTATCACAGATTCTAATACAATATTAAACACATGCTTAGAAAAACTAGAAACATTAAGATATCTGGATACTTAAGAATAACTTTTTGTTAAGGCACAATGTACAAGTGAAAAATTAGTCTCAGTAGAATTAAATGGTGTTTTGTTGTTTCCTTTTGTAAGACAAATTGAAATATTGCAATTCCAGCAGCTTGTTAGCAAGCCTTGGTTTGAATTTGATTACCTAAACTGGCAGCATGTAGCTACTGGTCAAGCTTACTATCTGGTGAGGTTTGTGTGTGTTAATGACTGTTTATCTAACACAACTGTTTACTTTCACATGAAGGTACTATTTCCTGTAATTTTACAAATCAACGTTGCGTTACCATACACAAGTCAATGTATCATCCCCTTGCTAAACAATTCTCCTTTTCAGTAGTCAGGTTTTGTGTATCTATCTCGTCACATCCACAACTCTGAAAATAGTTTTGCAGAACTTGCAAAAGCTGCTGCAGTGGTACAATTTCACCACTTCTGGACCAAAACAAAACAAACACACTTCTTTGATAGGACTGACAAATTTGGCAGTTCCTACAGAAAATTGAACTTGTCTGTTTTATTCTTTTCATTGGTTGGTTGGTTCACTGCTTGCAATAGAAGGGTTCACCAAGAATGATAAAAGCCACAAAGCAAAATCTTCCTTTTCTTCTAAATTATTAAATTCATAGTGCCTTGCCTGCCACAAGGCATAATTTTTCTTAGTTCTCTTATTTGTACTACAAGGCTTTTTCTATGTCCTTTTGACCATAGGACAAAATTTGAAAGAACATGAGAAAGTGCAGGTGTGAGAAAGAAGGAAAATTATATGAAAGGAGTCTGTGGGATGCATGTCTCATGCAATTTGCTCATGAGCACAGATGAGAATTTCTTCATGTCTCAATCTGTTTACATCTTCATTTGACAATTTTAGCCTGAGAGATTTAAAAGATAACAGTAAGAGACATTTAGGAACTTCTAAGACCGACTCTTGAAATTAACTTATCTTCAAACCATCTTTTTTTTTTTCAAATCATTTCCCTTTGATTTCCATTACCAGTGAGTTATAATGTTCCATAGATATTTTAACTATAATAGAACAGAATTATTTTGGTTTTATTTAAATGTGGGTAAACAGGCATGCACGTTTTAGTCTCTTGATGTATTCAACCCATTGTTATGAGATATGTAAAACGTATCAGGAAGGTTTTTGTATAGCAGGCACTTGTCATATTTGTCATTGCTTCAAAATGGCAACAGAAGTTGAATAGAAACTAAAGCAAAACACAGTTATGTCAGTCAGTCAGTTGTGTTGTGAATGTGTGGCAGCAGGTAAGTTCTTCCTGAATGCCATCGTAAGATTTGGTTTTAGGAGGGCTGGTGTAGGTCAGCTTCTTGGACAACAGATAAAGTTAGCTTCCTGTTGTCTGCTTACCTGGCATTTTTGGTAATACTGGATTTCAGTTCCCCAAATACAGAGTAAATATTTCTCAAATCTGTCACTGAAGTAGAATTGTTTTCCAGACCAGGACATACTTAATTAAAGGATGCTGTTTGCTAGTGCTGCTGAAAATGATGACTTGATGGTCCTTTATGTTTTTCCTGAAGACCTGATATGCCTTGGGCCATCTTCCATCCTCTGAGTGTTTCAAATATCAGATTTACTTTTTTTTCTTCTACATGTTTTTCTGCAATTCCTTTTTGTCTCATTCCTTTTTTTTTCCTTTGTTATGTATCAGTAAGCTCAATGTACTGTCTCTGTGTTCAGGGTTCATGTGGGCCTGTGTCATGATTTAAACCCAGCCGGCAACCCAGAATGTCACAGCCACTCGCTCACTCCCCCCTCCTTCCTCTCCTCGCTCCCAGAGGGATGGGGAGGAGAATCGAAAGAATGTAACTCCCATGGGTTGAGATAAGAAAAGCCCAGTAACTAAGGTATAACACAAACCACTGCTGCTACCACCAATAATAATAATGACAAGGGAAGTAACAAGGGAAGAGAATACAATTGCTCACTACCTGCCAACAAATACCCAGCCTGACCCAAGCAGTGATCTAGCGCTTTCGGGTAACTGCCCTCAGCTTATATACTGGGCATGACATGCTGTGGTATGGAATACCTCTTTGGCTAGTTTGGGTCAGGTGTCCTGTCTCTGCTTCCTCCTGGCTTCCCCTCCTCCCTGGCAGAGCATGAGGCTCACAAAGTCCTTGGTCAGAGTAAACATGACTTAGCAACAACTAAAAACATTCGTGTTATCAGGGCTGTTCCCAGACTGAAAGTCAAAACCAGAGCACTGCATGAGCTACTAAGAAGGAGAAAAATGACTGCTATTGCTGAACCCAGGACAGCCTGTGATTTATCTAATGCCTTGGACAGCTTAAGTAGGTAATTTTTTTTAAAGTATTATTAAAAGGAAAATATTTCTGTTCCATAAGTGTTGTCAGTGATGGGAATTTTAATCATGAGGATTAAATGTGCTTTTAAAACGGTATGGAATGGCTCCTAGTGTAATGTCTTATAATTAGAGGGGCAGAGATTCTCCTGTAATTCCCTTAACATCTGGTGAATCATATGAATACATAGATGGGCAATTAGGGATTGAAGCATGGTTTCAAATCTGAATCTAGAAGGTTTTCATAAAAAACAGTGATAGTATCGTGGTTTAAACACAGCCACGCAGTCTCTCTCTCCACCCACCCCCCCCCCCCCCCCCTTGCCCTCCCCCTGCTCCTGGAGGGATGGGGAGGAGAATCAAAAGAATGCAACTCCCATGGGTTGAGAACAGTGTAGTAACTAAGGTATAACACAAATCACTACTGCTACCACCAATAATAACAATGATAAAGGAAACAACAAGGGAAGAGAATACAACACCTCACCACCCACAGACCGATAACTCGCCCCACGCCGCAGTGAACTAGCCCTTCCGCATAACGCTCAGTCTGGGCATGACGTGCTGTGGTATGGAATACCTCTTTGGTCAGTTGGGGTCAGGTGTCCTGTCTCTGCTTCCTCCTGGCTTCCCCTCCTCCCTGGCAGAGGATGAGACTCACAAAGTCCTTGTTCAGACTAAACATCATTGTTATCAGCGCTGTTCCCAGACCGAAAGTCAAAACCAGAGCACTGCACCAGCTACTGAGAAGGAGAAAAATGACTGCTCCTGCTGAACCCAGGACAGATAGTTAACTTAAAAATGTATTTTTATGTGGCTTTTCTATTGATAATCACATTTGCATCAGTGATACATTCAGGAAAGTGTGGTTATTCCTTTCTCTGTTGCTATCCAGAAGTTAGGGGAATAAAGGAATGTATAAAGCTGTCCATATAACATGCCTGTCTCAAACAATACAAATTTATTTGTTCTGTTCATCATGCATCTCCCATAGTGCTCAGAATGTTTTTAGGATGCTACGAGATTCAGTTTCAGATGTTTGGAACTCAGGCCAAATTACGCAAAATGTAAACTGAAATAGCAACAAGTTGCAAACTTGTTAACTGGTTTCACCTAAAATTCTTGTATGTTCATTGACAGTATCAGCCCAGAGCTTTTCAGTATTAACCTCTTTGATATGAGTCTAATATTTTCCATTTGTTTCAGCCTATTATCAGTTCTTGTAAGTCAGCTATTCTGAATCACTACAAAATGCATTTCAGTGTTGTTATTCATCTATGAAAAATTAAGTGAAGGTACTTTAATAGACAGAATATGCAGACCAGACGTTGCTCCAAAGCAGTGTCTTCCAAAGGAGGTTATAAGCAGGTTGTGTCCCAGGAGGCAGGTCTCTGAGTCTTCAGAACTCATGGGGGGTATAGCTGCTGCATTGATAGCACTCATCTTGATGAAGTGGTCCTGGATTCTTCCTTGTTAGCTTCAACTTCTGTGTAGACCAGGGGAACAGCCATTGTGCTTTTCCCAAGACAGGGAAAACTGCCTTGCCCTGACTGGCTAATAATTGTAAGATGGGGATGAAGAGTACAGGATTTTCTACTTCCAGTGCTGTGACCAGGAAAATACTTTTTAAGGTATTTGACTTCTCACATATCATTTAAATTTAACTGTCACCCGTGAAAAGAGCAAACTTTCCAAGGTCAGCCATGTTCCTGTCCATTGTTCTAGTTTGTGCCCTTCTTATCCAGTGTGTATTTTGCCTTGTTATGCAGGAAATGGCTCCACAGGTCAGCAACAATCACTTAGCCTTATCTAGGGAAGAAATATCTCTGAAGTTAGAAAGCTACTTTTCCTGATGTTGTAGAGGTGTATGACATTTCCTTGTGATCGCAGATAAGAAATGAAAAATATAATCTTACCATTCCCAGGCACGTAAAGGTATTGTGTCCGTTGTTCAGCCTCTACCTAGTATGGCACTTTAAAAAGCCTTCTCTAATGACTGTCTGTAGCATCAACTGTGTTGCCCAGATTTGATATATTGATATAATTTGGGAGATTATGAAGACTTCCCACAATAACCATCATGCTTATGAACTGTGCAGATTCAAGCTATGGATCAGCTGGCTGCCTCTTGCTGGAACACTTTAAAGTAACATAAAATCTCTTGCACTGATCCCTGACTCACAACATATCCAAGGTCTCACTGCGCAGGCTCTATTTCTTCAGGGACCTGAAATGCCAAGCATATTAAAGTACATTGCAAAAGAGTATTGATTCAAAGGAGGAACTGAATTTATGATTAAAGATGATTGCATTATGAGTGGGTACTTTTATCTCATGTTAGCACACATTGAAAGTTACCTTTTGGAAAATACAGAAGCTTTCTGGTTTTAATGAAAGCTTTGTACTTCTGAGTTACGATTAGATAATAAGATAATTGCGTCCTTTGTGCATTGAGCATATATGGTGTCAGTCATGATCTTATTTTTGTACAGAGAATGATAAACTTGGTAATATATTTTTCCTGTTTAATTTCACTGTTACAAAATGTAATGCATTTTGTCACTGACCATGTAACAGCATAACTGAAATTATATTTTGTTCAGGATAGAGTATGCAGGAGTATCAGATAGAATGAATGCATCCATCGGTCATTCCTCCTGCTTTCTCCTTAAGGAGCCAGAGAGATTCAGAGAATTGCTGTTCTCTGATACAGGGACTGCATTTGTAACTGTGCAACGAATACCATTTGAAGAGCAAACACACAAGCAGACTTACCATGTATATCCACTCAGATCTATGTATGTATCTGTCTACATCACTTTGATCTTGTCCTAGCATACTGAACAAATTAAGCTTCTTCATGTAATCAGGCAGTCCAGGCAATAGTAGCCTTTCTCAAAATCAGCCATATGGTTCACTTGAAAGAATTGTAGTTTTCTTTCAGTCCAGGTAGTAAATTTTGAATTCTTATATTCTGTAAGATTACAATGCATAGTTCATCATAGTTGTCATGACTGGAACATATCACTATACCTTTTATTAAATTTGGTCAATGTGAGGCATCAGAAAACTTTACTGATGTTTTTATATGCTAGCACAGTTATAGGCAGTGACTGAGCTGTTGCAAAGGAGATAGCTGATAGTCCTTACTCTAGTCTGTCACTGACAGGTTAGAGATTCCTTTTGGATTCAGTTCCTTAGCAAAAAGGTTAGGGGATAATTTAAGATCAGATCCAAAGATTTTTTTTCTGCCAAGTAATGTGGTTTCTAGGACAGAAGTTTACAGAGTATTCTTTAAAAAGCCCAAATGTGCTACCAGTTAATCTATCTGCAGTTACTTAATTAGGTTGTGAGCTTTTCCACAGATTCAAGGATTAGCATGAAGTAAATATTTGCCAAATCAGTAGATCCATAGGTAGAAGACATCCTTCTTCTCCTTTGTGTATCACACTCAATAACTCAGCCATCAATTTTTCTTCAGTTGACTTGTGCGGTTTCGCTCTTAGATTTTCAGCAGTTAGCTCCTAATTTCAACTTGCTCCATGACTAAATAGCATTGGCATCACTCATTTTCCATGTCATAAATTGCTACCAAGCTTTCTTTACTGTAATATAGTGTATAATGACGCAGTTTTTACTAAGGACCACTTACCTTCATGAGCTCTTTGAGTAGAAGTGAGTGAGATCATATTCAGAACCTTTCATTTCTGTTTTGGGTACCTGCTTCACATTCCTTTATGCAGGCTTGCCTAGAGAATGTCCCAGACAAGTGTGATAACATGAGCTACTGCTTCTCTTTATGGTCTGCAAAATCTAAGTATAAAAAAAATTATCCTTCTCTTGAGACACAAGAAGCACACTCCTTCAGGCACTCTCTTTAGAGGACAGGGTGTTGGGCAAGCAGCCTTAATGTGTGAAGTAATCAAGACTGTCGTGAAGTTACAGGGTCAGAAAGTCAAGCGAAAGGGGTGCAGAGGTACTCATCACTTCTTGTAATGCTGATCCTTGTTAGATTTCTGTTAGATTGCTGGAGAGGCTCCAGGTCATTACGTTGTTGCAGAACTTAAGCCAATGTCAAGTGGCTGGATGGTTCACGAAACATTTTTGTCATCAGCCATCCTCACCTACTAGTCTTACTATGGCTCTGCAAAATAGCCATGTGGCAATGATCTGTAAGGCTGAGCAGACATTTCATCAGAGGGTAAAAGGGAAGGCTCTGAAGCATGAAAGAAACATATTTCTGTGGTGCCTCTTGGCATCTCTCCAGAATTTAGACAGGTGTCTGTGGAGCCTGGCAATCAGTCTTTCTATTTCTGTTTATGGTCTGTTACTTCCTGTATTAATTTCCCTTGGTTTCACTGTGCTGCCACCCATAAAGCATGTCTATCGTACTGCCTTTTCAAAAGCTTAAAGTAAAGTTTGTAAGGCACTTATATTCTCACGATAAAAGGATCATCGTTGTCGTGGTTTAAACCCAGTCAGGTAACTCATTCGCTCACTTCCCCCCCTTTCTTGCCCTCCCCCTGCTCTTGGAGGGACAGAGAGGAGAATCGAAAAGAATGCAACTCCCACGGGTTGAGATAAGAACAGTTTAGTAACTAAGGTATAACACAAATCACTACTGCTACCACCAGTGATAATAATGATAAAGGAAATAACAAGGGAAGAGAATACAACACCTCAGCACCAGCCGACCGATAACTTGCCCCCCCTCAGCCCGACCAAGCACCGACCGATACCTCCTCCAACCCTGCAGTCTCCCAGCCCTTCTGGCTAACTCCCAGTTACATCCTGGGCATGACGTGCTGTGGTATGGAATACCTCTTTGGTCAGTTTGGGTCAGGTGTCCTGTCTCTGCTTCCTCCTGGCTTCCCCTCCTCCCTGGCAGAGCATGAGGCTCACAAAGTCCTTGGCCAAACCAAAACATCCTTGTTATCAGCTCTGTTCCCGAGCTGAAAGTCAAAACACTGCACTACACCAGCTACCAAGAAGGGGAAAAATGACTGCTACTGCTGAACCCAGGACATTATCCACCCCTTATTCCATACCATTCACGTCATGCTCAGATCCCACATTTTCAATATACCATCACTCTTATCTCAGTGCACTCTTATCTTAGTGCATGGACCAGTCCCTATAAAGCTGCTGTGTCCATCTGGTCCATGATGCCAGACTCCATCTCTTGTAACAGTCTTCCAGAGCAGGAGAGACTGTGTGCAGTGTTCACACTCGTGAATAACTTGGGCAATAGTGTCCATTGCTAGGTCCACCCCTTGATCATGAGTCCATCTCTGTGTTGCATCTCTGCTCTGATGGCCTGAAGTGCCATGGGCCCACCAGGCTTAAAATAATTCACTGTCCCCTTAAGCAGTTTCTGCAGCTTGTTGCCGGGGACTCCATACAGCTGCCTTCCATCTCCGATGCTTCCAAAGCACTGGAGGGGCCCAGTGAACTAGATACTTGCCCATACTGTCCCACACACCCTGCCACTCATGACTGTCCAGCTTTGGGGAAAATATCTTGGTCCCCCCATATCGTCGTCTAACCCCAGACAAGACCCAAACCTGACTCTGCTTAACTTTTGAGATCAGACAAAATGGTTGTGGGTAGCACACAGTCTGTGTGTGTGCCAACATGCTGATCCCCATCACAATCAGCAGGCAGGTCCCAAGGATACCCAAAGGCCATTCAAAACCTTCAGAACTCTCAGTTGATGCTGCTGTACTTGTCACTGGGGCTGGTGTAGCTGCTGTGCTTGCCGGCTCTCCCACCGCCAGCTTCTCTTTTCCTGAGTCCAGCTCTTCCTCCTCTGCCTTGCTGGGAAATGCTGCGTCGTCTCCTGCATCCTCCTGGGGCTCGGCGGGCGGCTTCCGGGAAACGCTCTCGGCTGTCGCGGGGCTCGGCTCGGCCGCGGGGCTCGGCTCCGCCGCGGGGCTCGGCTCCTCCGCCGCCTTCTCCCGCTGCTCGGCAGCCGCTTCCTTCTGCTCCTCGACCGCCCCGACCTCCTCCACCGGCAGCCGTCCCCTCGCGGCCTCCAGCCCCACTCCCGCCGCCGCTTGGTCCCCGGGGCCGCTCTCCCGGGCCGCTTCAGCAGCCGCCGGCTCCCGGGGCCGCTCCCCCTCGGCTCCCCGCGGCCTCACGAAGACGGAGGCGAGGGTGAGGGCCAGGACGGTGAAGAGCAGCCGGACGGCCAGGTACAAGTCCACGGCCACGTCCGTCCCGCCCTGCTGCTGGAGCCCGCCCGTATTACAAGCCATTGCCATAAAGCACAGTGAGACAAGAACCTTAGCCCAAGCCCCATACTTGATAAACACTATCACAGCAAATACCGGCTCTACGTAAGTTACAACATTCTGAAGCTGTGAGATCAAGCGAAACAACTCTGAGAGCCAATAAATCAGCATTGTGACGAGTGACTATTAATCCAGTCAAATCTGTCGTTATCTCAACCCTTCGTGCCCCACGTTGGGCGCCAAAAAGAACTGTCGTGGTTTAAACCCAGTCAGGTAACTCGTTCGCTCACTTCCCCCCCTTTCTTGCCCTCCCCCTGCTCTCGGAGGGACGGAGAGGAGAATCAAAAAGAATGCAACTCCCACAGGTTGAGATAAGAGCAGTTTAGTAACTAAGGTATAACACAAATCACTACTGCTACCACCAGTGATAATAATGATAAAGGAAATAACAAGGGAAGAGAATACAACACCTCAGCACCAGCCGACCGATAACTTGCCCCCCCTCAGCCCGACCAAGCACCGACTGATACCTCCACCAACCCCGCAGTCTCCCAGCCCTTCCGGCTAACTCCCAGTTGCATCCTCGGCATGACGTGCTGTGGTATGGAATACCTCTTTGGTCAGTTTGGGTCAGGTGTCCTGTCTCTGCTTCCTCCTGGCTTCCCCTCCTCCCTGGCAGAGCATGAGGCTCACAAAGTCCTTGGCCAAACCAAAACATCCTTGTTATCAGCTCGTTCCCGAGCTGAAAGTCAAAACACTGCACTACACCAGCTACCAAGAAGGGGAAAAATGACTGCTACTGCTGAACCCATGACAATCGTTAAAAATCATATGCTGTATATTGTTCTTGTGGTATTTTAGCTATTTGGCAAACCATTTGTATAGGTAATCAGACATGACAGCTTGCAAACAGATTGATAGCTGTCTGAAAAAACTGATACTGAGGAAATAAGATCAGACGCATTAGGTTGGATTAGGACCAGACTAGGCAGGCCATAAGTGTATGCAAGTTGATTATTCAGTGAGGAAATTTCTAATGAAGAATTTGTCACGGAAGTTTTGCTAGTTTATCAGCTTCAACGACTTGCAGAATTCCTGAATATGTTTGTTATTGTGAAGCTCTGGTAGAATTCTCTAGTAGTCTTTAGTGTATGGGTAGCTTGTAATCTGATTACTGCACAATTTAGGCTAATTAAATGAATTGGTTGATGTTGCTGCTTCTACAGCGGCAGGTAGTTTCTGTAATTAACCTACATGTGGCAATGAAGATGATTTCTTGAAACGTAGTTTTTAATGTAATTAATACAAAAAAGGATGGTGATGGAAGAACAAATTCCTAGTGTTGCTATGACTTATTTCAGGCCAGTACAGTCCAGAAAAGCAGAGGCTTCACTATTAGCTTTACCTACAAACATTTTTTGAGGAACATTCACTACTTTCTGCAGACAGTGTACTTCTTTAACAGTCTTCTGCATAACAAAAATCCAAAATCTATCCAGAGCAAACAAGCGACAAGGAAGTTCTTCAGTTCCTTTTTTTGATGAAGATTTTTTTTTTTTTTTCCTGGCATAGAACTGGTTAGGCAAAAATTCATTTTTCTGCTTGTTCAAATTAATGTGAAAAAGGACTTGAGAGCTCACTCCAGCTTCCCTTGGGTTATGCTCCAAGTATTTAATTTGTTGTTGTTGTTAACTTCACTATTCTGATGTTCCTTTATTCTGTCTATTCTTTCTCCTTTCTCTTTTTTTCTGAGTCTTTCCGAAGAGACTTTTGTTAAATAATAGCTAGCAAACTTCTATTTCCCATCTGTCTTGTATACATATTTGTTGGACCATCACCTGGTTTCAGGGTAGTGTATTGTTGTTTGAGCTGCCTCGTTACACAAAGAAGATTAATTTGTTCTTAAATGAGGAGTAGGAGTTAGACTTAACTCCTAACCAGCAGAGTATGTAAGACTATGTATGTGCATGACCTCTAATAAATTTTGTTGTATCTCTGTGATGATATAAAGTTCCTATTGGGAACAACTGGAAATTTCTTGGATGGTGGTAAGGAGTGTCTTTGTACCTTCATAGCGTATGTCTTTCTACAGCAGCTCTGTCTCAATCCCTGACCCATCTCCCCTTCTCAAACCCTCCACTTTCAAATTTTCCATCTCTTTCTAAAAGGGGGAATGTTTCTAAATAGAATGTGGTCATGGCTAGACTGAAGTTATCTGTGACTGAGGCTGTTAGAAAAGAGGCAGAAATTAGACAAGCCTGTAATACAGAACTTCTTTTCGCCTTATTTTTCTCCTATGTACTATTAAATGAAACTCCCCTCTACCAACAAAAATGGTTTATTTAGAAACACAGTGATGATGGTTTGTTGCAAATAACCAAATTACCGTTTGCCAGAACAAAAATCCTTGGGCTTCTTGTGAATTCTTATACTTGAAAACATTTAGTCTCTGGAGCAGCATTAAGTTTGTTTGAGAGCTGCTTTTACCGTATGATCTCTTGCATATACTGAGAAAACTCCAAGAATTTGGAAGGCCTAGTTGATAGAAAACATCTTCCCAGCCACGCAAGCGAAACCGTGTTCCTCCATGCTAATGCAGCAAATCGGAGCATGGCTTCTGTGTTCCAGTGGGCTATGCTGGCGTGGATGAGCAGTGTGTTATGATGACTTTTACTGGGTAAATACTATAGAGTCATAATGCAGCAAAGCATATTATTGTGAGGCTTTAATGACATTATAACTCTTCGGTTAATGGCTTCCAGAAAGACAAAGGCTATAAAGATATAGTGTAAATGATAAATTTTTTAAAAAGATGCAATACTTAATTTAGGTGGAAGGTGACTGGGTCTTGGTAAAGATTATTATCATTATTATCATAATTTTTTAATGATAAAAACAGGCCAAAGCAAAGGAACTAAGGCAAAGAACATGAGTAAAAACATTGGAGTCACAAATCAAGTAATGTTCTTTCCTGATTGAGAATATGGCAGCATATCTTTTTTTGATTATTTTTATAAAATGGATGTATTTTTTGTATCAACAATACAATGCAGCCCTCCAGTCCTGGAGTTGGAGTGGGGAAGAATGGGCAAATGAAGGCAAATATGGGATATGTTTTCTGGTCACCTGCTGCCCAGGCTTTCCTCATGTTTCACTGTAGGCACTGTCTCATCATTCTCAAATTACAAATCTTTTAGTCAACTTCCAGGTCTCTTGGAATTCAGGAGGATGAAAAGACAAATCCTCATAATTGGGTTAGATTTAAAAGCAGAAGACAAAGTAATTCAACCTGCACATGCCACAAGCTGCAATCGCAAAACTGGGTCCATTGAAATACCAACAACAGTGTACTTGTTCCTCTAACCCTCCTGTCCAACCACATCAAACAGGAAAAAAAGAATCTTGAGTATATGCAGCTTAGGTAGATTCATTAAGGCCTCAAAATTTCTTGATGATAACTGAAATCAGGTGTGAATTTTGAAAGACTGTTAAATATGGTTTTAAAGGCCATGTGGAAGTCTTGACTATGTGCACTCAGGTTTGTGCCCTCAGAGTAATCAAATGTATATTTTGTCCACTAATATTTTCTCTTTTGATAGGTAGTGCTCTTTTCCAACACCTACAATTGTTTCCTGGTTTTGACTTGCTTAGACTCAAAGAAAAATTGTGATACTATGCAGCAGCCACTTTTGACACGTATTCTGTACTTTGCATTTAGATATTAAAGTTTTAAAATATTTTAAAAGAAGAAAAATATTGTGCCTGCCTTCTGCTTCCATGCATGCCAGCAAAGAAGGCAGATAAAAGCTAAATATTAATTAGTCAGCTCAGAACAGTTGCTTTTTCCTTCTGTACCAGAATGGTTGCTCATTACAAATACCAGACTGAGAATATTCATTTGTTAAAATACAGCCTGATACACACGAACAAAACCCCACCACATAAAAAAAATGACCAAACCCCTTTCTAAGTGCATCTTTGTTCAAAATAAAGACAGAAAGAAAAACTGCCTAATTCCCAGCAAACTCTGCATTTCCTGACCTGTTATCTTTCCCTTGCCCAAGATTTTTTTTAAGGTTTTTGGCTGGCAGGGGGATGAGTGCCCATTTGTGGCTTTGCCACCCCTTAATTTTTTAGCTGAAGTTACAAATTAATTTAGATTTTCCTTTCCATCTTGTCACCCTTTTTAAGTTTTCCAACATTTGGAACTATTTCCTTCTCACTCATACGTAAACTTACTTTCTTTTAGCTGAGCTGGTAGGTTTTGTTCTTTCTTCTTTCTGTGATTCTGCAACTTTTTCCTTTTATTTCCTCTCTGTTTATTTCCCTGGACTGCTTTCTATCTTTCTGATCCCTTTCAGTAAATTTTAGCTATCCAGCAAATCAAAGCCAACTGCAAGGATGCTTACCTCTATAGAGCAGCTGTTGTAAAGGAACATCTCTTGAAGGAGTTGATAGAAACACTGCCAACCACTCAAGCTCAACCAAAATCTGAGATGGTGGCAGGATGGAGTTTTTGCCAGAGCAAAAAGAAAGAAAGTGTCCTGCCATTCTGGTGGGTTATTAATGTAATATTTTTTACTGATTTAGAACTTATATATTCATGCTGTCTGTGAGGGTAATAGAAAAGTCTGTTTCATTGCGTGCAAGACCCATATGCCAAGCACATGGACAGCTTTTACCTCTGTGTATTAATCTAGTCTTTATTCCCCAATATCTAATAACACTTGGCATGGTATCAACCCTTGCTTAGGGATAATAAAACCAAGAGAGCAATAACTATAATAGTATTTTTAGGAAAATACTGGAAAAGGAGGCTGCTCTTTCATAACACTTGGCAGGGTTTTATGAAATTTTCTTTGTTAAATTTATGAAGTTGATGGTATGAAACATCCCTTGAAGGCTTCTCTCTTTGGCCAGGAAAAAGCTGATGGACTGTGTAGTGAAAGAGTTATAGGCCTTACAAATTACAATATCTTGTTGGAATGCCTCAGTTTGTCATAACTGTAGAACTCGCAACCATCTAATTTCATACTGGCCTGTTCTTAAGGTATGTTTTATTGTCATTTTCAGTGTTCTCTGTTTCTCTGAAAAATGCCAATGTAAAATAATTAATATGAATGCGTAATTTTTCCAGCAGTTGCCCCTACATATATATTATTCCTAATGAGGAAATGAGATTTTACAGCTTGTGATGCATATACAAGTGATCTAATAAATTTATGGTTTAGTTAGAAAATAGAGATATTTAAGCATATATTTGGAACACATTTACAGAATAACATTCTTCTGTTTGCCTTTTTTTTTTTAAGTAGAAGTATTAAATCCTCAACTTAAAGAATGATTCCATAGACTCCATTTTAAAACTACAGAAAATTTATTACCTTAAAAATTTAGCTACCTCCTGCTCTGGCCTTTTCACAGTTCTGAAATAAGGAATGGGAGAAGATGATGTGAGGTGATAAACAACTGCTGAATCTCACATTAGTATTGTGCACAGTACAAGTTCCTCAGCTGCCCTGATTTTCACTGAAGTTAAGCAACCCAAGATGGGAACCTCCTGTTGGAAGTGCGCCTACCAAATGAGATGTCTGTTTGAAAAGGTAGAAAACTTTTCTATGAGTATGAATGGGTATTTTACTACTTGCATGTTAAGCGACAGGGCCAATGGGTGTTCCCGACATCTATCTTGTAGGATGCTGAGTTCTGCGATATTCCTAGAAATAGGAAATTATATGAATCTACTTTGACTCTGCTTTAAGCCTACTGAGTGTTTGGGCACTGCTTTTGAGATCATTTAATGCAGGAGTTCACAAAAAGCCAGGTATTGAGTTCTGTTGGGTGTGATACACACACTGAACAGAGATGTGTATCTTTAGCTCTCTTGCTCTCTGCTCTTTCCTACTGATTATGAAAGTAAAAGACATTTCCTAACAATTCATGGTGGTTGCTTTATATCATCAGCTCCAGCAGCCTGTCATCAGATCCTCTGATACACACTGGGCTCAGATTGCTAGTGCTATAGGTAAACATGTACAATACGCTATGTTTTTCCCCTATGAGGTTTGGGGGGTGTTTTGCTTTACTTTTCCTGTAACATTATGTTGTAAATAAGTAGTCTGGGGATAGTTATCTTGCCTTCCTAAAAACCTCTCCATTCTGGCAGTAGATGCAGACATTTCTAAAAGAAAATATCTGTAGGATAACTGAAGAATGATGAATATGTTCTTGCAAAACAGCCATGTATAGTAGTATATTTATCTACACATATAAGTATGTTTTGTATGGATGGAGGAGGAAGCTGCATGTGTTTTCTATGTATGTAGGAGGGCTTTACAGTGCAAACAGGTGGTGGAGGTGTTGGTACTTGTGACTGGAGACAAAGTGTGCAAGTGGTCCCACCATATCTGGGGTTCAGCTCTGCATAGATCTGTGTAGCTATTTGTGAGTAATTTCACACCTGAATTAGCTTTAGACTGCAGTTGTTGACTAGTAGGAAATTGACTGGTCTATCATGAATTTATTATTGAATTAAAGTTTTTCCATGTTACAAGCCTTTTGGTTGGTTTTGGTTTTAGTTTAGCCTCAGTTTCCCTTTGTTTCCAGACCTTCTTTCTAAGCTGATTGTTAATTTGGAGCATGCTGTGTTCAGTCTTATTTGTCAATCAAAGGGGAAAAAAGCCTCCAAAACACTGAGGTCTGTCAAGGGATACAGGCTGTGAAACAGTCACCAAGAAATACATCTAGCAGAAATACAGTGATCGTGCTGATCATTTTTCATGCATTTTTTCAGCAGAAATAATGTAATTTGTCAGGTTATGTCTTTTTCCAGCCTACATGCAGCAGTAGAATGTCAGCCAAACAGCTAAGTGGAGGGTTTTTTAAACTATTCCAGTTGGTAAATAGGCTTAGGTTTCAGCTTGCAACTAAGGCAGTTTTTCAGAAATCTGTTTCCTTCAACACTTTTTTTGCTGTTGCTAAATGACTTGTATTTTTGTTCAAAGACACAAATAATTCTAAGTTGCAGCTACTTAAAACATCTTCAGATTCCAAAGCTCATAGACTTTGCATAGCTGTAACCTCAGATATTACTGGACTTATTTGCAGTGTATAATCTGATGTTGCTTCTAGTTAGCAGGAGAATCCTATGCTGGACTTTGCTGTACAATTTTTAAGAGTATGAGGCAATTCCCATAGAGATAATGTTAGTATAAGAATTCTCAATGTTAAATTAGAATTATGTGGTGATTTTGATTAGAGGTCAACTGGGCACTCGTAGAGAAATAGATCCTTTAATCTAAAAGTTCAAGTGTTTCATCCAGTGCTGAATTAGTTGATTTTATGTCTTCATCCTTCTGTAATAGAAGTACATAATTATAGAACAAAATTGATTTTTGTTTCAAAAGAAAAATGTCAAACAACATAATTTTTAGCAAAAAAAATGCTAGCAGGATGCAATTACCTCTTATTAAATTACCTGTTTCAGTAAGTAGAGGCTTCTTAGGTATCCTTTTTGAAAATTTCTATTTATTATGTAGAAAATCATCAGACAAGTGGAGAGCAGAGTCTTAACAGTTCTTGATGACAGCAACTTTTTCCTTGTCTCTTCTTATCTTGGCTATACTTTGTCAATTATAAGCAATGAAATGTTCTGAAACTGAATGTTATAATCTTGAATTACAGTGCATACTGCATGCATCACAAGGCCTAATTTCATTAGAAAAAATAACGAGCTTGATGTTTGGCTTCAAGACCAGTTGTTACATAATTACCTTTGCTGCATGGAAACAGGATGTGCCAGCTCACATAATAATTTTACAGAATATTTTCTAAACCAAAAGAAAATGACAACCTGTTTTTTTTTGGCCTTGTACGTTTTAAATAGCAATAAACTCATAATCTGATATTTTTTCCAGTTTTACTTTGTGCAATACAAAATAACTACTGGTTTCAATAAATTATTTTCTTGAAAGCAAAGAATAGAAGCTTAGTCACAATTTCTAAATATTTCTGTACCATTAATCAATAAAATTCATGATATAATATCTTCCTTATGTGATACTACATGTTGCCTGCATTTACTAGGAAATGCTGAATTCGTTTTGTGCTCTTTTCTGATATTGACAGGCCCATACTAGCATTTTTAGAAAGAGCCAGTAATGCAAGATTACAGTGTGACCTACATAGACCCTCCCTTTCAGAGCTTAATCCCACTCCTGACAGAAATAATCTTTTCAAAAGTAATCTTTCAGAGTTAATAGGTAGCTTAATTAGAGGGCTGGTGTGCTAAGACACAGGCTTTGACCTGTGAACTATCCTCCAGCTTCTTGGAAGACATGTACCAGTTAACTCTGGAAGGTCTGGGAGAGTGGACTATTGCAGTTCATGTGATGCACCTCTGTCCTTCATACCTGCAGGTGAAAAAACGGGCTGGCTTTAATATACTTAAGCAGTGACCACAGGGAATTCTAGCTGTGCTTTGCAGACTAAATGTAGTATTCAGGATACTTTTTGTGTTGACAGAGCAGGGAACATTTTAAAGAGACAGCTGTTCTGACTGAACTGGGCTTGGATTTCACTGGAGAAGGAGAACTACATCATAGAGGAGAACTCTAAATTTCTAGAGGTGACCATCAGATGTAGAGGATATCTGCAGGAAACCTCTTTTATTAGTAAGTAAATCTTTGACATTTGAAGCTTCTTGCACCAGAAAAGGCAGCTGCTAAGGACCTGCTCCATAATTGTTTGTTCCTCTGTCTACATAATAAATACCAAATAATGAGAATAACATTGGTATAGAATTTTATTGTTCAGATATGTGGCTATGTGTTTCATTTCCCACTGCTGCCATCCAGAAATCTAATTATTTATATTATTAGATGTAAGAACAAATCAGTAAATTGAAACTTCTGCTGTTTGCCTAGTGTCTTTTTCCCAAAGACACAAAACAGAAATTGGGCTACTCTGCTTTGTTTATTTTGGCCAGAGGATACATTTCAAACACATTAGCTATAAGTAAGCAAAAGTTCTTGAAGTAGCTGGTCTTTGTCTGCAAACCAGGTGGAGCAGTTAGTTACAACTCCTCACTTTACAAGGGCAGTGTTATGCTGGTCTTTTTGCTATGAAAAAATCCAAAAGCTACTAGAAATTCTCAAAGGGTCATCTGCTAGCAGAGGTGGCCAGTGTAGAATACGCTGACATTAAGAGTGTGCTGTCATGGGATAGCAGGGTATCCAATCATGACAGGTCTGCAAAGTAAACAGGAATCACAGAAATCTTTGCACAAAGGGGGCGACTGAAGGAGCACTGAGCAGAAAGGCCTTTTCTCCCTGATTTAAAAACAAACAAAAAGACAAAGGATTTAAAGTTTTAGGTTTTTATCATTTGAACCCACACATGATGATTTTTGCTTTGTACAACGCAAATACATCAAGCTATTATAGGAGTATTAAGTAAATCAGGCATTTAAAACCCAAGCAGTTGTACAGTAGAAAAATTGTTGGGAATTATTAGGAATTGAATAGTTGGAGAATAATTTCATATTCCACAGCCTTCAGAAGCTGTTTGCTAGGCATCAGATTCTCCCACAAAGGCATAGGACATTGACTTGAGAAGGATTCGTCATTCTCAACTGGGGAGGTAAAATGACATGTAACTGCTGTTGTTGAACCTTAGTAAAAAGATGTTCATATACTTGAACTAATGCTGGATTGAAACCTAAGGGCAGTAATGAATTTCAGGACCCCATGGTGAATTGCAGATCTTTGCTTCATTACGTCCACAGTCAGATTCCGCCAGTATGTGTACACCTTTGATTAAACCAAACAAGAAGCCTAGCTGTATAACTATGCAGGTTTAAAAATGTGTAAGAATTCCTTGTATTTAAAAAAATATTTTCTGGAGTTATTTTTATGTATGATACGCTCTCACTTAAAAACAAAACAAAACAACCAAACAAAAAAACCCACAATAAAACAACAAAGAATTGAGTGCTTGTGCTGCATTAAGTAGTAAAGGCTGAATAAATCCCTGTGTCAGTTGTAACACCCTGCATATGAGTTTCCAATAAAGCACATTTGTGTTTCTGGATATTGTTTTGCTCTTCCAAAACATACATGGTTTATCATCATTTTCTTGTGCTACAGCAAAAGCCATCTGATCTAAATAGCAGGCAAAAACTACTTTGAGTTAAAACTTCATCTGCTGCTTTACTTTGAACTAAATGAATTCGCGTCTAGCTGTAGCGTCTCTATGCAACTACCCTCTCTGTTTTTTATTAAGATAAGAATATGTAGCCTTTTAAACCTATGCAGTAAAAGATCTACAGCACAGAGGATGGATATCTAAGTACTGCAGTTTGTAGTTACACAAAGAGGAAACAAACGGGGTGGGAGCGAAGCAGCAAATTTGCATAATGTGCTGGACCAAAAAAATCCTGAGATTTTATTGTTCTGTCATATTGAGCTGCAGTTCCACATCAAATGTCCAGTTATTTACTCACCTAGCTAGGACAGCATCTGCAGAAGCAAGACTTGAAGAGATACAGAAGTCTTTAGGGGTTATTTAGTGTACAAGTGAAAGTGATAAAAGTACTTCACAGATCTTAAATGTGTGTAAGTACAGCACAGATATTGAACAGTAAAAGAAACTGGAAGCACAAAGTATTAGATGTCTAATGATTCATTTCTCTTTGAAAGAGATAAGCAGTGAGGTTGGTTTTTGGTTTATTTTCTGTGTACTGTGGATGACTGAATTACACCTCAGTGAAACCTTGAACATCTTAATTGACATAAATTTCTTAACAGACTGATACATCTTTTCTGAAGGCATAACTGGAAAACTTGTTCCACAATTTTATATATATATATATATATATATATTTTTTTTTTTTAATAGCAGCCTTCCAGTATCTGAAGGGGGCCTATAAGGATGGTGGGGAGGGACTCTTCATTAGGGACTGTAGTGATAGAACAAGGGGTTAACGGGTTCAAACTTAAACAGGGGAAGTTTAGATTGGATATAAGGAGGAAATTCTTTACTGTGAGGGTGGTGAGGCACTGGAATGGGTTGCCCAGGGAAGTTGTGAATGCTCCATCCCTGGCAGTGTTCAAGGCCAGGTTGGACAAAGCCTTGGGTGATGTGGTTTAGTGTGAGGTGTCCCTGCCCATGGCAGTGGGGTTGGAACTGGATGATCTTAAGGTCCTTTCCAACCCTGACTATTCTGTGTTTCTGTGTCTCAGTTGAACAGTTCTGTTCAGTCATGTTTGATAGATAACCTCACACATCAGAAATTTTGTTGATTGTTGCATAGGTTTAAGTGCTCAGTGGGTGAAGTAAAGGGAATTTTTCATGCCAGTCTAATTCTTTATGCACACAAATGTTGGTAGGACCCTACCCTAATTACCTATTTTTTGTGTGGGCTATATAACAAAATTAGCGAAAGTGTGATATAACCATCCTTATTTTTCCCTTAAGGTCAGTATCTGCCAGAGTAGCATTTTAAAACTATTTTTTGTGATTGTTTTAGTTTCATTAAAATATTGACATGCATGTAGAACAGTTCTTCTGAATTTTTATGCAGGTATTGGAGCCAAAGATGGTACAGCAGTAAAGGATAAAGACTTCAAGGGGAAACCACAGGAGCAGGTCCAGTTCAATCCAGGACAGGCTTCAGCTATCTGGCGAGTGAGGATATTTGCAGACAGCAAGTATGAAGCACCTGAAACGTTCCATATTATTCTGTCTGATCCAGTAATGGCTGCCCTTGAGATTCCACCAGTAGCAATGACTGGAATTGTGGATGCTGGTGATTGTATTTATCACTTCTCTTTCCCCGAGAATTTGTGATTAGGTGCAGTGTTGTTCACTTGCAAGTGCTGTGAGTACCTGTATATTTCATCTGTCTATGGTCTATTGTGGTTCAGCCTTGTCTTAAAGTTTCACCTCATTGAACAAAGAATTCTTTTTTTCTCATTAAATCTCTTCTCTGGCTACATTTCCCATTCTGTATGTAATGTCATACAGGTGCTCTGCCTTGGTCGCCCCCTTCTGTCATCATGTTTTTCTTCAGTATGTACAGTGTATATTCCTCAGCTGGAATATAGAGTAGGGGAAGATATAGGTGAACTGCTGATTCCTGTTACAAGATCTGGAGATGTTAGTCAAGAACTGATGATCATTTGTTCTATACACCAAGGTATGTTATCTAGCTAGGTAACTGATTATTCAGCATAATATTCACATTTAGATAAGTAAGAGAGCAAGTGCAGTTGTTAATCAGCAAGTATTGCCAGGAGCTTCAGTAGCTGGAACAAGTGATTTTTTCAGGCAACTTAAGATGTTTTCAGTTCTCTGCTCAAAGAATGTTTTAAAGCCCAAAACATAAGAATGTGTGTGTACATGCATGCATGTAAACATGTGTATTGTGTGTTTATACTTTTATGTATACCTTTTTTTGAAGAGGCACCTTTTTTTTTCTCTGCAGCTTTTCCTGCTGAAGAGGAAATTCCTGTCCCTGCAGTGAATGTTTAGATGAGAAAAAAGTATTGTTCTAGTTACATCCCATAACTCTCCTGTTTTTGAGGATCTGACTGATCATTGCACCTTTTTATATAACCTGAATGACAACTGAGGTCCCCAGTGGGAGGGTTTTCCTATCATCCGTGGTTTGCTTTTTGATTATAAACCTGGAAGAAGCTGTGTGAGGGCTTCAGTTGATTCAGCAAGAACTAGTATTTCAAAACTGACAGGCTACAGGCATTGAGTATCACTTCTTGCTTAAGCGTAACTGATGCAGAAGGTTGCATGTTCTGTCTTAATAATGGTTTTGATTTCATTTGTGAATCTGTGTTACCAAAGATGGCAATGTGTAGAGTTCATTGTGAACCACAGAGATAAGATCTAGATTTGGAACTAAACTATTTCTAAAATTAAATTACATTTTTGGGGTTTTGGTTACGTTAGAAGAAGTAAGAATTTCTTGTGTATAACTTGTTACTAAAACACATTTATTAGTCAGCTCAAGCATAAAACACTATTTCTGTGTTTGTTTCATTTAAAGGGGTGTTGTTTTTCTGCTTCTTTAAAGTCCTGAGTTTCTGTAATTCATTTTTTGCCCTCTCTCCTCATAAGTGCTGCTACCAGCACAGTACCATCCACTGTCATGTCTTTCTCTGACTGCGTCTCATGTCCTGAAGATCATAGCAGCATTGTTCATTTTAATGAGACTGAGAAAATCTGTCATATTATCATTATTGATGACTCTGTGAGGAAGATGAGACCTTCAATATTTTGCTGAGCATACCAGTGGGTGGCCAAACTGGCACTGAATTCCCAAGCGCTAAAGTAATAATCTTAGCTGATGCAGATGATGGTGAGTATGAAGAGGCAATTTTGTTTTGCTGGCACGTTCCTCTTTGGAAGTTTTACTGATTAAGTAATCTTTTCTACTGAGTTTTTGGGTTTTTGAACATCTGAAAACATGGATCAAATCTAGGATTTGCTTACTCAGTGGAAAAACTAGCAGAACAGACATGAGCTAAATTGAAGATAGAGTGTAAGTATGTATCATGCACTTTGGCTTACCCTGTTATTGCTGTAGGAGTTGAGGATTAGACTTTCTTTCCTGGCATAGGACTAGATGGCTGTTAGTACAGCAGAGTCTGTGAATACAAAAGTTTACACAGGTATAGGATTATCTTTGTGACAATATTATAGATGAAAGAATTTGTATACTATCAGATAAAGAGTAGAAACAGTTAATAGAGATTTAATTTGTTATGCACAGTAATTACCTGTGTGTCAAGATTAGTGCAATTCTAAGGTAGAAACGTAAATCTTCCTTTTTTATTATAAAGTTAGAGACACAGAAATCAAGAATTTATACTATTAGACAGAAGCAGAAGAAAAGCCATATACTTACCGTCATATTTTGTTCATTCTTTTAGTCCCTAAATCTTTCTATATACCTATATCATAGGGAAAGATAGCTAAAGTTTAAACTTTATTTCTTAAAAAATGTGCTCTGAAATTAAAATTATCCTAAAAATACACCACTTTATAGGACAATTTTCATCTTGAATAAACAGACAGGAAACAGGCTGCCACTCTTGATCTGACCTGGAAATGGACTGCTGGCATTGGATTTATAGGAAACTGGACAACCTTCTTTCTCAAACGTGTAAAATTTGAGTTTCAAAGAGTAGAGTTTCACCAGTTCTGTTTTTCTGCAGAATGGTACCTGGATCATAGAATCATAGAATAGTTAGGGTTGGAAAGGACCTTAAGATCATCAAGTTCCAACCCCCCTGCCATGGGCAGGGACACCTTACGCTAAATCATATCACCCAAGGCCTCCTCCAACCTGGTCTTGAACACTGCCAGGGATGGAGCATTCACAACCTCCCTGGGCAACCCGTTCCAGTGCCTCACCACCCTAACAGGAAAGAATTTCCTTCTTATATCCAACCTAAACTTCCCCTGTTTAAGTTTTAACCCGTTACCCCTTGTCCTATCACTACAGTCTCTAATGAAGAGTCCCTCCCCAGCATCCCTATAGGCCCCCTTCAGATACTGGAAGGCTGCTATGAGGTCTCCATGCAGCCTTCTCTTCTCCAGGCTGAACAGCCCCAACTTCCTCAGCCTGTCTTCATACAAGAGGTGCTCCAGTCCCCTGATCATCCTCGTGGCCCTCCTCTGGACTTGTTCCAACAGTTCCATGTCCTTTTTCTGTTGAGGACACCAGAAGTGCACACAATACTCCAGGTGAGGTCTCACAAGAGCAGAGGAGAGGGGCAGGATCACCTCCTTCGACCTGCTGGTCACGCTCCTTTTGATGCAGCCCAGGATACGGTTGGCTTTCTGGGCTGCAAGCGCACACTGAAGCCGGCTCATGTTCATTTTCTCATCAACCAACACCCCCAAGTCCTTCTCTGCAGGGCTGTTCTGAATCTCTTCTCTGCCCAACCTGTAGCTCTGCCTGGGATTGCTCTGACCCAGGTGTAGGACCTTGCACTTGGCATGGTTAAACTTCATGAGGTTGGCATCAGCCCACCTCACAAGTGTGTCAAGGTCCCTTCTTTCCCTCCAGCCTATCAACCAAACCACACAGCTTGGTGTCATCGGCAAACTTGCTGAGGGCACACTCAATCCCACTGTCCATATCAGCGACAAAGATGTTAAACAAGACCGGTCCCAACACCGATCCCTGAGGTACACCACTCGTTACTGGTCTCCAGCTGGACATTGAGCCATTGACCACAACTCTTTGTGTGCGACCATCCAGCCAGTTCTTTATCCACCGAGTGGTCCATCCATCAAATTGACGTCGCTCCAATTTAGAGACAAGGATGTCATGTGGGACAGTTTCAAACGCTTTACACAAGTCCAGGTAGATGACATCAACTGCTCTACCCCTGTCCATCAGTTCTGTAGCCCCATCATAGAAGGCCACCAAATTGGTCAGGCAGGATTTCCCCTTAGTGAAGTCATGCTGGCTGTCACCAAGCACCTTGTTGATTTTCATGTGCCTTAGCATGCCATCCAGGAGAATCTGCTCCAAGATTTTGCCAGGCACAGAGGTGAGACTGACTGGTCTGTAGTTCCCTGGGTCATCCATTTTCCCCTTCTTGAAAATGGGGGTTATATTTCCCTTTTTCCAGTCATCGGGAACTTCACCTGACTGCCGTGATTTCTCAAAGATGATGGCCAGCGGCTTAGCAACTTCATTTGCCAGCTCCTTCAGGACCCGCGGATGGATCTCATCAGGACCCACGGACTTGTGCACATTCAGATTTTTAAGATGGTCTCGAACCAGTTCCTCTCCTACAGTGGGCCTAGGGTCTTCATTCTCACAGTCCCTGCATCTGCCTTCCAAGACTTGGGTGGTTTGGTCAGAGCCTTTGCCAGTGAAGACCGAGGCAAAGAAGTCTGACTTAGAGGCGTTCAGTCATAAGCCCGCAGATGGTAGCCTCACGCCAGTAGCTCCTCAGCCAAGCACACGCATCAGGCGTCTGAACCTGCGGTTCCTCTCATACTGAGCAGGATTACTATTGCAACAACACATCATCAGTAGGCTAAAACTAACCTGTCTCACGGACGGTGTATACACCAAACGTTTCTAATACTTGCACAGTACTGTAAGTGTCTGTACACTGGCTTAAGCATACGTACTTACCACTTCTCCAGTGGATAGTCTTACAATCTGTTAAAGAGCAAAAGATGATTTTATAGGAATGTTCCTGGTTATGTCTGAAAGATGAACGCTTTGGGATTTTTGTTAGTACTGGGGAAAATGGGTTTTTAAACAGGTAAAATTTCCCATTGTAAAGTGCAGTGTGCTAACAGCTGAAGTATGCAGACTAAACTTGGAATGATTGTTAAACTTAGCAAGGCAATAAACTTTTGCTGAGGTTATTGTAAGCCTGAATGTGCCTCTTTCCATCTGGACAAAAGCTGAACATAGCTTTGATACTGGATATGACTGTATTTGCACAATCCTTTGGTCAGGTTAGTCATGATGGGGCACTGCGTGCCTCTAACAACAAGGCCCAGGGAACCCTACAATGAGAAAAAGAACAAAATTGACAAATACTTTAAAATACATGTTATAGAATTGTTTGCAGCTTTAAGGGATAACAGTAAACCTGTTTTAGCCTGCCCAAGAAAAAGGAAAATAGAGAATTTTATTATTAAGACCTGATAGTGTTCCAAAATTATTTGTAACAGATAAGTGACCAAACAAAGCATAAGTTAGCGTTGATTCAGGCCATGATTAGCTGTAATATAAATTAACCTGGAACATGATACACATTTTTCTTATTTGTGGGCTTTTTTATATTACAAATTTTTACAGAAATGTCCATAGTATCATCACCAAATCCAGAATTTTACACTTCTATGAACTGCTTAGCAGTTCTAATAAAAAGTAGATAACCTTACTGCAAAGTACTAAGCATAGTCCTTCATGTGTAATGGCAAACTCCAAGGTTGGAACCCCTTTATTTGTAAGTGCAGATAGTCAAAATATAACTGAGATTGATTAAAGGGCAATATAGCGGATAAGCTTGAATAATTATCCCATAAGTGTTTAAATATCTACAGAGGTGTTATATTACCTCAGTAGCACCTCAGTACGGTCAATGGAGATTTTGTCAAGTATATGACATATTTCAGAAAAAAATATTCCATCAGTAAAGATGTCACCATAAGGTGAGATAAATAAAAAACATTTCAAACATTATTGCATTCTCTTAGTTATTATTCCCATTTTGAAAGTCTGATACCAAAGCACAGGCAGGAGTGGAAATTATTTTATCTTCCTGGTGGTTCTGTTGACATATCTCCTGAAAGCTTCATAAACCTTGTGAGATCAGTGGTACCCACAGTGCTGTGTCTGTCTGAGGATGGAGGAGAAAGCAGTTCCTTCGTTTTACTGTTTCAGGGTTGAGGTTTCTTACACATACTCGGCTTAGGTGTCTCTCTTTGAAGGGCACTATCTTGCTGCATTTTAACTAAGTAGTACTGTATAATTGGAAAGCAGCACAAATAACCGTGACTTTTTTTCTGTGAAATGCATTAAAATTTTCAGTATTCTGTACACAGGCTTATTTTCATCTCAGATTACAACTGTAGAAACTTACCCCTATTTAGCATCTGAATGATTCAGATTTTCACCACCTCTACTCAGGTGTGATATGTTTTGCGTGTTATCTGGAGGAAGGCATTGATCAAAGCTTGAGGTACGGTTTGAGAGGCGTATGCCCAGAGGAAAGGGAAAGCAGACTTTATAAAGAAAAGAACCCTAAAATTTTGTTGTCAGTATCATAAGGAGGTGCCTGCTTCAGACTGCCTCAAGTGAAGATCCATAGCTCCTCACAGAGTCATGTTACATGCACATAAGAGCCAGGAATAACTCATTATTAGGTCTCAAGACTCTTCAGTAACCAGTTGCATATAGCTTAGTGCATCAAAAAATTTAAACCCTAAGTATCTCTCCAACTAAATATTACTCCACATTCTCATAGCATTACAGTAACATTAAACTAAATTGTTAATTCAAGAACTAAAAAGAAAAAGGAACAGCAAGTTAGTACTCAGGGCATAATGTTATCCTTTGATCTAGAGTCTCTCAAAAACGGAGAACAGTTCAGGTTTTTTTGGTAGATCCTTGTTCCTAAACCCAGTAAGCTTCGAGTTGCGTATCATTTTCAGTAATGTGGCTGGGAGCAAGCTGCCATGTCTAGCTGAACAAAGAGTCTGGTTGTTCAGTAAATGGCTTTGAAGAAACAGGTGCAAACAGCTTACGATTTCCTAAGCAAGTGGACATCCATGTTATTCAGGTGACATCACAGGTAGAACAGGTTTCAGGACTATAGCTTTGAAAAAAAAAAGAGGAAAATAGAAAATTGGCTGGTTTTCCAGACCAAGCTAACAGTGAGAGATATTAATTTATGACGCAAAATTGATTTTATATCAATAGTTTATGGCATTTCATAATTGAAATCACTGTTGTTTACTAAAGATTGCCAGGTAGCTCAGATGCTGTTCTGCTTTCTTAGTTAAATCTTTGGTAATTAATGCAATGATTTCTTCACTGATAATCCTAAAAGGGAAAGAAAAGAAAAGCACAAATAAATAAATGACCTCCACTTTTAAAACTGCTTTTCTTTTTTCCTACTCTTTTTTAACTTGGTGATCAGCTTTCGAAAACAAAAATAAGGTATGTGTCTTAATGTCTTGTTTTGGTAGAATTTAAAGGGTACTGAGGTTATCTTTGGGCTCCATAATAAGGATGGATTGTGATTCAGAGAGAAGTGATTGATTTGCTGTAATGATTCAGTCGTAAGTATCATCTTCCTTGAGGGCTGGATCTGTATGTATACGAAAAGAGATACAATTGTAGAGATACCAATTTTTTAATCTTATTTTCATCTGCTTGTGCTGGAAATTAACAAAAGTATTTGCTTGCTCAGTATTTTTCATTGATAATGAGATTGAGAGACTTTGGATCATTGCAGAAACCATTTAAAATCCTCTCAAAGGGATAATTAGAAAAAGCTTAGCACAATTTAAGATGACAAATTAGGGTGAGTATGACAGAAATTTGAAAGAATAATATGACTGATTATTGCATTTCCTTAGTCCATATTTCAAAACAAAAATATTGTTATTGAAAGGGGCAGCACTGATGTCTGAAGTTATAAAGTTACAGTCCATACAGTGGTAGGTATAGTATGCACATTCAAGGGGTGGAGGGGAAAGCTACTCTCCCTGTTACGGAGGCTGGTATTTAAAGGCCAATCCAGGACAGTTATTGCAGACTGCAACAAGCTGAACTGCTTGATCTCTTAGAATTTCAAAAGAATTTACAACCTGTGCTTGAAGATCCATCAAGCTGTGCCTAAGGGAAATTGAATGGACTTTTGGTATTTGAAAGCAGACTCCTATGTAATTATAGAAAATCAACCAGTATAATTTTTATATTAAATCTAGAATCTTGAGCAGTCCTTGCTGAGGGGAAGAAGGAATGGGAAAGAAAAGACGATACTATATTGCAAGTATTTTTTTTAATACGAATAATAATTTTCTTTTAATAGCAAAGACTCTTGATTACTCTCGCCAGAGCAGATAGTTTGCAGTGATTGTCTTCATGAAATGTGGTCAAAATTTTAACAGTTTTTGTCATGTTGTAGTTTCTCAAATTATTTTTCCACTCTTGGTGGAGGACCCAAATGATTTTTCTGCCCACTCAGTTGAAGTAGAATCCCGATCCTAGTGACGACAATATAACCAACCTGTAGTGTTGGCATTGCCTTGTGCAGAGTTTCTGTGCTCTACCCAAGTTGGTTAAACAGAACCAACCGTCAGTATCAGATTGGAGGGCATCATTAGCCACTTAATAATCCATTAGCTGTGACAAGAAGGCATGTAAGTCTGGATATTTAGACTACTACTCTTCTCCCCACTGTGTGGGGAAGACTTCAATATGAAAAAGTGGGGGAAAAAATAAAATGAAAAAAGCCAGTGGGAAAGGAATGTGATGATCTTCAAACTGTTACCTGTCACAGCAGTGGGAAAAATACCAGGACTGGCAAATAACTGGTTATTTAAAATGGTGATTGGAGAGGTGAGAGGAAGGTGGGGAGAAAAAGTTGTGTTGGGGTACTGCTTTAGGCAAAGCAAATTTTCTTTGAAAACAGCTTGAAATATTTGATTGACATAAAATGAGAGATTTAATTTGACTTTGACTTGTGATATCCTTTTTCTTAAAACACAAAAATACTTCAAGAATTAGAAAACAATTTTTCAAGAAGAAAGCCAATAACTTCAATCCCCCAAAGGCTGCTAATATTTACTTAGAAGTCCTGCAGTCCTGATGAATAGATCTGTCCCTCAAAAAAAAAAAATGTTTTTGAAGAGCTTTGTGTTTTGTTAAACTACTTAACCCTTCATCAAGGGTTTCATTGTCTAACCTTGTTCTTGAGTTTTGCATGAAAAAGCTTGGCTTTGTCAGACATCCTTCTGGGCTGAGTAAGAAAGGAATTGTTTCAGTCTGTCTCAAAAGGTTGAAAATGAATATTAATGCAGTCCTTTTGCAACACTTGTACCTTCCTTAATACTGGATGCTGAAGATCTCATCTACCTCTGCAACTTGCAGTCTTTGTGATAACTGGGGTTTGGTCTGATGGTAAAGTAATGTGAAGGTTCACGGTTTAGTACCTCAAGAAAGTTACAGTAAGTGTCCAAAGATGCCTGCAAGCTGCAGTGGTAACATTTATATAGGTATGGGTCAGATGGTGTTCTGGTGGTTTTATTTATACGTGGAAGAGGTAGATAGTGCCTTTAGGCAGATATAAAATTCTCAATTAGCTGAACAGTCTGTCTGTCCCTGTTGAAAAAAGAACTTAGCTAGATATTCTCCGCCATTCACAAAAGAACATTTATTTAGTTTTGGGAAGGTGAGACCCTGAACGTAAAAAAATATTACTAGGATATAAAAAAATATTACTAGAACTTTCATTATTTAGTTGTTTACCATTATATAGAAAAGCTTGTGTATTTTTCTGTGCTCTCTTTGGCACACTGAGTCATTGGAAGAGCTGTCTCTTCTGTAAAACTGGCTTTAAGCTCAGTAATAAACTGAGCTCTGGAAAATACCAGGTAGCCAAAAATTAAAAAAAATTCTCTATGGACCATGATGTTTTACTCTAAGCTTCCATTTCCCAGCTGTAGGAGACAACAATCACAACTTCTAGAGCTTTTCAGAACAATTTACATATTCCCAAGAGGTACAATAGAAATGCAGCATATTAGGTAAGTACTAGGTTTTGTGCAACTGTGCTAAAATATGTTGCTGTTGTATTGGAGAGATTCTCTACATTGTGTTAATATCTATTAGTAATAATAAGCAACACAGACAAAATGGGCCAGGCTTTATTAATACTGAAAGCAAGATAAAGCCTGCTATTGTTTAGGTGACAAAAGTAAAGGAGACCGCGTATTGAATTTAGCAGACTCTATCCACTACTTAGTAAAAGCAGCAGGTATAACATGCCTCCAGTGTGTGCATCATTCTTGATGGTTATTCAGAAAGGTGACTAAATTGGCACTAGTTTGAGACAGTCTTGTTTGATCTCTTATGCTGGACAACAGAGTCCGCTTAAAACCAATTTAATATTGACCTTTTCCATGACCTGGATTTGCAACTTTTTGTATTCCCCATGAATAAATAAAGTGAGTTTACCACACTGAAGAGAAAAACCAGCTTGTTACCCTTTAATCTGACACATCCGTGTCAAATGTATGCTTTGAAAGCAATTAAAAAAATAAAGGTCTAAACTCTAGAAATCCTGCATTTACGTTTTAGAGAGAGGGGAAAGTATATTTAGGTATATATTTAGTAGTAAATAAAAAAAATAAAATCTGGTTTACTTAACAGGAATATAATGGAAGAACTTCCCCATGTCTTATGTCTGTGTTATGCTATGTAGTCACAAATTTTGAAATAGCTCTTTTACTTCAAATGGTGAACAGCCACAGCCATCTGTGGAAGATCTCTCAGCTGAAGATAAGATGAAAAATATGTAGTCCTTTATTTATTTAATTCACTGAGGGGCTTCACTTACATTATGTGGGAGGCAGGTGAGTGATAATACTCATGTAAATGGGCAGTAAACATTACTTGCAGAAGATTGCAGGAGAATTTGCAGGAGAAATTGGGAATGCTTTTTTTTTTTTTTTTTTTTCTTGCAGGTGTTAATATATTAAAAGTCAAACTGCAGAGTTTGGGCACTAAAAGTCAGACTAAGTGCCAGTTTAAGCAAGTACACAAGAGCAGGCCAAAAGAAAGTCTCTCAAAAATATGTGCATTTCTGTCTTTGGTAATACTGAATATTGAGTAAATGAAAGTGCTGGTTACATGGAGATTAATGTCTGGGGGACTGGAACAGATTTGTCCAGAGCAGCTTCTGTCGTGGTGCATTCCAGAAAAACAGAACCAGTGTCATCAGAGGGTGAGTTACCCATAAAATTGTCACACAGATTGCTTTAGAGTATATGAGCATGAAAACAGGATATCTGGCATTCGCTTTCATTTATCATCAGTGTACATATGGGATGGAAAATTTAAAAGACATCAGACATGGATTTATCAGGTAGAAAATGTGATATTTGTATCCCTGTTGTATGTGGCAGGGACAGCTTGGCTAAACTCACTGACTTTCTAATGCAGACTTCAGAATGGATGTGAATAAAATGATTGTTAATTTACTTGCACCTTAACTGAGAGCAGATGTTGGGAAATACAGTTGGAGTGAGAGTATGGTCTTTATACCACTGAGTTTCCCCAGAATAAAACTGAAATTACAGCCTAAATATGCAGTTGTACTGACAGCACCATTTCAGGACATTAGCCAAGGAAACTTTTAAGTTCTCTCAGTTACAGTGGAGAGAAATTCTGGACCTTGGTGTGACCTCCAATGATTTTTCTCTCTCCAACACTGACCCAAAATACCCTGAATCTGATGACTGTCTCTGTAAAAACCTTTTTTTTTTTGTTTCTCAGTCCCAGCAAAAAGCCATTTTCCCTATCAAACTTTGGCAATGCTTAGGCTGGCCAAAATTTTGTGGTGCTGTTTAAACATATTGCTTGTTGTTAAATAAATTTTAAGGTGCAGTTATATCTGCTGAGTGTCAAAGAGATAAGCTGCATTAATGAGAGTTAATGTATGTGATAAACATATGAGGACTCACCATTCAGGTGAAAAAATATGATTTGGTCTAAAAGGATTTTTGGCGTTGGCTATAAAATAGTGAACTAATGTTGCATTTCTAATCTTGTATCTATAGGGGTTTTAAAAATCACTTCTGTTCAAGGCTGGTTATGAGATTTGAAAAAAGAAAATCTCTTTCACTAAGTATTTTTCTAATTTCAAGTATTTATACATATACACAAAAAAAAATGAATACAGTTATGTATGAAATGCCTATGCACACAGCATTTGATTAAGGAAAGAGTAAAACCTGTGTCTTCATAATGCAGAGATCTGACCAGGGAGGTCAGCTTTTAAGCAGGTGAGTGTTCATTGCCCCTAATCGAGAGGCTGCAGAGTGATGTTTAAAAATAAAAGGTACAGTTGCTTTTAAGTATGTGAATTTCAGCATTCTGTGACAAAGAAGGGAAAGGATTGCTGTCATTACAAGCAGCAAGTAAGACATTTAAAAGGGGAGATAAGGAGGAATGCTCTGGTTAAAAAGAATGCAAAATTATGGAAATAGTGAGAATCTCAGTGAAACAATGAGACCTGCGTGGAAGGAAGAAGTGAAGTTATTCATCTTCCAATTTAGATTTAATAGTCTCATAGCATACAAAGGTTATTCAAGGTGTTTTCAACTGCAAAACAAGCTGCCTGCTTCTTTTGGTGATGAGGCAGTGGTAACAGCATGATTTTCAAGTACAGTGATCTAACTCAGTGGCAAGGCACTTTTTCTTAGGGTACAGCTGGAATTATTCTGGGGCAGACATCTGCTCCTTTAAAGTTAAATAGCTTAGTAGAACCTCATGTATGTAGTCCAGAGTTGAGCAAAAGAGTTAAATTGCTGTGGTCATTAAGTCTGTTGTGTGTTGTTGAGGCTGTTACTGCAGTTTAAGGGATCTCATATAAGTTTTAATTGTGCTTGATGGCATAAAAAGTAAATGATGATCCAGATATGTATTGGCGTACATGTTGTAATGCATATACATTGTTTCCAAATTTATTTGCATGTGACAAATCTAGATTAAATTTTCTCCAAGACAGCAATAGAAACAGTTGCAAACATATTTCACAAATATACAACTGAACATTAACATATTACAGTCACTGACTATATAAGTTTTGTTTCTTCCCAAACAGCTGGAGTTGGTCATGTGGGCATCAGCCATAACCTGGATTTTACACCAGGAGTCAACATGCAAGTGTTTTGAGTGATTACCCTCGATGATTTGGGCCAACCTATTCTGGACGGTCCTGAGAATTTTGAACAAGTTTTCTGCATGGCCATGAATGCAGTGCTCAGGGCACCTAACAAAACTACCATCATTATTAACAACACCATATCTGACTGTTGAGTACCAAGGGGCCCCTTTTCAAGGGTTTCTCCTTTTACTTTTTTAAGAGCACTTAGGAAGTGGAAGAGCTTTTTTGGCATAAATTACTGTTGTGTAAGTGCTGTGATAGATCATTTACCCCAGCTACACTATAAAGATTAACAGCTGTGCGCTGCAGTTTTTCAAATAATAATGCAGCTACTGATGCTCATGCTGTTGCATAAAGCTGTGACTATATAGACTTTTCTACGGGAGCATTAAGGGGGGAGGGAAATGTAGGTGTAAAACTTTAAAAGTAAGCAACACTTGACACAGAACCATTTAGAGGTTCTCCAGCACTAGGTAAATAAACCAGGCTGACTTTCAGCAGTCTCAGGTTTCTGCAAATTCACTGCACTTCGAAGACTTAAAGTAGCTATATTGTTTTTAGAAAGCTTGTTCTCAAATAGGACTCTGAAGAGCAGTTACAATTTTACTGTGAAATATTCAGTTGTTAAAGTAAGTGTGAAATATGATGCTGACTTCAGTCCTGGTCATCTTCCCTTTTTGCCCTTGTAGTATCATGCACCTACTTCCTCTCTGTATCAAAAGAGAATGTGTTATAGAAAATAATCCTGCAGCTCAGAAATGGCTTAAATGCTGTTTTTTAAAAAAAATCACCAAACATTAGCTACTATGACAAGACTGATGACAGTACTAAGTTGGCAATTATTTGCTGTAGACCAGTAAAGTATTTGAATTCATCTGTGTTTAAAAAGCATGTGTACATTTGAACTTTCTTTATTGTGAAAGCTTAGCAAATAAAATGCTGAGATAAAGAAAATTACTTCTTTGTTTGTTTGTTTGTTTGTTTGTTTGTTTTCGTCAGGCAAAGTGGTTAATATTTTCTGCCCGGGTGTGAGGGTCCTTTTCAACTTGTGCAACATAGTCTGTTGTCAGTACCCAAGGTACAGTTCGAAGAAACAGTGTACCTGGCAAATGAAAAAGATGAACAGCTGATGGTGGTGTGGTGGTGTGAACCATAAATCCACAGTGCACTGCTATACTTGCCAGGGTTCTGCCCAAGTTACGACAGACTACAAGGAGAGGCCAAATACAGGTGATTCTGTAGTGGTGTTTCTCCCAGGTAAGCTTCTCCCATTGGAATTTGAAAATGTGTTACTTCTGTCTGATAAGTAATCTGATGTTAAATAAGAGCTAGACTTTCAAGACGTTTTGGGAGTTGTTATACAAGTTGAGCTTCTATGGGTGAAGAAGGGGGCTCAGGACTATTGCAAGCCTGAAAAAGTGTGAGGTTTTATCCTGCTCTTTTGTGCTCCTAGGAAGAATAATGTCTTATTCTCGCTTCATACCTTTCTGTAGGAGAAACTGAGAAGCCCTGTGTGGTAACTCTGGAGGAGGATGAAATTTATGAGGAAGAGGAGGAATTCGAATTGGGGCTTGGAACACTGGCAATCAGAAAGATACCATGGTCAAGATTAAGAATGAAGAAGACAGTGAGTTTTTATATTAAATGTTGATTTTATATGTAGCTGCAAATGGGAAAATGGAACTAATCCCACCTACTGTTTAGTTCAGCAGTCTTCAAAGTACCCAGTATCATGTTTTTCAAAAAGCTGTCAAGTATTTTATTTTTATGTTTTGAATTTGCACTTTATTCTGAATGCATTACTGGCTCTGCCTTTTGTGAGATAATGGGAAGAGAAATTCTCTTGCTTGTTTCCATTCCATTTATTGCTCTATATGTGTTGCTTTTGTAAGTGTATCATAGATCTGACTAAGTTGAAAGAATCAATCTATTTTTGGTTTTCTCCAAATTAATTTTTGTATTAGCATTGGATTGGACATGAGATCCTGTTTGCTCTGGGCTACTTTGAATTTCCTAACGTGGAATGCAAACTCATGATTTCTTCATACAAATGAAATTTCAGCCTAGCTTAGGTTGTTATCTACCCCAGTTATGTGTTTGATCAAAAATCTGTTCTTACTCTTTTCCTTCAGGTCCCCTGGGGTGGCAAGACAGTTGGGATATTGTTATGATAACTTAAGATGATGCAGGAATAGGCTGAAATTTCTGATTCTCTTATTTTACTGCAGTTATCTATTCTGCTTTCAACATCCTGCAGTATGGAAGAGAGATCTGCCCTAAGGACCTACAGTAAGGAGTGGTGGGATACTTTTCATAGAAAAGCCCATTCTTGAGAGCTGGCACCCAGGCCCCCATCTCCCGGGAAAGAGTTCAGCTTCAAGATGCCAAACCCATGTTCTCTTTCTGTGACCCACTGCATTTTGATTTGCTTTCTTCATAGTGACATGGTTTTGATGGGGTGTCACTCTCACAAGAGCAGTTTGTATCATGGTGGTTATGCAGACTCCCTAGGGGAGTAACTTTTCTACAGTGTCTCCCAGGGACGTATGACCCTGAATACAATTAAAGTAAAATGAGCAAACAAGGTCTTTCATTTCTTGCATGTTTTTGCTATTGACTGGGCTGGTGTCAGAAATGGGTACCACTTTCTCCTGACTTTAACAAGTAGTAGCAGTCCCCACTTGGCTCCTGGATGAAGGACCACAGGAGCCTATTTGTAATAGATCGTTCTTGTCTTGGGATATCATGTAGATGAACATGTCTCCTAAAGACCTAATGCCAAGAGACTTCTCAGCTCAAAGTGCAGGTGTTTTGGCTCCTGCTTAGATATGCACTGCAAATGGAGCCTGGGGCTGTACCCATACTGGCATAATAATATATCTGGGACCATTCCTTGCCATGCAGACCCACTCTGTTGAACTTTGCCACTGAATTAAGATCTCTGCATGCAAACTGCCTCCCTAGTCCACACTAATTGTGAATTGTGTCCAGGAGCTGTTTGGAAGAGAGCTAGTTAGCTTGGCACAAAATCATGTCAGGATACTATGCTTAGATATTATTTTAAGTTTTCCAACAAGTAACCAATATCAGCTTGTATGTATTTTTTCTGCCCAGCAAAAGTGGGTTAGTTTTACTTGGTAATCATGCTGAAGAACAGATACTAACAGCTCAGATTACTACATTTGGAGCAAAGCCATGTTATTGCAGTGGAATACGTTACTTGAACACAATTGACGAAACTATTTTTTACTCTTGATTTTGCATTAATTTGATGGGCTATTTTTAATCACATATTAAATTCAGAGAACTAGAAACTGAGCATTCTGTTGAGGTAGAGTTTCTGTGCGATGGTATAAGAGAAGTGAGAGAAACGTTTACTGTCCACCTGAAAGTTGTTGAGAACATGGAAGCAGAGACACAGGCAACCACTGTTGACAGCAAAAGCTGCCATTTGTAATGATTTTTTGTTTGTTTGTTTGTATAAAAACATCTAAAAACCCATGTACTCACAACATGCATGACAGCCTGCTGTTCCTGTTCCTGTGGTTAGTTTGGTGCGTGCCTGTCTAAATACAGGTATAGCTGTAAACCCACACACTTTGAACAAAGTCTAGAAGTCTTTAATTACAAATTTTATGCATGAACTACTATATACTTAACAGAGTGTTTGGCAGTGGAAAGCGCTCTCATTCTTTCCAAGTTACTGGTATACATCTTATGAAAGTGTAGTGCACTAGCCAGCCTGTAGAAACCTTGTTTGAGTACAGATGGCAGAAAGTATCAAGAAGACTTAAAAATGTAAAAAAAGAAAGCAAGAAGCCAAGCCATGCTGTGCTGCTTTGACCAGTGCTCTGCACCACTTCGTGGACTCAAGTACAGCTTCATGAGGCCTTCTTTCCATTCCCATGGTAGGAGGTCTGTGGGCATAGGCCCCTATTTTAAAAGCAGAGGCCCTGAAGTTAACACAGTCTTTATACTTCAGCTGGTAAAAGCTTAAAGTGGCTGTCAAGTGAGATAGAATTGATGCGTAGGCTGAAGCTACTGCATAGTCTCTGGAATTACTTTAGGAGAGTTTTGGGGTTTGTTTTTGTATCTTGTGCTCATGGCAAGGTTTTAAGGTGATAGATAAGTCAGGAGTAAAGTTCAGGAAAATGAGAAAATGAGGAGGAAACATAATCATAGAATCATAGAATCATTAGGGTTGGAAAGGACCTTAAGATCATCTAGTTTTCTTTTGTTTCTTACTACCCAAATCTACCTTAATTAGCAATAAATTAGATTATTTTTTCCCAAGTTCAGTGTGTTTTGGACAAGTTATTGGTAGGCAGTCTCCCTGGTTTTAGCTGGACCATGAGATTTCTCATCCTGTTTCCTCCTCCTGCCAAGCTGAAGGTGAGGAACTGGTTGTGTGTTTGACTGTGTGTCAAGGATGGGGGGGGGGTATTTTGTTGTTTGTTTTTTTTTTGGGGGGGGTGTTTAAGAAAAATTGGAATATTTTTATTTATTTTTTCCTAATGTTTGAAGAATTCATTCTTCCGTAAGTTTTGGCCAGTTTCTGGTGAACAGGTTTTAAGTGGAAAACCTGTAAAAACCTCTGAAGAGTGAATCTTCCTTAATACAAGTCACCATTTTATCGAAGAATCCTGAATTAAACCAGAATGAGCTTGGTGGCAGAAATTAAATTGCAGGCACTACTTCTCCTTCTCCTTCCAATCCTTATTGTCAGCAATATACATAATCTTTTGTCTCTCTCAATTCAGTAAAGCCACTGCATGCATTGAAGAAATGGACAGCATTGCAGATGTGACATTTCCAGCAGTGCCCCAGGTTGTCTCGCTTCTGATGTATGATGATACTGCTAAAAGCACCCGGCAACTGGCTATCCTGTTGTGTGTGTAATGGTACAGCTTGTTTCTACATGCTTTTGTCCAGCTTACTCATTCTGTGCTCTGGAACATTGAAAAAGTGTTCAGTTCTGGAAAATGACAACTAAAAGCAGCAGGCTGTTACTGCGTTAAGAGGCACAGAGGTCTTTTTGCTGACCTAATTCAGAAGGAGAACTTCCAAGGGAGGGTCACTAAATGCCCCTAACATGTGACAGCTGTTTCTGCAGTGGGTATATCTTGCTGATCTAAATAGGTCTTTGGTACTGGGCTGTGCTGTCAAACTAATAACCAGTTCCAGATGATGAGCTGGACACATGGAATAAGGGCCAGAAATACAGAGATTTCTAAACCCAAAGCTAAGTGGGCAGGAAGGTGAGGAGAAGCTAAATGCTGCCAAACAAGGGCCCTGACTAGGCCTTACAGAGCTTTCCAGAAACAGTTTGCATCCTGGGTTTCATGAGTAGAGCTGTGCCATGAGCAGCTGAACAGCAGATTTTACCAGCGTTGACTGAACAGCCTTCGGTGTCAGCCATCTGTCCCATCTGCAGGAGGCTGCTGTCCTAGACAGAGCTGGCAGAGGGACAAAGACTTGTGCATCTGCTGTTCTTGTGTGAAGTCAGGTGTTCTAAACCGTTGATCAAGCATGATTTTGAGAGTGGGGAGGAGGGAAAGAAAGGTGAATTTGGCACTAGCAAAAGGCACACATGCTTCACTCCTACTTGATTCTGTTGTGGGGAACAAGCAACAAACTGCTGGGAAGAGTACAGTTGTAACTTGGCAGCACTTTGCCAGGGATGTATGAATTCAGGCCATTCATTTTATATTTCTACCAGTTGCTAATTAATTCGAGTGGTTTCACTCTGGGATTTTCCAATGTAGTGTGTCTGAATTAGGGAGAACTGAGTTTGTTGTTGTCAAATAAGAGTACAGGTCATGGAGTTAGCACTGGTATTTTCCAAGTTTGCATGGTTGGAGGTGACACGTGAGTTGTAGCAACTCGCTACTACCTGGGGTTTGTGGTTTTATTTCTTCTTGTTTTCAATTAAAAAAGCCACATGGCATTCATTCATATCCCCTCTTATTAAGTATGCCTGCATGAAGGTTTTATTTTGCTGAAACACTTTTAGTAATAAGCATGGTTCTGATAGAATGATGCTTAGCGGTTTGCTTTCCTGGAGCAGGTGTAGGGAAGAATAGATAACCCCCTTCATTTTGTGTAAATGATTATCCATAGGCATGCAATCCCAAGTATTCAGACTTCGATAAAACTGGATCCATCTGTGCCATGGAAAACATCAATGATACCCTGACCCTCTACTGCTGGCTTATCAGTGCTCCAAATGGGAGTGATGGTGTTACCAGCTCGATGAGGGAAATGGACTCCAGTGGTTCTTTTTACCAGCACCAGATCCATCTCCTTGGACTCTATATATTTCCAGGCAGGCTTCAGGCTTCAGTGTGCAGCTTGAGCTGTGAATGCCAAAGGTGGTGCAGTTCTGGAGCTGCTAAGTCCAATTTATACAGTAAAAGAGAGGAAGGAAAGTTTTTAATGCTGGGAGTTAGCTAGTCTTTATTGGGAAAATGTGAGGCAGTGCGTGCAGCTGATGGAAGTCTGCTAAGGGGTGTTTTGTCCTAGGGAATTAATGCTCATATGTTAGTTAATTCTTTTTTTCCCTAGGGTTTAGATTGAGCAGCATGGGCAGGGCTTTGAGGAGCTCCCTAACTAACATGTCAATGTTTCTGCATTTTTCTGACCTATCTCTATGGACAGACATTTTCAAGCTGCTTAGCACCGACACAGCAGTTTAGAAGACATCTCACAACCTGTCTTTTCCCTTTCTTCAGGTCTTTGCCAGCCTTGCATCACAGGAACAGTAGGAGTAGAGCCTTTCTCAGCTAAAATTTGCTATGCAGGTCCAGATGATCCTGACCATCCCAGTCTGATCTGACTAACAGTCACAATGCCCCATATGGATGGTAAGCATCAAGTGGTGAGTGTTAATTAACAAATGCTGCTTTGCATTTTTCCTCCCCCGTGGGTTTGTCTCCATAGTTGTTTGCTGCACTGTGGCAGAATCATGAATAATCAGTTTTTAATTAACAACTTGCCAGTTGCAAGTTTAATTTATGGATGAAACGCTGGGTATCCGTAGCTCCTGTTTCCAGACTACAGCTCTAAATATATGTTCACAAGCAGTTAATGAATACTTCATTTGCTCTTTTCCGTTCAAGATCTTAAATGGGTCATGTGACATTTATGTTTTAGGAATGCTGCCAGTCATCTTCACATGCCCCTTATCCAACTTTGAGCTAACACTTAGCCCAGACGGCACTCATGTGGGATGCCACAAGTGCTCCAACCTACTGGACTATAATGAGATTCAGACCAAACATGAGTTTGTTACAGAGGAAACTCAAAACCCCAAAGTGACTGGAGAAATGTCACCTTGCCAGTACAGCAGTACTCTGTGGTCTGCCAAAACCTTGTGTTTCTACCATAACCTCAAACCTGAGGCTTGCCTTTGGGAGTTGAACAGCTACTACAAAATGTCTGAACTACTGACGTACTGCAGTGGCTCCATTGGCACAGATGGGCCGGTATGTGACAGTGAAATGCCTTCCTATCTCTACAGGAGATTTTGGAAGCATGTGTGTAAAGTAAACTCTTACTAAGGATTGCATGAGGAAGGATTTAGTCACTATGCAGGCAGTTTGGTATGTGTTCCCTTAGCATAAATGTTTTTAGAAGTAAATATTTGTTCATTTGCACTGTATTTCTGTGCACAGCCATGATTAATCTTCCTGGTAACTGAGCACAGTTTACTGCATTGCTGTTGCTTCTACTCTGGATTTTAGAAACTCTGTTTTTTTGACTCAAAAGAGCTTTTCCAAACTCTGTACGTACTTTGTGCCATCACCTAAAGCCCTACAGTTTTGTTGTCATATGGAAGTAAAGTATGTTGCTAACCCTGGAAATGTATTTTAAAGCTGCAGGAAAAAAAAAAAGTTCTTTACAAAAAACCCCAAAACAGTCTTAATTAGAAGCTCTAATTTATGCTTACAGTATTCTGGCTTTAAGCAGAGCTGTCACATAGGTGAGATCTTATAAATAGAAGCTTGGTTGATAAGAAACAAGCAAAAAGAAGTTTACCCAAAATACGATGTTTTTACATAATTTCCCTGAGTAAAACAGGCTGTTGTTCCATGTTCCAGGTATTTGATTTGAATTACGTCAAACATTGATCACAGAGCAGGCAGGTGTCTCCTCCTTGCAGAGCGGATTGCATTTACTTGTAAAATAACCCAAGGCACAAGCACCCTACAGCAATTGCACTCTAAATTGCAGGGGGCTGTAGGCCCTCTGTGCTGACTCCACATTTAGATAGCCTTGGTTCAGCAGCTTCATGCTTTCCCATTCCATAGGTGCTCAACTGATGTTCTGTGGCCAAAGATTTATCTACTAACAGGCTTGGCTGCCCATTCTGGTTTCCTGGTTGTGTGGCCAAAGAAGATTTATTTACTAACAGGCTTGGCTGCCCATTCTGGTTGCTTGGTTGTCGCTTGGTTAGAGAGAGACCTCTATACCTCAGACCATAGTTTTAAATTGCCATGTTTCAGGGGGCTATAATCTATAGAGTTCAATCTATTGTAAAGGAAAGTGTTACTTACAGGACTAATTTCTGCATTTGTATTTGATTTCATTTTTGGAGAGACATGAACCCTGTTGATGTTAAATTGGCAAAGATCTGGGGACACTATCAAGTGAGGTGGTTTGCAGCACCTGAAATAATAGTGATGTCAGTAACAGATGAACAGTGTTTCCATGCAGGTTTTTTTTTTCCTAGGTTTGAGGAGTACGGCTCATGAGAATGCAAGATTGGCAGTGGAAGTAATTTTTTTTTTCAGGTTGCATGCAGTAACCTGGTACCTCGATGTTTTCAGGTCTTAAATGGGGTGGTGCAGTCATATGTAACTCTGCAGGTACCTCTCTCTGTCTCCTGTGTCTTCCACTCCCTTGCTGCCATTGGTGGCTGGCAACAGTTTGATTTGCAGTCTGAACTGAGACTCACCTTTGTGTGTGACACAGCTACCCTGTGGGAAGATGGGATAGGCAGCCCTCCTGAATCAGAGCTCCAAGGTAAGCTGCTTCAGACACTGTCATTTCTAAACTCCATTTTCTTCAACATTCTTATGATGGGAAAGTGTGGTCAGTAGCTCAATGCTTTTCATTTTTGAGAATCTCAAAAGCAGAACCAGCATGCTGACTTCTTTAGTTAAAACACCCATGCCAAAGCACGGTTATGTTTGGTTTTTAATGCTGTGTATTACTAACCTAGATGTTTTGAATCTTCCCTCAATTGCATGCTGCTTTCAATCTATAAAAAATTAGATAAATTAATGCACAAACCCACCTCTAAAGCAGATGTTCTCATGGAGAGATAAGACTCCAGTGATGAATTTGTACACAGTTACAGGGCAACAGAAACACTGTAGATGGCCCTGTGCAGAAGAAGTGCCTGAGAAAGGGACCTTACTGAAGTATGTAAGGTACTGGAGTATCTTAACCTTGGTATCTGTGTGACAAAAAATCACAGACCCTTTCTTTCTCCTGCCTGCACTGTGTTGTATCAGCATATGTGGGTATCATTCAGATGAGTCTGGTCTTATGTCAGCGAAAGGGAGGAAAAAAATATCTGCCTTAATGGATTGAACCATTAGCAGGCGTAAATGAATGCATTTCTTCTGAAGTTGGCGAGTTTGGAGATCTGTCTCAGAACAATCAGTGTGACAGGGTTTAATACCTAGGTGGAGCACCAGGGTTTGGGTAAGTATTTTAAATCTCCAGATGCACAACATATGTGAAGAACCTTCCTTTAAAAATGCACTTGGGAAATGCTGGTGGTAAAATCATTGGCTTCTTCCTCCCCAGACTCCTTCTATCCCACAAGTATGTGGATCAATGATGAAGGGCAACTAATGGTGAACTTCCAAAGAGAGATTCATTTCCAGGACCAGCTGGTGATGTCCCACCCAGGTGAATACCCAACCTGTCCACCAGTAGTATTTGTAGTGCTGTCTACGTGGCAGAGGAGAAAGGTACCACAGGAAAGGGTCTGTCTCAGTGCAGAAGGGAGAATAAGTCACTCAGTCACTTTCTTTTCTGGGGTGCAAGTTAATTTCTTTCCATTCTCTTGCTTCTTTGCTTTTGTGTGCTGATTTATACCATGCCAGGCATCAATATCAATTATGGGAAATTGTAGTTTCCCTTTAACTCTTTCAGGAACATCTCTGGCATCAGTGGTGATGTCTGCTGGTCACCCTGACCTCACATTTACACTCAAGTCTCCTACAAAGCAAGCCAACCTTCCACCAGCAGAATTTTATATCTGACTTTGCTGTGAGTTTGCATTCAGACCTGAGTTTAGGAAAGCAAAGGAAATGTCAGCTTTTAACATGCTCTCCGTGCAGTCATCAGCACTATCCAATCAACACATTTGGTTACAGTTATGTATTTTCATTACATAACAAGCAGTCAGAAGTCCCTAGTATCCCTGGAGCTTGACTTCAGAAGCCTGAACCTGTGCTCCTGCTAGCATTAGCCGGCACCATTCACTGAGCAGGCCAGTGCTGGAGCACTCTCTTAAAGAATTCACCTTAATGTTATCTCACTTGGCATTGCCAGGAGACTTTGATCCAAGAGTTGCTGCTGCGGTTGTGAGGAGCTAGATCTTTTCCCCACATGGGGCAAAGCTGCTTAACTCCTGCTGAGCTTGGAAGTCGGTGGGAACTACTGTGGCCCCAAAGCCTGTGCCTCTGAGAGGGTAGAAGAGGCTTGCCTGAAAGTGTCTTGCTTTGGTGAGAGGGTCTCAGCCCACTTAGCTCTGACTGAGCTGGCGGGAAAGGAGACACTTACATTCACAAAATCATCTTCTCTTCAAAGATATTTAGTATTTTAGATTTGGACATTGACATATTTGATTCTCACCACCACAGCAAGGTCAGTCCCTCTAAGGCTTGATATTGCTTCCATATTAGTCCTCATTTTACAGAGAAGTAGAGGAGAAGCAGTGTGTGTCAGTGCTTTGCCTATGCTGCTGAAGTGCATTGGCAGTGTTGGTGCATACACTTCCTGTGTGAGGTAAAGCACCATGATTGTAAACAGTTTATGAAAGTGTTTTATGTCCAAGTTTAGGAGTGTTTTAAGGTGCTGCTGGGAATTTGGCTTTACCTCAGGGGCAATGTGAGCTGGAAGAGTGACTGTTCAGAGCCTGTGGAGATACTCATTTCTCTAATCTTGTCACAGGTACAAGATTATTCAGGTACTTACACTGTGAATTTCATTCTTTGCATTGCTGTGCCTTGTCAGCAATCTGCCGTTCGCATCATCTGCAGCCCAGGGGACCCAATTGCATTTGATATGGACATCAAGTTCCTACAGGTACACCATTTTACTTAGAACATACATGGTTTTCTATGAAGGCACATGGGCAAAACCAGCCAAAGGCAAATTTAGGCTTCAAGGCAGGTGTTCTGTAACCACTGAAAGAGATGGTCTGATGTAGGCCATCCAGTACCAGTTGTCAAGAGAAAATCAGGGAGTATTTCAGATGGGTTCAGAAGGAGTTTTAAAGTTCTTGTAGATTGCTCAAGATCTCATCTTGTCACATGAGATAAAAGCAAACTAAAATATTTTTTCTAGCAATTAAAATACTGTTTCTCCATTTATTTATCTCACAGTCCAGCCCATTCCCAAGTACTTGGATGCTTTTCGTCAGGAAGGCAGAGGCTGAAGAAAGAGGGAATTTTCATAGAATCATACAATCGTTAGGGTTGGAAAGGACCTTAAGATCATCTAGTTCCAACCCCCCCTTACTCCAGGTGAGGTCTCACAAGAGCAGAGTGGAGGGGCAGGATCACCTCCTTCGACCTGCTGGTCACGCTCCTTTTGATGCAGCCCAGGATATGGTTGGCTTTCTGGGCTGCAAGCGCACACTGAAGCCGGCTCATGTTCATTTTCTCATCAACCAACACCCCCAAGTCCTTCTCTGCAGGGCTGCTCTGAATCTCTTCCCTGCCCAACCTGTAGCTGTGCCTGGGATTGCTCCGACCCAGGTGTAGGACCTTGCACTTGGCATGGTTAAACTTCAATGAGGTTGGCATCAGCCCACCTCACAAGTGTGTCAGGGTCCCTCTGGGTGGCATTCTTTCCCTCCAGCCTATCAACCAAACCACACAGCTTGGTGTCATCGGCAAACTTGCTGAGGGCGCACTCAGTCCCACTGTCCATGTCAGCAACAAAGATGTTGAACAAGACCGGTCCCAGCACCGATCCCTGAGGGACACCACTCGTTACTGGTCTCCAGCTGGACATTGAGCCATTGGCCACAACTCTTTGTGTGCAGCCATCCAGCCAGTTCTTTATCCACCGAGTGGTCCATCCATCAAATTGATGTCGCTCCAATTTAGAGACAAGGATGTTGTGTGGGACAGTGTCGAACGCTTTACACAAGTCCAGGTAGATGACATCAACTGCTCTACCCCTATCCATCAGTTCTGTAGCCCCATCATAGAAGGCCACCAAATTGGTCAGGCAGGATTTCCCCTTAGTGAAGCCATGCTGGCTGTCACCAAGCACCTTGTTGATTTTCATGTGCCTTAGCATGCCATCCAGGAGAATCTGCTCTAAGATTTTGCCAGGCACAGAGATGAGACTGACTGGTCTGTAATTCCTCGGGTCATCCATTTTCCCCTTCTTGAAAATGGGGGTTATATTTCCCTTTTTCCAGTCATCGGGAACTTCACCTGACTGCCGTGATTTCTCAAAGATGATGGCCAGCAGCTTTGCAACTTCATTTGCCAGCTCCTTCAGGACCCGCGGATGGATCTCATCAGGACCCACGGACTTGTGCACGTTCAGATTTTTAAGATGGTCTCGAACCAGTTCCTCTCCTACAGTGGGGGCAAGGTCTTCATTCTCACAGTCCCTGCATCTGCCTTCCAAGACTTGGGTGGTTTGGTCAGAGCCTTTGGCAGTGAAGACCGAGGCAAAGAAGTCATTCAGAACCTCAGCCTTCTCCAAATCCTGTGTAGCCAGTTGTCCCGAGAGCTTCCTGAGAGGGCCTACATTCTCCCTAGTCTGTTTTTTATTTGCTATGTACTTGTAGAATCCCTTCCTGTTATCTTTAATACATCTAGCTAAATTTAATTCTAATTGCTAAGTGACGTCGTTTTCAAAATTAACATGTAGTTCAGAGGTTGATTTTTAAAACTGAGATTCAGTGTAATAGAATTGTACCAAAAGGGTCTTTTTATCAAGCAGTGGGAAGCACTTCATGGGTGTTGAATTGAAATATTACTTTAAAGACACTGTTTCAGCAGTGGACTTCATTCTGCCACCTTTTAACACAGGATATTAATGATACACAGGAAGATGATTTTATGAGGAAGGAAATAACTGGAGTTGTGGTGGTATCTGCATATTAGGTTAATTTTGCACTTCTGTGTATATCATTGCATCCTTATGACTGTTACCCCTAGATTTATTGTGACCAACAAGGTTAAATAGTGGTGTAAGACTGTTTAGTTCTTTACCTTATTTCTGTGCTGGAGAGCCGTTCACCTTCTGTTCCCCTTTGTATCTCCTTGGCATTACACGTGTGGTGGGTCTCCCAACACGTCGCATTCATGGGGCAGGCACAGACCGGTGACCTGGAGCCAGCTTCCTCCATCCAAATATGCTGGGCACCATTAGGCTCCTGCAGCCACAAGGTGTTTGCAGTGGGGAAGGCAGGAGGGTGGTGACTGGGAGGGTCCTACCACTGCACCTGAGCAGTTAACCTTCTTGCAGGAAACTCCATTGTGGTCTCCAAGCATGGCCTACTGGCAGTTACTTTTCTGGGCAGCTTCTAGGTTGCAAGTGGAGCATGTACAGTGCTGGTAGGGGCAGACAAGGTTTCTGATCCTGTGCTCCTTGGTTTGAATATATGAATTGTTATTTAGAGCAGGGGAAATCAGTTAGTCTTGAGCTAGGTTCTAGTCTTGATCTCGTTTTATTGGCCCCTTGCCCACAGCCCTGTTCTCCCAGTAACATTTGCAAGTGTCACTGAAAAGATGCATTGCTGTCCCGTATCTGAGGAAACAGATAAACTTTCACTATTTTACTTCACAAAGTTGAAATAAAGTGATACAATTGTATATTTTAATGGGTCATGACGAGAAGCACAACAGGAGGTTTATGTATGTAGGAGGGATTCTTACAAATGCTGTGCACTGCTGAAAGGTTTGATCCACACATCACTACTATGGCAGTGGTGTGCAATGATCACTGTAAAGCTACAACCAAAGGCATTTTCTTGATCATTTAATTTCACTTTTCCCCACAGGTCAGTGACCCAGTGGCAACAGAGTTCAGTCTAAATACTCAAATGTTTCTGCTGTCCAGTAAGGACCCTTGGATCTCTGATGGATCAATGGGATTTGGAGAAGGTACCGATGTACCCTTTAGTAAAGGTAAAAAAAGTCAATTGTGCATTCAGCATATTAGGAAAGCTAAAACAGAACCACTTTTAACAAGACCTGAGTATGTATTTTACTAGTTTTATAACCCCTATGTGGTCTATGTATTTGCACTGCAGAAAAAAAGAATACAGAAGCACTAAAATGTGATGTAATTTAGTGTAATTGAAACAGGCTTTGGTTCTGTTTATGGGCTCGGAGGCGAAAAGCATTCCAAAGGTAGATATATTATGTATATATCTATGTATTTAGGTACATAGATCTGAAACCACAGTTCTGAAAACTGTTGCTTAGCTACTACATAATCACATATTCCCTCACTCTGGTTGGTTTGCTTCCAAGCTGTCAAGAATAGAACTTTCTGCCCCATTTTGAGGGGACTAAATAATTTCTAGTCTGAAATTATTCTAGTTAGAAATGCAGGAATTGAATACTTGTACACCTGAGGCTCCTCAACTTGCTCATGCACCTGTTCTCAGTTACAGACTGGATGCACAGTAACTGCAGCTGTCTTCAGCCAAGATGCTCAGAGTCATTCTTGATTTTTTTGGAGTTCTGGCCCACTGGTCTCACACTCTGTACTTACTGGAGCTGTTATCAGTTTCCAGGGAAAGTCCTGGTAATGGCAGTATTGGGCCAGAAATAATTTTGTATTTAATTGGTTCCTTATTTGAGTTATCAATCTGAAACCCAAATGTCCCATTAAGAACTTTATTTGGCTTGATATCATGCCATCACACTGGGTAGTTTCTTATACATGAATATGGGTTGCCATCTAGTGAAAAGAAGGGAAAAGCTTGCTTAAAATGAGCTGAACTGTAAGAGCCACACGTCAATATGAATTGTAACAGAAAATAAGACTAAAGCCCATGATAAATTAGTAGTAATAGTCATGGAACAGAGTGTGCTCATGTGCCAAGGGCACACTTGAAGCTATATAATTCATGTCCTGAGGATTTTAAAGAACAGTGGTTGGTTATAATTTGATCTAATTTAAAATTGACTGGTATAAGGTAACGTGTGTTAATTTGCTTTATTAGGATCTGAAATCTATGGCTGAGTGATGGTTGATCCAGCTCAGAATCTTGGTGACTGTTGTGGTTTAAACCCTAGCCAGACAGCTTGTTCACTCACTCCCAGTGAGTGGTGCCGGGATGAGAGCAATCAAGCGCGCCCCCCGGGGCTCTCCCCTTCTCTGCTCCTGGAGGAACGGGGAGGAGGATCGAAAGAGTGCAACTCCCACGGGTTGAGACAAGAACAGTCCAGCAACCAACGTACAACACAAATCACCACCGCTACCACCAACGACAACAATAAGAGAAAATAACAAAGGAAGAGAATACGATACCACCAGCCAAGAAACGAGTCCCACCCAGAAGCCCGTGTCCTTCCGGGTAACTCCCAGTTACCCCCACCCCGGGCATGACGTGCTGTGGTATGGAATACCTCCCCGGCTAGCCCGGGTCAGGCGCCCCATCTCTGCTTCCTCACGGCTTCCCCTCCTCCCTGGCAGAGCATGAGCCTCACAAAGTCCTTGGTCAGGGTAAACATCACTTAGCAACAACCGAAAACATCGGTATCACCAGCACTGTTCCCAGGCTGGAAGTCAAAACACAGCACTGCACCAGCTACCACGAAGGAGAAACATGACTGCTACTGCTGAACCCAGGACAGTGACTCCTTCAGCTGTACCATTGAGAAGGTAGGTGTTCCTTTGCACTGAAGCTGGTGGGTACATGCCCAAGTACAGCCCAGACAACCAGGAATACAGATGTCTGACTGACTCACCCTCCCTCTTGTACAGATTCAAGATCTGGTATGTAAATGATGAGTTACAGTAGCAGGCATTTTTTAGATCTCAGATTTCCACAAGAATCTGGAAATACTAGACTTACTTCCTTTAGGAAAAAGGTCCAACAGAGACACAAGCAAGAGTCTTTGGAAACCTGCAGTTTTGGGCTATACTAGCAGCTGATCACATAGATGCTTTTCCTCTGGCAAAACAGCCTGGTTCTGATGGTTTCAGCCTGGTATCCACTCCATTCTTCCAGGTATGTTGTCTGATATGTATAGCACAAAAATTCTTTCCTGCTTAGATGGCTGAGGATGGAGACCAGAGCATGCAGGTATTCATGGGCACTGTTAGTGACAGACTTGAGCAACATATTTGCTTTGTTCCCTATCCCCAGCAGTATAGAAACAACGACAGCATTGCTTTGTAACCCTGAGCTACTCTCTTGCAGCCTTGCTTTTGGTGAAGACATGTACACCTGTGGCTGCAAGAAGTCGTCACTGGTTTAGCTTACCAAAGGAGCCTTTTACAAGGGAGAATGCTAAGAAATTAATTTGATTTTCCTGCAACTGGGGGAAACAATAACGTAGCTGGTTTGTGAAATAAGAAGAGAGAAGTCTGCATCCTGCTTTAGGTCAAATTAATTCAAATTCCTGAAGCCTTTTTTTAGTCTCCTGGAGTGGTTGGTGCTTGCTTAAATTAAGACCAGTGTTTTGTTAGGTAAATACAGTGGCCTTTCTTCATTAACACTAGAAAGAAGTAGACTCTCTTAGAACATAGTTATCTGACCTACTTCAGCAGTCTGCATCAAGAAAAGATTAATCCTATCTCCATGTGTCTGTTTCTGCTGTTGACTTTAATTAGACATATTTGGCATCAAACTTGAGGCATCTGTCTGGATGAACCTGAGACTTGGTGTTTCCCAGCATATAGTAAATGTGCATGAGGGGGTGGTTCTGGCTTGCTGGGGTTTCATACTTGTGGGTTTTTTTAAGGTGGCAGCTGGCCGAGAATGGTACATTCACACTATCTACACAGTCCGATCAAAGGAGAATACACACAGGCACAATGGCAAAAGAAGTCTTGACTACTGCCACATGTTGTCCTCTGCTAAAGGAAGCGCTGGCACCACAGCCTTTAAACGCAGTAGTAGAGCCAGCCCAGACACCACGGTCTTCATGCAAGACACTGGAACAGATAAGAACAGGGGCACAAACATTCAGCATATTGCACTCGATCGTTCTGACAAAGCTCATTGTCCAGAAAGATGTGATCCCAGCTGGCACACCACACCACAGGCCCACTCTGGAAGTAACAAGCAGGTACTCTGGAAATGGTGGTGTGCCTGTTACTGGAGGCGTGGCAGGACTGATGCTCCTGCTCTGCACTGTGATCCTAACTGTGTTCTTGTTGAAGCAGAGGAAACAGTGCTCTGCTTGGAAAAGCAAAGCACCCATTAACCACTCCAGCAGCAGTGACAGTTCCAAAATGTAGCCAGTTTCTTGGGTGCTTGTCTTGTATCATGTAACTTCACCAAGCAGCAGACTCTCAAATCTAGCTCTTGCCTGATTTCCTCACACAGACATTTGGCTGCTCTGGTTCTAGTGCTGGTTCAAGTATTTGTCATGGGCAGCTCTTTCTGGCAGGACTGGTGTTAGCAGAGGCTCCTGTGGGAGTGACTTTAATTTACAGAATTCAAACTACTATTCCATGACTGCGAGTTGATGCTTTATTCTTGGTTGGTTGGGTTTTGGTTTTGTGTTGTTTTTATTTTTAAACCTAGTTTTTAAACTGTGCCTTGAACATGCAGCTGTGAACATGCCTTATATCCATCATGGAAGGTTGGTGCTTAGATGGATGCTGGTTTTGATTACATGTACAGTATCTAGCTTTCATGCAACTGTTTTTGGTTTGTTGGTTTTGTAATAATTATTGCAAGGGAAAGAAGAAGGAAGTATGAGAATAGAAGCTAAGTAGTAGATGACAATGCTCTGTTAAATGAGTGGTATCAAGTTTTGTCTTAAATTTTAATGAGGACCTCAGACATATGGACAGAAGACGCACAGGTAAGGCTGTAATTATGGTTACTTGTAAGGAGAGCATTACATGTGATCAATGAGAATTAGAACTCTTGTAAAGCTGCATTGAAAAAATAGTATGTTATTGTTTAGGTAGGTGCTGGCTGACCTTAGTGCTTTCAAGCATCCTTAACCAGATTCTAGTACTCCAGAATAATACCAATTCCCCTACTACACAGATAATTGCCTAACTTTCTCTGCTTGATTAGAGCAACAAACCACAGGCAAGTACTTCTAAAGGCAGCTTGTTTTGACAGATGGGACTGGGGAATCACTTGTACCAGCTAAAGAAAGTAATTTTTTACCTCTTTTTTAATACTTAGAAGAAAACAGATTTTGTATAGCTAGTAGTATGCCATTTGGGAGATGAAGGCTTAGTCCTTTTCTGGATGCTGCCACTTGAGAATTGTTAGCACAAATGAAGTGCTGCTTTACTAGGCAATAAAGCTTTTCCTTCTGCTTCAAGGTTTTTATTTAGGCTAGTTGTAAACAAATGGTCATGGCTTGGTTTGGGTTTTTGATGGTGGTGGTTTGTTTTGTTTTGGGTTGGTTTTTTTTTTTGTGTGAAAGGGAAGCTTTTAAAGGAAGGCTTCAGCATTGCAGCATTTTTGTTTTAGGTACACTAAGTGTACACTTAAACTGATTTCTTCTAGGGCTGTCCGACAACTCAACCTGTAAAATGTTGTGGACTGGCTGTTAACTCTGCTGTATGTACCAAGCTCTTTTGCCTTTCTGCAGGGCAAAGTGTGGTTAGCGACCTGTTTTCAGCTGGTGTCTGTGACTGTCACCTGAAATAGAAACTCATCTAATATACTAATAAGGACTGTGCTGCTGTGTCTGCAGTCTATATGGGTGAATGAATTTTCACCCTTTTCTTTAGGTTTGGTTTTGCTTAAGTCTTGAAGCTCTAAAAAGCTGCTTTTTATAGGGATGCATTTCTCCCCGTTTACACAACAGTGATGCCTTTTGATATGTATTCTTAAACAGGCCAAAACTGAACAAAGGTTACTCAGTGCAAACTGAGCATTTAATGTGTTGGGGGTTTTTGTGGTTTTGGTTTTTTTTGTGTGTGGTTTTTTTTTTTCCCCCTAGTAAATTCCAAAGTTATGCTCCACTAGGTGATGGTATTAGGAAACACAAGCTTTCATCTCAGCCTTTATGTGCTGGATACCTAAAAAAGAATGGGCTGCACAGGAAATGCTCAGGCCCAGTACCGTCTGAGCAGCTGTGAAGTGTGACTTGCCAGGCAGTGACTAGGCAGCCCCAGCTCTTTTCACAGTAACCAACAAACACTTTACTACAGTCATTTAAGGGAAGGGGGTGTCCTGAGTTCAGGGGGCTTAAACCACAGACAGGGGTTTGGTTTACATTTTGTAGGGTTTTCTGTTCTGACTTGTTGCTGTTTGCCAATAAAAACAGTTCTGCCATTCTTAGGCCGTTCTGATTAAGTACAAACCTCAGTGTGACTGACTTACCTTTCTTCTGTCACAGCTTTTAAGCAGAAAATGTTACTGTTTATTCCAATCTGTATGTTATGTATGTTATGTTGCTTAATAGTTCTTGAGGCAATATCAAAGAACCCAGTATACTGAATTTACTTTCACTGCACAAAGGTAAGTAAGGACAGAGACATGGAATTTCCAGAAATGGCATTTGGTGGCTCACACCAAACTGGGGGACACAAACCCCCAGTTAAATACTTCTGTTGATCATAATGGAGTAAGTGTTCACCACACCCTAAGAGATAAAAAAATTGGGGATGGGTATTCAAGTGGAAATATTAATAAAAAAAAAACAACATGTGAAGCCTTATTAATAAATGAAGCCTATTTTATTACTTCAAGTGTTAATGGTAAAAAAAATTCAGCACAGCTGTTGCATTTAAAAAAGTGAAACTACATTAAGTACTATGTTTCTAGTTCAGTAAACAGATGAACCCGATGTCCTTTAATGACATAATAGTTGAGCATTATACAGTACATCTTATGAAGACCCGTAAATTAAAGAACTACTTTTTAAATTTAGTGATTATAAAAATTCTGCATTCACAGCTTTAGCTTCTTTTTTCTTCCACGACCATCAGGAGTACCATCCATTTTGCGCTTCTGTGCCTGGAAGGTAAGATTTTAATAAGTTGTTGTGATACAAAAGGATTGTAAGCAAGTAATGCCTTTCTAGTCAAAGCAGATGGAGATGATTTACACCCTGGCAGCTTTAAAAAGTGATAAATTACAGATGATGTAATATGGCAAACACGCACATCCTCCTCAGGATAGCTGTTGCTTTGTATTCTTCCAATTCTGGAAGATTATGATTTCATACAGGCAAGAAGTGTATAGAAGGAAATAAGGTTGTTATAAAGCTTCCTGTTTATGAAATGGTATTTCTAAATACCTGCTTAAATAGTCTGTAAACAGTTCTAAGAAACTTATTAATCCACCACTCTTCAGTCATTTCTGCACATCTGCAACGTCAGTTGTGCTTCTAAGTTTTTTTATACAGCAGCTCTACTTGACAACTACCTGAACAACAGATCCAGGCAAGAAATGGGTAAAGGAAGTTGGTATTTGTGTATTTAGCAATACTTTGAATTTAGTCAGCAAAGAGAGCAGAAAAGCATATGAGCTGTTTCCCCAAATCTAGCTCTAAAAGCCCATTTCATGACAAACCCCCATATAAGGAAGGCGATGGCAGAGAGCAGAGTCTGCATTGGAACACTTGGCATTCCCAAAGAGGAAGGAATGGTGTGTACTGCCTGTGCACCCCTTAGTGGTAAACACTATTATTTTAAGGATAAAAATTAATCAAAAGGCCAAATGAATCTCAGGGTTATTTTACCAGGGTAAACCTGTGCAGTGTACCAAGTCAGTGATCCAAAACATAACAGCTTTATCTGCCCCAAGGCATGTGAACTACAATTTAAAACCTATTTTCCTTTATTTGACATCCATGACTGTACTAGCTAATCCAGCTCTTACTATTGCCTTAGGTTTTTGGTTGTTGTCTCAGACAACTGGAAAGTGCCCTGTCTTCAAATGAGCTTTCCACAGAAATGCCTTTTTAAATCCTACCGAAGATGGTTTTGGTCCACGTTTCTTCTTTTCTGCCTTTTCCTTTTCTTCCAGTTCCATGTTTTCTCTTTCAATCAGGGTGATTAAAGTATTGCATCTCCTTTGCAGCTCCTAAATTGCACAACATATTCACTCACTACATTAGGCAGCCACTTAAGGTAGAAATCATAGTATACTATTAGAAATGCCTGTAAGTAGGTCACTTTTTGCTGTATCTTGGCAGAGTGAAAAGAGAATAAAATATTTTGCATTAGTTATTGACTGGCTTTACAGGAATGGCTTTGATGCAGATGTTTGCTTTTTAAAACATGTTTGTATTTTAACTCAAATTCATGCTGATTTTGAAAAACCGTGCCTTGGGATTTTACACTACTCTTCCCGTAAGACTTTTTAGTTTACTGCGTTTGCCATCCACTACAGGTGTTGAGAAGTCTGTAAGAATATAATGTATTGTACATGTGCACATACCTCAGTGTTTCAGAAGCTATTTAATTAGGCTGGTGCATAACTGTGTGCTCACAGGCATTCGTGAGCAAAAAGTAGAACAGATTAATACTTACCATTGCAGTTCTGGACTTGAGAAACCAGTCAAATCTGAACTGCGGGGAGTTCCGGATGCACTGTCTTAATTCATCATAGACATTTTCTTTATCAAATCCTAGCTTGTGAAGCATACAGATTAGAAAGCGATCTTCCTCTTCAGTGTAATTCTTCCCTTTATTAGTACCATAAGATATTCTTAGCTGGTGGAAAGGGGCTTTGTACCTGCCAATCTAAACAAAACAAGTAAGATCATATAAAACTAAGAAATGGCTCAGAATTAGTATGGAACTATTTTATATGAAAGCAATACATCACATCAAGACAGGCAAGTGAACAATAACAAGTTAGAGAACTGGCTTTTATGATCTCTGGTACTAACCACAGGTAAGGAACTGTGGGTTCTAGACAGTGCATTTATCAGTACTGTCTGCTTTGGTAGGCAACAGAGTTTTGTCTGTGATTATCTGATTAACGGCAGGCTTCAGGCCTATCACTATGTTTGAAAACAGTCACAATCTGCCAGTGATCCTTTTTAACCACGAATGGTCAAAATCAGAGTAAGATTAAGAAAGTCTCAATGTTCTTACTGAGACTGTGGCCCATGGTTCAGCTGAATTCTAGTTAGTTGAGTCAGACACTGTTCTTCTCCTGACTATCCTAGAAGAGAGAACTAACTAGTCATACCTGAAGTGGAAGGGAAATTCTGATACACTGTCTTAATTTAATGCAAGTCTGTTCATTACCAAACCTGGCTGGTGAAACAGATCAGAACAAAGCCTCCTCTGCTTGTTATGCATGTCTTCTGTTTTTAAGAGCTCTAAATGTGTATATATAGCATTTTCAATTACATGGGTCCAAAAGAAATTCTGCTACTTCAAAAAGCATGTTGTTCATAAGCAGTTTGACATATAGCACTATGGCCTATTTGTCCTATGGTAAAGATAAGTGTTACAAACAACAAGGGAGGCCATTTGTGACGTTATCATCATAGCCAGGACAGCACTTCTGAAGAGTGGAAAAGCTATAGAAATAGAATATGCGAAAGAGGCAAACCCCAAGCCTAATGTGTTGTCGTCATTCATTAGTTGTCATCATTCATTGGCTAACCAGAGTCCCTCATCAAACCTCACTGGCACAGGGAAAGAAAGGAAGCAAGGAACACAGCTGAGGTACCTTTGTATCAAGTGCTTTTTTTATGCTGATTCGTCTCTGGATTCTGGCTTCTCCTCTTTCTATCTGAGCCATGATCTTCTCTATGTCTTGGAGTTCATTGCATCTTTCCCAAAACACAGCTAAGAAAAGAACAATTGCTCCGCTAATCACGCATCTTCAAACTTAGGGGTTTTGTACATTAAAAAAAAAGACGTTAACCCTTTACCAGAACTTACTGCTATATAAAAGCAGGCATGTCTTTACCCAATAAGGAACCTTCCCCTCCTGGTATCATGTTCTGCAGTATTGTAAATGCTGTTTTGAAGGGGGTAGATACAGGAGTCCTCAGTTTAAATGAGAGGTGATACAGACCAGGATGTCTTTTGTCAGCCAACCTCATTCTCAAAGAAGAAATGCTTCTTAAAATAGAAACTGAGATAACAGCACTAAGTTTTTACAGAGAGAAGCAGGAAGGCAAGTGAGTGGCCAAAGACAGGAGCTAGTAAGTGTTAAAAAAAAAAGGACAGAGAGATGCTTAAATAAGTTTCTGTTAAAGCATTTTTCATCTCTGTAACCTGCTATGTACCCTCAGAAATTCAGCCCCAGGACCTTGCAGCTGCGCTACAGCAGAAAACACTCCCAAGACATCAGCGGAAAGTAGCCAAATGGCCTAGGTTACAAAGCCTGATGGTCATTATATATTCAGCCACAAAACGTTTACTGTATCCTACTCTTGATGGGGATGAGGTAATACAGGGGTAGAGATTCAAGAGAACTACTGATTAAGAATATACAAGGAAAAGTAAAATCTTTCCAGCTAAGCATTGTTTGTCCACATTTCCTTTTACAAAAATTAACAAGTATTGAAGCCAGCACTATCCAGTCAGAGTAGATTTACGATGTATTAAGGTGGTTAGACCCGCATTTTAGTGCGGCTTTAATTATTCGGTGGCTTAACATGGCAAAATAAGAAGCATTAGATATGGCCTCTCAAAGATGACTGCTTAACAAGGAAAGTTACCTGAATACTCAATGACTTCCTCTGGGGTTTTTCCTTCCACTTCTCGTGCTATATTTTCAATGTCATCACGGCCCCATTTCTCATTAGCTTTGATGAACTGGTTAAAATCTCTCTTATTCCAGTTAGTGAATCCCTTTAGAGCAATCAAAAGGAAACATCACACAGAAGTTGAGGATTTGTCTGTCTCCAAAATCAATAGATTTCTTTAAACCTCCCATAACAAACACCTCAGTCATTCCAATAGTATTAAACTTCTGCCTTCTCTGCAGTTTAATGTTAGCAGAAAAACTGTCTTATACTGCAGTCATTGTACTTGCTTAACTACCTACTGGCTCTGGGTAAGAGTCTCCACCTCATAAACTAATCCCTCCTCTTCTTTGAAAGACAACATGGGATCACTTTTTAAGAGGAAAAGTCCCTCAAGTGAAGCAAGTAGAGTCTATATTGGTTTTGTTTTATCAAAAAGGCCCACCACACGCCCCACAGATACCATCAGCCATTTTCTAGCTGCCCCCCTCAGAAGGTCTAAAGCAGTCTTGTGATGATATTCAGTAGGGACAAAAGAAATACTGCTGAAGTTATCAGCTGCCTAAATAGGCTCATTTCATACAAGCAGTAACTTCTAAAAGCAGCTGGCAGTAAAATGTTCTGCCAGCCATGTTTCGATTTAACCACAGCTTTAACTGATTGCATGGATTGTAATAATGATCCTGTCCTGTAATTCTGCTTCCTCTCCACCAAAATAGAATGTGAAAATGCAATACCCAAATAAGGCATAACAGGCATTAACCTCTTTTAAATTATTTAAATGCATTTGCTATCAAATTATATTCATGTTTAGCTCACATCCTCTTTAAGAAGGATGTTCTCCACCACCAGTCATAGCTTAGGAAAACTGACCATTCATCCTGTAGAATTAATTCCCACATGGGAGTGATACTTTGCCATAATGTGGGACGTAGCACCTCCAGCCCTGCAGCAAGTCTGCAAGACAGCTGAGGAAAAATGTCACAGGCGACTGTCAATGTAAACTTGAGAAGCCAGACTCTGATACTGGGCTAGTTCTTACTCTTCAAGCTTAAAATACACAGGATGTAGATCATAAAATCATACAATGGTTTGGGTTGGAAGGGACCTTAAAGATTATCTAGTTCCAAGCTCCAATCAGATTCAGTAGCATGCAAGTACACTAATTAGGTGCACCTTCTTCAAAGGTATCCAAGCCCACAACAAACATTCTAAACCTTTTGTCAGTCAGAACCAAAATTTGCAACTCTGTTAACTACAGCACATGTCAATCAACAACCAAGAGATGTTCCTGTAACACTGTAAAACACAAAGCAAGCTTCAGCTGATCTCAGTCTCACTAAAGACTCAACTATACCTGGGTTAGGAGCTTCTCTTTTTCTTCTAGTTCTTCATCATTAAGTGGTTCAGCCTCATCAATCTTAAGCTGCTCTTCTTTTTGTGCCTGGGCTGCATTTGGCAGATCAGGATTACGAGGTACCTGAAAGGTTTTGTGAAATTTGGTTAATACTTTACAGCTAATTGCCACTTTCCTGTTAATATAACCTAATCATTTGTGCAGTTCAACATTTAGTTCATTTACATTAGTGTGAAAGGCAGGAGAAGTATGTATTCTACTGTTGCAATGTGTGAATTCAACAATTACCTTGTACCCAATTGTTTTCCTGTAGTAGAGAATCTCTTTTTCTAATAGTTCAAACAAGCGTGGAGGAAAGAACTGGAAGTCCTGTACATTTGGCTGTTTTGGAGGCCGTGGTGCCTGAAATACAGAGTTTGTACATGACTCGCTTCCACATCCAGAATTTGTTTTGCTTCTAACAGTAACAATTGATTATGGGAGGGGAGGAGTTAATCCAACTCACCTTGGGTGCTTTTGGCTCACTGACTCGAAGAGCCTCTCTGAAGTAAGCATCCACAGCATAATTGGCTTTTCTTTCTCTTTTTGGTGGTTCAATCCACTCTGTAAAGGCCATCTATAAAAACAAATCCACCGTCCCAAGTAATATTAAGACTAAGCCTATACTGTATTTTAACCAACACTTCTTAAGTAAATATGGTTGAATCATACAACTTAGTGCTTTCCTCCCAAAGATATCTAGATGTTACCTTCTGTTTTTCCCTGTAGTCTTCCCCTTCAAAATTATACACGCTGGACTCTGTATCCATTGTGAAATTCCTGAGTGAGCTTTCACCCATCTTTGAAAGTTTTTCATTCATTTCTGCAGTCTTGGAGGGGGAAGAGAAAAGAACAGTAGCAATTTTGAAAAGTATTTTTCATTATAAAACATCCCATGTTCATGCAGAAAAAACAAACACAGACTCAGAATGGTTTGGGTTAGAAGGGACCTTAAAGCTCATCTAGTTCCAACCCCCTGCCATGGGCAGTGACGCTTTACACTAGATCAGGTTGCTCAAAAGCCCAATACGTAACCCTCAATAGCAAACCCCCTTATTCTCTCTGGCTTACAACCAAGCTATTATCTAGGGACACATTATCTCACCATCAAATGTAAGGTGGGCTTCTGGTTTTTTTGAACTTTATCTCACCTTCTTTGCACCTCTTTCCAAAATGTGGTCAATATCTTCATCTGTAATCTCACTTTCCTTTGAGGCAAACACGTGTGTTGCTCCATGCCTAATCATTTGCAGCATTTCATCCTTCCCAAGTTTATTCAGGTTTTGATCCACCAGTCTTCCTGAAGATAAAAGCATTGGAGGACAGCAACTAAGAAGAGAGTTTACATTATGGAAGGAGCAGTACATGATCTTTCCCTCCTTTGCATTTTTGCTCAGTGAAGTAAATTCCAGATGAAGATTAAAAAAAAAAAGGGGGGGGGGAGGGGGAAGGCAAGATACTAATTTCTCCAAAGGAGAAGTTGAGTGCTTAAAATTAAATCTGACTATATGCACTTGTATGGATACATAATGTATTACTAGGGGAGGTAACCAAAAAGTGAGTGAGGGAAAGCCAACCCCTAGAGTAAAATACATTTTCAAGTGGATCTGGCCTTTGCAATCTGCCTTCAGAGTCCAGCTGAGGCAAAAGCAACTTTCCCCTTGATTCTTACCAGCTGATTTTACCACAGTCTCCAAGTTGTGAAAAACAAGAAGAAAGTTACATCATGCATACAAACAAATGGCCTTCATATACTTGCCTTGCTGAATGACTATGGAATCTAGCCGGAGCTTCATTTCTGCACGTTCCACTATTCTTTCTTCCACTGTATTGTCTGTGATAAACCTGAACACCCGAACAGTCTTTGTTTGGCCAATTCTGTGTGCTCGATCCTAGGCAAAAACCCAAAGTAATAAAAAATTCAGTACTTGGTTTTCAGCATGACTATATAATCACTCTTCCATTTATTTGTTTCAACATAGTAATTTACAAAATAGAATAGCAGAGGTTAGTTAAACCTTTATAGATGCATTATTATAGCTTTATAGCACCTTCTTGTCTGCACTGCAAGTTTTGGGATGGCTTTTCCAATACTGTCATAATGAGTCTGGCTCTAGATGTCATCCCTAAAAACAGTGTTTGGGTTTTTTCTTTGTTAAGTCACAGAAGGGGTAAGACTGGATGCTCCTGCTCTTATGTAACCTTCTGTAAAATAGGAGTATTTAAGACATGAACTCTGTACTGACCAAAAGCTACATTTCTTGAAATCCTTGAGTTGTGCCATTTAATGAAAAAGACAATGCACTTCCCTCACCTGACTGGCAGATCATTAACCACTGTGAGCATTAGTATTCTGAATATACATGCATCTCCAAAGGCAGCTGGAACTATCTTACTTTAGTTTCCAGACACCAGTTCCACCATTCCTTTGAACTTATTTTTGCCAGAATACTGGAGAACCTACAACTTAACTGACATAATTAGTAATTATTTCCAAAATTAGTCGTTGAGAAGCCTCATTTGTCAAAAAAAGAGTTGTAGTTTTTAAATAGCTTTACTTTCTTATTTGGTCAGTAGTGTTCTTGGCATGTCCTGAGTTTGAAGACGCATGCAAATCTACTTAAAAAAAAAAAAGATGGTTGCTAGAAGTATCTTGGTTACTCAACACCATCATAAAATCAGGTTTTGAGAAGCTTAATTCTTTCTTTGTCTCTTTTCCAAGGTTTGAGGAAAGACAGTTTAAACACATTTGCCTCCACTCTCCACAGAAGTAAAGTTTTACAGTCTGGGGATTAACATGCTAGATAGGGTTTTTTTAAACTATTTATTTTCATTTTAAACTAGGCTATTTTCATTAAATACTACTAAGAGCACTGTAGCACATTCCCACTGCATAAAACACTGTATAGCCCAAATGTGACTATGGGTTCCACATGGTGGAAACTACACTGGAACTGAAGTCCATCTTACAAATACTACTCCTGTGGAAAGGCAGGAGAAGTATCGATTTATTTTGGAAATACTACATCATGCCACAGATTTCTATGGAAGTTCCATAACAAAAAGAAGAAAGAACAAAATTTCCATCTGGATTCTTACCATAGCCTGAAGATCTACTTGTGGATTCCAATCTGAATCATACAGAATTACAACATCAGCAGTAGCCAAATTGATTCCAAGTCCTCCTGCCCGTGTACTCAACATGAACACAAATTTTGAGCTACCAGGTTCATTATACGCATTAATAGATGCCTAAATAAATAAAAGGAACACGTCAGTTGGATCAAATGTTTTACAAGTACTGGTTTTACTTAAATAAAATACCTAAAATTTTAAATACCTGTCTCTCGTCGTGTGGTGTTTGTCCATCCAGCCTACAATATTCATAGTTTCGCCACATACAGTAATCTTCCAAGATGTCTAGGACTCTGGTCATCTGACTAAAGATTAAGACTCTTGAACCTGTAGATGTTCCCAAACACAGCAGAGTAAGATAACAACAAATACAAAATCAGCAAGGAGTACAAGGAATGAAATACTGAAGCATCTGTTTTAGATTTAAGATATACAGAAATTAAATTGTTCTTAAAAAGACTTTTCAGTTTACTTACCTGCCAAGAACAACCTCCCAAAAATGTAAATGCACGGTAAATTATGCATATACATACAACCCGTTCCAACCTACTTAAGAGATTTGAGTAAACCACAGAATACTACAGAGGTTCTACTTTCCCCTATTTTCATTCTCCTTGTATGATTTGAGGGGCTTTTGTCCTTTGGACTCAAGGTCTAATAGTGAATTCTGACAACGATCATTTGATTTAAGACCAGGCCAATTTTAATTGCCACATCTCCATAAGATGTGGCCTTACAGAAGAAAGAAACCAAGGCTTTTAAAAAAGCACAGTAACTACTCAATAGTTACACTGCCAGAGTAGCTTGGATGATACCTGGATACGAAGTACAGATGACTTCTTTTATTATCTAAGGCTGGGGCTTGACTTGCTTTTCTTTTTCTAAAATGTCTCCCCAGTCACAAACTTTCCTCCACTCCTTTAGCCAAATTATCCCAGTAAGCAGACTCGTGAAATAATGAGTAAAATTTGGTCCAGAGTCAGGAATTCTGTGGGGAGTGGGGTTTACAGTAACACATACCAGAGCTTTGTCCCTACTACCAAATAACTTCAAAATAACTGAGCCTTCCCCCATGTTCGCATACCTTAAAGAATTCACTGAAAAAACGCAGGTGCTGCTCAAATTCATGTCCAGCAAGAAAGACCAATTTTTCACAAAGGATTTGACTTTAACTCTACATGAAGACTTTGAATCTGAAGTGGTACTTCATGGCAAATCAAAGCAGTAGCTAAAATACTACATCATTCTAATTCAAACAGCTAATAATGCTAAGAAAGAAAACCTAGAGCCCAGCCCAACCGCTGTTTTGGCAGTCTTTATTTAGCTGGGGTGAAAAAAAAAACCCAAGGAAAAAAAAATCAGATTACTTCACCATCACAAAAAGCCATAATGGAGTGTCAATTCCATTATTTATGAAGGCACCTCACAAACTGTTTTCATATCAGCTATTTAAGATATGCGCATGACAAGCTGGTGTCATGCTAGAAACTAACTATAATCCCGACTAAAGTGTGCTGGTTTTTGCTCAGTATACATAAAAACATTAAAAAGCAGTGACTTTCATTTTTATTGTTGAAACAAACAATGACAATGAGACACATACCTTGTTCTTTCAACTTGGGGAGCAATTTGTCCAATACTACCATTTTGCCACTGTTGGTGACCAAATGCATATCTGTGGTATAAGGCGGACCAGGTTCTGCTCCATCAAAGAGATACGGATGGTTGCAACATTTTCGCAGCTGCATGAGGATATTCAGCAGTCTCATTTTGTCCAGCTTCCCAGCAGAATTCAGTATATCTATATCCTTCATTAAGATTCGTGTATACCTGAATCAAAGATAGAAGAAATTTTGGTAACTCAAAGTTAGCCTTTATTTAAATTATAAGCACAGTCAAAATCTCCCCCCTCATTTCATCAGGTAACTCTCCCTGACATGCATGGGTTTGCCATCACTAAAGTGTAAGAAGGAAGTATGCATTAGCTGTGAGTACCCCAGAAGGAATTAAACCAAGTTCCACATGATAATCAAGCCACAAGCAGCACATTGTTTCTGAGCCTTTACTACAGCACAGACAAGTATGTGAATTACCATTCTCGCTGCATTTTGCTGAGACCCACATAAATTTTGACTTCCTTCTTTGGAGGCAAGCTTTTCTCTACATCAGCCTTAATGCGACGCAGAAGGAATGGTCGTAGCACCTGAAAGACATTTTGTCATTAAACATATTTTGGAAACTGAAACACTGAGCAGGCCAATAGACAAAAGCAGTGCAGATACTCTATCATAAATGCGCAAACATCAGACCTATCACTAGATCATCTGAAAAAGCAAACTATATGGACAGATTATACATGGGAATGTACATATACTTTCTTTGGAAGAGTCAAAACCAAGGCCAAAGTAATATTTCAGATGGTTCTATGCCCCTTGATTCTTCTTTAATTTTGCTTGAGTAAAATATTTATAGTCTCTTCATAGCTAATAGTTTTAATGTAAGCATTTCAGAACCCTGAAAGCCAGAATCTTCTCTCCCCTCCAAAACAATTTCCTTTTGAAAAAACAGATCATCTTTTAGCTTCACCAACCTGTTCTGACAGTGTACCATAGTTTCTGGGATAAGCTCTCTTACCCTAATATTCTGTCACAATAAACACTGGAAGAATTGTTTAGAATCTAACTTAGGTAAATCTAACACTTCTATAAAAAGCAGAAAGACTCACCATATGGAGACGTTCCACCAACTTTTGATCTCCTAGACAGTTGTTCGTATCAAACCATGAATCAAAGTCCTGTATCAACAAAAGCACTGGTATATAAGAGGTTTCCTTTCAAGGTCCAATGTCATTACAATAGCGAATAAATAAAACTCAAGTGATTCTCTTACAGAGGCAGTAAGTAAAAGAACAAATTATCCTCTTTGGTCTCTTTTTTGCAGAAAGCTCTATAACACAATGTCTTCCAAACCAAACGTTCCACATTACTGGAAGATAAAACGGGGGGGGTGGGGGGGGGGGGTGGGGTGCTGGGGAAATCAATACGCAAGTCCTTTTCTTTTGACAAAGATTCACTTTTATCACTCCATTGGAAAAATTCCACCTGGAATAACAGACCACTGCAGCATTTGATGGAAAACAAAAAGAAATCATTAAATTCTGGTGTAATGCTCCATAAGATTTCCCTTTTTACAGGTGTAACACTCCCGCTTTACCAAAACTTCACAATTCTGGAACATTTCTAACCGTCAATCTAATTGATGTTCCCAAATACATATTCAGGTCTGTTTTCATAGCTAGAAACCCAGCAAAGTTCATTAATTTGACTAGCAGAAATGAAGGCTTACCTCAGATGAGTTAAAGACATCTGGCAAAAGGAAGTTAAGAAGCGCCCAGAGTTCATGTAAGTTGTTCTGCAGTGGAGTTCCAGTTAATAGCAGCCGATTTGTAGTCTTGAATTCCCTCACAATTTCTGATAACTGAAGGACATTGAGACATGAGCAAATATACAAATATTACTAGTCCCCACACCACCACCCAGTAACCCATACAAATATCTCCAACTGAAGGTATAAATTACCTTTGATTTTTCATTTTTAATCCTGTGGGCTTCATCTATGACTAGGTATCTCCAGTTAAATTTTTTGAATACTGATTTCTCTTTGATAAGCATTTCGTATGATGTTACACAAACATCCCATTCTCCAGGCAGCAACACATCTCTGACAAAGGCAGCCTAGATGACAATGTGACAGTTAGTTACTGAGGTTTTGTCAAATCTAAAGCAAAAAGAACACACTAACACAATTTTAACACAACACTGCTCTAAATTTGAAAGAGGAGATAAAATTAATTATAAATTTATAATATAAAATTGTAGGCAGTGTAACATCCAAGCATTGTAAAACTTGACAATTTTGTCAGTGCTAAAGCTGCTAAAACCCTTGGAGTGCAGAGAAGGGACTTCTCTAACTTTTGGCTTTGAAACTGCAGATGACTACCTATATGCATGAGGTTTTCAATAACTGAACTATAAGATCATAACTCAAAATTAATTTTCTGTAGGTCTGCTTTGTTGGTGGTTTAAGTTTGAAGTCTAGAAAACAGTAGTTTTAAATATAAAAAAATAATCCCAAGCAGAGCTTTATGTGGCTAACTGAACAATTTCAAGAAGGCTGATATCCAGGGTTAAAAGCAGACCACAGTAATTAGTCAGAATTCAAAACAGAGATGCATAAATGTCAAGAATTTAACTCATACAAGCAAGAGATATACTGAGGAATGAACAAGAACTTTCAGGTTCAAAAAAGATGCCCTCAAAAAAAAATTACACCATATCAGACCTGCATCAATGACCTCCAAAACTACTTAAAGTTTCATCAATATTTTTGTGATTTCTAGCTCAACAAACTCTGAAAATAGAGCTGGATGCCCTTAAAATAAAAATAAAACCTTCTGACAAAAGCAGAATCTTAATGGCACCAGTAATAACTCCTGCACAAATAAATGGCCAACTCCAGTTGACAAATCCACATATGCACCACCATATTCTACAGTTGTTTTTTTTCTTTGCTGTGCTAAAAAGAAAAAAAAATGGCGGCAAAGAGCTGCTACTGAAGTTAACAAAAAGAGAATGACTGAAATTGTAAGGCCACAAGAGGCTGGACAGTATTGTCTCTTTTAATTAACAAAATTCAAGCCAAATAAGGTCCATTTGGATTCCACTTTCACCAACCAACCCACCTTTCCCCCTCCAACAACTGGCTGACAACTGTTTTCAGAAAGCAGTTCCTTAGTGACAGACCATATAATCCTTTGAAGAGCTGCTGTTATAACTAGACTATGTAAAGCAGGAATTACTTTTTTACAAATTTATATATTCATACAAATGATAGCACTTTATTTTCCTGCTCTAAGATTTATCAGGTTTCCTTGGTCTACTCTGTGTATTGCCTTCACAAAAGGAGAGGATCTCTGAGCAAGAAACTGAATGAAGCGATGAAAAAGTCATGAAGCAATAGCTGGTTAACATACATGTGAAATCTAAGCTGGTTATATTTTAATTAGGTAGCACTTCTGGATCTTACTGTTTAACCACTACAGATCCAAGTAACATCCTCCCATGTGAACGGAAGGTAAAGGACAGCGAGATCACATGCTGGATTTACACAATTAAAAAAACTAAATTAAAACTTACGCGCTGGTCTTTGTCACCTATCAAACAAACTGCTCGAAGTGTAGGGACCCATCTCTTGAATTCATTCATCCAGTTATGTAGGGTGGACTTAGGAACTAACACCATGTGAGGACCAGGAATATTTCTGTAGTGTTTCATATACCCAAGAAGAGAAATTGTTTGCAGTGTCTTCCCCAGACCCTGTAAGAGACATTAATGTGTCAGAAAAAAAAAATCTCTCAGGAAACACCTTTAAAAAACCCAAGAGTGAGCTCGGAGTAGAACATGGAAGACATCACAGCCTGAATGAATGACTGAGATGCATTGAAAACAATGCTGCTCAAAGACATCAAAATCTTGCTTAGGAAAAACCTGTATGGCTTCCCATATTTAATTAAGTAATAAAAGTAACCTTTTCAAGAAAACATTATTTAATAATATTTTGTTTCGCAGACTAGGGTGTACTCATGTTATTTATTTAGAGGTCAATGGACTTTACAAACTGGATGTATGTATTCTCTCCTAAACTTGAAAAGAACCCTGTAAGGAGGCTTTTACAGGCCATGACATGTCAGTTCTTGCGAGAAGAAAGCCAAACATAAATGTAAACAGCTGCACATGTCAAAGAAGAAAACAAATACTGAGCTTCTTTGGAGGTACATTTTTAAGAGTTCTGTTCTTTATCCAACATAAATGTTTAAAATCTTCTTCTTCAGCATATACTTTTAACAAAACTGAGGAAGGCAGCAAAAAAAAATGAATCATTTGTATCATTTAAATAAGTCAAAACAATTATAAATCAAACACATGGGATTAAAAAAACTGCAACAAATAAAATCAAACCAAACAAAACCATCAATGCAAGTTATTTTTGCTTCTAAAACTCAATTCTTTGTCTGAAAAATAACCACATTCCACCTGGTGTAAGATGTGGAAAAGCGTTTACAAGCTGTGTGAAAGGCATTAATAAATTCAAAAGGATTAATACTCAAGAATGAATCCAAACATATTTAATAGTAAATACTCAAAGCCGCTACACAAGATGGATTTTGGAATACCACAAATCCATGGATTTACAATTTCCCACTTGTTTTCGTTAAAACAAGCCTCCTCCACTTGGAGCTGTACTCAGCAAAAAAAAATTGAAATAAATCCTCTATTCACAAGCATGTATGGTGAAGAAAATCCTTGATGTATTTCAAAATTATAAATGTTACTAAATGATAACTTAAATTCATTTGTCTCTAGTTTATCTTGAAGACATTCTATTACAGAGACAAGAATTACCAGATGGTAGGAGAAATGCAGTATACTGAAATATAACAATTTTTATTATTCCTTATCTGCTCCTTATGAAAAACAGATACAACTAAAATGACTGACAGGACAAAAACGTAACTGCCTATGAAACTATTACAATTTCTTCTGTATTCATCCTTTGCCTTACAGGGAAGAAGAACAGAAGCAAAAGCTACTATGGTCTGTGCTGACTGAAATGATCATGGTGTGCCCATAGCTGCACCACTTGTCTCACTGGTACAGCTCTTACTGCTGGAATCAGTCCATACAGCACATTCGTATCCTGCTATCTGCATTTAACCCTAACAACAACCGCAAGTGTTCCCACATTTGTTGCTCTTTTCATACATGCGCTCTCTTCACGAGGGCAGCCTGAGAATGCCATAACAAAATAGCTGCAATTTAGAGAAAGTAAACAGAGGTCACGTCATTCTATAGAATAACTCCACTGAACTTTATTTTCCTAAAGGTTGACAGCTGAACAAAAAATTGTATTGCATTGCATGTGTTCACCACAAGTTCCCAGAAACACAGGCTATGCGCATACCATTTCATCAGCCAGGATACCATTGATGCCATTTTCATACAAAGAGATGAGCCAGTTCAATCCTCGGACCTGATAATCACGCAGCTTTCCCCATTTAACATCTAAAAGACATGGAAGATTAGACTAAAATATCTGTAAAAACTTACCAAAAAATGTCACCATCCCTTGCCTGCCAACTGACATTCGTTATCTAAGCTACAGAACAAAAACTAATAAACTTAGTACAGTAAATCTCAAAACAATGCAGATTGGAGACAACACGTTACTTTTGTTTCTGCAAACTGCTCCAACAGCTTTGTTTTCTGCAAGAACCTAGGAATTCTAGCTTTATCACCAACCCCCGAAAGAGAACACAGTCAAATGTTAAAACAACAGAATACTGAATTCTGTTAAAGGAACTGGAAGCTGTTAGGTACTTTAAATTGTATCAGAAAACATATAAAAATATATGAAAACTGTACAATGACAGACTTAAAACCGCTTGCTCTTCCCTAGCATCTGAACTATAGCAGCTGGATTTCTAAAAGTCAAGACTCACTGGACCATCTTTCCAGCCTGACTGAAAAAAGGCAGACCCCCACTAACACATTTTGTCTCATCAGACCAGTGCTGGATTTTTTTCCTTTTTCTCCTGACCCGCAGAATTGATTCATTGTCCTTGGGAAGGATGAAAATAACTTCATTTTAAAACAACATTCTGAAGTAAAAGAAGGAGGGATGGAGACTGCAAACAAACAAACACCAAAATAACCCAAAATAACAAAAAAACAAACAAAAGAAGGGGAAACACACATGATGGAGATTCTTCAAATCGAGTGCAGACGTTAGTTGTCTTGGAGCTTTCTGTTAACAGCTCCTCATCTTCTTCCTGCTCTGTTCTACGATGGCGGTAGCTGAGAAAGAGCAAAGGAAGAAGTGAGTTTCTGGCTAAACTAAAAAGACGTGAAGCTGTTCCAAAATTAAATCTAATCACTGCAGTACGAAATGTAAATACCAAAGAAGATTCTAGCAAGATTCTTCAGAAGAACTGGTTTAGCTGATCAACTGAAACGCTGTTTTTAACTCTTTTAGAGCCACAACCTTCTTAATAAGATAATATGCCCATCTTGTTAGCAGGCTCAAATATTACAGCAAACTGGCTGTGACTGTGTGCATCAGTACTGGCCTTTAACTAGAAGAAAGGGAATGACACTATATTTAAGAGTTCCGGAGCATCTACCAAACACTAGATATATTATAGTCCTTCAAGCAAGAATGAAGACAATCCAAATTTCTAGACTACTGATTTTCAAGCTGTCTGTAAGATGTTGTATACTGATGTTGTCCATGGACTATTACAACTTACAGCCATGAATGCTCTACTTTTCTGCCCCGCTTCATGCTGGAATACTTTAAATCACGTGTTTTACTATCAACACAAAATTACTGTAACTCCTAGAATTCCTGAACAGCCCTCAACTTGCAGGTGGATAGCTGAAAAAGACCACAATTATACAGCATAAAACACTCACTGAAATAGGACTAAAGACTAGCAAGTTTAACTTATGCTTCTAAAGTACAATAAAATCCATAATTACAGTACAAGCTGGCCTACATGTCATCACTCACTCGCCAACTGACAGTAAATTCTGTTTCTCATCTTTCTTTATTCGTGGACGTCCAGGCTTCATTTTCAAAGGTGAAGTTGGAGTTTTCTGAGCAGCAGGCTGAATGAAATGGGCAAACAGCTCAGTCTGCTTCAACAGATACTCAAATCTGTTTGCTCTGTCTGTTTGCTGTTGACAAGGAAAATTAAGTGGAACAAGTGAGACATTACAGTATGTATTCATTCAAAAGAAAAAGCTAACAAATACTTTTCAAATATAGATTCACATTTCTTTATATGCATAGCTACAATAACAAACAAGAAATGATCAATATCAACTATCTAACTGCTGATGACATTCAATATTCTTTTACTGGATCAAGACTAGCACTTGCTGCGCAATAGTATCAAGGTTGCAAAAAAGACCTGTGCCAAGACTGAAATCTGACTTTGGCACAAAGATTGTATGAGTGTCACTAGACAAGGCCAGCATCCTCTTCACAACCTTCTATCAAAAATGGTAGCCCCAGTCCCAGACATTTACCTCCACCCAGCATGTACAAGATTCTTCAATGAACTTGTTCATCTTGCCAACCTGGCAACAACTATTTTCTACCACATTAGTTTTCTGCCTGCGCAGTGAGATACACCACCTCACTGTGCTGTCAGATAAGCAAATGAGCTGGCATGAAAGGGGGTGGAGGAGGCAGAAGAGCACAGAGCTAGAAGCCAGAACAACTATTTCAGTAGCACAGCCCTCTTAGATATGCTCAGCCTAACCTGTCAGACTCCCCACTCAGCCTCTGTTTCTGCTGTGCAAAAAAAGATTACAGGAGACAACATTAGTATCTAAAAGGTTCAGTTCCTTCAAGAAAGGCTCCATTTAGAATCAACACACTTTCCCAAGGCCACATCAAAACTTTATAACAGACAATAAAGACAGAAAACAGCTCCAAGTTTAACAGCAACCACTGACATTCTGCCAGCTGCCACAACTTAACCTGGTATTTAGCAACTTGCACAGCTACAGGAAGTCAGTTTTCTTAGTCAAAAGGAACATATGTTCCAGGCTTCTGCAAGAGCAATGCCAGGTCTGTGGGTGCTCTCCTCTTTCGAACAAGCAGTTCCTGCACTATGTATACAACAGAAAAACAGTGGGTTAAAGAGACAGACAGAGATCCTACCACTGAAGAGTCAGACTCACTCTAACTACAGTTTAAGCTTCACTGACATAGATGCAATCCACATCCACTGAATTAAAGTTTTCCTGTCTATTCTTCATGGTTTGAGGGTTTTTTTGCTTGCTTCACAACAGTTTCTGAAGTTTAAACTAGGAAAGATCTTACACCTATCCAAATTGCTGACACTTATTGTTAAGTACTTGTACTTGCTTCACCAGCTGTGCAAAAGTAGAGATACAGATGGCATTGCAGATGTTTCCTCAATCTAAAATTTTAGTAAGGAATTTTCTGTGAGTTTTGGCACTGCACGCACATCCTCACAACTTGATTTCACTGCACTTAATATTTCTTTAAGAGACTAACAAACATTACGTTTATCTTTTAGATAGGACAGACACGAACAGTCTGCACTGAGCAACTTGAACTATCCTACCAACAGAGAAACTTGATTTTCTTTTCCAGTGCATCCTCTGACTACTGTGATTGTAAAACACAACCCTCCTCGTAATTGTGCCTGTCTAGAGATTACAAGAGACAACTCCAACTTCACTTTCTTCAGTTTGCCAGGAAGCAGCACAAAGAAATTAGCAGAAGAAGACTGGGTTATTTTCAGTGGCAAAAAGAAACAACACAGGAAGCAGCATATAACAATCAGTTTCACTTTCCCATGAAGAAATTCCAAAGCAGCCACAGACACCAGAATTACAAACAGGAAGAAGGGAAAACAGGGAGAACCAGAGAAAGAAAACACAATGCGTTGGTGAGGAGTGGGTGACTTCCCCTCCTATATTCAGAGTATTATGAGCACTAAAAAATAAGGAAAATGGTAAGTTTTCTGCTATCTAACCTGCAAAGCACAGAATCACTCACTTTCCAAAGCTCAAGGACTCTAACTAGAGCTTTACAAAAAAACAAATTAATTTCCGAAAAAGCTAACAAAAATCTCTTTCAATCCAAACAAAGTTAAAGGGCTGAAAAGTTGGCCAAGACGTAAGAGTTAGCACCTCTCCTACACAGCAAACCCTTCCTCAACCTCCTGTGAATTTTGAAAGCTAACTTTTATTTACTTTGTCCCATAAGCTATATTGTTTGAAAGAACTCTCTATTTTGAAGTCCTCCTACTAAAGCGCATTTCAACTGAAAATGAATGCAGTGTCTATTGAAAGCCCTGTGCCAAACCTTTCTTTTTACTGATCAACCCCCAGATAGAAATTAATTTACTTTTCCTACAAAGGACTGCTATTCCTGCAGTTCATAAATAATTTTGGAATTGTTTTTCTGTATTCAACAGTGATATAAGAAAGGTCCTAGACTGCAGCTGATTCCATACATTGAGGAAGTAAAGCAGCAGCTATTCAAATGCTTATGGATGCTTTCTACATGATCTATTTCTCACTGAGAAAGTGAATACCCAACTCTTCATAATCCCCCTTGCCTATAGGAAGGGCAACTCCACAGATAACTTCAAAAGCAACTTGACAACTTTTTAATGCATTCTCCCCCTAAGACATTTGAATATTTCCCACTATATCACTCTTCCAGACCTAGAGCACCTCAAAGGTGCTAGAACTATACTTCCTAGAAAAGCAAAACATGTTAACAGTTATTCCCACAAATTACTGCAAGGAAATGGAGAAAGAGCAGAAGACCAGGGAACAAAAATGCTAAAATGAAGGGTCTGAGGTTTTTTTTGGGATTGTTTGTTTCAAGTTACTTTAATATTTTTAATAACTAGACAAAATTTTATAAGCCAGTTAAGATATTTCAAACAAGCAGAAAACTCAGTCTGTTTAAAGCAGCTGCATAAGCACTGGACAGCTGTACACAGTCACAAATATCACATACCATTTTCTCTTCATATGTAGGATCTGCTTCCTGGATTTCTTTTTGTTTTCCTGGTGATGCATCATCAAAAGATTCCTGAGATAAAAAAGAATTAGAAAAAAATTATTTTCTGAACAAGGAAAGATATCCATGTAAAGGAGGATAAGCTTGTTTCAAATTACTATCTATCTAACATCAGATGGCACAGCCATCTTTCATTGCTTTGATATAGTCAGCTTTCTATTAGTTACTGTAAAATTACCTGGAGGTGGATCAAAGATCCCTGCCACAGGGTGAGGGACAGAGCTAGATCTCTGTAATCCGACTTAGATCCATCATTAAAGCATCACATCAATGCGAATGAGCGAGACAGCTGTGGTCCAGGAGCTCAGCATGGCGCCTCTACAGTGCTGAGCCAAAACACTCCTAAAGCTGGCTCTGAGAGTACTGCCAAGGAACTATCCCTGCCCAATGCAAAAGTAGTTTCAAAGTTGTTTTTTTTTTCCTTTTTCCAGAGTACCCCGATCCTTGATCATTCCATATCAAGGGAACAAGTCTAAATAAGAACCTGGACTGCAGTTTTGTCCTGGAAGTAGAGTAAGAATTCAGACAAACTGCCTTTTCTGCTTATTTAGTTTATTAAATCAAGTAACTGTTATCACCAATGGTACCACTACTAACAGAAAAACAAGTTGTGTGTGAGTGCTCCCTCATCCCCTTCCTGCCAAGTCCTTCACATACTGCCTTCAGTTTTCTTTTAGATCAAGGCTCTTTTATCCTGTTATTAGGTTAACTCTTTCCCCTCCATCTCCCACAAGTAATTTCATCTCCTGTTCTTAAAACGAATACGATAGGATCATCCTTCCCTCATAAGCCACACTAAGGTAGTATATTACAAAATAATTCTTGAAAAGGTAAGAAAAGGAAACAAACCAGATGCCTTCAAAATCATTGTTAGCTATCTGTTTAATTGAGCCAAATGAAAATTGAGCTAAACTCAATCTTTACTAGCCAATGTAGAACAAAGGAAAACGAAAGTAAACATGAAACAAAGGCAAGCAAAATATGGGATGCTTGTGGGCAGTTGTTTCCTCACAAAACTCTGGCAGGTAAGAAGGAAACAGAAAAATCCCAACAAAAATGTTTCATTCACCGGTCAAAACACGAAGAACTGAGCATAAAAGTGACAGTTACAGATCTTCTAAACTCATGCCCACATCTTCTTACTCATCTCCCACTGGGTTTAGCCTGCACCCATACACTAGGGAGCACAGTCATGGGACCGTCTGACCCCATGTATTAAATTCATGCTTCTCCTGAAACACTGAACACACAAAACGCAGAAACATAGCATCACGCCATCTGATCTCCTCGTGTGCAACAAATATGACAAAACCTTGCGATTTAGCTGGAGAGTAAGAAAAGCAAGCAGTTTGTCAGATGATCAGGACTATCAGGAAGCTATCTAAACTGGAACTGCAAGGTAATCCCTTCCCAATGAGAAAAGGCACAAACATGGCCAGACCGGAGAGAGCCCTCGTACACAGGCACCTGAAGAGCAGACTTCTTACAGCCTCCTCACGCTAAGCCCCAGCTTGGAATTGCTTTATTTCTGCAGGTTCGAGCAGGACTTATTACCCACAGTGCTTTGGCTACTTGCTCACCCGAAAAATATGGCATTTACAAATTTATTTAGATCAAGTAGGCTGGCCTGTATAGCATGACTCAGAGTACAAAACACCCTGTGCCGAGAGCAGGACCAACCAGTTTCCTCGTATCATTAAAGGAACAATGCCGCGATAAAATTAGCATCTCCAGGGAATCTTCACTCAAACCCCTTGAAATTTCTGGAATAAGCACCTGCTGCCAAAACAAGCGCATCATCAACCCCTGTCCCCCCTAAAAAAGTTTTGAAGCACTTCAGCGGACACAACACGGTACTGCTTTTTAAAATGCGGACTTGCTCGCTGAAGCAGGAAGCACAAACGATGGGAAGGCTTCTCGGGGACGAAAGAGAGAGGAGGAAGGCTACTTGCAAGGAGCGGGTAGTGAACCTAGTGAGATGCGTGCTGGGGGGGGGGGGGGGAGGGGGGGAGGATAGCGAACCCGCTCCCGGCCGGCAGAACGTGAGCGGAGGGTCACCCCTGTCCTCCCCTGACCCCGAAAACACAGGCAGTGACCCGGCGCAAGGCCTGCTCTCCCCTTGTCTCCGCGGCAGCGGCCCGGCGGAGGAACACTGCGCTCGGGACACCTGTGCGACGGCCGTCTGAGGGGGGAAGCGGAGGGACTGAACGCACGCATACTGTATGCACACTGTCCGCAGCATCCACCGGCAGCGGGCCGTTCCCGGCCCCGCCGTACCTTTCCCCCACCCCCCGCCGGGGCCCGGCAGCGCCCCAGAGGCGCCGCGGCACACGGCCCGGCACGGCGCCCGCCCCTCCATTGTCTCACTCGGCCCCACGCGGCCCGGGGACGCCCCGCCGGCGCCGTCCTCATGGCGGGCACCTGCCGCAGCGCAACCCGGCGCGCCCCCGCCGCGGTGCCCCGGGGCCCGCCGCCGAACCCCGCGGAGCCGGGGAGTAAGGTATGTGTGCAGCGGGGCTGTCCCACCCGGGGAAAGCGCCTGACCTCCATCTCCGTGTCGCCAGCAGCCTGACCGGTGGCAGAGGGAACTGTCCCCGCGGCCTCGCTGCCGTTGGTTCCCGGTGGCGGCGCGGGCACCTCGTCCGGTTGCGACGGCGGCAGCGGCGGCTGCTGCCCGGCTGACATGTTCACCGCAGCGGACAACGCTCCGCCGGGACCCGGGCTCGCGCCCGGCTGGCTGCGCACTGAGGGGTGCGGGAAACGGCCGCCGGCGACGGGTTGGCTCGAGGAGAGAAGTTCTGAGGCTAGTGCGCGGCCGCCGGCTAGGCCCGTCCCCGCTGCCGCCCCGGCTTTTCCTCCCGGCGGGCCGGCGCCCACCAACCAGGAACCGAGCCGGCTCCCCGCTCTCGCGAGAGCCCCGCCGCCGGCGTGCGGCGCGGCGGGAGCCAGTACGCGGGCGCGAGCAGCCCCTTCGGCCCACAGCGAAGGAGGAGGAGCGGTCGCGGCGCCCGCCGCCGCCTCAGGGAGGGGGAGGCAGTGACGTCAGCCCCCTCGGGAGCGCGCAGGCGGGCAACGGCTCAGCGGAGGGGCGGGGCGGGGCGGGGCCGGGCCGGGCCGTTCGTGCCGCCAACCGCCGTGTCGGGCCGGCGGAACGCGAAGAGGCCGGCAGCGCGCGGCCCCGCGGCCTGGGGGCGCCGTGATGGAGCTGCTGCCAGGGTGGAGCCCTTAACGCGTGCACGAAGGGAGGTCGCTGAGAGGGAAGAGCACAGCCGCAGCGCTGTCAGCAGTCCGTGCGCCGGTGCGGGAGAGTTTGAGCAGCTGTAGTTAGTAATTAAACCCGGTCCAAAGTAACATTAATAAAGCAATCCCGTTGAAAATTGGGCAGGTTAGTGCAGCGGTTCCTCGGTACATCTTTTAACTGTTAAAAGCAAGAGGTGGGCTGAAGTTAACTAACATCACAGCCCTGCTATCCCGTCAAGGGCATGAAGGCTTGTCAACAAAAGGTGCTTGGTAGCCTCATGGTGTGCTCTTCAAAATAAAACGCAAGGATGTTAGTGCTTTGAGCAACCTGGTCTAGGGGAAGGTGTCCCTGCCCATTGCAGGGGGTTGGCTTAAGGTCCTTTCCAACCCAAACCATTCTACGAACCTATGAAATAGCAGGTCTCCATGAAAACAGAGCCATTTCAGGTCATCTAGTAGACCATTTTTCCAGCAGGAACGAGTGAATTTTGAGTGGAACTTGAATATTCACCCTGAAGATAGCCAGAGCAGACCACTCAAGTTACCTTCCTTCATGTTGCCTGGTTGAAGGAGCCAGACAAAATTTGCAGGGTTTTATAGACCTGCTGAATAAAGCGTGGTGCCTGCTCCTGACTTGAAGCCTCAGCACATCTGAGCATATCTACAACTGCACTACCTCTGCTAAGGAGGGGAGTGAGCCTCACTGATCCCCCCCACTTACCTTACCAGCCACCAAGTACCAGAGCACGTTACATTTCTAGGTATGTCTGCATTCAGAAGTGGTGGTAATGTAGATGCACCCAGTAAGTATACTCCACAGGTTTGTGAAGCTGCATCTCCAGCACCCTGATTAACTATTGTAATCATGAAGGTACAGCTAAATGGAGAGCATCTCCATGATGGTTATTACAACTCTTCATTCCATTAGTGTGGGGGTTGTGGGGTTTGGTTTTTTTTTTTAATTGACTTTCTTTAAAATTTCTTTGAAATTATAATTATTAGCTTTGACATTTCCAAAAGATTGTGTCACTTCATTTCTGCCAAAACTACTCAGAACAATAACTTTCCAGAAAAATTTCCATTTTCCTAGAATAGGATTTCTCAACTAGTAACAGATTTACTGACATATTTTCCCACTACTTCAGTTTCTTATCATCCATGAAAACACAGTCCCTGAGCTTTGTTGAAGGCTCTTCTCTGTATTCAGGGAGACAGCTTTAACTTTTAAAAATATGCAGCAACAAATTACACTAGATTGCATTAATTTAGCTGCCTATACTATTCCAGCAGTCTTGTGCCCGGTTGTGATCTGCTCTGCCTTGGCTTCTGCCCCCTCTCCTCTTCTGGAGTTGCTTCAGATAATGCAGTTCTGTGTGTGTGGTGTGGAGTGTAGGGGAAGGTGGGAAGCAAACTACACCCTCCTCCTTCTCCCCCCATTTTGCACCCTTGTTTCCCTTCACTCAAACAAAACCACATGTGGGAGATTACTGGTGAAGAAAACTGGGGTAAAGTTCCTCAGGAAGGAGTCAGGAATTTTGGAAGACAGGCGAGGATGATTCAGCACCTTGACACCATCTTTTATAATCAGAATAAAATTGCCAGGTAAGATATGGCTTAGTGGAGAAGGTGAGACAATAAGGGAAGAAGGGAGGAAACCACCACCTTCATTCAAATCTCACTAATCCTTGGCCAACTTTTCCCCCTAGTTCATATGCTGCGCATGATGCTATATGGTCTGACATATCCCTTTGGTCAGTTGGGGGTGAACTGTTCTGGATGTCTCCCCTCCCAACTTTGTGTCCACCCCCAGCCTACTCACTACTGGGGTAGTTTGAGAAGGTCTTGACCCTGTGTAAGCCCTGCTCAGCAGTCACAAAAATATCCCTGTGTTACCAACACAGTTTCCAGCACTCATCCAAAACATAGTTCCATACCAGCTACTGTGAAGAAAATTAAATCTATCCCAGCCAAAACCAGCACTTGAAGTTGCCATGGACCGTGTATCGCTGCAAGCAAGCAGTATCACTAGGAGACAACTCCTATGTCAGTTTTGGACAAGCTATTTTCAAGTGAAGAGAACTATGCTATGGAACAGCAGAAAGTTACCAAAATCTCCACCGTGCTCAGACGATAAGGCTCAGCTAGAGGCAAAAAACCCAAACTGTTACACTTCTAGCAAGGACAGGGGCAGGTATGATAATAGTAGTAAAAAAAAAAAAAAAAAAAATCTTGTCAAAGGTGGAAAGTGAGACTAAAGGTTTAAATTTCTTAAAGTCCTAACAGCAGGGCAGATGACTATGCCAAGAAAAACCCAAACCTAAGAAACAACAAAAAACCCTCCAACAAACAAACAAACAAATTCCCAAAACCAAATAAGAAACCCCAGCCAAAACAGGAACAAGGACTTTTCAAGTTAACATGAACATGTTCACGAACACACGAAACCGTAACAGTCCATATAGAGCCCAAATATGGAGACCTTAAATTAAAAGCAATCAGCAGCATAAAGCAGATCATGACAGAGGTTACTAATATGCTAAACAACAACATATGGTCAAATACACAAAAAGGAAAAAAATCCTCCCTCAGCCAGTACTAAGTTGTAGAAACAACTAATTATTAACATGCTTATGAAGTTAGTAAAGAACAGTTTAATTACAGAGTTTTGTCAAATCTCTCAGGCAACACGTCTTTCAATTCAATTTTGTTGCTCAGTTGTGTAATCATAACTTCAATATTCTTTAGATGACTTCTTGTTAAACAAGAAATTGAAACACCGCAAGTAAGAGCAACTCTAAATGATACCATAGTTGCGCAGCAATCACACTAATAAGCATTGCTGTACATGTATCAACACTATAAATCTTCCCAAAGTTTGGGAAACGGAAGGAATGAAATAGAGTTGTTTGTGGTCACACCATTAGACATATGGCAGTCATTTGGACTCAAGAAGATACGAGGGCAGAGAGCCTGGTTTGCATTCAGATCTTGGGGGGTTGTGTTGTTCTTTAAAGTTTAGCTTAAAACACAGAAGTAAAATACTACAGAGTGAAATTAGATACTGACAGTTTTTCTGTCAGCCCCTCACAATGCTGACATTGAGCTAGACTATCCAAAGGGAATTACCGTCAGGCCTACTTGAAAGCCATCTCTTTTCTGTCACCATCATTTTTCTTCCAGTCTTAAGATTAATGATGCTGCAGGCAACAGGTGGTATATATACACACAGACTCAAATCAGCCATCAAAATCATGCGATGCCCGGTTAAAAACAAACCAACCAAAAAACCAAACAAAAAACCAAACCAAAATAAAAAAATTCTGTGCCCATCAGCAAAGGTATAGCTTCATCATAATTGAGAATCATTGATTTTCACTACAAAACAAAAACCTCACATAGAAAATCAACACATGCAAAAGATGCCATATGTTAATTTCAGTAGATTCATTAATGCAACAAAACATTTTAGAGTTTACCACATATAAATGTATAAACTTCTATCCATGTGCTCTTTAAATGTTGTGTACAGTGGAGATGACATTCAGATTACAGTGTAACCATTCTAGCAAAGTTACAACTCCATACAAAATAAACAGCACCTGCAGTGTTTTAGCAAACTGTAATGAGCATTTGTAAGCCTACCATGTTTTAGGTCTATCTTCAAAAAGCAGTCTACAAAAATAGTGGTATGCAAAGACAAGAAATCTTTCATTTTTTGCATAACCACAAACCAGTGAACATTTGGTGACAGCAACACATCCAGATAGCATGTCAGACTCTGCTTGTGCCCAGTTTAAAACAAGCCTTTTGGTCAATAAAATTTACCCATGCAAAAAATGTACCCCATATAGTGCCAACTGCTGATACTTGTTACAGAAATCTTCAGATTGGAGATTCTTTAACAAGCAGCACTTTCAGAGAAGAAACCCATAATTAAAAAAAAAAAATGCTTTTAGGTTTTATTTGCATGCTGCTGTGACTGCAAGGCTCAACCAAAACACAGTAATATGTTGTTTTTTTTCCTATGAAAAAAATGCAGTATCTACCCCTACTTTTCTGTATCTATATTCTATAGATCAGAATACATAGGACATACAGGGGCTTCCAATACAGTTGTTCTTGCAAAAAGAGTGTATTCTTACATGTGCTGTAGACTGTGCTTGCTTTGTGACACACATTTTCCAAGTCCTTGGTATTACACATGAATACACATTGTGTATTATTCACTTCTTTTGAGTTACCAGTTTGTACACATCATCATCATCTGAATTCCTTTCTGCATTAGTGATTATTCTGAATAACAGAGATTATTTGGTAAGAAAACTTCTGCTCACTTATGAAAAACAGAGCAGCTATTATAAATTAGTTTTCAAACCTCCTTTAATGAAACAGAATACTTGGGGGGAAAAAAAGCCAGAAAGACACAGGAAATCATAGTAATACTTCACCAAAGAACTAAGTGTCCTATGGAAAATATAAGAGCTTCTATTCAGATCGTCATGATGCAGGGAAAAGAAAAACTATTAAGAGAAGAAAAAAAATCTGAGACTGTGTGCCCAGAACCGATAGTTTTAGAGAAGCACCTGACCAGAAGGGAGTCAGCCAAACAGTTATTTCAGCAGCCCTGAGCAGAAATCCCCAGCCAGCATAACTGACAGTGATCTGAGGGGATGCTTTTTGAAGGAAAGAGAAAAGGTCAGCATCGTTGTGGTTCACCTGAAGATAGTAACTTATAAATAGAAAATACTAAATATACAGTTGAAATAAAGTTGTGGGGATTTTGTTTGTTTTTGTTTTTTTTAAAGGGCTGAGAGGTTATTTTCTGTTTTGTTTAAGCAAAATTTCATCCCAGTTTACAGAACTGCAACTGCTTGCTTCATTTAAGGTTTCCAAATTCCTATACAATGCACCTACTAAAAGAGAACCTAAAGGAAGATTTTAGAACTAGCAAATGGAAATTTATCCCTTTTATGCAAGTACACCTTGACAAAAAAACGGTTGAAACCGTTAATGAATCTGTGTGCCCTGTCACACACTACAAGAAGCACTATCAAAAAAGTAGGTCCAGAATAAGCTTCCACAAAAACAGGTTGAAGACCAGACTGGACCATAAACCAGCACCTGTTCACCTTCTTGCCAAACACTTCCAAGGGGACTGTATCCCAGGGCAGCTTGAATGGCTGGCTCACCAACTAATTTTTAAGCACAGCGTTTTTCCAGAGCTTGCTGGCACCTCTGACACTGTCCACAGAATTTCTGTCCCCACTTCTAAACTGAGCACTGAAATCAGGGGTAGCTGCACTCTATCATGTAACAAGGGGAAGGGAGCTCACTGCAAGGCAGATCAGAGGCTAAAACCTGGGCCTCGTCAGCTCCTTTAACTTATTTTCAAAAGTTCTCCGAGGGCCAAGTCTACTCCTTCCTTTTTAATAAGCTGTCAGTGAACAGAACTAATGGTAAACATGTCTTCAGGATCATCATTTCATTTATGCAGGGGAAAAAAAAATTAAAACACAGAGTATTTTTAGAATTTAGATCCTAAACTTATAGTTACGTACCTAAGTAGAAATGAGATTATTCTGAAAAAGTTCTTGGAACTTTTACTTAATTAAACAGGATACACCAGTGCCTTGAATATTAAAGTCTGCTCCTCAGAAGATCAGACAATGGATTTGCATGCTTGTGGAACTCGCAACCCTGTTACACTGAATGCTTTTTAAAAATGCTGCCCCATGCCTGAGTACAGATTATGGGGCCTCACTCTGAATACCGTTTGTTTCAACATTCTGGTCTCAACTGTGATTAATTAAAAAAAACAACCAAACCTAAGTATGTACATCATGATCGATATGTATTATTATGAAATCAACCTCAGCAGAGGGTTGAATCACAATTTTGATGCAATTAACTCTAAACACAAAATGAGGTACTCCAGCAGGCTAGTCTGAGGCATCTCCAAAGCTCCCAGGCCAGCATCCTTCACCACTAACAAGTAACAGGGATGGGGGGGAATCCTAAACAAACATTTCAGTAAGCCTGTACTGCTTACAAGCAATTCCACAGCACAAGTGCAGAGCAACAAGTAGTGATTCCTTCCTCTATATTCCCTGGAAAAAAAGCATAAGAATACAAAATCTTACATAATTTAAAGTCTGGTAGGAATTTGGGAAACATAATGCATAACTGTACTTTTCTCCTATTCTGGCCACCTGATTAAAAATGTAGTAAAGAAAACTTTCAGCTGCCCAGTTGTATTTACTCTCATTCAGTATCAATGATTAGCTTTCCAGATACCAACATATTTTTTGTAAATAGGGTTTTAGAGTACAAATCTGTACTTTACCTGTAGCTTTAAGTATTGTTCCTTTGATATCTAGTTAGTGACACTGTTAGATTACACAGGTAGTCACTAGGTAGTCACTGGGCACACTACACCTAGGTCAAAAACAGTTCAGCAATCCTGCCATGTCTACAGCTAAGCTAGAATAAAACGTTGATGCCCTACTGCAAGCCTTTTATTTTTCCAAATCAAAAGCATTTTATTTCGTACTTAAAAGTGTTCAGTCTATTCTGGTTCCACTTTGTACTGCACCTTTTAAGTACATTCAGAAGACTTCCACACCCTCTCCCAAAGTGCAATCAAGTCTTGGTATCCTGTGCAAGCCCCACATACACACACTAACACCTAGCACCATCCAAAGAGAATCTCAAACAGCATTTAATAAACTCATAATAGTAGGATTAGCCTCTGAAAATTGATGAGAGACATTTTCTTATTGTTTCATTGCAGGTAAGACCTACCAGGACAAGGCTTGGCGACAATGATGGATCCCGTAAGAATCTTCAAAAGTGAATGACAATGATTACTACAAATGCTGACCTTGTAACTGCAAGAAAATTTTGAGAGTCTTCATTTCAACTTGGTATTTTACGTTTTAAAATGTGTAGTTTTTTTTCTTATTCTCTTTTACCATAGTAAACTAAACCATTTCAAAATTAAAAAATTTTTCTAACATTTACTTTTTGTTCTTCAACACAAAAATAAACAGCAGTGGCCCATGCCTTGTGGTTTAGAAACTGGAAAATAATTCTACTGGTTTACTAAATTAGGCATCACAGCAAGATACTTATTTTGCATTTATCGAAATGTTTAGTGCTTCTGATGTTATGTGTGTACACTGCAGAGTACAAAACTGTACACTTCAGCTGATTTGTTTCTTACAAAGATGATGAAGCAAAGATTGTCCCTTTCAAATAAAACATGAAAATTTTAAAGACCATTGAAAAAGAAAACCATTGGCATGAGAATAGTCTCTATCTAACAAGATGGGTGTCCTGGGTTCAGCAGTAGCAGTCATTTTTCCCCTTCTTGGTAGCTGGTGCAGTGCTGTGTTTTGACTTTCAGCTCGGGAACGGAGCTGATAACAAGTGATGTTTTGGTTTGGCCAAGGACTTTGTGAGCCTCATGCTCTGCCAGGGAGGAGGGGAAGCTGGGAGGAAGCAGAGACAGGACACCTGACCCAAACTGACCAAAGAGGTATTCCATACCACAGCACGTCATGCCCAGGATGTAACTGGGAGTTAGCCGGAAGGGCTGGGAGACGGCAGGGTTGGAGGAGGTATCGGTCGGAGCTTGGTCGGGCTTGGGGGGCTAGTTATCGGTCGGCTGGTGGTGAGATGATGTATTCTCTTCCCTTGTTATTTCCTTTATCATTATTATCATTGGTGGTAGCAGTAGTGATTTGTGTTATACCTTAGTTACTAAACTGTTCTTATCTTAACCCGTGGGAGTTGCATTCTTTTTGATTCTCCTCTCCGTCCCTCCGAGAGCAGGGGGAGGGCAAGAAAGGGGGGGAAGTGAGCGAACGAGTTACCTGACTGGGTTTAAACCACGACAGTTCTTTTTGGCGCCCAACGTGGGGCACGAAGGGTTGAGATAACGACAGATTTGACTGGATTAATAGTCACTCGTCACAATGCTGATTTATTGGCTCTCAGAGTTGTTTTGCTTGATCTCGCAGCTTCAGAATGTTGTAACTTACGTAGAGCCGGTATTTGCTGTGATAGTGTTTATCAAGTATGGGGCTTGGGCTAAGGTTCTTGTCTCACTGTGCTTTATGGCAATGGCTTGTAATACGGACGGGCTCCAGCAGCAGGGCGGGACGGACGTGGCCGTGGACTTGTACCTGGCTGTCCGGCTGCTCTTCACCGGCCTGGCCCTCTAAAAGGAAGCCGCCCGCCGAGCGCCAGGAGGATGCAGGAGACCACGCAGCATTTCCCAGCAAGGCAGAGGAGGAAGAGCTGGACTCAGGAAAAGAGAAGCTGGTGGTGGGAGAGCCGGCAAGCACAGCAGCTACACCAGCCCCAGTGACAGCAGCAGCTACACCAGCCCCAGTGACAAGTACAGCAGCATCGTGTGAGAGTTCTGAAGGTTTTGAATGGCCTTTGGGTATCCTTGGGACCTGCCTGCTGATTGTGATGGGGATCAGTATGTTGGCACACACACAGACTGTGTGCTACCCGCAACCATTTTGTCTGATCTCAAAAGTTAAGCAGAGTCAGGTTTGGGTCTTGTCTGGGGTTAGACGACGATATGGGGGGACCAAGAGATTTTCCCCAAAGCTAGACAGTGATGAGTGGCAGGGTGTGTGGGACAGTATGGGCAAGTATCTAGTTCACTGGGCCCCTCCAGTGCTTTGGAAGCATCGGAGATGGAAGGCAGCTGTATGGAGTCCCCGGCAACAAGCTGCAGAAACTGCTTAAGGGGACAGTGAATTATTTTAAGCCTGGTGGGCCCATGGCACTTCAGGCCATCAGAGCAGAGATGCAACACAGAGATGGACTCATGATCAAGGGGTGGACTTAGCAATGGACACTATTGCCCAGGTTATTCACGAGTGTGAACACTGCACACAGTCTCTCCTGCTCTGGAAGACTGTTACAAGAGATGGAGCCTGACATCATGGACCAGATGGACTCAGCAGCTTTATAGGGACTGGTCCATGCACTAAGATAAGAGTGCACTGAGATAAGAGTGATGGTATATTGAAAATGTGGGATCTGAGCATGACGTGAATGGTATGGAATAAGGGGTGGATAATGTCCTGGGTTCAGCAGTAGCAGTCATTTTTCCCCTTCTTGGTAGCTGGTGCAGTGCTGTGTTTTGACTTTCAGCTCGGGAACGGAGCTGATAACAAGGATGTTTTGGTTTGGCCAAGGACTTTGTGAGCCTCATGCTCTGCCAGGGAGGAGGGGAAGCTGGGAGGAAGCAGAGACAGGACACCTGACCCAAACTGACCAAAGAGGTATTCCATACCACAGCACGTCATGCCCAGGATGTAACTGGGAGTTAGCCGGAAGGGCTGGGAGACGGCAGGGTTGGAGGAGGTATCGGTCGGAGCTTGGTCGGGCTTGGGGGGCTAGTTATCGGTCGGCTGGTGGTGAGATGATGTATTCTCTTCCCTTGTTATTTCCTTTATCATTATTATCATTGGTGGTAGCAGTAGTGATTTGTGTTATACCTTAGTTACTAAACTGTTCTTATCTCAACCCGTGGGAGTTGCATTCTTTTTGATTCTCCTCTCCGTCCCTCCGAGAGCACGGGGAGGGCAAGAAAGGGGGGGAAGTGAGCGAACGAGTTACCTGACTGGGTTTAAACCACGACAATGGGAAAAGCCTTTCAACTAGTCATGCATGCAGTACCTGCTATTCTCCCACTTTTGTTACTGAAAATTAACATCAAGAACCATAAACATATACTAGGAAACTTTCAGTGTCGAAGACATTGTTCATATACATCTCAAGCACCTTTTCTCTTTTGTCTCTATCTGCACCTCCTGAGGTTGAGACTCACACTTCTTCAGATAGAACAAAAAGCCAGTCAAACCCCTCACAACTTGGTATTTGGTCCATCTACAACCAGGCTTTTGTGAAACACTGATTACACTAACTGCTGGACAAACAGAAGCAGCTGCAAGAAATAGAGAGGACAATCTCCAAACTTAAATTCATTTGTGGATAGTGCTCAGCTTAAGAGCTACAAGTGTGAAATATCCAAACAGATTAAGGGATGTTATTTCTTTCTAAAATTGCACACTGATGTTGTATGGCAACACCTTTTCCTTGAACAAATAAATATCCTTTGGCTTTTTATGACATAAAGCTCTATAGTAAAGAAGGGAATACAAGGTGTGTCCAGGGCTGCTGAGTTTCCAAAGCAGTTTTGCAAGACAACTGTATCTATATTTTATATATATCTATACATAGAATGCTCCACCCCTGGCAGTGTTCAAGGCCAGGCTGGACAAAGCCTTGGGTAAGATGGTTTAGTGTGAGGTGTCCCTGCCCATGGCAGGGGGGTTAGAACTAGATGATCTTAAGGTCGTTTCCAACCCTAACTATTCTATGATTCTATATAGATTGCCTGCTGCAGTTAGTAACAGTAAGCTAAAATTTAATTGTGCTAAAAATCTTGCTTAACTCTTAGTGCAGTGTGAAAGCTATAGAGCTGCCCACCACTCCCTATTTAGCTACAGAGAGCAATGTATTCTAAATTACTTAATTAAAACAGCAAGACGGCAGTAGGCCTGTACATACTATGTGTGGCAGTATGTCACAACTGCCATACGTGGACAGATTGTTAATTTCTTTTTTGCCTCATTACAAATCTCAATAAAGTAAAAAAGACTTAACAATAACATTTTTGTCTTTTCATCCTTTTCAGTGGCACTTTAAAAATCCTTAGCAGAACAGAACAGCTGTGTTTACACCTGCACTTCATGAAGCTACAGTGTGTGGAAGTGTGGCCATTAGCAGGTACCAGATAACATGTTATGCTAATTATGGCATGAGGTGATACCAAACCATCTTTAGAATCCATCTGAGTGAATAAGGAACTAAGTTTTTCTTTTGATTTTTGTGAACAAGATTTTGTGTATTTGTAAAAGATTTATTACACATATATCTGCAGTTAAAAATTACTCTTGTTTGTGACAAGACTGACATACTGGTAACATTCTGTTTTAGTGAAACAAGAACTTACCTGTTTGAAAAAGGACACCTGACAAACATCGCTCACAAACCACTCCCGCCAGCACTCATCCAACCATCAACTACAGTGTCCGCACAAAGGTAGTAACTGAAGGTTACACAGGGCTAACAGTAATCAAGCTTGAGAGAGTGAAGAAACACGAGTTTGAAATATTCCAAGATTATTTTACTCCATGGGTGCACACATGAGCACAGGAGTCCACAGTATGGATGCTTCTTCTCAATGGCAAGCACCAAAACAATTATGTAGAATAAACAGCAAAGTGATTATCTAACCACATCTGCTAATGAATTGCAGGCATCTCAGCAGTGGAGGGCACTGCTGTCATTACACTGGTAACATGCATAAAGCCAGTGTCCTAAAACAGAACTGTCATGACATTAGTTACTACTACTCACCATGCTTAATGGGTGCTTCAATGGTAGAATCACTGAAGAAGAGTTCGTTATTGGACAGGAAGACCATCAAAGCAGAGCTGAGCTACAACTCCAGAATCTCTACAGATTTGAGCTACTTCTGATTGAGCCATCAAGGCCCCTGGCTCACATTACTTCTTCTGGTTCCCAGAAGACTGGGAATTCAGATTATTTAGCTGTCCAGTGCAGTTTTAAATCGGACTTTCATTAGGAACACTGTTTTAGCTGTAGATATTTTTTGAGAGGTACTAAGAAGTAATCTATAATTTTGAAAAGTGTGGTTAGTGTCCAGGCACCTTCATAGATGCATTAACGTCGGTTTGTGTTTCACAGGACAGAGTTTACACATCAAAACTGAACAACATGATTTATTTAAAATTCACTTCAAAATGCATTGTGTTTAGTTTCTTTCTTAAAATGAACATTCAAAGCATCAGAATATTACTAATTTAGAAAGAACCTTTGTTAAGAATAAGGTAATTTACATACTGTAGATTGTGGCTGTGAGGGGAGAGAAACAACCAGGCACAGTACTAAAGGCCAACATGCCAGAAAACAACACAGCTCTATGCTCAACTTTTAAATCATCTGGACAAAATAAAACACCTGGGCAGGAAAATAAAACCAACCACTTACTTGAGGGTGTTTGTGTAAAAAACAAACAAAAAAATAAAATAAAAAATAATAGTGTTAGTAAGTTTTCTATCTAGACCTAACTCATTCATGTATTCAAAGACCTCTGTCTTCTTCCAAATAACAAACAAGTGTTTCTAAACCAAGGCAGATTATTATTTGGAACTGGCATAGTAAAATAAAGGATCACAGTATACAGAGCTTAAAATCCTGTACCAGGAAAGAGGAACAAGTGGTTTACAAGGGGATCATTTAAGTATATTATCTAATTTTAAAAACAGAGATATAAAATATCAGTTGCATAGGGATTTAAATATAAGGCCAAGCAGGAGATTAAAGTAAAATAGAGATCATAAGAAGGGCACTATGGTGTCAAAACATAGTTTTTCCATTTGAATTAATGTCTAATTCAAAAATCACAGTATTTTGCTAGTACTACAAACAGCGATGTCAAACTGTCCCATTAATCTTCAACTGAAAACTGACATTAGAACTTCTAAATAGTACAAAACTAAAGCTCATTGTCTAAACCTGATCAGTGTATTAGCACAACAGTGCTTGGTACGTACCTGATTTATATACTCTACCTTCTGTAAATAATATAAAGGTTATTTCTTGTTAATAAGTGTGAGATCACAATATTACTGCATGCCATCAGTGGTTTGCAGGCTTACTTGATATTTAATTATTCAGTCTTTAAAAGTGTAAGATCCCACCCTGCAGAATCTTCACCTATTGAACACAGAACACTGTCATTAATAAAATACAATGGAAGTTCCACCGCTAACAACTAACATATAAGCCAGGATTGTAGGTCTAAACCCAGTACAGTTCATTATTATTAACTCACAGCAATTTTTGTTAGGAAGGTAACCTGTAGGCTTCCAATAATCTTGCATGTATTAAATAGAAACAAGTACGTAACTAACGGTCGTCTCTTGGCATTTCAAGTAGATTATTCAATTGTGAAAGTACTTCCGCAAATTCGACTTCAAGTTGTTAAAACGAAGTTCAAATATTAATTTCTGTATCTACATGTAGCTTAATTAACCTAAAATTGCAAGGAATAGTAGTGTAAGGGAAAAAAAAATAATTCTCCAGATGAATTAGGCATTAAGGTACACTAACTGGGAATACCTGAACCAACATTGTAACTGAAAAAGTGCATAAACATAGTAATACTACAAAAAATGTGTTAACTACAGAACAAAAGGCTTTCTGAAAACTAAGTGATGCTATTTTACATGTTATTTACAAGTTGCCATTTTTCCAGAAACCACAGAGCCAATTTATGATCTTAAAATTCCTTTGATATATTCAAAGTGTCCTTTGGCTTCCATCCTATTCAGTCAAGAACCTATTCACACACCAGTGAATCAGGTCCCACACAAGTCGAACAACACTGCCACTGTGGTTCTGTAATTCTTCAAAATTCACTCCTTTCTGTTCTTTGAAGAAAAAGCAGTATTTTCATTTCACGCTCTTCGTAGGTGTTTCAGATTCTGTAGACTGTCTCCCATCAGTCCATGCTTCTCTTGTGCTCTTCAGTGCTAGTGTTTTCTGCTGGTCGACTACAACATAATCAACTCTCTCATCTGCCACGCTGCTGCCTGAACCACTGCTCTTTTTCTGGGAAAGGCAAGAGAGAAAAAAACATGTTACAGTAAATGAACAATAGAAGTGAGTAGATGTCCCAAACAGATGTAGAACAAGCACGTTTCTCTAAAAGGTCCAACACAGGCTCTCTGATTGACTACTTGACAAACTAGTTAAGATGATCCTGCTGGAGGTTCCCTCCTTCCCAGCAACTCCCTGTGAAGAAGTTTTAAACTCTTGATAGCAGAAATGCAAGAGTTGAAGATTTGCTTACCTTACGAGGTGGGGTAGATTTTCCTGAATCTAGGTCCAGATCTAAATACTCTACTTGTTTATCTCCTTTAGGTTTTACCATAGGGCTACTTCCTCCATCAAGACTATTGCTTCCAAACAAATTCTGAAATTATAATATAAATAACTTCAGCTACAAATGTACATGCTAATGGTGCACAGTATCAAACATGCTTATTATAAACTGCCAAAATAGTAAAGGTTAAAGAACTGAGAGGTCTTGCAACCAGTGAAACCATGCAAATTTCACTGACATTGTATAACAAAGGGATATATTTTAAGCCAAAAGTGGGACAGAATTGAAAGCCAAAAGGAGGGAAAAACCCGCAAACCAACCCCCCAGAATTTAAGGTTGTCACCAAAGCAATCTGTGCCTTCCACGTAACATCCTTTTGATATCATGAAATAAGAATGGAGTGTGTTTTGTTCTTTTTTAATGAAGTTGTTACATCTCAAATTTAGCATTACTTAATTACAAACTCTTTATTTCTTTAAACTGCTGTTAAATAGCGGCAAAACTTCAAATGAAGCCTTTACATTTAATTGAAAGACCACGATTAAGCTGAAAATCAGAAAGTATCTGTCAATTGGTAAGACCAAAAGATTAAAGCTTTGGAATTTTTGTGTACGGCTGCCTGAAGTTGCATTATATATACCTAAATTTCAATTAGCCCAGACTTTTACAACCTCACCTCCTCTGTCCTCTCCCAGCCTGATCCCTCCCTCTTAACAGGTGTTATAGGAACAGTACAATAGAAGGACTCTTCTCTAAAAGATAAAGAAAAAAAAAAAGGAAGACAGAGGGCAGCAGTCAGCAAAAAATGAAGAGGAAGGAGGAAGGAAAGACAGAAGGGCAAGGCTGACAGCAACTTGAAAGAAAAAGCAGAATAAAAAAGCAGAATATTGCTGATTTTATTAAATAAAACAGAAGTATGACATGTCCAAACCAGATGCTTCAAAGCTGATGACAGAAGATGCAAATGTATGGCCTCCATTCTAAGATGCAGTTGGAACCAATAAAAATTTCTAAAGCATCTATGCAATTGTCACATTTTAAAACAAAGGACTTGAGATATCTGGAAATGTTCGGGTTCTCTAGGAAACAAAATATTTTATGGGTTAAAGCTTAATGGGCTGGGATTTTTAAATTACAGTTATTCATTAGATCTGTATCATCCAACTCTTTTATTTGCAAGTGGTAACAAGGACAAACACAAACATTTTTGTTGCCCAAATTCTCTAACCAGATTTCTGCATATTTAACATACAAAATCAGGTTCTGTATCAAAGTTTCCAGCATAACAAAAAAAAAGCTATTACTCTTAAAATAAAAAATAATCTGTTATTTCAAACAAATTATACAAGGCAGAACATAGGCATTAGAAAACAGAAACTTTATACGTAAATGAAAATGATAAGAAATCTGTAGAACGACCTTAAAGAATGAACGGTGCAAGCAAACAGAAGATATTAATGACAGGTTGTCTGAGCTGTGATATTAATTATACCACCTTGGCACTGAAGTTAACCCCCTGAGATGGCACTGTAAGAATCAACAGAAATCCCCAATTTGAACTCTGATTCTGCTGCAGGGAGAACTGGGGGCACAGGCAAATCTAAACTTTTGGGTCAAATGGGATGTTTTTTGCATCTGTTCCCAGTTACTTACCAATGCCCCTTGCAAGAGAGAGTCTAAGTTTACATCATCAGTTCCCCACTGCTGAAACACACTTCACCTGAAAGCATGCCTGCATTGCTGGCAGGTTGGACATCATACAAAGCACCAGCCAGGATGCTCTGCAAGGTCCTGAGCTTGCACCGACTCAGAGCTGCCACAGAGGAGTCAGCAGGAGTGGGCTGCTCAGGGGGACCCTAAAAGGCAGCATTCCAGAGGCAGCAGTGGTGAGCTGGAGAGGAGGGAGACGGGAGGAGAACAGGGAGGGTATCCAGAGCAGCAGGGGATGGGGAAGCAAGCAGCACTGCGAGAGGAGGAGAGTCCAGGGTGCAGTGAAATAGGCTAGCACATGCCATATAAGGCAGCAGACAAACGAACAGAACAAAAGAGGTGCTAGGCAGGCCCTCCCCAAAGAGGGTCTTTTATAATGCTTTAAAGATGAGAAATGCTGCTGTATTCCCTAATAAGAGCCCAAGACTTAAAAAAGTGGTGAATGCATTGGACTATACTGAACAAAAAGCTGAACTCAAGTACCATTTTTTCTCCAGTGCTTTATGGGTCTTCTGGACCACACCTTAGTTTAAGTCTAGATCTACTGTTACTCTCTCAATTTAAAATACTATTATTGCTTGTTCTTCTCTCTCTCCTACCCCCCCCCCCCCCAACCCAACAGCACACATCATTAACTTTTCGCAACTAGCTCTTCACTTACATATCTGAAACTTTATTGTCTGAGAAAATTCTCCCACAAAGGGGAATACAGATATTCAATACAAAAAAAAACCACCCTTCTATCCTCTTTTTTGAAAGAAGCCTAATAAAAGTATATATTGCTCAGGTTTTATAGAAAGTAAAAAACAAATATAGACCCTTTTTCCCTCTGTTCCTTCCACATTTCTTGGAAGATGTCCTTTTAATAAAGGCTTTTAAGCATGTCTCAGAGATATTGAGACAGTGTATTTCCCTTCATGTCATAATACTGAACTGGTGCATAGGCCAGGACAAGCAATTACAAAGAAGAAGAGGAACAAAAGTCATACACTGAACTGTTTTGTACAATAGATATGTACACTAACCATTCTCTTTATATATTATTGTGCTCCTCTTCAGTGAAATCTTATTAAAAGATTTTTCTCTACAGTTTTTCTACAGACATTTTATTACTATTTTGATCTAGAAGTATAAAGGGAGTGATGTTGAGTAGAAGGATCTGTGTTTGCATGATTTAAAGATAAGGACTGCACAGGAAGAGAGTAGTTAAGATGTAGATGTTACATACTGGGTCTTCAGTGGACTGATTTGGATTCATGGATACATAATTCTCTTCACTGTCATGCGAGTCACTGCTGGAAGTTGTGCTATGAACTGAATCCGGTCTGGGAGACATGGGAAACCTGGAGGAGCTAATTACCAGGAATTATTTTACAAACAATACATCTTGAATATCTTAAACCTCCTGGTAAACAACAAAAATAAGCATATTAGAGCTGAATTTTTCATTCAAGTTTACTAGAGCATCACATTCTTTGGTTATACACAGCACCTTATTTAATATTACAAAACAGAAATTCATATGGACAATTTTTGTTTCAATGCATGTGAGCATATATACATATACACACACATATATACACACACTTCCAAAGGAAACCTCAATTTGTATTACACAGGCCAAAAATATAATACAGATGTACACACATTTATTAACATTCTAGTCAATGAAAACAATTACTCCAAATGAGGAAAAGCCAAGAAACTTACTCTCGTGCAAAGCTTCTGGTGATGGGAGATCTAACTGGAGCTTGTAGTTCTTCCCATTCAGGCAGAGGTTTTATTTCTAGAGGAGCTGGTTTTGCTACATAAGAAACAGACAATCTTAAACCACAGTACATTCTTAAACATATGTTTAATAACTTTTCAAAGCCTAAATAAAGAAGAAAAATTACTATTTTCTAAATAGTAAATGCTATTTAGGAAAAGAAGACACTGTTCAGCTCTCAGAAAGCCATGACAGATTAACTTCCATTTTTAATCTTTCCAGGTACTGAAGAGCAATATAATTAGAACCCCCACATACAATTTAAATTTTTTTCTTGACATACTTATATGTAGTAATTCTGTTTTGAAAAGAGACTCTGAAAATGGCAGGATTATGTTCTATCTTTACTCTGCCATGATGACTTGTTGAACTGCCATAGGGCTGATGGACTATTTAAGTAGAACCAAGTCTAGGTACTTTTTTTTGGCTCAGGAACAATTATTATGCAGTCTCTGTCCTCACTGCATGCATGTGCCCTTTCTGATGAGGTTTCACTGCTCAAAGAAGTGTGGGCAAAATCTGCAGCTAAAATTAAGTTTGCAAAAGAAAGACGTGAACCAAAACCAAGATTCAGTTCCAAGAGGTGCTTGGCTTGCTTCAGGACTTATTAATAGTTGATCAGAGAAGTGGTGTGTTTGTGCCACCCATGACAGCTCACATTATTCTAGAAGAGGTGCCACTTTTAAATTCCATTTTCAGAACAGAACCACCAATAGAGTACTTAAGAATAGAGTATTAGTGAGAAACGCATTATCCCCCCTGCAGCTTGTATGTTTCACCCCTCTTAAATTTTGGGGGGGGGGAAGTATTAAATTTCTTATGAGGGAAAAAAAAATAAAAAAATCAAAATCATATAAAAAAATCACACAAACTGATGTCACAATTTGAATCTCAACCTCATCCTCCCTACAACTGTTTTTAGAAAATAAAATGCAATGTCATTATAATAACGTGCCTTCCTCTCCTTGTCGTCCCGTTTCCCCCCCCCCCCCCCATCAGTTTTTATCAGCAGATTTACTAAGATCAAATGTCAGGCATGTAGTTCATGTGGCGTAACAGCTGTCAGAAGTGACCACATGAGGAACTGAGAGAAATCAGTTGCTTAATCAGTGTGGTTGTCTCACAGGGAAAAAACAGAACTGTACTCATACTTTCATTATATTCACTCTTCAAGAATGAGTTTATTAAAAAGTCAGTTATCATATACTGAACATAAGGACTCCTCATTCAAGTTTTCTGGATAAGTATCAGTCTTTATGCCTTAGAGTTTTCTCCTTTTCTCTGTTAAGAAGTCACAATTACACACTCAAAGCACATCAAGCCTACTCCAGCAATTCTGCCACTTTAACTTACTTGCTAATAAAAAGCTGTCACCACAGACTCAGAAGAACTACAACTCATCTATCTCACGATATAAGGTATCATATAAGAGTGGCAGAACTGAACTTGATGTAGGAAAGATGATATTAAAGCATGAGTGACACAAAAATGATCAGCTTGGCTCAAGTCCTCTGTAAAGGCCTAAGACTACCTGGCCAGGTATAAACAGGAGGCAAGGTACTGCTCCAGAAGAAATAGCGAGGACTTTGTCCAAAGCCCACTGCAAACGGGAGAAATATTTCATCCAGTTGCAATGGGCTTTAGCAACCAAAGGTTATGACCAGTGACACATCTGTGAGATTTTTACCATTATTTGTAATCTCCTCTACATCTTGTGACTATATAAGGCACCAACTTAGTCTGATGGGCTTTACCAAAGGTGATAATTGCAATGCTCATTAAGATGCATAAATAAATCTCTCTACTAGTAAATGCTTAGAGGATCAATATTTTCCTTTATTTCAGTGTTTGCCCAACAGCAAGAGACCCAAGTAAACTGTGTTTTCAGGTTATTGCCTAACAAAAGTTATTTCAAGCAACTTACAGGTAAGTCACACATACACTTGCTTCTAAATAAAGAGACAAAAGTAAATCCAAAATATGAACAGCTATAACTTAAAAGATCAGAACACCCATGTTAGTGTCAATGAAACGTTTCCATGTGATGTCCAAGCCAGAAAGACTATAATTTCTTATATAGGAAACATTTTTGCTTGGTAAGGAAAATGCATCCATGATCTTAGATTACAACAGAAGTAAAAAATAAAGACTATACGAGAGTTAAAGTTATTCTAGAATAACAATTTTCTTAATTTTTGTTTTACTTATTTTTATAAAGCTCCATATACATACAGTGCTAAAGTACATACCCTTTCTTCTTGTAGTAAAGTCACCTATGGTTTGTGAATCAGTTCGCTCTAAACCATGTGGTTTAGGTCTTAAAATTTTAGGACTTTGACCTAATTGGTAAAAAGAAGACTCTCTTAATAATATTCTGTTTGTAAATGGAAAATTGAATTTTGTAAATAAACAGCACAACCCCCTGCAGAAAAGGTTAATGCCACAAGCATAAGCAAGCTGCTGAAGGAGAGTTTTACAGTTTAGAGCTAGGTCTCACACTGAGGGCTTAAGCACCAAACCAGAAACAAAGAAAACACTGCAAGAAAGTAAATTGTTGGAGGCAAGCATAAAAGGTATGCAAAAAAGCTAAAAAGTGTGTCTACAAATATCATAACTGATTATTACTATTACATAGTTTCAACTTGCATTACATAAAAAAAAATAATCATATTTTAAGAATACCTAGCATGACGGGAACAGTCACGTTTCAGATGCAACTTGAGGTACCCTCAAATAAATTAAATCCTCTTTAGTCACAGTATTAGTTTGGAAATAGTGATACTCTTGGGGCATCTTCTGTCCACCATGCATTTCCCATTTGAGAAGCCCCAAGAATATCTCCCTACAAAGAATTCATTGTACTTGTTCCCAGAGGACTACATTTGTTTGTACCAAAAAGTCTCCAACCCTGCAGACACAGGAGGATTTTCTTTCCAAGCTCCCCCTATATACTGTCCCCATACGACAGCACAACCCAACCTCCACCAAAAACAACTGTCATAAAATTGCATTCTCTAAACTTCTTTTTAATTGTATATAATTATTTGCAAGTGCAGTAGATGCACTAATAATTCCCCGGTATGTTATACTATCATACGCTTTCATGCCATCATGTTTTAGCATAACATTCTCTTTTGTTGTGCTACCACACAATAAAACACTTCAGATGAATCTGGTAACAAGGTGAGAGTACAAACTAAGAGAACATTAGAGTTAATAAGCTGCCCACAGGCAGTAATACAACTCCTCTTCCAACACGGAAATTCTTATGCTAGTCGACCAAACTCTGCAAGTGTTTCAGGTCACGCTGTCTATTTTAAATGAATAAGATCAATAATGCATAATAACCCTAACCTTTCATGAAAGTCTACCTAACATATAGTTAATATTGGAAAAGGCAAGTGCCTTCAAGAGGTACACCAAGAAGCCATGTGAAAGGTAAATCTTTACAATAAACCAAATGAAAAGTTTAAGTCTGATTATGTTAGAAAGTTGCCCTACAGCATAAAATGGTAAAGGACTGGTACAGCCCCAGACGTGGGCTGGTGTTAACAGCACTGAGTGAAAATGCTTTGCAAGAAATAAACTTCACAGACTTGGCAACAAATGCCAGAAGTTTGCAAATCTCTACCCCAAGGGTTTTGCATATGAAGTGCTCTATTAATGTTATCACTGAAGTATTGGGAATAATCAAGTAACAACAAGATAGATAAAAAGAAAGGTTTCGTATAGTATCCTCACTTCCACACACAGTGCTACTAAAAGAACATGCAATTAAGACAGAATGTATTAATTGACTAGTAGTGCTGCATAGCAACTTCCTTAAAAAGAAAAGGACATGAAAAGATTTTCACACAGTTCTTTTCCAATTTCCAAATCAGATGGCTTGAAGTGCTGATGACAAGGCCAAGCAGTTGGGCAATGTTGCCCAAAGACCCAGACTGTGAAGTGGTACATAGAGCATTTCTATAAAGCATGTTGTTGACTGGAGCCAAGTCAAAAGCACGACCCAACGAGTTGGTATAGTTCATTCTGAGCTGATTTGATATTCTTAAGTACCTTGCCTACAGTACTGTGATAAAAGCTTGACTGTATAAAAAGGCCATGATTTTAAAAAGTGATAGAACAAATGTAAAAATTGAAATTCAAACACCTCTTATAAAAACAACTTGATGCTGAATATCATTACCTAATCATATTTATAAAACTGTGGAATACAAAACTATCTGATATGAAAGAAAATTGGCCCAATACAACTCATTTTAAAATTCCAATCAATGCATTGACCTGTGAGCACAGTTCGTAAGTACAGTGAGAAATCCAGCAGAGGTAACAGGGTTAATGAAATTACTTAACCAGTGTGTATTTTACAACCTCTCTGCTCTTACAGCCAAACATACACTGAAGTGCCTGAAACCCACAACAGAGAAGATAAGCACAAGGAACTCAGGGCTATGATTCATTATTTCTACTTCTGTTAATGATGCTATGTGGTCTCGTGCAGCTAACCTTCATAAACTATGATTATCCTCCATTTGTAAAACGTGGACATTATGTAACTGCCTACACCATACTTAATTTAGCACTTACGAACCGTTCTGAGACTTTCAGAAGAGCTATTAAAGTAAGTGCAGGTCCCTATAATATTCCTCTTCTGCACCAAACAAGAACATACAAGATGTTCCAGCATAAAATAAACTCACTAAGCTTTCCTCTCTTGCTGCTGAAAGACTGTTCTACCTAAATAAATTTGGTGTCAAAACAGCTTACTGTTACCAACCAGCCAAGATAATGCAATTTCTCTAGTTTAATACGTCACAGAGACTTAAACTGTTTGCATAGGGTTATTTTTTCCCCTCCTCGCTACAAAACAAAAACCAAAGTCCCAATCTCTGTTAAGAACCTTATACTGTGCAACAGAGAAGACTTGACAACAGGTAAGGGAAAAGGGTAGGGGAGATCACAATCACAAAACCGAGGTTACTTATTTGTGTCTGCAGTACAGAATTCCCCCACCCCATTTTTACCCATTTAAGAAGATAAAGTAACATGAGCTCACACCTGAACAGCAGTCAGGTCTCCAACATCTATTCTATTCAGAAATAATCACTAGAAGTAAGTGTCACAGGCTGTTCTTCAAATCAGCTTAGTAAAGGTGGAAGGACAGTAGATCTCTATGGAAAACCTGGCTCCATACAGCATTCCAACGCCAGCAGTAATGTGGAATGCATTTCCTGTGGTTTAGGCCCATAGACCCAAATCCACCTCATCTAATGTTTAGGCACTCACATAAGACAACACTATTAATTTACCTATTCTGGGAAAGATAAATCTGGGTTTAAAAAAAATGTAAAATATATGTTTGTGTTTTGTTTTTTTTGTTTGTTTGTTTTAACTGAAAAGGAAATATACTATGTTGTAATACCACTGGATGCAAACCTACAAGGGAAAAGAAAAAACCCCAAATAAGTTATGCCAAGTGAAACCAACCAAACAAGTAGTGAAAATTAGATGTTTTCACCATTCAGTCAAGTTACCACCTGTGAAATGCAAAGCGCTACAACCAGGAGAGAGAGAAGCTCAGCTTCTGCACGTCCTGTCAAGGGCACTCTGAGCTGAAAAATCACTAATGAAGTCTATTTTTCTAACAAATGGCTGCTTGTAAAAACTGCCAAGCAGAACAACTGATTATGGATCTAGCACTAGAGTGCACTCAGATGGCATGAATTCTGCTCCTGGCATCTTGGTGTGTGTCAATGCTGCCTTTGTCTGAGGAGTCATCAGGAGAAGAGTCCATTTCACATGGTTTGTTTCAAGTAATGGTTTAAACTGAAAAAACTTTTGGTTCTTCTATCAGCTAATGTATTCTCTCCTTTTGTTTTCCATAAAAGACTTGGAATATAATGATAGGGGGAAAGGGAGCTCCACCACAGCAAATTCCTGCATCAGAGTAGGTGGGTCCTAACACTTTTGGGGTTGGGAACGTAAGCCACTTGCTGAAGAGGCTCATTTGTTTTCAGGTTTTGGGCTTGAAGCACTAGTGCTAAGCAAGATTTCTGTTCAGAATGCTTCTTTTCTGACTGGCTGCTTGCTGGCAAGGGATTTTATGTCGGGAAACTGCAAATATCCTCAACAAAAGAGACCAATGCTCTATTTAAATACCAGCTATTTAGGACTTACAATTTTAAGGTAAATCTACTAACGTGACACAAAATTCAAGACATATGCGATCTGTTAATGCTGTTTCCTGGCCAACAGGATTAATCCTCATGAAACAAGGAGATCAGACACAGGAATGCTAGAGCAGTGCTTTACTTGGAATGGGAAGGGGAAAGGCAAAAGCAAAACCAGCCACTGAAGTGTCCTGCATCCACAGAAGTACTTTCAGACAGACATAACTAACAGCAGTTTCTTGTTTCCATCTAAAAAATACATGTTTTGCCACCTTCTCTGTAATTAGAGGAAACTGAAATTAACACTTAAGTCCCAGAATTCCAGTACTCAGAACCACTGTAGATTTTTTTCCTTAAAAAACAAGGTTAAACCTCATGGTTTCATTCCCACAGGGTTTATTATTTGGTTTTCAATTTTGCAGAATAACCTCCCTCTTTCCTTCTCTTCCTCACCTCAGTGAGCTCTGATTCCTGAGTACACTGTCTTCAGCACAAGAGCTCTAGAAATATCCTGAATTGCTTTTTCATCTCTGTTTTTATTACTACTATTTCCTGCCAAGGTACTTCTAATTAGAAACATGTATTTAGTTATACAACATTCATACCCATTTCCATATTAGTACCCAGCAACAAACAGGAATATCAATAATATGCTTGGCTCTGGCCAGTGATACCATGTAGATGGTATCTTAAGGACAGTAAAACCAAACTGAAATAAACTTAATCTTTTAATATTCGGAAATATAAGAATCAATCATCTAAAGAGAGACTCTTCAGTTTTCTTACACATCTTTAACTTCTCAAAAGTACTTCCTCAGAGCACTGGTACTTTGTCTGCTCCAGAAATTAAGAATTAATTGGAAAAAGTATCTGATTATAAAGAAGTCCAACAGCATCCGACCGCTGACGTTCACTGGTATTCAAAATATATTTGTCAAATGCCATAAAAACTATTCAGAGAATACCAAAACTATTAATCATAGAAATACTATTCGACTGCTCTAATTTGTGAGTACCTCTGTATGTCTGTATTTTAAAAGCCATCAAAGCATGATGAACTAAAAGCATTTAGTAGCAAGACCAGTGTTTCAAGACAAAAGCAGTGTTTTGAAGTGTTTATTGAATAGTGGTTTAAAGCTGCACTAATATTCATGAAGTCCAAGGGATACTACTTCCTCCACCCTTTTTTTGTTTGTTTTTGTTTTGTTTTTATTTATCTGAACAAAACACAGAAAATTAATAGAGTTTAACTTGTTCCTTGGACAAATCAAGCCTAACATTAACTCTATAAAAAAGCCATGACACATGTATATCAAAACCTGCTTAATGTGCTTAATGCACACAGGGAAGGAAAGATAAATTGTATGGAGAAACAAAAAAAAAGGCCATTGTTATCCACTTTCGTTTATTCCTGCTTTCCCTAGCATCTTCAGAGTTCAACGCTGCCATCTCTACTGCTAGTATTGGAGCAAGTCTGGCAGCTGATGTTCAGAAAATTCATGTTTAATTTTAAAACCATTCTGTCCAGTAAACCATAGCTTCCTTTGCAGCTGTGATGCAGCCATCTGAAAGAAGTCTTTACTTGAAATTATTTGTTGTTTCAAAGTTTTGTAAGACAAATAACAGCTGCAAGCTAAGGACTGGTGTATCATAGCAAGGAGCTATATAAATTTCCTTTAAAGCTATTAAGTAAAAACTAGCCTTGCAGACGTGTTTCAGTATAGCCATGGAGGAAGTGTAACTTTCAGCTAAATGGAAGTCAGTGGAGCTCAGGGTGGGGAGGGAAAAAGAAGGAAGAAAATAATAATTTAGTACTCAACCTGCTTTCAGAACTCTGAGGAAGCAACAAAACAGCCCCCCAAATCTTATTTTTTTAATTCCTAAGCGAAACGAACAGGAGGTGTAACTTCCAAGAGTAAATGGAAGGATGAAATGCATGGATTTCTTAACAGCAAAATGAACAGCACTTCTGCTCAGAGAAGTCATCATGAAAATTAGTTTCTTTTGCAGCAGATCTTCAGTTCTCGCTGCTGATTAAAATCACCACTCAGTTTTTCAATCCCTACTTGCCCTTAAAGCCTGAGCAAATGAGTGATCCTTTATTTAAGAATATGCAAGACAATCATGATAGCATAGAACACTGCAGTGCTGCCAACTGTTAATTATTATTACTTTTAAAGAAATGCCAGCTCCTGTTGACACAAGTGCCTTAACTGTTTCTCTCTAGTTTTATTTCAGCATGGTGTGGTGCTCCTGCTGTAATAGGATGTGCAATATATATTCACGCTGTCCAACTACAGACATTCAGACATGTAAATATTTAAGAAGGAAACTGTTCACTAGGCTATTTATAACTAATGTAATAATTAGTGAGGGGTCTTTATTTCCTTAATAACTACCTACTTTGCTTGGATTTCTTATTGGATTTCTTATAGCATCATGCTACACCAGAACAACAGGCGATTATGCTGATCATCCAGAATCATCTCAGGATGTGGACATGTGAAAGCCCTGTACACAACTACCTATTCAAAGTGGGCCTATGCTCTTAAATAAGGAAAATTGTAATTTTCCATTAAGTTAATCCATTTGGGAGATGCTCGTGAGTAGCCACGGCAAAGATAAAGCCACATTTTATAAGCAAGCTATGTATTTGTGGTTTAACAATACAAATTATGTCTTATCTTAAATGAGAAAAATCTACACGAAAACCAACCCGATTTCTTTTTTTTTTTTTTTTTTAATTTTTTAAAACAATCACAAGTCCCAGCCCCATGAGAAGTTTTTTCCTCTCCCTTGATTTACATTGTTGGTTTTTTATTTTTCAAGGTTCAACAGGGTATCTTGTTGGCATGAAAAGAAATATCTGCATCATTCACTGTCTCTAAATCCTAGCTTACCACTTGCTGGGCTGACAATTACTGAGGCCAAGCAGAAGTCTCTTGTAAAAGCAATTGTATGGACTCAAGTTGCAGGAAGCACCTCAGACTAAAAGCTAATATGTTTTGTTGAAAGATAAGCCTTCTGCTTATCTTTGCAATGCACTACACTAGTGCACTGCTAAATAACCTGTGCAATCCAATGTAAAACTAGGACAGAAAATCTTGCTTAAGGTAATCTTAAATGCAATTAAACTCTAACAATATTTGGGCAAATACAATCATTATTCAAGACAAGTGGAGCAAAATCCAGTACCAAGTTATAAACTGGGAATTCTAAGTTCTTTACTGCCTCTGTTGGTGATCCACCTGCTGATCCTGAGTTTTGTAACAGCTTCCTATGACCCTGAACTAGGATCTGTGCTAAACTAAAAAAACTTTACGAGAGAGTTCAAGTACTATGGGTCAAAACCATTACAAAAATGGCAGTGTTACACGACATTCAAAGGAATGAGATTTAGCTTTCGATTTTCCATTCCACCATGGTCATAAATTGTTAACTCAGCCACATGCCCACGGTTCATGTATCTCTTTGCAAAACCTTAAAGAATGACTTTGGTACAGACACATGCTTGCTGCCCCTTAGAAAACAGAAGTTATAAAGTTACAGTAAGCAAAGCATCAAACCAAGACTCTGAAGAACTAAATTCCTCCATCACCAATTCCATCGCTGACTTAACTGTTTGTTTCAGATATAGAAAAAACCTATGTTTTTTCAGTTGAAATGGCAAGCAAGTACTTCTTAAGAGCTTTGAACTTTGCAGATGCGCTGTACACACAAACACCCTCCAATCTCCCAAATGCTGCATCACTCAAATGCTTCCTCCTGACCTAGAAAAAACAACTCACACCCCACCCCCTTTTATTTTTGACCATGCGCTTGCTTTGATCTGTGACTTACATCACATTTGCACTGAAGATTAAAGCTGTCTAGACTCACAGACCTCTGTCAGGCCCTAAAGCCTTCTCGTGGACTCCCAGCAGAGGCACCGGGGACTTGCTTCCCGACACAGAGCTGTTCCCTGTGGTGCGATGAAACGCTCACTACAGTCCCACAAACTGTGAGCAGGATGGAGATCACAGGATACACTGCCTCATATCACAACCCTTTTCAAACAGTCTGAAGAGCCCCAGGGAAAGTATGAGGTGGAGCAGAAAACATGGCTCTTCTTTGCTGCCCCTCTCTGTCCAGGGAGTCTTCACTTCCCTAGACTCTGGGTACGCAGGATGCACTGGGGCACCTTTAATTCTACTGCTGCTTCTTGAATAAATGGCTTTTTGAGGAAGCAACATGTGACGTCAAACAAATGTCACATGACTGCTCTGTGGCAGAACCAGTCACAGTCTTTGAACAATTCAGAGAACAAGACCCAACTGCATGGATGGATGCAGTATTTCTTCCACTTGGAGCCTTCTGCAGCAACAATGCTTCCAATTTAGCATTACGACTACATGCAACCATGGCAAACTAAAGCAGCCAAAAAGCAGAAATACAAAATCAATATAGACAATGATTCTTTATCATAAAAGACATAGCACCTTGAATAAAACAAAGGAAGAAAAACATTTTTGTCATTCAATTAGAGGTGAATGCAGAAAAACACCTGCAATAGATCACTTACCTTTTGGTATGCTTCCCTAAAGAAATAGTAAAGCATTTGAATTAAAGTTACAAGGGCAGGAAGCCAACACCATCTTTTGAAATGATTTTCAAGACTTCCAGAAAGTACTGTAAGCATTTACAGAAGCAGCTGTGAGCTAGAAAAACGAAACTACATGAAAATGTAGTGTAATTTCAAGGCTATAAATATTTTCTTTCATATGTTATTATTTTTACCCATTTTCTAAAGCAAACCTCTTTCACAAACAGGTGGGAAAAAACACTGGGTATCTCATAGTTCAGTATGGCTCCTGGCCCAGGCTACTCCTGCAGGTGGTTAGACTGAAGAGCCTCAGGCTCTCACAGCAGGGCTGTACAAGTACCCTCCTCAGAAGACTGTCCATGTACTTTAGTGAATTTTAGACCTATTAGCTACATCTAGTTTACCTATATTATTGATTTTCATAACTCATTTCTATATAACCATACCTATTTCTTAGAAGTTGGGAGAATTTTAACAGTCTTACAACTTACCCAGAACATCAGGTGCTTATAGTCACTACTACTGTTAGACACATTGCCAAGATCCTTGCTGCCTGACACATTACTCTGCAAAGACAGCAGAACCAGAAGTAACGGAGTATCTGTTTCACCTCAAATTTACAAAACAGAAACAGCAAAGGGGAGAGCAGGCTATATGCAACAACAGCCACTGGCATCACCCAGTCCTCCATTTTCTACCTCTGCCAAACTATACTGCCTGTAAGCAGTTAGCCCTTAAACCAGAGAAAAATAGGGGAGATACTAAGCAATCTGACAACAAAAAAGCAGTGAATTATTTCTTTACGTGCTAGTTTCACTGCATTATTTCTCTGACAAATGTATTTTTAACACTGAACTTAACAAACTTCCCTGGTCCACACAGAAACATTACTGAGCTACAGCTAATGCTCATGTGAAAGATGATAATGACTCATCACTAGCAAGGCTGGCCACCAATAGGAATTGTTACTTGGAGGAAGTGCAAACAGTATTTTTGCAGCAATTTAATGAATAAGAAAGATACAGCAGCTTCTTCAGACAGAACATGAGATGGGCCCTCAATCTACCTGAAGGCCTTATCACCAACACACCTGATCTCTGCTGCAACACCGTCTTTTAGAGAAGCCACAGTGGTGTGAAACGGAAATTCTTGAACTAATAGCATATTAAAATCTTCCCAATATTTAAAGGAGCAAGACTAAGAAGGTAAGTGTCGTATGTACCATTTCCTCCCTTACTGTTTCTGCCAAAGTTTTAATGAATCTACTAGCCAACTTGATCTTTTTCTATGCACTAACTCTTAGCAGAAGACCACTGTAGTACATTTATATAATCAGAAACAAGCAGATAATAGAAGTTGCTACAAGAATTTGAAAGCTGAAAAAGCCACATGGTAGAATGTAAAGCATGCACTTGTTTGAGTTAGGTAAGCGGCTTTTAGAATGCGAAACATGAATTCCTTTCAAGAAGAGAGATGCAAGAGCAACAATGCTGCCTCAGCAGACATCTTTGTGACTGCTTTACACTGCCCTCAGCAGAAGTAAGCAGCTTTTCCACATGTAGGTTTACTACTTTTGAGGGTCAAACATTTTATCAGTAAAGTACACAAACTGACCTGTTGGCAAAAACATATTAAAGCAGTCCAGTGTTTATCTTAAGAATATTTTCCAGTATCAGCTTTCATTAATCTGTTACTGTCCATTATTTCATAAGAACTAAACAAAACTGACTGGTAACACAGAAACAATTAGACACAAGCAGAGAGCCAAGGTCTTGAAAAAGACCATGCCTTGTTTTCTGAAGATAGACAGCCAAAATGAGATGTCATACTTCCCATTTCACGCTGAGCTCATCTATATCACAGTGATACTATCTACTTCACTTAATTACAGGCTGTTTTCACTTAGTGGTAAGAATACTAAATTAAAGGTTTAATTAGCAGATATTTTAGGTCACCTGAATATATGCCATCTAGTCTTCCTCAAAATAAAGTCATCAATTCTCAATGTAAATCCTATTTTTTCAAGCATATTATTTTGGATTACTTGAATATAGAATAGTGCAGACATTTGACCTAATGTTCTTTAGTTCTCATTTCTACAAGAAAGTTAGTTATCTTGTCTGAAAAACTGCATGGTAGAGAAATAAGCATTTGCCTGTATTTCTGACAGGCTGGCTGATAAAACATTTTAGATAAACTGGAAAGTCTAAGCTATTTATTAGTGATTCTTTAGATAAATATCTTTTATAGACACATCACAGCAGTATCTTCTTTGTTTCTTAAGAACAGCTGTCACCCAAATAATCCTTATTTTATGTAAAAGTAAATCTAGTACACACCAGATTTAAGAGATTAATTTTTTAGGATAGCTTTGAGGGGCCTCCCTAAGGCTGGTTTGGTTTTTGTTTTGTTTTTTCAATTTTGCCACTGAAGTTGTTGCAATTTCCTCAGACTCATAACAGTCATCTTACACATACTCAGCAGTTTAAAATATTTCCACATAAGGCTAGTTTTCCTTTTGCTGTATGACTTTGTTTAATCTACCACACTCTATGAAGTCAAGGAAATTATCACCTACTACTGTTTATACAAATTTCAATATAAGCATGGCACCCAGCTTCTGTGATAAAGTAAACATATCTTTAGAGCAGGCTTGAATTAGCAATTCCCTCCTCCCATTCAGATCCCAATGAAAAGATTTACATGGTAAACTCACAGCCCACACACTAAACATCTTCCCGTGACTGCCCCATGTGGCCACTAACATTTAAGATAAGCAGCTCCAACAAGTGATTTTCCTTGCTTTTACAGACTGAAATGAGAACTTAACATTACCTACTTAGTAGCAAACACTATCTCTTCCATATAATTCTTTCTTCATTTGTTAGAATTATTCTAGGTAAGAATTTGTAAGACTATTGCATACTTCTGAGTAGGACTAAAAAAGCAGCACAATATACAGCTCATTCTTGTAGTAATGATTAATTTCTTCTAACCATGTTTACATCAAAAGCAAATACCTAAGAGAGTTAACTAAGTTATTTAAAACTTTTACTTCATACAACGAAAACGTGTACTGATCCTGTCCCAAGCACTGTTACGGCTATCAATTTGTATTCTGTCCAACGTCTTGCGTGCTCCCTCCATCACAAGTCAGGCTGTCCTCTACATATAAAGACTAAACCTCATACTTCTGAGTGTTAGTAATTCTGTGCCATTTTTGCATTAGTAACTACAGTAATAAACTTTAAACCTATGCTTGGATGTGGCATTGTTATTGTGATGCTTTAATATGGTTAAAAATAATCCTAGGATTCCTTTGTGTCATGGTTATCTCATAGGATAAGAATATTTTGTTAGAATTTCTAAAAGTAAATAATTCCCACCAACCAGAAGTTGGGAGAGCTATGTTATTTTTTTAGATGTAAAAATCAATGTCAAATGGGAGATTTTCCTCACCTTTTCTGTCTGGTTTGAGGTTCCGATCCACTGGCGGTGGCTCACATTCCGCAACAGGTACTGATCGTCTGGGAGGTGTCTTTGGACTGGACCTGAAACCCATGTGAGCAGGAGGAGGGACTTGCTTCCCAAATAACGGAAAATCAAACGTGCCTGGTGTCATTGGTACATAGTTTGTTTCCTGGATGGGTTCAGTGAAGCTGCTGGAATGCTGTCGTGGAGGAGAGTTGGGATTCATTGGGACATAATTTTCATCTAGTTCTTCACTTGAAACACTTCCCACTGTCAACATGCTTCTGTTTTTCTAGAATTAACATACATTGCCTTTAACAAAATAAGTTATGCAATCAGCTGTGAATCATACGAGTTTTTTAACCTAATCTACTCAGATTAATACATTCTAATGAAACTGAAAAATCACAAATGCTGTACAGCTTGCTTTTTTGCATGGGAACAAAGAGCATTCAAGCACTGTCACTGTCGCCTCTCATCAGATCAAGTCATACTTACGAAGTGGTTATGGAAGCCCTCCAATGAATTAGATCTGTCATTCGGAAACGTTCGTGGAATATCATAACAGTCTTGAGAACTAATTTCTAAAGAAACAAGAAGAGAAAGTGGCTATTTATCAACCCTGTTCTTGTCACTTGGCAGCAGGCATCCAGAGTCTGTTATTATTTACTGTCTGCTTCTGAGAGCATACAAATACTCCTCCTGAAGTATATAGATTTTATCTATATACTTGAGAGGACTGTGTTTCACAAACAAACTTAGCACTGATCAGTCACAACCTGAAGATCTTACGGTGTTTTTTTTCCACGGCAAGAAAAGAAACAAAACACAAAAAAAAAAGTAATTTCTCCTTTTAAAGCAGCAGCTAAGTCTTAATTTCAAATAGGCAGGTGCAAGAATTAAGTGTAGAATTAATTTGAGATACTGGGCCCTCATGAAAAACCTATTCTAAAATAAACAGCAGGTGTACTCAGCATCTGGAGAAAGGTTTTTTGACTCAATAGCCTTCCCTTTGAAGATGTTGACTCAACAGCATTCAATCTGTTGCAGGAACAGGTGAATCCCTACTCTCAGCTCTTCAGTACGGTCTCCAGGGGCTTTCACTTTGAACAAACTGCTACACAAACATACATCTCTCCATTTTCAGGTGCCTGGGTCTTGGCAGCCACCATTAAGAAAATCCTCAGCTTTGTGGCTGTTTCTCTGGTGCACAGTGATGTTTACGAGACATTCGGCTCCCAGGTCCTGCTCACCCATGTAGGAGACAGGCTGCCTTTCCCTGCAACAGGCATGCCCTTCCTCCTTGATGCCAAGGCAGACTGTGGGCAAACTCTGGGGTTTAACACTGCCTTTTCCCAAAAGAAAAGACAAACATTTGGGGTCTTTTTTGAGATTTCCACCTTAGAGAAAAAAAAAAACAAAAACAAACAACAGACACTTTGCTATTAAGAGCCAAATTAAAACAGTATTTTCAGAGAGGCTACTCTTCCTGAGGCCAACAATCTCAGCCAGAATGTAGGAGTAGTCACTTATAAACTTAGCAAAGTGAGATAAGCAGAGCAAATAAGGCTTTTTCAAGGTGTTACTCTGCCATTTTAAAACACTAACAACCACCAATATTATTATGCTTAGCCTACAAAATGACTGGCAAACCGGATATTACTGAGTGCCTGTATGATCACATCCATTATGTGTATCGCCTCCTCTAAAAGCTCTGTCCCCATCCCCTTCCACATTTCATCCTCCCATCCCATACTCAGCACAATTCAAACAATTCTCCTTTAAAATCTCCTCTTAATATTTAGCATGAACTCTAACCAGTTTAAAATGTCACTTGAGAAATAACACTGTAATGCCCGCCTGCCTCAGGAACCTGCAAAAAAATTTAAAACTCCTAGCCCAAGAGCAGTTAACAATACTGTAATAACTGCTCTATATAACAATAAATATCAGCTTTCCAACCTGTACGATGCATTTCTTGAATCTGCATTTGAGAGAGTAAGAACAGGAATGAAAAAAGGCAGGAAAAAAAACAAGAAATGCCAAACTCTCCAAGTAAAAGTAGCTCCACGAGATTTGCTATGACCTGAAATACACCCATCTGCTGAAGGAAGAACACTAAAAAAAATTCATTAGCACATCTGGAATACCAACATTTAGGTGACTATAAGGAATAACTACTTAAAAGCTGCCATATGCACATCTGTTACAAGGAAGGAAATAAAGGTTGGTGGCAATGATCACCAGATGAGGGTTGATCTCAAAGCTCTGAGCATACACCAAGTGCCATTAACCTTCATGAAACATTTTCAGCTTCCACACATTTGGACCACTACCTGCCGGCCTTACTTTGGTTATTCTGAAAGACTTGTAACAGAAATATTGAATTTAGCTCTATGAGTTTGTTATTAAAAAAAAAAAAAAAAAAAAAAGATTATGTGTTCTTCATTGCTGTTTTCTGAAGACGAGTAACACCGTAAGTATTGCTAGGTCTGCAAACATTTGTGGCTAAGACTGAATGCCACAATATAATACACATCCCTTATCAACATTCTATGCTTTGCTGTTTTGATGGTTTATTTTAATAGTCTTTTCTTCTCACATACTTAAAGCACTGCAACCACAGACTGCTTTGCAAAGGGCTACACGCTTGTTTTTAAAGGCTAGAAATGCCTCTCATACCATTCAGCCCATTCATATGATTCATCACAAGATCACATTATTTAACACAAAATTCTGGAAGAGCAGGATAAAATATGGAATACTGACCTTTGCGGAAGATATTCAAATCTACAGTTGAAATGGTATTACTGCGTGAGGGCGGCATTCCTGATGTAGGGATGCAATAACTACTGTCAGTGTCTGAAGCAGTGCGATTAATGCTACATGTTTCCACAGGAGATCGATCTGCAGCGTGGTGAGGTTTTGGTGGCCGAGGTGGAGGAATATCTGGAATAGTCTCCAGTTTTGAAGTCTGAGACAATGTTCCCTCTGGAAAAGTTCGTGGAATCTGGTAAGTACCTCCAGGTGTGGGGGGAATGTCATAGCTAATGGAGATGTGTCTCATCTGTGCATCTAATGAAGATGTTGCTGATGGGGTATTGAAAACATGTTGCTCTCCTTCTGCATCAGTCCCAGATGGAGACGCTGCCTTCGGTAAAACATCCTGTGAATAACTCCTAGGCAGGTTATAAAGGCTGCAGTCTGCCAGTGTCAGTCCAGTACGAGAAGGAGGAGAGTCGTAGACACCTTGCTGCTGAAAAAAGCCATTCACAGCATGCTTGCTCGCTGACGGAGGAGGGTTTTTGTGGGAGGGCACGTTATCATTGCAGTCTGTTTCAGAAGAGCTGGATTTTGCCGAGTCAGCATGAGATCTACACATAAATCAGATTGTAAGATTAAAATGTTGATGAACATACAAAGAAAAACAAACATTATGAATAATAAACAAAACATTGAAAATGTAAACAATTATCAGTCTCTTCCAGTCCTTTTTTTAAGGATCCTAAGTAACTATATACACATAAATCCAAGCACATGAAACACATAACACAATTGTGGAGCTTTAGCAGCAGTTAAACAACAAGTTTATGTTTCATAAAGCAAGTGACTTAAACAACACCAATTTGGGGCAGAGTTTGTTGGGGGATGGGGGATTTTTTAATTTATATTTTTTAACCCATGTTGCAAACTAGCAGTACTTTAATGGCACTGTTAAAGGCAAAAATAATACACAATCCTTGGGTTTACAGAATTTGCTAGTTCTAATCAGTATGCAAAAATGTTAGAGGAAAAAATACTGCTGCAACACCCTTATGTTCATACTTGAGGTTACCTACTGGCCATAAAAAAAAAAAAAAGGTTTGAAAAACATAAAGGAGAGAAAGGAATAGATAAGAACAGAAATAGGAGAAAGATAGCATGTTTAGGAATGCCATCCAGAGGGACCTCGACACACTTGTGAGGTGGGGCTGATGCCAACCTCATGAAGTTTAACCACGCCAAGTGCAAGGTCCTACAGCTGGGTTGGAGCAATCCCAGGCACAGCTACAGGTTGGGCAGAGAAAAGATTCAGAGCAGCCCTGTGAAGAAGGACTTGGGGGTGTTGGTTGATGAGAAAATGAACATCAGCTGGCTTCAGTGTGCGCTTGCAGCCCAGAAAGCCAACCGTATCCTGGGCTGCATCAAAAGGAGCGTGACCAGCAGGTTGAAGGAGGTGATCCTGCCCCTCTACTCTGCTCTTATGAGACCTCACCTGGAGTATTGTGTGCAGTTCTGGTGTCCTCAACAGAAAAAGGACATGGAACTGTTGGAACAAGTCCAGAGGAGGGCCACGAGGATGATCAGGGGACTGGAGCACCTCCTGTATGAAGACAGGCTGAGGAAGTTGGGGCTGTTCAGCCTGGAGAAGAGAAGGCTGCGTGGAGACCTCATAGCAGCCTTCCAGTATCTGAAGGGGGCCTATAGGGATGCTGGGGAAGGACTCTTCATTAGGGACAGTAGTGACAGGACAAGGGGCAAGGGGTTAAAACTTAAACAGGGGAAGTTTAGATTGGATATAAGGAGGAAGTTCTTTCCTGTTAGGGTGGTGAGGCACTGGAATGGGTTGCCCAGGGAGGTTGTGAATGCTCCATCCCTGGCAGTGTTCAAAGCCAGGTTGGATGAAGCCTTGGGTGAGATGGTTTAGTGTGAGGTGTCCCTGCCCATGGCAGGGGGGCTGGAACTAGATAATCTTAAGGTCCTTTCCAACCCTAACTATTCTATGATTCTTTGGGGTGTGTGTAATTCACAGGATCTATGTGCAAAAGAGTGTTTTTTTCCTTGAATGTGAATTAAGGCAGTGTTGTTAGATAAAACCGCACAGCAGTTATCCTTTTATTTCTCTGGAAATTCTATCTTTTATGAGAATAGCACTGCAATACTGGCACTAACCAGTACCAGTAAACTTCCATGGAAAGTAAACACATTGCACTTACCCCCCTCCCTAGCTTCCCCAGTTACCTTGCTTCAGGCAGGGAAATTCAAGAAATTCTGTTACCAGTCTGACTCCTTGCTTAAATGAAAGCCAAGACAGTGGCAAAATACTAACACAGTTGTTAATGCAGTCCATACACTTTTTGATCAATCATACCATATTTCCTGTTTTCATTACCACAGCACAATACCAATGTGTTAATTCATACACACTTATGTAAATATTTTAGCATGCGTGTGCATCAATGAATAGCTGCTATACAGCTCTTAATAGGCTCTATTAAGCAAATGGACCATGCAGTTCACAGAACTTCTGAGGAATAAGACACCTAAAATTCAACAGCATAACTGCCACAAGAAGTACTTTTTCCTCTTAAGAGGCTCTCTACCTCAAAGTGATCACAACCAGAATTCATTACTCAAATTTCAATTTGGCAACAAGATCACACAAAACTTCACTTCTCAGGGGACAGCTGGATTTGTCTCCATGGGTTCTGGCAACCTGAGGAGAAAGGAATCCAGTTTAGCTATTCATTTAGGTTTCCTTGGCAGTTACTGGAGAAATGGAGACTGCATGAAACACAATCTGTTCTTCCTAGATATCCATCTAAACCTGACGAATCACTCCCAAAGTGCCTCTCTGACAGCTATCAAGGGAGCCCATGTGATTACCTTAGACTGGGCATCTGCAGTAAAGAAAAATGTCATTCACCTAACCAACTGATTTTTGTTCTGTTTAATAGCAAAGATACAATATCTATCAGTCCAAATGGCTTATGAGAGCTCTTCTCCAGCTTTAATTTTATCAAGTTTTTTTTTACTGGCTTGTTAATAGTTTTTTTCAGGGTTTTTTTTTTTTGCATTTTGTTGTTTGGTTTGGTTTCTTTTTTTTGCATGTGTGTGGTTTTGGTTTGTTTTCACTAGAAAAAGTACAATAATTTTGCTGTGGTTATTATTTTCTACACTGATCTGAGTTCTGTCTCACTGGTTGGAACTGGTTTCTAGGTGACTTTGAATACTGATCTACATTTAGTTTGCCAGACCCAAAAAAAGGATGGATTGTTCTCATTAAGTATTTATCCTTGGCACAACTGAGGAAGTGAGAGTTCCTACAATCCTTATGATGCTGACCATGAAGTATATCTTGTTTGCTAACAGTTTACTTACTTTACCTCACTATTGAACCACTGGCAGTTCAGCACACTTGCAAAAAATAGAACACATAGTACAGGAGGGACTACATGAGATTACAGAGTACATAATAAATTGTGAACATACCGTGTGACTAGTAACACACTGAGTTTAGCCCCTGCTTTAGCCCTTGCTCTTTACTTGAAGGATTCATTCAGGAGTTCCTCACTTCTTAGATGTACTCTTCTGGTTCTGTGATATTCATTCAGACCAAAGTCTCAGCAAAAGTCACATGTGTTTTATATGAGCAAGTGTGGCAAGGATTGTGATCTACATTTTATATGCTGTAAAAATAAACTGGGCAGTCTAGAGAAGCTGGACACTGTCAGTCAATTGTAGAATCAAAATTGTTAGTTCCAGTTGACTAGGATATACTTGGAAATGAGAAAACATTCAAAACTACAGAAATAAACACTATATTTATCTTACAAAAACATGCAGAGGCTATAACCCAAGTTCAGAATGCAACAACAGCACATGTACAATGCCAGTACTTGGGGATTACCCATGATATGCAAGCAACAAATGCTGGCATTTTTAAATTTAGGAGTTTTCCTGTGTCTAAGCAAATGCTGCTGCTTCTCTCTTGAGCACAAGCACTTGTAAAAACGTAAGACTTTCAAAAACCATGACACATGAGGCAGCCAGGCCTGTTATTTGGCAACAACTTAAAATTTCTCATTATAAGAGGGCATTTCTGATTTAATTCATTATTTTAAAAGTAATCTTTCGGAATCAACTTCTTGGTCTATTGAAATAGTTTTCAAAATATGAATGGGCTCTAACCAACCTGAGTTTGAAAGGCCAAAAATTTGAAGGCATTCTGAAACACGGACCAAGAAAGCAATTTATGCCAAATAAAGACAGGGAACTCTGCATGTGAAGTTTAACTGGTTTTCAAAGTCAGTATTAACCGCTGATCATGATAGGAACACCATGCACAATTTTGAAGATGTACAACACATAGCTGATTCCTGTTACCTCAAGGTTGGGACTGGAGTTCAGGGACTGACTTGACTCCTGATTTTTTTAAAAGAAGGATTTCAGATGCAAGATGCTTGGTGACTTCTGCACAAAGTTTCAGCTAACTTTCTTTTCCACACATACTTCAGAACAGTTCAACACAAAAAATCAACTGTTTTCAATATTCCATTAACAATTGGTTATTAAGATAAGGATTGTTTTTTACACCTCAGTTTAAAATAATGGCAAAGTTGGATATAACACAATGAAAACACCTCACTATTTATAAGCAGAGGATGACTGTGACATGAATTCAGTGTTATCACATGCTAGCATTACATGACTGCAAATTCTGCTAAATGACCCAACTATTCCTTACTCAGAGCTTGGACTGGACACCTCTTTACACACATTGAGATGACTGTAGAGCCTGCTGAGCTACAAGAACTGGATGTGAACACGACTGGCAAGAGGTGGGATACTGAGGCAGAGGGAGCCCAATAAGAAGCCTGTCTCCACATACCAAAAAATACTTGTTGACAAGGACTCGGGGAAAAAAGTTTTTAAAGTGTTTTAGTCTGAGAAGTAATCATCCCATTTTTGATTATGCTGTAATTCAGTCTGGCTTAACCACTCATCCTTTTAAGATGATTCTTTTCCCATTTGCAGGAATCGATATGACCAATTAAACAGAATACTATGAAGAAAGTGGCAGCAGAACTGCTCGTGTGAGCCAGCAACCTGGGGCAGCAACAAGAAGCATAGTAAACATGTGACTAGATAGATAAATAAATAAAAAGCCAGCTCTGTTTCCATGGATGCCGAAGTTACACAGTTTTTCTGTTAAAACTCACAGAACACCATGCAAGACGCATCTCAAACAAACAATATTTTCAGGCAAGTTAATGGCTCTGTGATTAATTTCTCACACGCATTCCAAGAACATCTACTGTTCACTCACTGCAGTGGAATCTTTTTACTTTCAAAATCTTCCAATAGCAGGTATTCCTGCCCTTCTTCTGAGAGAAAGGGTGACCCTTGGCTGGTTCATACACACAGGAAAGATGAGGAAGACAGCATTTAGTATTCCAATACACCTCTCAAATAAGCCAGAACATTAAGGGGGTTGGAAACTGTCTTTGGCTGCATTTTCTTATTTAGAATTCAAATACAAACCTTCAAATCTCACTAAATGCTGCAGTCCAACAATACTTTTTCTCAAGTCAACAGTGATCAGAGCACAAAACTATTTTAGACAAAATACAGCATGATTATTACAGCTGTAAATTGCTGTGCCCGAGATACTCTCACAACAGCACATGCTACGTTCCGTGACACCATTAATGAAGCATTTCAAAATTAGGTCTTAGTTCTGAAACACCACAATTCTTAAAGATTTCTAGAGAGGCAGTTTGGATACTTCCAAACTATGTTCCACAGTTACCTGCCTCACCCGGCAAAGAACCACAAAGCCTTGAAAAAAAAAAAAAATCCCAGATTACCTATGAAGCAACATGCAAAATTAGAACAGAAGAGTTTCCTCTTGGCAACTCCAAAGTCTAAAGGGAAAAGTGATAGAAATAAACTACTGTTTATTTCAAGTATTGTTACTACTTGAGCAACAATACTTGCCTATTTCATTACATCTGTTAAGCTTTGCACTTTACACTAAGGAAAAGAGGTTGTAGGAAATACTGATAAATTGTACCAAGTATGAAAATTAACAGGAAAGCGATGCAACCACTTAATTTTTAATGCACCTGTAAGGATGTGGACTGGGGTATTACACAGTGTGCCCTCTAACTGATCATCTTAGTAACATTGCTACACAGACACACAAAGCTCTAATTCCTTAGGAAAAGGTCTATATCCCCTATACACTGTCCCAGATCCAGGAGAACACCTACTGTACCATGAAACATAAACAGCCCTTTTAGGTGGAACTGAAACTCCAGCATTACTATTATTCTGAATTTTCATTATTACAGCCTTCTTAATAAAGGGACATAGCTATTTAGTGAATTTAGTTAAACATAATACACTAAGCCCACACAATTTCCCAGTAATCACAATGCCAATGTTGCACTGCTTTCAAATATTCCTATAAAAAACATCATTTATTTAAACAACCTCTACACTCCCAAAGACTTTGTTCAGTTTTTTCTCAGCTCCCTTGGCATTTTATGTCTCCTAGACCTTATGCCTTCTGAACACCCAAATACCTTCTCTCCTGTGTCACCAGTGTCTTCCTCAAGAAATCTTGCAGGCTACCTGGATGCTACACCTTGCCATGTTTTGCGTAAGGAGACCAGGAAAGGGGACCCCTTCTACTTAACCCTTATTTACTCCTCCTACTTAATCCATATGTCACACAACTGTCAAACTTATGTGAGAAGGTCAGTTATACATCCCAGCCTTAATCATTGCAAAAAACATGCTTCATGTGCTGGTGTTACAAATACATTCTGTGCCCATCCCTTGCAGAAGCAAACAGGCAGACACATTTCTCATGAGCCAGGGTGCCAAAATGGAAAGTCAAGATTTCTCTGCCAAGCCATTCAGGAAACAATACTACTGGCAGGAACGGTGAACATACCTTTCAGGCACCATCAGCTTCTAAACATCACTAATCACTTGAACTTTTAACACTGAAAAAGCAGCTACTGGGTTTCTCCTTCTCTTGCAGGACACTTTGGGGCATGCTGTCCTGCCTATAACCTGCACATTCCATGCTCTGGGGAAACTGGAGGCTCATTTCTCTATTTTATAAGAAAGATTTTAAAGGGTGGATACTTTTCTACCGTGCAATCATCAGTAAACAGAGCAGGAAACTCCGCAGGCACAACAGAGCAAGATAAAAAATGCCAGAGAACGAAGAGCACATGGCACAGGTAAAACTGGAAAAGCATCAAGGTGTTGATGAGGAAGGCACCACAACTAAAAGATATGGCCCTGAGGGAGTACATGAAGTACTCATGCAAACATTTTCAAAGGAATCTTTCCTCAGCCTCCCATGTACTTATCTGCAATTGCAAAAAGAATATGACATTTTGTGTTTAATTTCCTGGAAATATCCCAGCAGATTTTATTTTAAATTGCTGCAGGAAAGAAGCTTGCCAGACAGATGTATAAGTTTCTCCCACAGAAAATTTAAGGTTGGAAGGGAAACCTCTGGAGATTATCTGGTCCAGCTCTTCCAATACTTCTAAGCAAAGCCAACTTCAGAGTAAGGTGAGGCTCCTCAGGAGCTTGTCTAGCCAAGTTCATTTGCGGTTGTTTTGTATGCTGGGTTTTTTTTTGATAAATCTCAGAAGATGGAGATTCCACCAAGTGCCTGGACAGCCTGCTTCAGGGATAGACACCATGTTCTATTCTGAAAAACCATAGCGGTATTTCCCAGGTAGCTACCATAAAAGTAGTATCCTCTGATGCAGGAGATGCTGTACATCTATTTAGTTAGAAGCATCAGCTGGAGGAATAACTATACTTTTAATTCAGTAGAAGTTCTCAATTCTTTCCTTAAAATTTCCTATTGCACACTTCTCTGGAGAACTAACCGTACGGTTACTCTTCATTTAGTAAGAAATAAGGTTTATTGAAGCTTGTTTCTAAATCTCTGTTGTTTGGAAGAAGTTAAAATTTAGGAAACAGAAATTAAGTGGTTTAAGTCTCATACATTCTAAAATGTCATAAAATAATTGTCTTTTAACTCATGCTTGAGTGTCTGAACCATGTTAGTAATAGTCAACAAATGCCATTTGAGGATTGCTATTTTCAGATGTGGTAATCTGGCAGGTGATGATAAATATCAGCATGTTTTAACTGAGTCCCTTCCATGAAAGCTTTAACTGGGAAAACTGGAACACTAAATCGCAGAAGGGAGAAAGGCTAAATTTCTCCAGCTTCTTCTAGTCCTTGGCTGGACTAAAGACACCAGATTGTGTTAAAGAAAGGGTACTTATCTGCTCTGTGCCACGTATCACTACAATGAAATTCTTGGAATCACTGCATTTATCTGACATTTCGTATCAGCAACTTCTGTCTGCACTTTTCAATAATGCAGCATGGGCCTAGCACTGATCAAACAACTTACTATTGCTGCAAAAAGTTCAAGCATAGAAACAAAAGAAGCAAGGAGTTACAGGCAGCTTCCCCCCCCCCCCCGATATGTGCACCCAAATGTTCAATGACTCAGCAATAAAAAAGTGCTTTTAACCAAATATTCTTAGCCTGTAATACAAATGAGTGTTTTTCGATTTTTTTTTTTTTAAAAAAAAAGGTCACTTACCTCATAGGCTCAGGTTTTTTACTTTGACAGTTTATTAGTAGTAGGTAGTCTTGAGGATCTTCTTGACCAGAGGAAGACTCCAATGGGGGGATGTTAATAAGCTGATAGGGGGGAGGTAGGGAAGATTCTGCTTGCATGGAAGGTGGTGAAGCATTGATGGGCAAGGGTAACTCAGCAGATGGTTGTAAAGAACTGACCGGTGGCTTCACAGCATCTGCAAACATATAAGCAAAGCATTCTTTTTAGAGTGAATAGAGTCTTACATTGCTACATAAAAAGTTATTGACAGAGGATGAGAAAAGTCAGGGGTTTAATTCAAAACTGTAAAATCAGTGGCTATAAGAACATTTGGATAGTAATATTTTTCAGAGTATTTATACTTATATATATCATATATAATATCTATATTTTTTCAAACTGTAATCAATTTCCTAGGTATACCTTGGAACTAGAGGTTATGCCTTATTTAATGACTGTTTTCCAGACACAGAAAGAAGAAAGATGCTAACAGCTGCAGTCAGACAGCTAAGAACACAAATCTGTTTTAATCAAGGGCAGACGAAGGCCCATAGGTTATTACTTGAATATGGTAACCTGAGTCAGCACTTGCATGTATTCATCCGTTTTTGACTAAGGTCACTTCAGCATTTGAGATTAGTCACCAGTTAAGAACTGGCACCTCTCAAGATCTAAAAGCAACAGGAAAAACACTGCTTTTGCAATGGAAGAGCCCTCACAACTATAAAAATAATGCAGAGATACAATAGAGGTACCATATTCCACTAAGCCCCCATCATTACATACCCCAGATTTTTATTTTAGTGCAACAAATGAAGTAGTTGTGGTTGTTTGGTTTAGTTTGTGGGATAGGGGGGAGAGAGGGGAAGGAGAGAGGAGGTGTTTTGTTTTTTAAATAGTCTTTAAAATTCTTACCCAATTCCTACTTATCTGTATTCTAGAGTACTTCATTTTTTCCTTCCAAATACATGTATCCTGACTATTAAATTACCTGGGAGACTGGAAAATATTGACTGGCAAACATTAAATGATCATTTCACTTTTTCCTTGTAATGATACATTGACTAAGACCAACATCATTAAGCAAATTGTTCCTCAATTATCAAGGCTCCCTTGTACTTGCAACTCACTGTACATTCCAATTTGCACATCCCACGAATGGACACTTCTTATTAGCATTGCTTAAATGAACATATTATTATCCAATGCAAGCTGCTCCTGTTAGACTTACAGGGTAATGCCCTAACCAATTAACTTCATCCAGCTTCTCCTTCCCAGAACTATCCTGGGAAGAACCAGATGAGCAGACCAGAACACAGCCCTCCTGCTTCCAGTTCTGTGTACACTAGGTACAAGTGATTTAAACATGGAAACAGGAACAGCAGTACTTGCTTTGAACTCCCATAGCACTTACACAGGCTCAGAAATTAAAATCCCACCACACCCATGTGGGTGGAAGAAGTCTAGGTGTATGAAAATTCCTCAACTCAACCTACCTGAAAAGGTAGGATAACCTAAAAAAGTTTTTAAAAGCTTGTGCCTGACCTATCCATCAAACTAGTTAGAAGAACAAAGGCAAAACCAGACTGTACCCACATACAAAAATGTTTTCTTTATTACATGCTAAAAATATTAAAACATGGACAATTTTCTATCATTTAGGAATTTCAAGAGCTTGGAGGAGACCATTTGAAGCACCTACAGATATTCCTTCATCGCCTAAAAATGAGGCTCAAAAGCAGGAACAGAGAGGTAGCTGAATAGATCTACTAGGTATGGATTTCTTGCTCCTAGCAAAGAGGTAGTGGGAGAAAGGGCAGCAGCTTTTTCTGTCTTGTCCCCTCCAGAACTGAGAAAAGCAAGTAAAGTTATTGATGAGCAAAAGTGGAGCAGATGGGTTTCCTACTGAATACACTATCATTCTTTGGCCACACTTACAAGATCCTCAAGAGCTCTGGTGTACAACAGTCCCCACACCTGTTCTTTGTCTCTGGATATGCATGACCTTCACGTCACTAGATTTGCTTGGTGCCAAGTTCACACCAGGGGAAAAAAAGAAATCAAACAGGATGTCCCTGCAGCTTTCAGGGAAGATGGGTGTGTCAATTTAGACCACATGTAGTCAGGAGATCTCGACAGGTACATAGTAAGATGCATGCCTACATGAGGCTGATGCATTTAAACGGACCACACACTAGCATTTCCAGGAAGAGTAAGAAGACTCAATGGTAACTTTCCAGGGAAAAATAAAATCAAGATGCTTGAAAAAGAACTGATGTATCCACCATGTTTGGAGAAAGAAAGCGTTACTTTCTTGGGGGAGTAAGAAAAAAGTGTGTGAATGTGTGAAAGACATTAAATGCTGCATATAACCTGTAATTGCTGAAAGGAGGCAAGGTGGTGAAGACCATTAGGCTAATTATACTGGCTCAGATCTGTAGCCTCTGAAGCCCACAGTGCCATCTCCAACTGTGGCCTGTTTCAGACAGGCTGAGCAGAAGCAGCAAGGCAAGCGTGCCACACTGCCTTCCGCTTCTGGGGCTCCCCAGCTTTGGGCACCCCAGGGCAGAGGCTGCATCCACAGTCTATGCTGTCCAGCCACTAACAAACCTCTCTAAATTTGTCCTACCTCTTTTGAGAACATTTATATTTTTGACCTCTACCATCCTGTGGCAGTGAATTCCACACCTTATTACGTGTGGCATGAAAAAAAAACTTCCTTTTATTGTAAACCTGGTGCCTGAGAGTTTCACTTGATATCCTTAAGCTTCAATCTTTTAGAGGAATAAAGAACATCTGCCTCCTATTCATAATCCCCATTCCCAACTTTACATAACTTTGTCACTGCTTTAGTGAGTTGGTGCTGCTCAATTTTTCTTGGTACAGAGCCATTTCATTGCAGATCTGGTTTCCCTTCACCTTTCCTAGCTCTACCAATTCCTTTCTGAGAAGGGAAACTAAACTTTTGCATAAAATGTGCAAAAAAGAAAAAGCAAGCCTGGGACACTTACTGATTTACAAAGACACAAAACCAACTCATTCTGTTCGTATCCTAACCATTTGCCCTTGATTGTTACCGAGTATTGAAGGTGACACTGTCCCAGTGTCCAGAAAGTTCACGATCTGTTCTCCGAGCAAGGATTCAGAGCCCATTAATGTTAATGTATCATTAGGGATACTTCTCTTGTGATGAGAAGCCTCATTTATTTTGACACAGATACCACTTGACAAAATCCCCAAGTCCTCTTACAGATCTGCTGTGGGGTATTTTTGTATGTAGACTTTTTTTTTTGCAGTGGATAAGAGCACTGAACTATTACAATACCAAAGTTCTGATCTGAAATTCATCTTCAAATAGGCATTTTATACATGTTAAATAACGTAAGCTAATGCCTGAATTAAAGAGCAAAGCACTTCACTGCTCTTCACTGCTGGGCTACTTCTTACCTGCTTTACACATTCCAGCTATTTCAAATTTGACTACGAAGAAAACAGCACTGTTAATGACTTTCATCACTGAGCAAATGAATGCTGTTTGCCTATCCGTATGCTCTCAAATATTCTCTTTAGCCACGTACTTCAGAAGCTGATATGAAGGAATGTTTCTCCCAGCAGCCTATTATGATTTCAAAGAGCATAATCATCAACTTGCTCCACTTTGGACTAGCAGACTTTTAGGGAAGGGGTCATCTGCACACCAAAGAGTGTTACAAGTCGTTTGGTTTGTTCCCAGAGCTCAGACACTCGGACTGCTTTGAAATAACTGAGAGCTGGAAAAACATTCAGAATATTTACCATGCAAACAAGCGCAACAAGAATCCTATTTTGCTTTTATAATTCCCCGCATCCAGTACAGCTAGAACAAACAGCTTTCTCAAAACAGGGCAAGAGTTTTATCTTTTCTCAGTTGGTTTGTTAAGAGCAGATACAGGCATCATCCTTTGCTTTTTCCTCATAGCCATTTTGGTATTTGCCTCACTAATAAAACAATTATAGGATTAATGAGGCAAAAAGAATATTTTCTGAAAAAGAATAATAAAAGGCTCCCCTCTCTTCCTCCTTAACTATAAAAAGCTTCTTTATTCCACATGTTCCTGTATCTGAAAAATCCAGACGATTTAAGTGTAGGAGTTTACATTAAGGGTTGGGTTTGTGTTTTTTATGAGAGCAAAATTTAATTCCTTTCTGCATAATGATAAATAGTTTCTTAATATTCTAATTATGTTAATACTCAAAATATTCTCACAGTGACCAAAACACAGAAGCCTCATTACAGCAAGCATTTCTTTAAATGTCAAAATGGGAATCCAAGTAAAAAAACAAAAACAAAAACAAAAAACCCAACCAACCAAATAAACAAAAAAAAACCACCCCCCAAAAAAAACACACATGATTTTCCCATTCTAACTGTGAATCGGCAAGTGATATGTAATCACATGCTCTTACTATTCATTAAAACAACCAGAGGCCAACAAAGTATTAGAACAAAAATTTACAGATACAACAGTGGAAGCCATAAGAAAAAAAAAAAACAAACCACAACTTCTTCACTTTAATCCTTAACAGGACTTTTTTCTACAAAGATGTAAGTCTTTTAAGTCATTACTTGTGCTGCTTCATGTAACGAGATACATCCCGAAATAAGTGCTGCAGTTTTCTCTAACGTCAGCTTCTACATGATCTCAAGTAAAAGATCATGGAATCAAAGGGTCACATGTCTGCATGTGCACACACAGAGCGCGACAACGTGTACACTGACAGGCAAAGACAAACACGCACTTGCCTCATTCACACACTTGACTCAATAGATGTGAGCCAGATCCAGCCAAGAAGATGCACAGACACATTAGTCTGGGTTTGGTTTTCAGCATCAGTGATAAACTTACAATCAATCTGAAAATCATGCAGTGACCTCAATTCTGAACCTTTCTGCTATACCCAGAGAAAATCCTTTTAATTACTTTAATAAACATCTGGGCATTTTGCAAGTTTGTTTCTTAGTTTAATATATTCTCAAAAGTATCTTTTTTTTTTTTTTTGAAGAAACACAAGATAGCCTATTTAAAGAACACTAACAAAGAATTCAGCAGTTGCTTGTTGTATATTATGCTCAGGACAAGCCTCCCTCCCACATCCAAACCAGAAATGTGGCTGACTATTTCAAGTTCCCATCACATGCTGAAGTTTCTGCCTTCCAGAGCTCACATCTAAAACTTAATGCTTACTATCTGCAGTTCATATGTAATTTTAAGCTATACATTTTGTTACCCATTTAAAATTACCAAAAGCATTTCCACTCAGAATTTCATCCCCCTCTCCACCTGCAAGTTTCTTTTGAAGACAGTTCATTCAAACGTGGGGAAAAAAGGAAACATCTGTAGCCTGTTCTCTCCATCTTCAGATAGTACACAGGCTGGGTAATGCAGCAAAAAATAATCAAGGAGTCCTGTTACAGACAAACTTCTGTAGGTGCTTATGAAGAAAAACAGTGCAGCATACCACATTAAAATATTTGGGGAAAAAGGCCCAGAGCTCTTCTCACTGAACAGGCTGCTCTACCCACACGGTGAGCTTAGCCAGCTGGGGCTGCAGCACACTGTCTGGAACCATAGGCTGCACTTCAGAGAAGTTTTCAGTGCTGCATGTACTGCTTCACAGCACCTCACGACTTGAGAGCCACCAATCTGCAGAACTGCTTTCCAACCCACCCTCTTGCAAACCTCTTCTCCTAGCAACTTATCAGGTGATGTTAAGGCCACAAAAGGTGTCCAGCAGGAACCAGGGAAAATCAAGTTAATTGCCTAGGTATATTAGTTTAGTTTTCCTCAGGGAAGAGTAGGGCCACCTCCTCTATGAGTCCTTGTCACATGCAGCTGGCAGCTTAAGGTAATAACCCCAAACACTCCTGACAGTAAGTTACATCTTTTTAATATATGCATTTTTTCCTCACATACTTGTAAGGGAAGACCTACTCCTGCAGATTTTGTGCTCTATTCATCACTACCTCACCCATCCGTCCTTTAACCACATCATCTGAAGTCAAAGACTCTTAATCTTCTCTGTTGTCTTCTCCTTCGGATAACAGGCAACAATTATTTCAGCTTTCCCTCCCATGACTCAGCTCTTTAGCCACCACCTACCACCTCTACCAAACCACCTATGCCAAACCTCTGTTTTTTCTCCAGTCCCTTTTCTTCTAATTTTCATGTTCTTCTACAGTTTTAGAATCATAGAATCATAGGATAGTTAGGGTTGGAAAGGACCTTAAGATCATCTAGTTCCAACCCCCCTGCCATAGGCAGGGACACCTTAAACTAAATCATATCACCCAAGGCCTCGTCCAACCTGGCCTTGAACACTGCCAGGGATGGAGCATTCACAACCTCCCTGGGCAACCTATTCCAGTGCCTCACCACCCTAACAGTAAAGGATTTCCTTCTTATATCCAACCTAAACTTCCCCTGTTTAAGTTTTAACCCGTTACCCCTTGTCCTATCACTACTGTCTCTAATGAAGAGTCCCTCCCCAGCATCCCTATAGGCCCCCTTCAAATACCGGAAGGCTGCTATGAGGTCTCCACGCAGCCTTCTCTTCTCCAGGCTGAACAGCTCCAACTTCCTCAGCCTGTCTTCATACAGGAGGTGCTCCAGTCCCCTGATCATCCTCGTGGCCCTCCTCTGGACTTGTTCCAACAGTTCCATGTCCTTTTTCTGTTGAGGACACCAGAAGTGCACACAATACTCCAGGTGAGGTCTCACAAGAGCAGAGGAGAGGGGCAGGATCACCTCCTTCGACCTGCTGGTCACGCTCCTTTTGATGCAGCCCAGGATACGGTTGGCTTTCTGGGCTGCAAGCGCACACTGAAGCCGGCTCATGTTCATTTTCTCATCAACCAACACCCCCAAGTCCTTCCCCGCAGGGCTGCTCTGAATCTCTTCTCTGCCCAACCTGTAGCTGTGCCTGGGATTGCTCCAACCCAGGTGTAGGACCTTGCACTTGGCATGGTTAAACTTCAATGAGGTTGGCATCAGCCCACCTCACAAGCATGTCAAGGTGCCTCTTGGATGGCATTCCTTCCCTCCAGCCTATCAACTGAACCACACAGCTTGGTGTCATTGGCAAACTTGCTGAGGGTGCACTCAATCCCACTGTCCATGTCAGCGACAAAGATGTTGAACGAGACCGGTCCCAACACCGATCCCTGAGGGACGCCACTCGTTACTGGTCTCCAGCCAGTGGTCAATTGAGCCATTGACCACAACTCTTTGCGTGCGGCCATCCAGCCAGTTCTTTATCCACCGAGTGGTCCATCCATCAAATTGACGTCGCTCCAATTTAGAGACAAGGATGTTGTGTGGGACAGTGTCGAACGCTTTACACAAGTCCAGGTAGATGACATCAACTGCTCTACCCCTGTCCATCAGTTCTGTAGCCCCATCATAGAAGGCCACCAAATTGGTCAGGCAGGATTTCCCCTTAGTGAAGCCATGCTGGCTGTCACAAAGCACCTTGTTGATTTTCATGTGCCTTTGCATGCCATCCAGGAGAATCTGCTCCAAGATTTTGCCAGGCACAGAGGTGAGACTGACTGGTCTGTAGTTCCCTGGGTCATCCATTTTCCCCCTCTTGAAAATGGGGGTTATATTTCCCTTTTCCAGTCATCAGGAACTTCACCTGACTGCCGTGATTTCTCAAATATGATGGCCAGCGGCTTCGCAACTTCATTTGCCAGCTCCTTCAGGACCTGCGGATGGACCTCATCAGGCCCCATGGACGTTCAGATTTTTAAGATGGTCTCGAACCAATTCCTCTCCTACAGTGGGGGCAAGGTCTTCATTCTCACAGTCCCTGCATCTGCCTTCCAAGACTTGGGTGGTTTGGTCAGAGCCTTTGGCAGTGAAGACCGAGGCAAAGAAGTCATTCAGAACCTCAGCCTTCTCCAAATCCTGTGTAGCCAGTTCTCCCGAGAGCTTCCTGAGGGGGCCTACATTCTCCCTAGTCTGTTTTTTATTTGCTGTGTACCTGTAGAATCCCTTCCTGTTATCTTTAATACCTGTAGCTAAGTTTAATTCTAACTGAGCCTTAGCTTTCCTAACCTGGTTCCTAGCTTCCCAGACAACATCCCTGTACTCTTCCCATGCCACCTGTCCTTGCTTCCACTTATTATAAGCCTCTTTTTTCAATTGAATTTTCCTCAGGTGCTCCTTATCCATCCAAGGAGGTCTCCTGGCCCTCCTCTGCACTTCCTTCTGGCTGGGATGCAACACTCCTGAGCTTGCAGCAGGTGATCCTTGAATATCAACCAACAGTCTGGGGCCCCTCTGCCCTCTAGGGCTGTATCCCATGGAACCTTCCAAAGCAGGTTCCTGAAGAGGCCAAAGTCTGCTCTTTTGAAGTCCAGGGCAGTGAGCTTGCTGCACACTCTTCTCACTGTCCTGAGGATCACAAATTCGAGCATCTCATGATCGCTGCATCCAAGGCTGCCCTGGAGAGTCACATTTCCAATGAGCCCTTCCCTGTTGGTGAGCACGAGGTCTAGCATGGCACCTCTCCTTGTCGGCTCCTCTGTTACTTGCAGAAGGAAGTTGTCTTCTACACAACTGAGGAACCTCCTGGATTGCTTGTGCCGGGCCGTACTGTCCTTAATGAAAAATGAAATCTTGCAACTCTGACAGCATCCTTTCACAGCCTATCCTCACCTTCCTCTGGCCAATTCCACCCTCAAAAAAAAAAAAATCTTGTCTATACAGCTCATTAGCTATCATCTCCCACCTTTATTTCCTCACAGCAACCAACCAAAAAATCCTCCACAATAAGAGATGCCTTTGTGCCACTATTCCCTCTAAACCTACTGCCTCACTTCTAAGATAACAATCCTTATCCAGAGAGTCCCTCTCCTAATGCTTAACTTGATCCTGTCATGTTAGTCTTGCGCACTCCAGGTCACAGTCACACATCCTCCTGGCATGTCAACTTTGAGCTGACTTACCTTCCAGTTAATTACATTCAAGAGACAAGGACAAGTTGACATCTTTTTTATTTAAGTACATAATCTCTATGGCACGACTTCATCGCAGAGACTTTTTCTAAGCTTATTTACCCTGTAACTGCACTTCACACCCCTCCAGAACCACCTTTGTCTAAAAGCTCATACTATTTCTCCTCACTTTTGAGCCCTTTCATGACCAAGGTCTCTAATATTCATCACATGTAATTAAGAGGGTGATTTTGATCTGCTAAGTGTGCCAGCCTTTGTCATCTACTTGTTAAAGCTGTCAAAGGAGAACATTATTTGTCTTACAGGCAGACTCTTCATGCAGGAAAGGCACCCTAAGCACCTCTCATGTCCAGTATTTATCAAAGCCCCCCTGAAAATTTCTTCTCAAAACATCCCAGAGTTCAAAGACAATCCAGCAGCTGAAGCACTAGGACCACTTATCTGTCACAATGGTCAAACGACCTTATTTGCTTTCACTTCTTCTCATGCCTCTAACTCCTATATTGATGCCTTTCATTGCAGATATTCTCAGTGGCAAAGCCTGTTTTCTGTTACACGCTTGTGTTACAGGCAGTGCAGGGGTATCCTGATCTTATACAGAATCTCCAACACTGCATAGCAGCATTAGAGAGAACACAAGGAGTCAGTTAGACTTATGTTCATCCTGCTAGTCAGTAATATTGCACCCAAACTATGATAAACCTGCTGTGCATGTATTATCAGAAAACAATTTAAAAAAAAAGGTTATCTGAAAATAATTTTCCTTTCAAAATGCAGAAGGCATGAGGGGCACATACCAGATAGCAGCTGCTTGAACAGAAATGCTGCTAACTTTGAAAGCTTTGCGTGTGAAGCAAGCTGTAGCTCTTTCAAAGTATGGTCCTTATGAAGAGAAAAACTTTCTTTAAAACATGCAATTATTCATGTAAATGTAACTGTGGATTTCAATGTCTTGTTCTTCCCTTTTTTTTTCTGTTCTTTTGCTTTACTTTGTTATTTCTTCTGGTTTACTTTGTTATTGTTATCTTTATTCAAATGAATACATGCACATAACATGTTTGCATATAGTAAGATTATTTCCTTCTTCCTTTGCTTTGCCAAGAACGCAATTCACTAAATTACAGAAGCATGCAGCTGGATCACGTATAAAACATTCAGCACAGATGTCTACAGAGTTTTAAGCAACAGCTTTCACAGCCTGTGCTTAACTAGCCTTAGAAGGTTTTTATTACATCACTCACTAAAAGAGAAACAAGTTACTACTCTCTTCAGATAACTGATCTATGTCCTGCGTATTACAGCTTTTCATACTTTAAAAGTCAACTCTTCCCTCAGTATTTTCTTCCTGGGAGAAAAAAAAAAAAACCTCCTTCAACTTTTCTTCTCATTGATCACTTAAAAATACATTTTCTCTATTTCCTACCATTCTTTGAACATTTATCCTCATCTTTATGAAAGCTCAGGACACAGTATTTCAGCTGAGGTCTCCACAGCACCAGGCAGAGGAGAAGAGTCACTTCCCATGTCCGTTTAGTCTCTCCAGAATGTCTACCACTTAAGTTCAAAAGGCACAAAATTGAACACTGAACATTTTAACTTCTAAATGACCTATTATATTATGACTTTAGAGGGAAAATATGACTACTAAAAGTGAAGTATGAAACTTGGTGGTAGACCTAAAACCCATGCTCATGTTTAGCTCCCCCCACTTCTGCACATGCATTTTAAAAAGAAAGGTGCTACCGAAATAAGCATTTTACAGCTTCCATTGGGAAGTTCTGCAGCGAGCTTCACTGCGAGCTTCACCTACTCTTTAACTTCTCAAAATAAACTGTAGGTTAACGCAGATTTTTGTAAAGTATGTTTATGACTTGCTCTTCCATTATCTTGTAAAAATAAGAACTTGGCAATAAACAGACATCCAGCAACTGATTTTCCCATTTTCCTTTTTAAATTCCTCCTCAACATTGCATGACATTACCAAACCCGTAAAACAGACAATATGGTCAGTTCCCAGTTAAGTAACGGCACTGGGATAATTCAGACAAAGCTAAAATGCCAACAGTGAAACACACCATCAGAGTATAATGGGGATAAATTACTGATAAAATTGACAGAAGCAAAAAAAAACAGTTCTGGTCCAAACAGCCAGTGAGGGCATAGTTAGTTCTCTTGATATCTGTGTTTCACCTTCAGTTCAACAGATATAACATTAACAGAAAATTAAGGTTTAGTAGTACTCTCAGCAAGGGAAGGCCTCATAAGCCTTGAGGGGACCCTACCTCTCCATTACATTCAATGGACACATGTTCCTTTACGCTCTCACATACACACAAGAGCTATGAGGTAAGCACATTTCCTCCTTATTTGACAGGTTCCTAGTCTGCCCCCAGAACCAATGATTTCTGAGTGCCTCCTGCCCATGGCTGCACTAGTGGTGCACTTTACCCACAAAAGTGTAACCACCTGCCTACCGCTCTCCTGTACCTAACAGATGTTTAGAAAATTGAATACTAATCACATGGCAACTGCTCATAGAAACAGGCAGTGGGCTGTCCCGGTTATGTTCAGGATGTCATGAAAACACACTGGAACTGTCAAAACAAGTACCCTTCACTGAATTTACTATCAAAGTCATAATTAATAGAGTTTTATGACAATATTTTAGCTCAAAACTGCAATAAAGAGAAAGAAAACAGACCCTCTTCAGAAAGCAATAGTATTTTCCAGATACTTTTGAAGTTCTGTCTGGAGTAGAAGAGATACAAGCCCTTTTTTGTCTTCCCTACCTCCCTCAGCCCACAAACCTACGAAAACCAGATATTTAATTTTAGCCCCTTCACTCAGGCATGCTTCATTTATAACCCTCTTACCACTCCTATTTAATCTTTTCTTGGGACTGTGCACAGAGCTACAGCAAGTCATGCAACCCACTAATCTTCACAAGGAATGCAGGAATAAGTAAATAAATAAAGACGTATTCAGGACAAGCAATGGCCACAAGGTATTTGCAGGAATTAAACACACATCCTGTTTTATACAAGCTGCTTTCACACAATGTCTATTTTGGTAGGATTAGAGCTGGGTAGTGCAGGACTAAAAGTTTTTTGGGGTTTTTTTGTTTGTTTCAGACGGTGGGAGGCAGATTTTTTTTCTCTCAGTTGCAAAGCAGACAGAGAAATGGTAATATTAGAAACCTGACATTTTGCACTCATTCCTGTTTGCATAACCATACTTTTTATACCAAATGTAATTCCTTTGGTGATTATGACAATCTTCTGTTTTGCATGATTTTACTTAAAGATTTTTCCTATACTGAGGAAACTCTCAAGGCACTTCATCTGTAACAAATTTTTAGTACCTCCCTCTGTTATGCTTATTTTTTTAAGAGTAACAAGGAGGTTTCATAGCCAATGCATACAAGTTTTAAAACACATACCCGGTAAAGGTAATCATCTGATCTTTTAAGCATTCTTCCCATACATGCTTCACACTTTCTCAGAAAAATAAACCAAACTCTGACAACAGAACTTACCCTCATCTGTAGGGTTGAACCCACAGATATCACAGATACATCGAACCCACTTATTCATCTCCTCCTCGCTGTCTGCTACCAAATAGAAAACTCTGTCTATGGTGTTGATATCAAAAATATAACTGTTTTCAAATTCTTTTTTGTTGAACGTTAATCCAGCATCCACTTGTTGACACAGATTTAAGTCAATAATACGGATAGGCTTCTTGGCATGGTCATTTTTGTAGTATTCCAATACATCTGGATCGCCTGTTAAACGGCCACTGCGAAGTACAAACCATCTCCTCTTCCATGCCTGAAAATTGGAGAGAAAAAAAGGGGAGAAAAATTACTAAGAAGAAAATTAAAGACTGTAAAGACCTTTTCTGTACTGTTTCAGCCTGCAGTGAACTGAGTAAAAGATCAATTAGATTTCTAAGAAATTACACACCAGTTACCTACAGTTAACACAATGTATTTACATATTGTTAGAGCAGTGGACTAGAGGATTAGTGAATTTGTATTTTAAAGTTTATTTCTTCTGTATTTCAGCTGTCTTTTTAAAAAGAGAACACAGACTCAAATCACTGTTTAGAAAATGAGAAAGGATGAATCCAGTAAAGTAAAAAGGGGGGAAGAGACCAGGAAAGGGAAAAAAAATCCCAAACATACACACAAAAAGCTTCTGAAAGAAGCCAATGTAGGCATGGGAAAAAAAAAAAAAGAAACATATCTTTAAGTGCTCCACAGCATCTTGTTTCTGGTATCTGCTGCTTTGGGTTGATTTTAACTCTGAACTTTTCACTGACACTCAATGATACTAATCTGCATTTAGAGAACAGACAATGCACATATCGTATGCTTCCGTCTGTTAGGGGACCTCTGCACTTGTAATATTTCTACGGTAGCACTTCTTCCAGAAAAAACTACATTATTATTTTGGAAACTATTGATGGGAGTAGAAAAAATGACCAAACATTATAGTTCTATCACATAAACACAGCTTCTGTGGAAGGTATATCCACAGAAGAAATGTATTTCACAATCTGGCATATTCTTGTTTTAACAGCCTTCCTGCTACTGCGGAGAGAAAGAAACTGGTCCAAGAGAAAAGCACAACTAAAACGCCTATCTTCCATTTCATTCTCTGTCCCCTGGCATAATTCTTGCCAATGGTAACTCAAAAAAAGAAACTAAAATTTGCATGCAACTGCCCTGCCAGTACCAACAGCAACTCAATTGCCCGACTTAACTGCATTTTGGTTCCTCAGCTCTATCAGCAATACAGAATTCTATGCTATAAGCTTCCATATACGCCAAAAGTCCAGATAATAGGCACAACAGAAGAAACCAGATGTACTGCCATTGCCCCCTAGAAGAACTGTACTGCACACAAAGTCAGAAATGTGAAATTAGAGCCTGGACACAGTGGGAAGACACCACTGTTTTATCCGTTTGTTTTTATGCTTTACAGCAAAGTTGGAGACCAAGGCAAATCAATGCGGTAGCCAAGCCACTGTGTGTTACAATGCAGACTCATACCGTGCCCCAAAGCACCCTCTTTAAGGTTTCTTTAGGATACTCATAGTTGCCAGCAAGTCCTTTGGAAGGACAAAAAGCCCCAACAGAATAAACAAAAAAAAAAAAAAAAAAAAAACAAACAAACAAAAAAAAAAAAAAAAAAACAAAAAAAAAACCCCACAGGTGAGTGAGTTCTGCTTTTGGCCAGTCCTGGCTACATGCAACCAAGGGAAGGAATAAAATCAGCAAGGTTGGTTCTACAAGACGTTAGGACGTGTCTGAATCTTTTCCTAACACGTAGTGAGAAACTCTTGTTTTCAAAGCTACATCCCAGTGTGTAAAGGACATCATTTTCTTGAAGCATGAGAGTATTTCGATTTCATTTTTTACGTAGCCCTTCAAACAAGCTACTGGAAAAAGGACATAAAGGACAAAGAGTGAGAACTACACCACCATCTTCCAGCTCTGAATTAGCACCACCAGCTTTGTGCTAGAGACTCACAAAACCCTCATTGTCAAGCGGGCATGCCTTTTTTGGGTACCAAGCTTAGGAAGCTGTTATGGAAAGATAATACAGAAAACAGGAGAAAGGGAAAAATGCCAGACAGCTCCATTAACATTTGTGATCCATTCTCCAACTACCACAGCTCTAAAAGTTACACGATTTTAAGGTAACTTCTATACTTTATAAACCAAGTATGTTTTTTGCAGTTGTGAGTACAGTAACTGCTTTTAAATACTGAACTCCATGAATCAAGTCAAGGTCTCAAGTAACTGTTTCTACTTAACAGTAAGTTTAAGTGGGTGAGCAATAAAACACAGTAGAACCCCCTCTAATTTACATTTCAAACGTGAATACCTTCTAGTACCACAGCTGATAAGCACTCTTCAACAACAACCCAAAAAACACTAGCAAAGTTTGCTTCCTGTTTCCAATCAAGTGACAACTTAGATGCTAGGATAACAGGAAATTTCAGTATCGGAGGCTCTCTCTCCACCCAAGGTCGATCACAGATAACTGTTATGAACCAAACCACACAAAACTCTGTGAGGTTAAAGATAAAGCAGGTTTCTGAAGCTAGCCTTCAGTCATTCAGATGAAATTTTCAAAGCTTAAGTCAGGAGGAAATTGATTAGAGAGACAAGAGGAATTGAGAAGCACAATGCAATTTGTCTCACAATTTGTATAACAAAAAGTAATAAACTGTGTCAACCAGGCATCCCTCTTCTACAAGTTTATTTCTAGTACTGTGTTAAGGAATGAAAGATTCTTAGCATTCCTAACAATCTCTGTGGAGTATTAATGAATAAACAAGTCTCTTTAAAAAAAAAAAAAAAAAAAATCAGAAAAATCAACCAGCTAACCAGAATTTGTTTTCAGCCCTTCGGGCTACAAAATAGGAAATACAGAGTACTTAAAACACTGCATTTAGCCTACCAGCACCTGCTACTATTTTTGAAGAGTTTTCACATAGTGCGTATGTGAACATTTATTTCAGTCATATAATGAGTCACACTCACTGAAACTGGCACAGATTATATTCAAAAACAAAAGCAGTTCCATAAACTACACACTAATAAGGCAGATACAAAGGTTCTCTGGATTACAGTACAAAGCACAATTTAGCAGCAGAATAAAGCTTAAAGCTAGACAAGCGAACTGACATCAGCACCCTTGCTAATCATAGTACAAAAGCGCCTCTATATTTTCTCAAAGTGCAAAATGAGCCCACATAAATCACTCTTTGTTATTTGAAAATATCTGGGATTCTTAACGCTTGATCTATTTTTAACATTTCAGTATTTGTCATTGTAACGAAAGCCGTATACTGCCTCACTGAAACACACAATACTGTGCTATATGTGTAAGCAAGACAGCTTCTTCAATAATGGCTTTCCAAAAAAGAAATCTCTATCAGAAAGTATGCATATGTGCAAATATGTATTGCCATAAATTTAATATCCACGACCACCCTTAGCCATTTTTGTTTGAAAATTCTGCATTTTTTTCAACACACCCTGTTACAGCCTACTCCTCACGATCACTAAAATGTTATGACTGGTTTAAGTCACAGGAAAATTGCAGGCACTATCTGTCACATTACTGATGTTATCAGCCATACATTATCAAATACTGATTTTCTGTGCTAAAAGGTCAACTGCATTAAGTTTGAGAAGTAAAAGAATAGCCAGTATGTGATTTAAACATTTTGTTCCAACACCATTATCATTTAATTATGGAAAAGATATTTGAGCAAATAGAGAAAGGGTGGGCTTTTTTAATGAAAGATTTTGAAATATATATATAAAATGTGTTACCAATATAAATAGAGTTTTAAAAACATGTTTTATAAATACACTAACACCTAGTTAGAAAACACTGCACACAGATCAAATACCTAACTCAAAAGTAAAAATTTTCCTTGTAAAACTGTAGTACTGTAGTATAGCAAATGTCATGGGAATCAAGTACACCAAATGCCTGTGCAGGCCTTGTGAATTCTTACAAAACAAGGTTTAAGGAGGTTTGCTGCTTTTGTTTCAGACTATAAAGGCCTTGTGTGCTTCTCAGCTTGTTTTCTACTTTGAGCTACAAAGCATATCAGCTGGCCTAACATAGGACATCACCATTCTTGCCAAACATTGTCCTGTTTGTATCATGAGACCATCATAACTACAGAAACAAGCTTGTTTGCTTGTTTTTTAGGTAGGCTAAAATGTGACAAGCTGCTCACCCACAGAGCATCAAATGATCAAAGGAATAGTGGAATTTTCTTTTTTTTCACACAGAATTTTGAGTAGCTTACAAAGTAAACCCAAGAAACTCGAGTTACTAGTTTTTCCACTCACATATATGCAATCTGCTGATTTAAAAGTGAGCAAATCAGCTAAGAAATTGGCAGAAAGCATCATTTAGCAGTGAAGGGGTTTGTTGTTCTTTTTTTGGCTTTTTTTATTAAAAAAAAACAAAAACCATACTGTCACTAAACCTGTATGCAGTACACAGGATTTACAACATAACCTCCTTACAAGGAGGTTGAAGTAGTTGCTATACCTCCCTTAATCTTTACGTTTATGGATTGTTTTTTCCCTTGTCATATATATACAAGATGTACCTCATTCAGCTGGTGGCTGTAGCTCAAAGATGTAGGAAATAGGGGATGCATGTGTAAATGGAGAAAGAAAGGAAAGAGGAAGGGGCAGGAAAATAGTTTATATTTTAAGAAAGATTTAACCTTTCATTTGGATCCCCTCAAGCTGTTGCTCAAGAGGCCAAAAAATTACATTAAATGTTTAAATAAAAGCTTAGAAATGTTAAATCAAAGACAACTTTTTCCTGGTCTTCCCCCCACCCCCCTTTTCTTTTTTTTTCCAGCATTTGCTCCCATGTGGTCAAGTAACTACTTACTGATAAACTAGTCAACCATCCTTCTTTGGTTTACTATTAGCCACAGTCCTCATGTCACTTAAAGCTTGTTTCCCTCTTTATCACATTTACAACCTTCTTCTCTTGGGTAGCATTCAGTCAAAAACCTCCAAAATTCTTGAGCTAAGGCAAAGAGGGTATCATTTACATCCCCCCTCTGGTAATACCTCCAATGAACGATCCGGAAGAAAACTATGTATCTCGGGCCTTCTGATCTCTTAAGTGTACAGACATTTGTGCTTAAGCTTTCATCTCTGTACTCCACAGACTACTTTGAAAGGACAGTATTTAGCGTCCTCCTTCCCCAGAGAAGTCAAATAAGACTTGGAAGAAAGAAGTGACTCAACCCAGGGGCACAGGGAAGGATCAAAAAGAACACCTGATGTTTTACAAACACACAACAAAACATTTCCTTGCTCCAAAAGAATGTATAAAGTAAGTGGAAGACATGCACAGCATGAACCAGAGAGAAGCAGGGGAAAATAAGCAAGGGAGTCCAAGGTCACTTCAGGATGCTCTCCTGGACATTTAAGTCCTGAACCTACTGTTGAGGTCTTTCCACATGTCTGCTGGGATCAAGACTTAATTTCTTAATGCTTTTTACTCCCATCTATTTCATTCTATCCCTCTGCCTTCACTGGCTTTCCAGTGCAAAGGTTAAACAATAGTGGAATTGCTAGGTGTCTCTGAAAAACAGGAGAAAGGATCACAACCAGAAGATGGGCATTTCTTCTTTTTGCCTCCTGATTTCTAGTGTCCTGGTGTTTTGTTCATCACAGGAGTCAAACACAGCTCTGGCACAGCTTCACTGACTCATACATTTGACCTGTGCTCAACATCCCATTAGAAGCTGAAACAAAATAAAAATAAATGTTCCTTCACACTATGCTTCTTTTTAAATCCTGTCTGTGATAGGCATGGACCAGTGATAACTGTCACTGATGAGCTTCATCCCACAAGGCACGTACTTGGGAGGACTGCCAGGAAGAAGCCAAAAGAGGTCACATTAGGTAACAGTGCTTCAAGTACAGAACTTTACTTTTCCCTACTTGCTACTCTTCTGATTTGCAGAACTAACTCCAACACTGTGAGATTTCAAAGTTTCACCTGAGAAATTAACACTTGGGTATTTCTACATGGAAATAAATTAAGGGTTGTTTTTCAGAAAGCATTTTCTGGAAATCTTTTTAAAACTCTCTCACATCCCACTTCCCCAGTGGCCATATCATGAGCACCTGAACTGAAAAATACATAATTACTACTTCTGAAAGCTATTGTCATAGCACTTACTGGCATCTGCCATCCTCCTCTTCCCTAAAAACTATGTCTTTTTTTCCTTCTTTTATTTCTTTTCTGATCATAAGACAGAACAACTAAATTGAGCACAAAAAAAGCATGTTTAGGGTCTTAATTGGAAATGCAATTTCTGCTGTTACAAGATTCGACAATAGTCTAAACATTCTACTTTTAGTAGCACAAATACTATGAAGTGTAAACAGATTACCGCAAAACAAACAAATGTGATACGAGGAAAACACTGAATACATTATGACTTTCTTTAAATACTTAAGACTTGTTTTCCAGGAAGCACCATCTTTTCTCAAGTGAGCAAAATAAGGAAAAAACAGTCTCAGTGGAAATTTCCACTCTCCTGGCCATCATTCTGATCATCTGTTCCGAATACACACAAGGCCAAAATTTCCTGTTTTCAAACTATTGTCACCATTTTCTAGTCTTGTGCTGTTGATTCTAACTTTAGCTTGTCAAATAAACAAAAGAAAATACTGAAAATACAGCAGAACTATACTTCCACACAGATTTATTGTGAGCAGTGTTTCATAACCAATATTTCAGCATGTGAATTAGTCTCCCAGTGTTACACCACCAATTAAAGTGTCAAAAAAGGTGCAAAATACAATTCAGACAGTGTAGCACTAACTGCTGCTTTATTTTGTGAATCTAAAACTATCACCATTTTCCATAGGGCTTTATTTTCTGCCTTGTTTTTTTTGTTTCTTTGGGTTTTTTTTAAAGCCTTATGCCTATTCCCAGTGTAATTGTGCTGCCAGGTCTGCATCACCTAATTCACACTGAACTGATCCTTATTCTGTCTGGTAGCATCAGTCACTTTAATAAATACTTTTTCTGCAGTATGTTAGAGATTTTTCTAATGGCAAACACAAATTTTTCTCTGTCATACTGTGCACAGCAGAGAATTATTTTTTTTTGTCAAAACAGAACCAGAATTTAGAGAGTTACACAGAGCAATAAAACAGATCTGCAGGAGAGCCAGGACCCTGAGCCTTCATTTCACTGTCTCCAAGTTAGGATCCTATACCAGATCATCCCTTTATTATCCCATCTACTTCTGCCTATAGATATTATGCCATTTCTGGTCATTTGCAAACTTACCTTTTCACTTCTAGTTGCTCTGCTTCACACCACCCACCCTATGTGGCTAAAACATAACTCCCTAACAGTTTTGCTAGCAACATGTTCCCAGATATTAGCTTTGCCATCCCCTCTCACTGCTTTGACAGCAAAGAAAATATAACACTTGTCACAGCATAAGGAGAAGTGTATCTGTTGCACATCCCTTATCCACACATCTACGTGGTCTTTGGTTTGCTGCCCTGTTTCTCAGAATATTTCCAGAATATGGTCTTTTCCTCCCTGATCACAAATGTGTTCTGATCATCTCCCTCTCTAGTCTCTCCCATACGCATCCTATTTAAATAATACTGCCAGGACAATTTCCCTTCTCTCATCCTGATCACATTGCCTTCCATTTTAAAGTTCTCAATTTATTGACTTGCTTTACTGCAGTTTTGAGCCTCCTTTCCTACTCTTACGCTTTTTCTTGTTAGCGAAGCCAATGCGCTTACTTGACTGCCTCCCTCTTGCAAGTCACCTCCTATTGCTTTGCTTTATCACCGATACAAGATTTGGTTTATTTTAACTTCTCTCCCACTCTTCTCATCCTTCTTCAACTTCTGAAGGCTCCCCAAATCAATAAGCAAGGGCATGACACCTCCTTCTGTCAGATTCCTCCTAAAGATCAACCTCTTTGATAGTACTTACAATCACCCAAACCAAAATGCAATTTGGCCTTGCATCAGATGGATTTATTCAAAAGGTAATGTTTTTGTGTCTTCATCAGATGAAGTTCAGTATGTTGTTTTGTTTTAAAGTTGCTTCAGTCTGTTCATCAGCTCTTAATTAGAAGTCACTCCTCCCCCACAAGTCTTAGTTTAAGACAGCAAAACATTCATGGTAGGTTATGCCCTTTTTATTTTAATGTGTTAAAATGTGTTTTTTAACATTAGTTATCACAAGGATTGCTACAGTGCTGACAAAACCCCCTTAACAAGACAACTAGAGAAAACACCAGCTGTGCTGTTTGAGTCAAGTTCCACTATTGTGAGCTCATGGTGTACGTTTTGACAAGCTGCATTAGAGCAATGCACAGAAAAATAAAAACTTTAGGATTTAAAAGACACAATAAACCCAAAGCTGAGAGGTCAAGCCTACACTCCATGGATACCAACAGCTTTCCCACTATTGGTCATGGATGAAACATTCTACCATACATTTATGTCTACTCATTTCTCATTTCCTAGGAGGACAGTTATTTTGAAGCGGTGCTTGTACCAAAGTGTGAAAAAAATCCCCATTCTTCCAGATAACAAGCCCAGTGCTTTTTATAGTATTTCATACGGATTTGCAATTTTCCTTCCCCCCACCTTCTTACTTGCCCATGTAGTTATCTATCACCTGCAAAACGCTTACAAACAAGGGAAAGCAAAAACATGCAATCCTGACTATTGTGGATCTTTTAAAGGACACTGCAGTTTCAACAGACATACAACACACACTTCAGTGCTTCATGCTTGGATTACTCAAGCGTGCTAATGCTGCATGCAAAATAGATACTTCTACATATGACAGTGGCTAGGCATTCTGCACATCACCTCTTCAACAAAATACTCATAGGCTTAAATACTGTGTTTTGTACTCCCCATAAAAGAAAGGGGATTTGAGCTACAGAAGCAGTAGTGTCTCCAACTTCAATAGGGAATGATGAATAAAGGGGTATTTAGTAGTGAATTAAGGAGAACAGCGCAAAGATACCCCTTAATTTCTACAAATTGCCTCCCAACTAACCAGCCTGGTTTAACCTACTAGTTGTAGGCATAATGAAAGAAGCTCCTACACATCCATCAAACACACAGGGAAAAGTCTCCAAAGGAAATTCCAGACAATGTTTTAAATAATCTCTACAAATTAAATTTAGGACATGTTGACACTCCATCGTTATCCATTCCTCATGAGAGAAAGGCTGTACACTAGCTGACATATTTGCAAATTGAGGACCTGCAAACCAAAGCAGGAGCCTTTCTTGTAAATGAGCCAGCCACTGTTACAGCAATGAAAAGACTGACACCTATTCAAGCCTCTTTACTCAGACACAGTAAAGCTAAAGGAAATCTATTGTTCTGACAAGGTATTACAGGGAGAATCAACACAGTACTTTTAAAATACTGTAAGCCATTGCAAGGAATTCCTTATTGTAAGAAAGGGGATGAATTATGAAGGGCATGCTTAGTGTTTATATTTTAGGACTAAAATTACTAGCTTTTCCATTACAAATATACAGATCAGCAATGTGCACGAGCCAAGTGACTAGATATGGCTGGAAGAGCTGCTAAAAAAAAAAAAAAGTAAAACCTAAGGTAAAGCAAAAGTCAGCACTGTATCCGATATACACATTCTCACTTTACATCACTGAAAATATTTGCTAACTAGGCTCACCAGTTTTTTTCTGAACAAAACTGACCTGAAGAACTACAGCGAAAAACTGATTTCAAACCAAACAAGCACAAAATCAGAATTCTTTGCAAGACATTACAATATATAAATTGCTTATATTATGCTACTTAAACTGACTCCATTATAACAAAAATGCTTTTTCCAACAGTGAAAATATACTTTTAGATTCAAGTAATTCACTGAGCAGTAGCAAAATAGTTAAGAAATCAAAAACCTGCGACATCACATACCAACAGCATATTTACCTACATACCAGCACACTGGAAAATTAAGATGCTTTGGTATAATTACTTGGATTAGCTTACAAAAGACTCCTCTTGCTCTCATCAACTCACATAAAGTTTCCTACTGTTTCCTAGACTGTAACAGTACCCTCATGCCATATGTTATTAGGGTCAACAGCTTTGTAGAGTTTAACCACCGCAACAATTAATTTATCTTTTTTTTTCCTCCCCGCCCCAACACAATCTCTGAATCGGGATTTGTTCTGAAACCAAATCCTTCACACAGCGTTGCCGCAACTGCTCACCACAAACACAGAGGAACCTGAGTGCCAGGACCAAGCCCTGGTCTGCTCACAGCAACTCCCTGCAAGCCTCCCTGGTGACAAAAGTGAAGTAGTCACAGCGGGGTCTTAACAGCCACGAAAGCACAGGTGGTTCCTCAATAACCATAAAAATGTTAAGATAAACTAAGCATTTTAGAAGTTTGCATAAACACACCTATGCATGCCCATGTATGCCTGTAACAAACTGAAGCAATACATTGCAGGGCTTCTACTTACTTCATGGTATATTTATTTTTTTTTCTTTTTTCTTGAGTTAGTGACAAAAGATAACAGAGGTTTACACTCCTGCTTCAGAAATACAGTTTACCCAGTCAACCTGTCAAAACAAAAGCTACGCCTCTTTTTGAATAAAAAAAAAACCACCCCAAAACCTAAACAGTTTCAAGTAAAAAGATAACATTCTTTAAGGAAGCCCCTGTTTACTTACTCCAATTCATTCTCCATAGGCATAAGTTACAAAGCAGAAAAGTAAACAAGAACAGTTTTTTTTTCTAGTTTACCTCTTCAAGTCTTCAAAAAATTTAAGCAATGTCCTGGCCATTTCTGTAGTTGTGTCTACCCCAAAATAAGCAAAGCTTTCTTTTTCCTGCTGGCTTCCCACCTCACTCTACACCACCCTATCCTCATAACCTTTGACCAACAGGAAGCAGACACAATGGACTGAAAATAACAGCAATTGTAAGATTTCAAATGATTTAATACACGAGGGGTGGGCTCAAGATTTGAAAAACTTCCCCTGCTTTGGTTTTTTAACAGTTGCTTGAAACACATGTTATCTACACAGGCTTATATTTGTCAGAGATCCCAGCCTGAGAAGCAGGCTAAAAACTGAAACTTACAATTAAGAGCACATAGGTACAAATTCTGGCACATGTTCAGATTCTGCATTTATTAGGCTACTGTATACATATTTATACAGATATTACTAGGTAATTATATACAACTAAATTTTCTGACAGTGTAAACAACAGCAATAGAAGTTTCTTGCAGCATTGCGGTTTTGGTTTTTTTTTGGTGGGGTTGGGGTTTTTTTTCAAGTATCTTCATTTATCTGAGCTTTTAGATCAGTAACAAGTAACCCTAACCCTATGCCCCACAGAATAATATGACATTCTGGTAAGAAATATAACCATCAGTCCGTTTCAACACTGCAGTTAAAGCTGTTAATAAAAAAAAAAAACAAAAAAACAAAACACATGGTGATGGAAAGCCACAGAACAACTTGCTAATACAAAAGAAAATCTGCTGATTATACGTAGCTGATGTACACTTCGTGCTGTAGAAGGAAGGACTTTTTATCTTCTCCTCACATGAAAGCCCAAAGCAATGAACTCAAAGATAGCTTCATTACCAGTTAAAAATTCATGTGCTTTAAATTATACTAACATCTTGGCCTGAACAAGTGACGGTTACAGATTCCAAAGTCCAGATAGGCAATTAAGAGTGTTTCTTTTTATAAGTGCCTTTTTTTTTTTTTGTCTTGCACCCCAAGTACCAGCTGGTTATTAGTTTGAAAACCCACAATCACATCCTGCTTCTGCCATTTCTCCTCAGAGCCCTCAGGTTCCTCCTTTGCGGTTACACGACAATACATACGGGTCATGGCGATAAGAGCAGAATGAACTAACTCAGAGGGACTCGCCTCTTGTCTAAGAGCTATACTGTGTCATCTGGAGAAGGGAATGGAGGGGATAACGAGTCAGTGTCATTTTTACACAGACTAATTATCCCTAACATAAGATGACTAAATCAAAAGTCCTTTCACAATCACAAAAGCTGGCAATGTCCTTTGCCTTGTAAATGCCAAGCAAAATTTTGAGTATGTTTGCTAGCCCAAGCACACATTTATTAAGCATTCACTATCCATCCACTGCACATTAGGTGCTGCTTGGGTTTCTTTTTAGAGGCATTTCCATCATGGAATTACAGTAGAAATATTATTTTCTTGGCAAGGGAAGCTCAGGCACCGCATTTCTGCAGGATAAAACCAGATCTACCTTGTCAATTAAGTATTTCATTAAGGTCTTCAAGTGCTCAAAATAACCACAGAAAAGCCCCTCATAATATATATCAACATGGTATCCACAACAACTTCCAAATATATGGACATCCATATTGCATATGAGCAAGCTTTTGTGCACAGCATCAGAAGCCGTCACTGACACACTGTAACAGTAGCTTGAAGTACAAATGGTTCAACAAGGAGACTAAGTACAAGGTTCTCTGCAAGCCTGCAGTTTAGGAGTCCCCTGAAACCACTTTGTCTGCTAATAGGATCCTCCTTTTCCCTTCCCCCATTTTAAGACACAACCCGATGCCATCACACCAAGGAATAACAGAGAAAGGATATCCTGCCTAGATTTTCCATTATACAGATCAAATCATCAATCCAGAGAGGTCTTTTCTTGCACATAGGATAAAAAGAAGATGCTTCCAACTGATAAACCCTGAGAGGAAACAAGGTTGGCTCCACAACTATTTTTAAGTAGTTAGCACTCACACAATGGCCTAAAATTAATGGCCAACCCCCAGGGTCCATGAAGCCTTCGTTTAAAAAAAAGTATTGGAAAAAAAAAAATTAAGGAGTTAGCATATTTGAGGGAGAAAATTTAAAAAAAAAAGGGGGGGGGGGAGGAGGAACAAAAGAACTAGAGGTTTCCTTCAACAATTGCTGAGAGAAAACCTACTTTACAGCTCTTGTCATTTTGACTGATACACCTCTGCTGTATCATATGACAAAAGGTAAATAAACATAAAAAGAATAATACCTTTATGTAAAGGTATCATGAAAGAAAGAACTTGTTTCTCAGACTGAATTTCCAAGACTGGCTGTCACAGCTGTGCTGCAGCTCCCAGCTGAAGAGCTCCCTACATCTCACCACCTAACAGGCAAAGAGCATTTAGTTTATCAAATGGCCAGTGTTTCACATTTAGCTCAGTTAAAAGCATCCCACATCTAGGGCTTCATCTAAGCATGGTAAGTGAAGTCCTACTTTTGCCTCTGGGTAGATGATAAATACAAACATCTTTGTTATCATCTATGGATAAATAATTTAAATGGCATCATTTCAACATTAAATGCACCGAAAATGCAGATCTCATGCCAGGCATTTCTTTGGATAAAGAACAATATAAGGCAAAAGACCTTTTAAAAAATCACCTTTTTAATCTAAGAAATGCCCAGAAACTTGAGATGTTTCAAATATTACCATTCATCTCCACCCTTTAGTGCTAAGAAGGATTTCTTCATATGAGCATTTATCCTTCTGGAGGTTTTTTTGTTGTTGTTTTTAATAACAGCATCCTTCTGATGAATAACTAACAGAATCACGGAAAACAAAAATGGCCTAGAACTTCTGATCTCATCACAAACTACTCCCCTCCTCCTCTGTGCACTAGATAAAAAGTGAACAATCAGCCTGCTGTTTGCTCTGTACAGTGAGATTGTTCATGTCTTCATTTGTACCAGATCACAGCATGGAATAGAGAAAAACATGAAAAAAAGATTAAATAAAAAAATTAATATATTATTAAACCACCAACACAGCTATGAGAACTTAAACCCAATCAGATTTGTATTATTCATTTTGTAGTTTTGAGCATATTCAAGTACATTTACCTTACCTGGCTTGAAAAGTACTTCACATTTTTAAGCTTTGCTTTTTGACGTGAAAAGCAAGCACTGCATTATCCAACTGCTTTTACACATTTTTGTGAGAGTTTCCTAACTAGTTTCACTTACTATGAATATGTTTAATTTTTAACTCACACGCAGCAAAGGAACTCTAAAATTGTACACCTTGTTACTTTATTTATTGGCTCTCTATACATCTAAACAGCATCTACTTTGTTTACTGGCTAGGAGCTCTTACTACTGCCAGCACTTCAGGAACAATGAAAAGGGAAACATGTTTTTCTACATTGTTTGTCATCTAACAGAACTATAAGGTACACATGTACCAGTTTGAAAACATTTTTAATAGCTGGTAACCTCAAATGGACAAAACAACCTACTCAGCAGCTATTTCATCTGAACCCATAACTTAACCCTTTTCATTCTGGAGTTATTTTCAAGTAATAGTGACCACAAGATTTTCTACAATGCTGATTATTGTTCAGTATCTCTATCATAATAACACTGAAGAAGCGCTTGCTATTTCTAAAGATTACCATTTTTCAGTCCTTACAATGGAAAGAGCTTTGGGGCAAGTGCAAGAGCCCTGAAATCAGAAACAAGATTTAGTATCTTGTACAGCATTTTCCAGCTCTTCACATATGTATCTCACAGCACCATTTACATGAACCCAGTAAGATACACAACTTGATTTTAAATACAGATGTAAAAAAAAACAAAAAACAAAAAAATATGCCACTATAATAACATACCAAGCTTCAAGCAGAAAAAGGAATTGCCTCATTTTCCCCATCACTTACAGTGGCATCAAAATCTTTCCTCCCCTAGGGAATTCTGGTGCACCTGCACTAGGTGGTGTGACAAGGATCCCCTTGTCTGTGGGGGACAGCAAAGTGAGAGAGATGCTGCCAGCTAGGCCAGGTGCCATTCACCAGGTCCTCTGAGCACACCTCCCTCCTGCTCACCAGCACTGCCAGCAGTGCTGATGGAAGAGAGGCCAGTGTTCTGTTTCAAGTAGGTGAGATTCGGCAGGGGAGTGCACTTGTACCTCCAACATCAGGTCTCACATGGGTTTCCTAAGCTGTTGTTTACCCTCAAAGCTAGATAAATGTAAAGCACATATTGAAGTCTACAAATGGATGGCTCCCCTAATTCAACTCATCCACCCTCCTTTCAGACCTGAAAGGCTCACAGAAATATAGAGGGGGAAAAAACTAAATTAAATGGCTACCCTAAGCAATATTCAGATGACCTTCATATTTGAACATGCTGAGTTTGCCTCTGCTGCACTCCTCTTCCTTCTAGAAAGCTGCAGAGCTGAAGCTGCTTATTCACTATGTGAATCATGACAGAAGAACTGGTGAGACCAATAACAAAGTGAAATGATAATTTTCATAATCACTGATTTAGAATGATTACATCTTCACTATCACTGACTGCGAACACAAGACACCTACTAACGTCATGTTATTTGTACTGCTGCAGTCAGCTGCCCATCAGGCAGGTGCCACTTCACTGAAGCTGCTACATGATTTGAGAGCACTTATTACTGCTCTTGATAGGCAGGGAGGCCAGAGACTGAGCAATATAGAAACAAATAATTCTCACTTTTGGTAACAGGCTGATGTGTCAGAGCAGTGATGATGTCCATTCTTACTCTCCATTATAATTTTCTTTCAGAGGAAAAGACAGATTTCAGCAGACTGGGAAAGTCAACTCAGATTTTACTAAAGAAAAATCCTATCACTTCACAGTGAAGATCAGAAGATTTTGAGGATGGGATGATAAAGCCAGAGTGTTTAAAGTTTAGTATCACTTCATTCTGGTTCAAAAACATGCACTGCTTTTTTCTGTTGTTGTTCTTTCAGAAGCTGCAAACTTTGAAGTATGAAGCCCCATGGCATGCTAGGAGTCTAAATACTGCCAGGACCACTCACATCAGCTACTGATGGACACCATCCAAATTGTTTCAACCCAGTGGAAAGTTATTTTGGTGAACAAAGTCACTGAATCAAAGTAACAATAAAGAGTACTTACACCAAAGTCTTGGCACCTAAACCAAAATACACCAATTGATCAATTTCTTAATCACTTTGTGATTAATAAATAAGCATAAACAGCATAAGCAAACAGTTTATTCACTCACTATATTATGAATGCCCTCCCCACAGAGGCAGGGATAGATGATTTTCTGCAGTAATGTGTGCTTGAATTACAAATACAAACTAAACACCTTCTGCCTGAGCAAGGTGATGACAGTATGTGACGCTGTTTGGAGGAAAAGCTATAGCTGAACTTCTCTGAGCATTTAAGAGGTATCACATCATACCAACAGAATTAATAGAATTCCCACAGAACGTAAAAGAAGTTTCAGTGATTTTATCAGACATGAGCTGGCAGGGTAGAGAAGCATATACAAATGACTGCTTTCTCTTTGATTCACAATATTTAGATTGTTATTTCCAGCCCAGGTTAAACAAATTGGTGTTATGATACTATTGTTAGGCTAGATGTATAAACAGGCTCATGCACTTCTGGAGGCACGCCAGCCAGCTCAAACAACAGATTACAAAAGAAACAGCAAAGAGCTACTGCTCAGGTTCACCCACTAGGCTGTTAAGGAGAGGGAAGCAGGGGGTGGGAAGGAAGAAAACAGCGCAGAACAACAGTTGAGCAAAATATTTTGTGAACATGCTGTTTTAAGAAGTGTAGAAGGTTTCTTCAAAAAAGGCTCAAAAGTTGGTTTATACTCAGCAAAATACCTCCTGAAGATTTCATACAGGGACAGATACATCAAGCAGTATCAATCAGCGTGCTTCACTCAAGGCAAAATCAACAAAGAAGCACTGGATATAGATTTCTTAGAGTGAAAAAAAATTAGTGCTCAAAGCACAAATCACTCATCAGCAAAATTTTACTCAGTAGAGAAAACTACTTGTTTTCTTTATGAAGAAAGATCTGGATAGTCCAGATCTCCCACTTTGCCACTAATGAGAAGGGCTCAGTCTTACCCCTCTCTCTTCTGCTTAAGCTCTTGACCCTAACTTTTCACTTCACTTCACCCAACATGTCTCTAAAAAATTACATTAAAAAAATGATATATTTTTTCTCAATTCAAATTCTCAATCAAAGCAGAAATGTTTTGAGACAGGTTATTTAAAGTCTTTTACTCAATTTACAGATACGGAGTTGAAAGCAAGTATATATGAACCAACAGACATCATGGGGTTTTCAGGTATTATGGATTTTTCAGCTATTACAACCAGCCTATGTAAGCAGAAAAAGAGCTACAACTTTCAAATAAGAAATGCAGAGTAACATACAATCATAAAATTTATCTCCCCAGCTTACCCTCCATCTTAGTGAAGCTGAAGTAATATATCTGTTCCAACAGCCAACAGGGCTGGGGTATCAACCCTGCAAGTTCATTTTTTTAAGTATACTCACCATGCAGAGAGAAGAAAACCATGTGAAGAAGTAAAGCCAGTAACTCATTCTCTTTGAAAAGGGCCTTGTGAGATTTCCCATTTATGATTTGCTCTCCTCTGTTCATGGCAGACACTCTGGAAAGACTAAGATGGGTTGCAGTCATACCAACAAAGGAGGTGTCTATTTTCATTATCAAAACACTTGCCTTGTTTCACTGGAAACACTCCAGTTTATTTTAAATTCCATTTGGAGGAACAGGTCCTTCAACAGCAAAAATATAGCTGTGTACCAAGGATTTGCTTAGCCCATAAAATAAAAAGTAACTGCAAAGAAGTGCCATTACCCGAGTACCCTCAGGCATCTTGAAAGTCAGGACTCCACCAAGGTCTCCTAATAGCAGAACTTGAGATACTTCAGCTCAACCAGCACACTTGTGAGCAAGTTAAAGTTGGAATGGAAAGCATAATAGTCAAATAATTTACTTCAGTCTACTACACAGGAAGATATACTTAGCTACACAAAAGTAATGCTCTGTTAACAGTTTAAACAGGGAAAAAAGGCAATAAACAAATTTGTAATCCTTGCCAGTTCATTTATTTCCTTAAGCATTTAGTTTTTGATGAGACTCAACTTTACTTTGTTATATAAATCATTGGCCTGCCTCTTATTTGCGTATCACTGATATCCAGCGTAGCCTTGAATTTTAGAATCAATCTCATGAGATGATGTCTTCTATCACCAAGTTATGCCATTTTTACTAAACTAGAAAAATTACATGTGAAAACTTGGTTTGTGCTTGCTCTGCTGATCACATTTTACAGAATATTGCTGTGCATAACCCTTCAGTAACTTGTGCAACTTCATTTAGTTACTTTTTTTTGTCAAAGACACATGAAAGAGCATTCTTCCTGCACTGTGCATATTTCCCCAGTTCTTCACATGCTGGAACAGGTTGTTGTTGTGGGCTTTGGTTTCTGGGTTCATTTTTTCTGTTGTTTGGGGTTTGGGTTTTTTGGTGTTTTTTGTGGTTTTTTTTTTGTTATTTTTTGTTTGGGTGGAAGGTTTTCAACACCAGATCCTGAACAGCTCTTAGACAAAAATCACTTCCTTGCAGAACTGCTGAATAAATAAACCACATTTGACAGAGTTCAGAAGACACTACATTGCTGGGGCTTCTTGCCAAAACAGTGTATCTGGGCTTGTACCACTGGATACACACAGGTGTTATTATTGTCCCATAGTGCCTTTCCTAAGCAACAGAAATAGACCAACTTCTCACAACACACAATGGAAGTTAGAAATGTTTCTATCAATTGCCCCATTCCACCCCCTCCAACACAACACCACCCCCCACCACTCCCCCCCCAAAAAAAAGATTAACTGGGCTATTCTTTAATATAGAAAGATCTGTCTATGCAGCAACAGTAGTTACTGCCAGTCTCAGAATAGTAGCCTTGACATTCCAAAACTGTGTTCTAGTAACCCTTTTATTAAAAATACTGTAACAGGCCCAGAATTAGTAACATTTGCTTTTCATTTTACCTGCTAGCAAAAACAAGGTTCCAGCAGGGGACTAGTCAAGTACCCTAACTTTCTTTAGGAAGTGTTTTTCAGTGAGCTCCTTAAAACAAGTGACCAAGTCAGATAAGAGTTCTGTATACAACCGGTTCTAGCTTGAGCATGTGTTGCCTACCACGCTAGTTGCGAAGAGGACAGACAAGAGGATGAGGTCTGCCACTTAGACTACACCTCACCCCAGGTCAAGCCAAAGCCAACCTCCAGAAAAAAAATAATTACTTTATAAAAACAGAGCTGAGAAATGCACAATGTCCCTTTGCTACAGGGACCGTAAGTTACACAAAGCTGAGAAATGCATAATGTCCCTTTGCAACAGGGACCATAAGTTACACAAAGCAGAAACATATCCTTAACACTAATACTACAGATTTTCACACAGAACAACAAAGCATGGTAAAAACTAAACTACCACAAGCCTGTCACCGACTTTAAAATAAAATTTTACTTTAAAAACCTTACTTTAAAACACAGAAAGATGGAACATCCTTCACCAGCCTCCAGCTGCTGCGACACTTATCCAGGCAAAAAACCCAGCAAGATCTCCATTTCAGGAGAGCACTACACTTATTTAGCATCAATTCCCAACAGCAATACAACAGAAAGCTCTGCAATCTGGTACACTCAGTGAAGGTTTTAATCATCTAATGAGATTACCTCATCCGTGTGTGGTTTCACAATGCAGTCTCAATGGTAGCCCATTATGCCAGTCCCTTGACATGCAGTATCAATCATGTTAATCGGCTTACTCTGCTATCACTCCTGCAACTAGAGGACTGCCATGCACAGAAACCAAACCCACAAAGAGTTTCTACCTCACAGGATAAAAAGAAACTGTGAACAAAGTACTGTCACAACAGCACAGACAACATTGCTAGCTCCAATCTCAAAATTAACGTCACTTCTACTTAAACAGGCTTTGAGCCATGTTCCATTTTTGTTTTACATATATTCTCTGCTCAATCATACCAAAGTACAAGAGCTCCCTTATGGAGAACATGAAGTTTATGTATAACAATTTACATATTTACAGTTAATAAATTCCACATTGGAAAAATCATAATGTTTCATAGAACATCAGTAGCTGCCTTTTCTGAAACCCAAGCTTCCCCAGCTATCAAACGGAGCTCACAAAGCACAGCACACTGACTGTTTTACTGTCACCAACTGAAAATGTTATAGTAATTAACGTTGTCCATTTACCAAAGCTAGAAGCATCCAACCTCAAAGTAACAATAAAATTAATTCTATTTGACAGCTGAGGCTAATGAGAAAATCTAAATATTAAACTAAACCTAGCCTTATTTTCTTTATTGGTTGCAAGGGAAAAACAGCCCTGCTTTCAGATGTCTTCCTAGGTAACACAGGGATCCAGCTGTTGTATACACAGTTAAAAAGGGTAAGCACACTACACAGATGGAAAAACTAACAAATCAAGCCCCTCTAGTATCAATGTTTGATACAAGAGAGATTAAGCAGCCTGTCCAAAGCAGCACAAGAATCGTGAGCAAAAACCTAAGACATAATTGTGAAATTAGCACTGCTTTATCACACTGGCTTTACCTCTTACACTTTTCCCAAAGAACTTAAAAACATTAGTAGTATAACCAGAATTTCAACACATCTTCATTTGGTGGAAGAAAAAAAGCATAAGCGCATAAGCACAGGTATTAAACATTTTAGAATACGATTTTTTTTAAAGGCTACACATATCTAGACTAGACTGTGGTCTCTGAAACAGGCATCCCTAACCCAGAGCACCATCTCTAGTGTATCCTTTTGCCACTAGCTGCTTTCAGTAACATGCAGGAAAGGGAAGTGAAATTAAATAAAGGAGACAAAATGAGTACATAAGGCTGTAATTTTGTCATATTTAGGTTGGAAATATACAGAACCACTTAAAACTTGACACAACCTGTAAACAGCAAGAATCAAAAAATAGAAAACCCAACCAAAAGACCTAAAGCCAAAAACCAAACACACACACAACTGATGAAGCAGCTTTAGAGCTTTACAACCCTACTGCATCTCAACCCACTTCCAGGATACTCATTCAAAATGGGAATGTAAAAAGGGAAAACCAGCACAGCAATCACAGGGGAAAAAAAGTCTTTTGATCTTGTTATCCAAAATTAACTGCCTTGTAAGCCACTGGCTTGGCTGGCCCAGCTGAAGCCAGGATCTGACTTGGGACTCTTGCTTTGCTGAGAAAATACCAGAAAGGTAACCCTGTGCAGTTTGACATTCCAGATGAAACACATCATATTTTATAAACAACCTATATTTCTCCTCTGCTTTTACACATGCATGCTCAACCCAAACAATTCAGTAACTTCAACTTTTTATAGGATATCATATTTGCAAATCCCAAGTGAAGGCAAATAGCTCTCTCCTACAAAGAGGAAAACAGACCTGCATATAACTTACCCTTGCTACCCAAATGCATACTAAGCCTCCAGAATAGAATATGAAACTGAGTCATGCTGATTCTCTCACCCAGACTTGATTACTTTCATACTGAGTTAACACTTTTGATTTCTCAAACATTCAAATAAATGAAGGACAAGACTATGATCAAGAGTAGTCAGCATGAATTTATGAAAGGAAAATCATGCCTGGCCAACCTGATGAAATGACTATGGATCCATGATTATGGACGAGCAGTGAATTCTAATTATCTTGACTTCAGGAAGACTTTCAGCACTGCCTCCCATGTCACTCTCATACACAAACCCAGTGAAATATGGGCTAGATAAGTGGACTGAAGAGTGGCTGAACTTAACTTCTACACTCATGCTTGCAGTCTGCAGCATGAAGTCCAGGTGGAGGTCAGATAATGGCACAGAGTGCACCCTCAGCAAGTTTGCAGACAATAGAAAACAGAGGAGCAACTGATACACCAGAAAGCTGCGCTGGCACTCAGAGGGACCTCAACAAGCTGGAAAAAATGGGACAATGAAGACTTCATGAAGTTCAACAAAGGGAAATAAAGTCCTGCACCTGGGAAGAATACCACCAGACATCAGTGCAGGCTGGGGGACAGCCAGCTGGACAGCAGCTTTGTAGGGAAAGCCATGGTAGATAAACTGTCTAGAAATTAGCAATGTGCCTTCATGGCAAAGGCAGCCAATGGCTTCTTAAACTGAATTACAGAGAGCACTGCCAGCATGTCAAGAGAGGTAATCCTTCCTCTCTACTCAGTCTGGTAAGACACATCTGGAACCCTGAGTCCAGTTCTGAGCTCTGCAAGAGAGACATGGACATTCTGGAGAAGATGCAGTGAAAGGCTGGATATATAATTAGGGGGTGGAGCATCTTTTACATGAGAAGAGGGCAGGAAAGCCTGGACTGCTTAGCCTAGAGGATCTTATCCATGCATATAAATACCTGGTGGGTGGAAGTAAAGACAACAGTGTCTGACTCTCCTCAGCTGTGCCCAGTAAGAGAACAAGAGACAATGGGCACAAACTGGAATACAAGAAATTTCATTAAGCATAAGAAAAGCCTTTTTACTGTGAGGATAATTGAACACTGGAGGAGGATACCTAGAGAGGTCTCCATCCCTGGAGGTGCTCAAAACCCAAATGGACATGGTGCTGCGCAACTGCCTTTGCTCTAACAAGGGAACTTAAGTACATCTCCAGAAGTGCCTTCCACTCTCAGTAATTCTGTGAATATATAATCAATGAATCAACTGTCAAACACTATTTGTTGACTGTTTTGAAGTTTCATATTTACCACAAACCAAAGGACAGTTTGCATAAGCAAAGACCTACAAACCCCTTCCCATTTGAAATACCATCTACTGAGCAAGAGCTGTTTATAAAGGAACTTTCAATGGTCTGTGAGACACCCCAAACAGGGTATACAGCTGAAACAAGCTGCTACACAAACTGATCTCTCCCTATTTGGAGGTTAAACTGTTAACAGAGTTTAAGAAATGCACAAAATCAAAACTCCCTAGATACAAATCAGCATTGCTTCTGTCTAATGTCTGTTTGACACTATTCTGTCAAAATAACTGTGCTTATAAAAAGGAGACAAGACAGAGGAGGGAAAATACATTTGTCTTAGCTTCAAACAGAAGTAAGAGTAGGGCAAAAAAATAAATACCTAATAATGTTTTACTCCATCTAAAGTATCAAATGCTGACATTAAAAGTGGCATTATTATTCTGCCACTAGCATAGCACTGAGATCTACCTAGAAAGATCAACATAGTCTCTGTAATCATGGGACACTGGCAATGCACAAGTGTCTGTTTTTAAACTTCTACACTTTTAATAGACCAAAATATTGAATTCTCTTTCACCCAGCAACTTTACATAGCTTCCAAATTTGAACAATATTCTGTAAGTCCACTAACAGCCTTCTGAAACCAAGATGTTTCTTTCCAATCCCCACAAAAAGTTAGCCTTGCCTTCTTTCAGAGGGGGAGAGGGGGAGGGGAAAAGGGGAGGACAGGGAAGGACATCTTCCTTAAACAAACCAATAATTATCTCATTTTCATTCCTTTTCTCACACACAGTCAGCTTACGACAGATATCCAGGACAAAAACTCATTAACGCAACCAGTTAAAACATGATTTAACTAAGACAATACTATAATGGGAGATGTTAGGCAACCTAAAACTTTGAAATTCATTGGTTGGTCTATCTGTAATGATTCCTGATGTTATTATGTTAGTTTCCATAGGGATACAAAATGCTAATTAAATGAAAAGTCAAAAAAGGATGAGTTGCACTCTCAGTGTGGAAAAGAATACTAAAGAGAGATCAACTTCATATGAAGTTTGTTTTACCACGCATCCCAAGTTTGCTTAATGTCTCTGTTTGATGTTCTATAAAATTGTCATTTAGATTAAAGCAATTCTAAGTCCAGGTAGAAGATTCACATAAAGCTTACAGAAGCTGCATTAGGATGCAAGAATTCATTTCTAATAGTAGAGTGCAGACTTCGTTGTGTTTCTGTCACTCATTTATCAGTCCTCCATTATTTTCCCACAACTGTTTTTGCTATTCACAACAGAAAGGCACATAAACAAGTACACTATACTGCTGACTAAACGCAGTCTGAGCATCATACAGATATCCCAGTACTTGTTCATAAAGGCAAAACACCAGTGAATCACCAGGAGTGCTCAAAGGATAAAAAAGGAAAAGAAAAATATGTTGACATGCAAAAAAAAATTTATTTTTTTTTTTTAAAATACATCAAGCCATCATTCACCTTTGTGCTACTTCTCTTTGAGGGTTTGGAAGGCTAGGGGGGATGGGGAAGAGAATTCACTTGTGCGGGTGACATCATTCAGAATAGACTAAGACTAAACTACGAAATAGTCTTCTCTCTGGTAGAAACTAAGTAACAGATTCATTCCATTCCTGAATTTGCTTATTTTTATTGATCTCTTGGTTCCTAAAATACTTTTCCAAGTGCACGGTATTCTATAAGCACATTAAAACTGTACAAGCACATAAGCAAACAGTGAATTGAAAACAGTGAAAAACAGGAAGGAACTGATTTGCAGCACGGGATCAGCAGGAAACAGGGATTTGTGAACTGCAGTTTTACAAATAATTAAAAAAAAAAATCCCATTACTGCCATATATCAACAAATTATTATCTCAAGCTTGGCATATAAGACTGTAATAATGCTTGATGTCTGACAGTCATTTGGGGTCATAAAAACATGGTATTTCTGACACACTTTTTGTTGGTCAGAACCTACAGATTGCTCCACTTCTAACTAAGGCATTGCAATAGGTACAAATGTTGAAAGAAGGTTTTAAGAAATATCTTCCCACCTGACAGTAATTTCTTTCTGACTCCATTATGATGAAGCAGAGTGTGAAGCTGTACTGGAACTTACACCCACAGAAAACTTTAAAGATGAGAAAATGCTTCTGGAGATGGACATTTGACCACATTACGTATGGGACAGGGATTGTTTGGGTGTTTTTGTAATTTTGCATATTTAAAAGAGCCTGTCCTGGGAAAATGCAGGTGCTCCTTAGGCCAGCATGCTTTCAAACCTCACCTACAGGATTTGCAATGGATACAGCTCAGAACCACAAACCTCAACATATATGCTGTACGGCACCTCCAAGACCACGGCTGTAAAAAGGCATATCTCAGCCTGCCCTTGCAGTTCCTGTCTAGTATACACAAAAAACTAAGTGAACAGCACTAGACAAGATACACACACACATACATAAATATATATATATAGGCTGATAAACATACTATATTTGAACAGCTCAGAGCAAGGAAGCCTGATCACTACTTCTGATATTATCCCCCAACCAAGTCTCTCAGACAGGCAAGCAGTGAACAATCATTATCAGGGGACAGACCATCTGAAGAGTAACAAGCTCCAGGGCGTTGTCTTACTAATAGTTAAAATAAAAAGCTGGCCTAGACAAGTCTTCAGAGGCAGCAGAGCTCCGGCAGAATGAACCATAGACCTGAGATGTTGCTAACAAGCAACCTGTGATATCTTCTAATCTCTGTAGTACAGATTCAGGTCTGAAAATAAGGATAGCATCTTTTTTTGGACTCTGCCTCCTGCCCCTAATTTCTGTTATACATTATTACATACAGAGATATGGTATGCATACATCAGAAACAAAAAGATTTACAATTATAAATTACCAACATTTGGTAAGACAGTGATTTCAACCATTGTTCCAAGACTACCAAGCAGTTGTTCATTAACATATGAATTGAAACTACATAAGATTTTATGGTATAAATTTATAGTCAGAAAGCAAAACAGAAGAGTCTCATTAATGTAACTTGATTAAAAGCACGCTTGAAATATTTCCATGAGTTACAGTGGGTTTTGTGGAAGAGAGCAAAGTACTAAGTCATGTAGGCACGAAACAAGAGAGAAGACATATGCATTGGTAAGCTGTCCCGGTGCAAATTATCATGAAAGAAACAGACCTGCAAGAAGAGGGGAAAACTGATTACTCAGCCCCAGATGACCTGATGAAATAACTTAGCATTACCAAGTAGTATTACCATGGGGGATTTGTGCAAAGCCCTGCCTACACAAGACCAGTTCTGTGCCCTCTCCTGCTCTGGAGGGAGATGTGCTGCAGCACACACCTTACCACCCACTAAACATACTGCAAGGGCCACAGTTTTCAGAGGCCATCTGTAGGAAAGCTCTCTGTATAGATAGCATGTGGCTATATCTTTGATGACGATTCTGTCTCAAGAGCGAAACCAAGTGCTATTTATTTATACTTGATCAGAGGCACGTCTTAAAATCATAAAGAAAACAACTCTTGCTCATCCTTCAAGAATCTCCCGATAGCTGTGCATGGGTGCACATGTACTTGCAAACATGTATTTTGAAAGGAGAGGGAGAACAATAGATTTCCTTCAACTGTAATGTCCTGTTATTTTTCTGAGGTGATCTAGAGAATTATTACAATCCCAGATGCTTACAAGGGGAAAGAGAAACTGTAGTAACTCTGCATAGGATGAGACAGTTCACTGCCTAAGCACATTATCGTAAATGAAAATTCAAAGCTTTGCTGCTTTTTCTATATGGGCTCTCTGTTCAAAATCCTGGAATTGAAAGCTGTAGGACATTAACAAGCATACATTTGAGTGAGTTTCCAGCCACTTCAAGTGTGTATGAGGCAACAAACTTATACAAAGTATTTTTAGACTTCCTGCAATCAACTGTCCTCCCGGCATTGCTCAATATGACGCACAGTTGTCTGAGTTAGGCAGTTGTGCTAACATACACTCTAATTTTAAAGTTTCATTTCTGTGTTTTCCATAAAATAAGTACTGTCAAATTTGCTCATGCAAGAAACTGAATCACAAGTGATTAAGGGTCATCTAAGCTAAACCATATTGTGTAAATGCTTATTAAATTATACTTATAAAAAGTAATTCGTTTTATCTACATAAGATAATTGTGTAAACTGAACAAAACACTAGTAATGACTGGGTGTGTATAGAAAAAGAAGTGGCTAAATTCTGCACAGTAAGTTTTACAATTACAGTCACACAAGCCTAAGCTTAGTCCTGCTTGGAGATAGCACAAGTCCTTTGTAAAGGAAAATAAAGAAGAACATGTTACCTCAACTTTACAGATCTGGCAAGACAGAATGGCTGAACTGAAGACTGGTCCTATTTCCTGGCATGGTTCAGAAAATATTCAACAGTTGAATTGCAAGAGCCAGGAAACAGGGTGATGGTTTGTATCATCTAGGCATCTCATGTGTCCAAGAAAGGATCAAGTTATAGCTTTATCAGTGCACAGATGACAAGCCAGACAGAACTATTTCAATACAAGACAGTCTTGCAAGAAAATAACCATGGACAGGGTGATTACTAGAACAACCTAATTATCCAGCAGAACTGAGTAACAAATCACTACGTGATGCAGTTCTAGACTATACACTATTATAATAAATACTGTCATTAACCATGATTATGCATTATCTCTAATGAAGAAGCTTCAAATGAAGGATCTTGCAAATTAGCTGTGTCCTACATCTCAGAGCCAACAAAGGAATCTTAGAAGTCTTCTGCTACCAACTTGTAAAAGTGGGTGAATAGATTGGTCCAGTAAGATGCTGACGACACTTCTACTAAGAAAACAAGAAGCCATCAAGATGTGGTACTGTGACTTTAAATTGTTACTGATGTGTTTCTTTTGGACTATGACTGCTCTTGGAGTACTTTAGCACTGTGACTATCATTTACAGAAGAGACTGACTGCTACTTTTGGCAACTGCCCCAATTGTTCATCCCCTCAGTATTTTAATCCTAATGGTAGTAAAAAGTCATAGAAAAATTTATCACACTCTCCAAACTATTCAGGAAGACAAAGGCAAGTTTCATGGACTAAAGCTGATACAGACTTTAGTAAACTACCTTTGATTAAAGGCCCAGCTGAAACTGCAATGCAAAAAGAGTACTTAAAGAGTAAGTTTTCACAGTAGTGTGCCATTAGAAAGAAATTTGAATTCTTTCTGAAGAATGGAATCAAAATTATCTCAGTTTCCTGTCAATAAAGATGACTGTTTTCCTCAGACTAAATGATAAGAGACAAAGAATTTAAAAGAAGGAAACAGTCCAAGAGGAATGTCCTCTAAAAATGGTGAATAACTAATCAAAACTATCAGAATTACACTCAGCGATTCAGTGCTGCTGAGGCTTACTACAGTATGTGCTAGTGACAGTAGAGCACCACATTCCTTTTTTCCAGTTACAATCTTGGTCTTGGATAAAACCAAGAATGCTTCAAGGAGTTAAAACTTAAACCGCATACAAAAGGATCCCTTTTTTAGCAAACACAGAAAATACTTCTTGCTATGATAAAAGGGTTGGACTAACTGTGGAAGTCTGGGTGGGGTTTATTTGCCATTTTTGTTTCTAGAACCCCTCTCAGTTTCTGTGCAGTACAACCAGCAGTTCCACAAATAGCTTATCCAAAACCAAGCTTTAATAACTTGAACAAGTTTATACATTTGGGAAAATGTTGACAACTCTTCAATGGGCAACACACATGCAAAAACATTCAAGAAACTGTTTTATACACTGTTCATTCCCTTTTGCGTCACATGCAAGGAATTTTTCTCAAGTACTTTCTGAATGCAAGACTATTCATGCTACCACCTGCGGGTCCAAAAGGAGCATGGCAATTTCAAAGAGATTCTGCCCATACCTGTGAACTCTAAAATTCTGGTTATAGGCTATTGCTTCTACCACAGGTATGCCACACTGGCTTTGGGTATACGTGCATATCAATAAAGAAAAGAAAGGGTGACACACAGAGTCCAAACTCTTACACTTGGATAGATACTTCTCAGCTGTCATGGTATTAGCCAATTGGCCTAATTTCTCTACAAAACACACATCTTACTTACAAGGGATGCATTACGAAAGATGGAACCTACCCTGTCACTGCAATGCTGTTAATACGGAATAAAACCAGGTTTGTAGATCAAGCAACTGAGTCAATACGTAGATAAAGCACTGGTTCCTGAGGAGAAGACACTAACTCCCGTCATGCATCATGTTTCCTTTGTCTTTAGATATTTCAATAGGAAGAAATATTTCAATAGGAATGATGTGGTTTAAGTGTTTTTACAGGAAATTATAATCAGAGAGGTACAAATAATAAAGAACTATGGATAAGAGCAGAATATAAACAGAAATTTCTGTTGATGACAAATCCATATTGATGTGAAGCAATGAGCCTGGTATTTATGCCAAGAGTACACAGACTATTCATAATAAAGATCACGGGATACTCCTGGTACTCACAATAACGATTATATTGTATATTTATGCACACAAATGAGAAGCATGCACACAGAAAAGGTTTAAAACCACAAAAGAGCTCAAACACTCAGTTTTATGCTATCTAGCTTGACAAACAGAGAACATGAAATGCCTTGCCATCTCCCCAGACTCCTCTGCTTTGCCATTTAATATTCTGTATTGCTTTTTATTAAGCATACAGAAAGACTAAGTCACATTGAAATAAATGACTGGAAACTATTTCACTTCTCTCTACAGCTATTCTCCTATTACAATCAGATCCTGACAAGTTAATAAGAAAGCCTAGTTGTATTTCATACGGACTGTAATAGAGACCTGATAACTCAGAACAATACTTCTCAAATTATTCTCCTATGCTTTTAACTGGATAGTTAAAATGCTGCCAGAGAAAAGTGTGTGTTCAAGCCTTCTAGGGAAGAAGTCCGTTCTTCACAAGGAGGAAGACAAAGTGTATAGGGTATCTCCAAACACACTTTCCTTCCTCTTTTCTCTCACAGTTTTTCTTAAAAGCATTGAGTCAGACACTTGCCAGATACATTTTTCCCAACAGCCTTGATAAACTGGTAGCCACAGATTTAAACACAAACACAAATCACTGCAGTACCACAGAATTTTTTTTTTAAATTATTTTACTAGCAAAAACTCTATTTCAACTGTTTATCAGGCTTTTCAGATAGTCAGGAGAACCTAGGTTGTTAGCAAACCCCCAGAAGGATTTTTTTTCCCTCCAAGCTGAAAGTTCTAAGGAAGCATAACTTATTGGGGTTTTTCATTAGCCTTCTGTGGTATGTTTTCAGACATTCTCTCTTTTATTATTATAGTTCTTGAGGAGAGTTCATAAAAAAGTTACAAGGAACGGTTTTCTATAGAAGTTGACCAACATAATTTCAGGCAAAAGCATATTAAACACCACAGTAAACCTATGTTTGGAGTCTCTTCACATTCAAGTAAAAAGTCACTGAGATTACAAGCAAAAAGAAACATCAAGTTCTAGGCTTCTGAATTTGGTTTCTTAAATTATGACAGAAAATCCCTGTCAATATTACTTCAGTTTACAAATTATTTTTTCATCAGTTAGTAACCTCTGCAATATTTTGGGTAAAAAGCTTGACTGCAAAAGCTTGACTTTTTCCAAAAAGAAAAGGTAAATACAAGAATTGTCATGTCGTTGCTACTCATGAGAGTTGCTATTTCTATTTATCATACCAGTAACTGTGATATGCAAAGAACCCCTGCTATAGTTTTAAAGAAAAATCTGGCTTGTATGATATGCTTATAGCTACACACCTGCCCTTTTGTTACACAGAGATAGTCTGCCAACCTTAAAAGCCAAGTCTGTTGAATGAGACTTTCATCAATGAAACACGGCTGCTTAATGACTTTATGGAGACAGACCATTAGCTTACAAAACAGCGTCAGTTTGTCTAACCAGAAAGAAAGTAAAATTATCCCGGTGGGATAGAAAGGGAGGCTACTAAGAAGAAGAAAGGAAATGTCAGGCGCATGAGCAGAGTTTGGATACACCAAAGAAGGCAGGACAGAAAGACAAGACATACCTTTGCCTTGGCGCTGCCCCTCTCTCTATCTCTGACTCACATCACCGGTCTGCGCATTAGAGTGGTCTTCACAGAAGCTGCACATACGGCACAGGTTGGCCCGCAGCCAACTGAGTGACTTCAACTGCTCCATATTAATACAGCCACAGAAGCAATAGGCAGGAGATAGAGAAAATGGAGGGGGTTGCACCCTTTGCTCAGCCACCACCACTGCCAGGAGGCAGCTGAGCACAAAACCAGCTCACTCAGGTGGGACAAGCACCTGAAGCATTATCAATGCCAGCACCTGCTGTGCCACCTAACACAGGACACAATTTGGTTCAAAATAACAAAACCAGACACATCCTGCTCTCCCTGCTGAGTAGCTGTGACTACACCAAGGTATTTACAAGGCAACCAGACCCAGCCTTATCAGCCTCACCACAGTAGTAAGCACATCAAGGTGCACCCACCACAAGATTGAGCACCTCTACATAGACACTTGACGAGCAGAACTTCATGGTTAAGGGTAAGATTAAAGAGACTGATTTTTTAAAAGGCCTTGAAAGTTTCGAAGAGTGATAAAATGCACTAAATTCCTGCACTAAATTATCTTGCACATTCTGAGCTATTTCCTGATACACGAGCTGTTCAGTCAAAAACTTAAAGGTCAAATTTGCATCAATAGCCTCGCCAAGAAGTTTTCTGCAGAGAAAAGAGAGGAGGAGGACAGACCAGAGAAGCAGACATGACAATAAGAAAACAGTATCTATATTTTACATAAGATGGAAGTCACACAGAGTACAGAATCAACCTGAAGAGGCAAGTTATTAGTCTTGTTTTAACCAATATTCTTTCTCTTATCTTTAAGTCTTTCCAAGTAGCGATATTTATTCTATTCTCCAGTGCTACTCAGAAAGCCTTCTTTCTTTAAAAAGAGAGGAGGGGTATTACTGACTGTCTCACTTTTAATCCTTCCTCACACTCCCACACAGAGAATCTTTTTTTCCTTAAGGACACTTCACAAGTACTTCATTATGTTAGATTTTTTTTCCTCAGTGTATATATAAACCAGCTACTCGCCATTTTTAACTCATTCAAGCTGTAGCCAAGCATCTTGCCACAGAAATTTAAAACTAGAGACACTGCTGTTAAGAGAAAAATCTCTGAATGCACAGGTTATAATGATATGCTTAAGTAAGCAAACACTTGGAAATGCCAAATGCAATTTATTACCTATGTCACTTGCAAATTTCTAGTGAGCCCACATAGGGTATATGTGGTGTTTCGTGGGTTGTTACGTTTCTTTCTAATGAAGGAAAAATGGAAGCACCTGTATCTTCTAGAACCAGCACATACCAATAAGCAAACTGAAAATCTTAATTATCCAAACCTGTCTAGTTTACAATTAATCAAGCATGCACAACATTAAAACATCCCACATTCAACCAGCTGGTGTTTTAGTGAGATCATATTCATACTAAAGCTGATATGCTACCACATTCAGATGGGGAAGGAAAAAATATAAAAGTACAGCCACACGCATGCCTAATTTTCACACTTGATACTGTCAATAAAGTCCTTCAGTGGAAGGACTCAAAATGGAAAACCCTGACTCTTAATATGACCTGGCATTGCGATTTGCAAAGTAAACAGAACAGCATTTAAAGCTGTTACAGCTTAATACTAGTTTGGGAATGACCAAACAATACTGAGTCATGCACAACTAGTATCTAAGAAGGAAGACTTCTCAGTAGTACAGCTTCCAGGCTGCCAATCTATGCCCCTCAGCTTCTCCACCTCAGAAAAGATGCAAGGTAAGAAACAGCATTACTTACACCTCTCATACACCAGTGCAGCTGTGCTGCCTGGTACGCAAGGCACAAAAAGCCTTAACTGCATTCAGTCCTTATCTCCCCACTACAGCAGTAGAAGATGACTAAGAACCCAGCACCTTTTCACAACTTGCTTCAGCATTCCCCTCTAAGGTCACTATTTACCCCTGGGGACACAGATTTAACAAAAAAAAACAAAAACAAACCCAATCCTGTTAACCATCAGGTGCTGTGATCTACCAGAAAGTATCACTGAAATTCCCCAAGCAAACAGATTCAGCCCAGCTGACAGCAAGTGTAGGTCTGAATGACATATTAAAAAGCAATCAGGCTGATTACATTATGCATCAAAACATGGTTAAGTGGTGCCGTTTTGCTGCAACATTAAAAGAACATCTGATCTTCCTCTGAAGAAATACGTTTTAATTGTCAAGATACAGGCAAGGGAAAAAATAAAAAATAGAATGAAAGAAATGGAAGAAACAGTTTTTCTTCAGTAGTTTCTGGATTATAAGGCTAAGGCTTGCCATGCCAAGTGAAAGCTTTATAGAAGCAAAGGGCGAATTTAGTGACCTTGCCTTAGGCAAAGGGAAGAGACTGTAACATTACAAAGTTCTCCTATTCCTTTTGGGGTTTTTTGTTTGTTTTCTTAGGTGCAAGTTATTCCCACCACTCCCTTCTCACCAGGTGTAGGTTCACTTCTAAAGCTCCCACCTCTCGTCTCAAGCACAGCCTTTCTGCTGTTGCAGGCCAGCTACTGTTTCCAAGTTTCTATACTCAAAACCCAAAAACAAGAACAAAAGTTTCTGTCTGAAAAAGAAACATTCATCAAGTCAAGAAAAGAGGAATCCAGCAGAGATGAGCAACAGCAGAGAAAGAAGTCCGTCTGCCTGTCTTGTTCAACAAAAAACATTTTTTCTTAACATGTCATTCAACGAGGCAGCAAAGAGCTCCATTGTAGATGTGCTAAATTTCTGCTGCAGCAAAAAATACATACATGCACATTCCCCCATAGCAACTACAAACTCTGGGTGGTGACAGACTTCTAGAGGAACAACTTTGCTCCAGAAAAGGGAGGAGAAGCTTACGAAGAAAGGACGCTGCCAGAACTTCGTCTGCCTTTAGAAATGCAAAGGCTGCACTCAACCCAAATAAGCTTTTCAGCCCTGGTAAGTTCAACAAAGCACCTAACAAAGCAGCATCTGCTGGAGATAACAGCCAACCATCACCAAGATATCTTGAGTTCCTCAGCAGTAGCGACAATCCCCACAACATGCTGTAGAAGACCTTAGCTCTTGCTTACCCAATTTGACAACACTGCGTAGCGATTTCCAACAGGAACTCTCCTACTATTTCTAACAGAAAACTTTCCACTTCAAGTTTCCTCCAAGTTTTGGATGTTTGACTCAGGGAGACAGTATTAGCTGAAGTCAAAACAGCTGCAGAGACACACACCAGTTTACACACTTCTGTATGCCTTTGCTTTAGTACTTTTAACTTGGTATGGCTTTTTTCTTTGAAGGCCTAGAGAAACTTAAATTGTAATATTGTGAATGTTAAATTTATGCTTGGATTCAACACAGGGTAAACATCAATTAGCAATATAAAAGCATGTTTTGTTGGACCACCAGAAGTCCACCTGGGAACCTCACAAAGCTCCAGAACCATACTTCTGAGGCTCTACTACTGTAGCGCAGGGGACCAGTGAAGTGGTCCTCATGTGATTTGCAGCCACATGTTAAACAGTACATCAGTCATGGCATCTGGATCAACAAACATTTAATAGTTCACAGCCTACTTTTAGAATTAAGTTGTTTCTGGGTTTTTTGCCCATTTTTAACCCAAAAGGGGTTTGCTGATTCCACTGATGAAGAGTGAAGAAGAGTCCCAGGACCAAGGCACTCTCTCATAAGCACTGCCAATTCCAAAATGCAGATTTTCCACAGGCAGCCAAGAAAATACAAGAGGAACAAAACAGATAGAACTATAAATGCAAGACTTTTCTCCCAACATAGTATTACCAGTCTGTGGGTCCTATACACAGCCTTGCATCACATCTGTGGAATAAAAGGCAAAAATGTAGCTTTCCAAGGGAAAAACCAAGATTGTCCCACAAAACTCTCTGCAGACAGCAGAGGAGTGGATGTCTCCTCTTCCTACACAGCAAGAAAAAGACCTACCAAAGAAGCAGTTAACTCAGCCAGCATGCCAAGAAGAAAGGTTTCACATTTCAGCATTGAAAAAAAAAAAACAAAAAACAAAAAAACAACAACCCAAACAAACACAACAAAAAAGGAAATTCTGCTTCCATGCATCAGGCCTGAGCAGGAATATTCACTAATGAAGGCTTCAGAGTCAAGTAATAATTTCAACAGAAAAGTTTTCCAAGTTAGTTTTCGAGTTATTCAGTTAAAAGTCTTTGCATTTTATATCACAATCCAACTAACAAAATCCCTTCCAAAACCCTGCTCCTCCCTTCATGCCAAAAGTTCACAAATTTGAAATTCTAGCCCTGTCCCGGATTAACAATTCACTGCTCTGTCACCAAGTTGTATTTCGCAATCAGCCTTTAATGTACTTGTAGCGAGAACCATCTCTAAAATCCTTAACTGCCAAGACCTGCTCTGATGCTCCCACTCCCATTCAAGACTCCAGCACAGCTTGAAGAAAGAGACACAGGAAAGGGCACCTCTGCCAGGAGTCCAGGTATTTTTCTGCTACAGCTACAGAGGCATCTATTGATCTAAACTGAAAGATTCACAACATGTCAGTAAGTCTGAAGGGGAATCAATAAAGTTATTTGTCTCATTTCATTCTTCCCTCATGAATGAGGGAAAAGGAACAACTATTAATCAGGGATCAGTCTACCGGTATACTACTGCAAGACACTATGGACCATGCAATGCAACTTTTAACGTATACAGTAGTAAGAAGCCCTCCAGAGCACAACACAGAGTTATAAAAAAATACACAGTTTCTCTAAGTGGGATACTTTAAATTTTATTCCTGTAGACAGTTGTTTCTGCAAAGGTTTGTCAATAGCAAAATGGATTTCTAAACACAAGCAGGAAAAGCTGTAGACAAATTTAAAGACTAAAAAAAAAAGAGCAATTGTTTTTCAGGATTTCTTATTATTTTTTACATGATAGTATGAAATTCAAAGATGAAATATTTTAAATAGCAAAGCTATCTGGAAGCAAAGCTCTTAGGAAACAACATGACAAAGGAAGTGTATTTATAGGTCTGCAAACGGGGAGGGGGGGAACCACTGAAGCAGCTGCATGGTTCTTGCACAGCAGAAAAAGAAAAACACAATTAAAAAATGGAGGAAAAGGCAGACAGGGAAGAAAGTGAAGTAGTTTAAAACAAAGGCTCCAATACTTAACTTTTTCCTGTCTTAGGCTATCGTGAAACTGTTGAGGTTATTTTAGCTTTAAAACTAGTGCCTTTTTCCCCCAACCTGATCCAGTTTTCATAAGTGCCTTTCCCAGTTTTCATAATTAAACCCATTAAATAAATAATTATATGGCTGTGACGCATGTTGCTATGGCAAGGATTGCGATAGCAAAGATTCAAGCTTTTATGACTTCACTACAAGGTCACATAAAAGCCTGTGGACAAGAAAAATGTGTGGCGAAAAAGGTTATTTCCGTTAACATCAACTGCAAGGAACGACACTAAGGTTACATACACGTCCACACTCTGGAGAGTGGTCTGAAGTGCAAGTGTTTCTTTTTTCACTCCAGTCTCTGCAACAAGTCACAAAAGGAAGAGAAATGTGACCACTGCCTATCTCATCCTTCTGGTTTTGTCTGAAAGGTGCATTAGCACAACCCTCAAACAGCGCAAGAGGCCCCAGGGCCACACACATTTACCTGCCCACTAACCCAGTTGAACACTCTTTTGCCTTTCAAAGTACCCATAAAAATACTACAAAACTGTGACCTTTAAAGAGTGTGCATTCCTCACCAGCTACCTTTAAAGTGGTGCTCAAGGAAGATAAACACCACAGCCTGCCTTCCCATAGGAACATGGGCATCTTCCATGCCTGCCATTCCCATCGGCAAATCCAGCCCAGGTGGGACAGGCACAACAAAGTACAGAAGCAAAGCAGTACTGCCAGCCCAAAGCAGGCGAGCAGGCACACCCAGGGGGCTCTGGACATCTGGCTGCACTTGGTAGCTGTGCAGTGGTCTCCTAACAAGGTGATATCCAGGGTAAGACAGGCCTTAGGGAAGGAAGGAGGAACAGGGAGCAGCCTTCAGCCCTACATGGGACAGGGTTTAGCGAGAAGAAAACCTGCCTTCAGATTACCAACCAAATTTCCCCAAAAACAGTTAGGAACCTGCATGCTTCACCATCACTGAAGGCCAGGACTGCTAGCCTGGCATCCTCCTTTTGCATGACCACCACCACGCCTCAGAGATGTACTTTTGTGTGAAAAGTGTAACCAACCTAAAGCAAGGTGCCTCTAACTTGTTACTATTTTTACCAGTAAACCTTGCCCTAAAAATATTTGCATGGGGCAGGAGGAGAAAAAAGAAGGATTTAGCAGGGTGTCAACTGAAAACTTCTAATCAAATACATACATGTATTTGAAGGCAAATAAACTGCTTTGAAGCTGCTCCATGGTGAAATCTACAATTTAGCATAGAGGACGAGGTAAGCAGACTTTCACATTAAGAGAAGAGGTGGGAGATTCAAAATTAGAGATTAAGAAAGCACACACTTGTACTGAACTTTCAAAACAAGTTATTCCAGTTTAACATTTTTCTTCTCTTCCTGAACTGACGTAGCATAAATAAGAACCAATGAACTAATGAAATGCAAAGCTTATCCTGAAGCTTGAAAGTATTATAATTGTGCTGTGCTTTGCTAATTTTAGAAGACGAAGAATGACTATACTATAATAAGTCTAATGTAAATATACAAGGCCATCCCATCACCCATAGCACATTCAGCCTACATTATTCAACTTTTCTCCACATCTTCTCAATTTAAGGCAATAAGAGCAAGAAATGCCTTCGTTCACGTCCAGTTTGCTAAACAAATCTATTCTACTCCTGGCAAAAGTTTATGAGTGACAACCTCCTTTACTTCAAGGCTGACCTTCTGCCTGTAGCATTCTCCACCCAAGACACACAGAAACGTCACAGTGCTATAAAGTAGCGTGAACTCTTGTATTTTCACAGTGCTCCAAGCTCTTTGATGGTTCTACCATCACCTCCAGATCTCATGGGAAAGCCAAATTTTCACCGTTACAGTACCCACACAGTGAGCTAATACCAATGTACTCTGAACACGGGTTTCTTACCTGACACTCAAAACCATGGGATTGAAAATGGAAATAAAGAAAAAAAGAAAAATACAGCTACTGGGAAGTCCCTTCTAGCCACTATTTCCAGATAAAAATCACTATGGGTCACGGCCTCTCCTGTTATAAAAGCCAGCGTTTTGCACAAATCTTTTTTTCAGTAATACAGATTAAGCAGGTCAGATTACCACATGGAAAAATTGAGATACAAGCCACAAGGTAAGATATACATGAGTATACGCTTACTACCTCTGCTTTAAGTTACCCTGAAAAACTCTGGACAATGTAGCCTAAGGAAACTATGACATGCATATTAGGAAGGCTATCAAAATAGGAAAAAAAAAAAATAAAAAATAATAAAAAAAAAAAATCAGGAAACCCCAAGATTATGAAGCTTTATTTCCTTCCAACCTTTTGGGAGAGTGGGGATAGCAGGAGGAAAAAAATAATCTAGAAATATTTTTTTTCAGTGCAGCTGTATTTTTAGCCTTACAAAAAAAATTTATTATTGTTTTCATGTTAAAATTAAAATATCCATTTTTTTTACTGGAACAGGAGTTAAGAGTTAAAAAACAGTTTTCTACAAAGGTCATTAAATCAAAAGGTTATAATGAAATATTTCAATTCATCAGGTTCTTAGAGACGCACAAATGCTACATGCTAATGTTTAAAATGGACAATGGAAAGCAATTGTAAGCACAAAAAAAACAAACCCAAAACTCGTACAACAGACCAGATTTCATAGCTGAAGCAGATCTCATGAACAAAACTAGCAAAAAAAACCAAAAATATTAACTGCAGAACTTGGTTCAAACCCAGACTTATTTCATGTTTTCTGTTTAACAGAATATGGATCAACTTACAGTAGTGCTAATTAACTGTCTGACTTGAAAAATTCTTTATTAAGTTTCGCTTAGTATTAACTCATTAAGCTTAGTCCAAGGGGGAAAGAAAAAAAACCTGTAACTGGAACAGTTTCCCTTAGCATTGTAAGTGTTGCGCTGAATGAGTATTACAATCTTTTCACACTATATCGTCTCAAAGAAGCTGTTCATAGTAGCTATATTATATGAAATACCCAAAACATTCCCATGATGAACTCCAAAAGCTCTCCAAAAGACCAAGACGGCAGTGAGCTTGGACTGGGGGGGCAATGTGGGAGGGATGGATGAAAAAGGAAAAAAACACCTTGCTTGGTAAAAGCTGTCCATCAATACAAACATTTTTAGTCACTTCAGAACAAGCCCAAAGACCATCAATAAGAAAATCTTCAACTTCCATTTACCTTCCTTAAACTTCCCCCTCACTTTATTTTTTAAATACATAAGGATGATTATGATATTTTTGAGTACATCTGATTTCCCACAATGTGCAAAAATGTGATATCAACATTGCGAGGCGTGTCTCAAAAGCTTATAGATTTCGTATGCCATTTATGTGTCATACCGTAGGGGCATATTTTGCTAATGCTATGTAAGATATTACAGTATATTCACTTAGCTCTGCAGACTTGAACCACACTCACCTAACAAGACAGGCAAGTTTGACTTATACAATACGTAAACAAGCCTTAGAGCAAACATGCAGTAGAACAAGTTGAAACATTGGTTACATTAGTTAAGCCTCATTACGACTGAGTAGCCTCTTCATTTCCAGTTATTCCCATTAAGAAAACTGCAGGTTAGCAAGATCACAAAATAATAAGTCATCACCTTTTCCATCAACCCTGTTCCAGGAATACTTTGCACAGAGAGATGAAGCAGGACAATTGCAAGAGAGCATGAACAGCTCTGGACCACTTCCAGTTTACTTTCACATCTATATGCAGACAGCTCTATTTTCCCTAAGCACATCCATTGCAAAACTCAGACATACAGACTGGTTAGTTTTAACTCAATCAGCAGCAGCCCCTGGTACCTTGAACTATGACAGGACATGCACGACCCTGGTGAGGTGGCTCACACAACTACTTCTTGGATGTCAAAAGTCTTAGATTAGATTATGGTATTCGGGATACAGAGATTCCCTCCTGTGCACAGTAGTTAATTCTGGTTTGTGACACATCATTTTTAGAGCATCTTTAAAGACCCGTGAAAACAAAAAGCAGAAACCCCCCAGTGCTCGTATCACAACTGCAAAACTATCTGCCAGCTCCAAATCCCTTCAGACTTGCCTGACACAGGCTGGGAGAACAGTACTCAACAGAGGCTCAGTCCAGGGAAGACAAGACTGATGTTATAGGAAGCCCTCAAAGACACCAAAGCTTTTTATCCTGTTCAGATGAGGGAATGTATGTGCCGAATTCTGCTGGCTTCAGCTTTTCTTGGTGGGTTTTGGTTTTTTTTGTTGTTGTTATTGGGGTTTTTTGAGGGGTGAAGACAGCAGTTTGTTGTTTTCTTTCTTTAAAAAGAAATATAAATTTATTATTAGAGTAGTGAGATCATCAGATAAAAGAAAATTTAGCTTTATAGCTAAAATGGCATTCTTTCAGGGGTCAACTTTCACATTTGTGTTTGCTTTTATGTCTCCATGGAATTTGAATCGTGTATGCTATTTGGGGCTTTACTGAAGGACGACCACAAAGGAGCTACAGCTGATACAGAAGACAGCAGCTTATCTTGGCAGCACTCCTAACAGAGCACAGATAATTCCCATGCTCTTCAGCCTGTATTCTGTCAAATGTTTCTATGCACAAATTCAAGCCATTCTGGCCTTGATGGATCTCCATATAGGCAAAATCATAGCTAAGAAAGAATCCCTCCTTCTACCCTCATTAGACTAAAACCAAGCAATTACGTTTGAAGTCTGCTACAGAGATAGAGAGATGGGTCCATTTTTCAGCATACTCTCCTGAAACATGAAACTCTCCTGAAAACATCATCCACAGTTCTTTCCCTTGGTAATGGATAATCTCAGAAAGATTGAAGATAGAAGAAAAATGAGAAAAGTTATGTTGGCTTTTTGCTCTATCAGGTGTATGTTTATTTAGCATGGGGGGGTTTACTGGGGGGGGGGGGGAGGGAATGATAATTGTAATTTCTAAACTTGACAAATAATAATGTAAAAAAATAACATGCTCAGATGAACAAGTATATTCAATGCTAACGCCCTCCTTCCAAAACTAAACCTCATTCTTCTAGATATACGAGCATTTCACCGAAATATGCAAGTGAACAGAATAACCTTCGAAAACCTTTGTACACATAACAGAAGAAATTAGCCTTAATTGAATGAAAAAATACTCAAGGTTGGTTCACCCCAACCTTAGCACAGAGTATAAAACCAAAGAGATAAATCTGTTAGAGCAGACAGGAAAAATAATGATATATACAGTGCAATTATGAAAGACTTTAAACACAACTTCAAGTAGTCTGAACTTCATTAATTTAAGAAGGAAACAGTTGTTGCATTTAGAGATATACAATATGGCTTGTGAACCTGAAAAGCAAAACAAAGCATGACACCAGCTATAGCTGTTTCTGTCTGTAAAAAGTCTACATGGTGAACGAGGGCCATGTCATCCACATGTTCCTGGAATAGGCAACTCTAGGGGTCACAAGACTTAACTGTGTGGAAAATGTTGCTATATTTTAAAGGAACAGAGAACATGAACTGCAAAGATGACTTCCAAGAAGCCAGAGGATAAGCTTTATTTAGTAGCAAAACATTAATGATAGGTGTATACAGAAGTCAAGTCAGAGAAGACATTTAGGAGCACAGAGCCTGAAGCATATGCTATTGATGTAAAGCTGACACAAAATGAGCATGGGAAGTAATCCATGGAGAGGTCAATGGGAAAAAAAAAAAAAAAAAAAAAACAACAAAAGGGTAAAGATGATGATACAAGCTAACACAGAAGCTGTAGAGAAAGTGAGACCACAAGAAAAAGGAGGAAAAAAAAAAGGGGGGGGAATATTAAAAAAACCCAACCAAACAACAATACTACCTTTTAGTAGACTTTAATAAAGCTACCTGACTAGTGAGATATAGTGTCACAAGGCTAAATACAAGAGCAAGCAAGGAGTAATTGATCCTTTCTGAAGGAAGATGGAAGGGGAAAAATACAAACACTGAACAAACTATTGACACATGAAATCAGCTTAGAAAAAGTCACTTTTAGGCCTCTGCAGGCATCTGTAAATCATGAGGACAGACTGAGCCAGGCAGAAGCCAAGGCTTCCCAAACATGGAGATGCACTAGTAGATAGTTTTCTGGGAAGGCTCTTGGCTCTGAATTTTGCTCCCACCTCCCCTTCACAGATGACCTTCTGGGCATACTGCAAGGCTTATTTATTTACCCAGGTTTCTGCCTGAAGGATGGCTGTGAAGATTTTCCTACTAGGAAGGCACAGAGATATTTTCTGTTGGCACATCACTAATTCATAAACTGTTTAAATTGTTTTAATTACTATAGAGACACTGAGAGGTTTTGTTAAAAGCTGAAAAATATTCTAAATATAATAAAGCACAAAGTATATATACTTTTTTGGATATTGACATAAGTTTTACCACACTCAATGGAAGCTCAACATGTTCTTTCAAATCATTTAATTAACAATAGTTAGGTTTTTAATCCAGAACTGTAACAAACTTAGAGCACTCTCTCACATTGTCTTTTTATGTTATGAAAATACATGACTAAGAGCTAAGGTTCAAGCAATATGTCCTTGTCATCACACACAATGACTACCTGAAACAAAGTTTCTGAATTATGCTACTGAAATCTTAAAAGATTGGTTCAGTTGTGCCTAATCTTCAGGATACACCCTTGGGCAAACCTGAGTGAAATTATCCTTGTAAATCAGAAGCTACAATCCTTCAATCACGTCTGCATCTGGGGACTTTTTTCCACAGAAAATAAGTTGTTTGAATGCTACTAGGGAATAACTGCAGTTCAGAGGAACTACATTTAGTGCCCTCAATGAACTTTCTTCCAATCAGTATCTTTTTACTTATGTAGCGGGTAGTCTAGGAAGTTGTCAAAAAAAAAAAAAAAAAAAAAAAAAATCACTGTGGGCCTCTGCAGTTCTTCACGAAAAGCCAAGATTAACACACTGAGTCAACAACTTCTATTTTGAAATACTTTAACTCTCCAAAGAGATGACTGCTTTCCCCAAATGATGCAAACACGTCTGCTGTTGTCTGGGCCAATTCAGAGGCTTGTTATTCACTACTTGGTTGATTTCAAAATCAGACTACCCCTTCAGAAAGTTGCAGAGACTATGACATCACATTCATGATAATTTATTGCACAATTATAGTGGCTACATCCCTGGATTTTATTTCGTGGGAAAGCACATTTCTTCTACAGTCTCAGTGATTCCCTTGGCTTACGCCTGCTCGCAGAGTTACAAGTTTTGGTATAACGCTTAGCATGATTTTTTTCCTAACATAGCAACTTTCCTTATAGCAACTTAAGGCTGTGTAACTCAATTGCCTAGAGAAATATTTGCACTTTAAATTAAGACTTACTGGAATTTCATAAGCAACTCACAAAAGCACTGCTTAACTATTTGCTAAAAAAAAAAAAACAACACCCCAATCATTCAACCCTCCACCAGATTTGACTTTAGTACAACTTACGTCTTCTTAAGGAAACAAAAAGACCCACATCCTTTGAGGAGGCACTCTCATCTCCTTAAATGAATGGCAATAATGCAATCATGGAAATTCAGTGCAAGAGTATAATTTAGTAATCTCATGTTCAAATGAAAAGATTTGCACACCAGTGAGATATTGACTGGAACTGATAAAATAGTACTGTGGAACATTACAAGACAGCTTGAAGTAATGCAAATGATTGAAAAATTGGGTTTCATTATACTTTGGTCAGTCTTATCTTCATTCTAACCAAATTACTTTATATTACAAGCTTAAATTAAAAGGCAATAATAGACAAGTCCTGTAATACTATAATTACAGGAACCAACCCTTACATTTCTGCTTTTGATTCAGCAAAATTTTCACCACCCAGTATACAAAGGACACAAAAGTATTTTCTATTTTATTTAATATGGCATTTATTTAAGTATGTACTATTTAGTTTCAAGAATTCCAAAATGCAGTAAGTAAATTGATAATATTATTTCATATGGTTGTATCCATATTCAACATGGTATAGCGTTATTAAGGCCATTTCAGACTAGAATATATTATACATAGGATACTGTCTTCTGTCACACTTCTTTCTTCCCAATTCCCTAGCATTGTTCATTATTCAAACTGCACACCCAAGAAAATTACTTTCATACTCCAAATACAGAAAACTCATTTCAAACACAACCACAGGAATTAGTAACTCCTCCCACTGTTGTGGAAAGAAATGTAAATTCTTTCATTACACACAGGCGAATAGCGTAAGTAGACAATGATAACAGAAAAGGTATCCAACCCATACACAGCTTCTAAGATGAGAAACCAGGTCCAGAATTTCTCAAAGTCACCTTTTGGAGGAACTCCATCCTTTCTTTACTGATCAGATGAGACCAAATAGCACAAGGGAAAACCCCATACCCCCATGCATATGCAACCTCAGCCAGAAGAAACTGGAACATGAGACATTCCTATGGCATGTAACAGCAGGGCTCTTTTGCTTCAACTGCCTTTTCTGAAATTGGTATTAAACTAGGCTAAAGCAATACTCTGTTGCTTAGTTCTACTGGCACAACATGCTAAGTTAGTATTTTTTTAAATCATCTGTATGGAGAACGTGCTTCCCATGCTATATGCAACAGTCAAAAATCAAGGTAAGTTTCAACTGTTGAAAAGAAGGTGCTGTCTCCATTGTCCTTTACAAGGAAGGACAATGAAGAAGTCAGTATAACATTCAGCCTGTTCTTACCTCATCTAGTCTGTCCTAAATATATTTGACTTATTCTCACATTGTTCCTATATTAGTAGGGGCAATAAGAGAAACCAAGGGAACCCAGGATGCACAGATTGATGGGAATGCACAAATGCAAAATTGCCAAAACAAGAACTGTATCTTTCTTCTGCTGCCTCCGTTTACCAAGTCCATTTAACAGTTCCACATGTAGTTGCAGCATAGTGTTCAGCACCTTCTGAGACTAACCTATTATAATTCAAGACAAGTTTACCCCATAAAGGACAAAAACCAGTAGAAAGAAAATGCACTGGGAAAGGTGGGGAGCCCCCATGGGTGTTAGCTGTGTCTTCTATACATCATTCTGGAGTCACAGTCAATTCAAAAATAACATGAAGAATTATCAAAGCTTAGAAATAAGCGTAATAATAGAAAAACTGAGGATGACAGACTCAGTTTACAGCTTTTATAAACATGGCCTAAGAGGTCCAGCAGACTGATGGAGGCAGACCACATGTTCCAAATTGCCCTGTGTTATCTTCCTGCCTTGCAGTGAAAGAATCCAAAAAATGAGCAAAGCCCTAATATTAGGTCAGACGGCATTTATCACAAGTGATTGGTTAAATGGCAGACATGTATCTCAGCACTACATACATGCAAGGTATGAAGGAGAGAAGAAGCAACAGCAGCAAGACTTGAGGCAACCTAGCTGCTCCTGTTACCAACTTTCAAAGCTCATAACCCACTGTTTACACTGTTTTTATCATCTGCTACCATTCACCTGTTAGTCCTGATCAGCCAAGCAGCTGCATCAATTTAGAAGATTGGAAAGACAAGGAAATCAGTTGGCCACAGAGGCGTGTGGTAAACAGCTTATCCAACCGGTACACAAGTGAATTAGCTTCCCAAGCACACTGCCAGAGGGACACCCCCCCAACACACCACCACCTTCATAAATACAATTTCAACCTTTGGAAAGGTGCCAGCAGTAAAACGTTTGTTTACTGGAGGCAGGAAGAGCTACCTATGATTCAGACATTAGGAAGTGACAGAAAAGACTAAATTATGCAATTTAAAAGTAGGAAAATAAACACAAAATAGTTGCAATGAGATGAAGGAGGAGGAGAAAAGAACAAGAGACACAGAAGTTTTGGATCATCTCATTCATTTGTGCAGGGCTAAAGCAATCATTGCAGCAGGAAGCCCCCACAGGACTTCTTCACCTTTTAACCCTCATCCTAAAGCCCCTAGCCAGGGACTTTCCTCTTCAGCACCGAGTGAGAAACATCTGTCCAGCTCGGTCTCCCAGTTGGAAAGGACACATCACAGTCTTCATTATTTTCTTTAAGCAGAGATTTCAGAGAGAAGAACTCCATCTGCCTTCCCTTTAAACAACAGCTACCAGAAGCAAAGGACTGAAATGCGGACAGAAGGAAGGCTTTTTTTCCAGCCAGCTGAGGGAGGTAAGAACATACTTCAGCTCTGTCAGATGCTAGTTGCAGAGATTGATAGGAAAACCTCTTCCCGTAAGCAGAAAGCAGGAGAAGCACTCCGATGGGAACAGCGCTGCCTTCCCAGCAGTTGTTGGAAGCAATCGAGCATTTCAGCAGTGCTGCTTACAACTTTGCACCTCCCCTCCACAGTTTGCTGGATCAACTCTCAACAGCACATGTCCAGCAAAAGTTTTAAGTTTCTTGAACTGCAGTAATAGTCTGCATAATTAACATGCCCGTTCCAAGGCTAAAACGGCAAACAAGATCTGTGTTGCCGTCAGTTACAGCCACACTGCAAGAAAATGTCACCAAAAGAACACTATAAAATTTATGTAATGATGATGGTGCCTCCCTTATATAACCAGTAAAGATCTCCCTGTCACTCTCTTTACAAGTCAGACAACAAATTCCTTCTGTCTGGTTTGTTTGTTGGTTTGTTCTTTTTTTCTTTCCTGAAGCTGCAGAGATTCACAGATTAGAGATGTCAGGTCAAGGAAAATGCAAAGGAGTGCGTATTAACTCAGCACTGAAGCACACACCATAGCAGAAAACTCTGTAGTTACTTGTCCTGGGACAAAATTACTCTGGATGAAACCAGGGTTAAGTTTCCCAATTTATACTAATGTGTCACTTCAATGCTACTCTTCACTTTATATCCTCCCTCTACCCCACTTCTCCCTTCCCCTCCACAAAACTCCAGAAAGGAAAAAACAGGCTTTATCTTGGTAATGACTGACTCCTGAGTGTGTGTGTGTTCTGCCTGCCAACAGACCTTCAGTAGTGAAGAGTAACTTGCTATTTTTTTCATAGTGCTGACAAGCTTATACAATTTAATTTCATTTGTGCACACAGACAACTATGTTAGATAGGTCATAACTAAGAGCATGACATGACCTCAGCTGTGAGCTTTAAGGACACTATTTCACACTGAGTGAAATTAGACTGCAAAACTTATCCACACAGCATGATACAAATAATTTCAGCAATAATTCTGTAGAAACACTAAATGACAAAGTATTAGAACATGCAAGATTTGGGAACATACACTTAATGACATTATCTTTTACCTACTCTTGTGCTTCTTAAAGTTACCTCCCTTAGCAACAGGAAAGGATTTTGTAAGAAAAAGTTCATCTAATGCCATCATGAGAACATCACCCAGTATAACCCATAATTGGAAGAAAGTAGCACTTTAGTGAAGAGCACCACAAAAAATCATGGAATTATAAAACAACTGATACATTCCAAGGGGTAAGTTTTTATTAGCTTGTGCCTTTAAATCTCAAATCAAGTCCACACATACCACTATTTTCTAGGAAATCGGAACTGCCAGATGGGATCACACCCATAGCCTACCTCTGACACTTCCAGCACATCAGCAGAACTAGGAAGAGACTAGATCACTTAAGTAAAACAAAGGAACCAGTTACAACATTACATTTTAGAAGTCTCCTCTTATCACACCCCAGTCCTCCAAGCACTCACACGTACAGCTGGGGTATTCTCTTCAAGCCCCGTGGAATCTCCTGCATTCCTGACATGGACACCACATGGCAAAGTGCTCCACTGGCTCATTCGTTCTGGAAAACTCCAGCCTCTTCTATTTCAAACTGCACCCCATACCCTCCTCTCTTCCATGCTCCCCCCTTTTCTTTTTTTTTAGAAATAAAACTATGCAAGCACAAATTCCCAATTCACCTCAAGCCCATGCCTCACTTCAGTGTTTTCTCTCTTGGCTTCCTGATTAAAACACAATGCCAATCCTTACAATAACCACTAGGAGCACCAGATAAATTAGCCCTACCATCTCTTCCCTAATACATTCCTTATTTTCAGGGTGCGCTGGGAAGGAGCAGACTTACTATATGTATTTCAACATGAATTTTAGAGGGAAAAAAAAAAGGCATGAATGTTTGCTAGATTCTGTATACGGATTTTGGAGTTCATCAAGATTAATGATTGCTCACATGCTCTACACTGAAAGTTTCAAAAGGCAGTCCTTCTGAAGAATCAGTCCTCCCCTGCACTATCCCAAAACCAGGCGCAGCTTCACTGCTACACCTGATCCTGCTTAAGAATCTACATGGAAATACAAATGCCAGAAAACTGTAAAAGAAGCATGCATTAAGTGTGAACGGGAGCATTTGCCTAGCACATTATGTGACTCAGTGCAGTTATTCTTCATACAAAGGTAAAATGACAAATTGACACATTATTTTCAGAATTGCTTCTTTTTTATAAAAGAGTATCACTCCATTTTGAAACTTAAAATCCATTTTTTCATTTGATATCATGTGTGCATTTACCCTTTTAATAACTCTACCAAATGGACTGTAATTCTTATGTGTTGCTTGCATCAAAGGTCTGTTTGAAGGCAGAGGTATTAACTGTGTTTGAATAGCTTCCTGTATTTTTATTTCATACCCCAAATCTAACCCTGTGAACTCCTACTGTCAGCAATAAACACCAACAGAAAGTTTATTTTGTTTTAAAATCCCAAGCCCCAGACAATATAGAAAAATAAACTAAAGTCTATTTTTATGTTGGTTTTTTTTTTCCCCCCTTTTTATTTTGAGGCAGAAATACTGAAGAACCTGGCACTAGCTGTAACCCCAGAGGGAGGAACATCCTGGCCTGCACCACTGAAACCCATCACATTCCTCCTGGGGTGGAGACAGGCTTACCCCGGAGGAAGGCAGGCAGCAGATCTGCCATCACCCTGCCCCAAGGCTGGCTGTGCTGGAAAGTGGGTGGGGAAGCAGATTTAGTATGTGACAGCCACTATCTCCACTGCCATGAAGGGTTTATCTGGCTTTGTTTTCACTTATAAAGCAGCAGGAGAACCCACATGTGACCAGCTAGCTGACTGGAAAACTCTTGTGTGGGAAACAGGCTAACAGACAAGGTTGCATTTCTTCTGCTAGGCAAGGTCATCCCAGCACCTGGCCGCCATCCTCAGCCAGGTCTCGTCTGCACATAGCCCCATGTCAAGATTTCCCACCTGACCTAGCCAGTGTGTGGCAAAAACCAAAAATTACCTCCTTTTTAAAAGCAGAGAAGGCAAAGCTTTCTTCTGGCTTCCTAAAAATTCTCAGAGAAAAGAACAACCACAGCTCCTGAAAAAGCACATATATACATTTATGTATATTTTTTTTAAATCACTCCACCAATAAATTGGTTTACAAAATAAGAAGAAGCAAAACCTTTTCATTTAGTTCAGTTCTTGATGTGGGGCCTAAACTCAGCTGTCCAGAAGTCAGTATACAGAATACAATATTCAGACAAGCTGGTGTACTGACTTGATACAGTCTCCTAGAAGAAGTATCACCTCTTTTTCATGGTATGCTTTTACACAAAAATATTTGTATTATTATGAACAGATACTTTGTGTAATGATACACAAACCATATGGACATGACTGCCTGACTTTTTTTAATTACATGTTGTTATACCGCCAGTTCCAAGAGAGACATCTATCATGCTGTCATTTACCCTAAATAACCACCATTTACCGGAAAAAAAAAGAAGGAAGAAAAATGTGTCAGTGTAACCTCAGAATTTAGTCCTAAAGTTATAATTTTGGTGCATAAAATGCAATTAAATATCTTCCTTCTCCTCAGTTAAAACAAAACAAAATAAACCAGCTTAAAAAGTTCAACAGTTAATCGCTTTCATCTCACAGAAAGTTACCTCATAAACATTTCCCTACTGGATACGGCTAAGGAGAGAGCCAGATACTACATAATGTAAGATTACTTTTTACAGCTAAAGGCGATGTGGTATGTTCCAAAGAGCCCCAAAAGTTAGTCATGAGAAACCAAACTTTGGTCAACAGCTGGAAGCAAGACCAAATGCAAGCACAAAACCCAGACTATGTAACCTTTTATTGGAAGCCAGGTTGGTTGGGTTTTGTTGTTTGTTTTAAAAAAGCCCCAAAATACAACTAACATATTGCACCAAGCAGTATTTACAGAGCTAACACTAGCTGTACAACTATGAACACTTTTCCTAATGTAAACAAGCCAGAGAATTCACAAAAGAACAACCGCAATAGCCTAACCAAGGACTGATGAAGGGGAATTGAGAATAAACAATACTTCGTTTTCAGTCTAGAGATGGCAGACACCCTGGACACCTCTCAAAACCAGAAAAATGTAGTGCTGCCTTAGAAATACTTGTTTGTATGTATGAGGAGCTGAAGTCACATTAGAGTCCCCAAAACAGCATCAAATTACACTGGACTAACAATATTCACCTGTACACAACACATACCTGCCTTGACAAGATTATCCCTTTCTGCGTGCCTTGCTCAAGTAATTTGCATGACATAAGGTCTGTTGCTGCAACTGAAATACTGAAATTAAATTACAACAGTTGAAATGTCTTCTATTCACAATAAAACGATTAGTCATTGGAGCACAGAAAATTTTAAGGTCAGTTTGAAAAAGCCTCAGTAAGTCTGTCACTGCAACACTACAAAAGAAGTTACAATGAAAAAGAACATGGAGGTGAATCTTTGCTTTGTGTTTAATTGCTCTACATCAAAACAAAACTTGCACTTCATCAGTTATACTTCCCTTCTTGATTTAAGAAAATATTTCACCCAATGTAGGTTGGTGACATCCATTTTTAGACTAAAGTACTACTTTAATAGTAACTCTAGTTTTAGACTAAAGTCTAAAGACTACTAAAGTAGTCTGAGATACCCAACCCAGAGCCATCTACAATAAATAAAATTACACTCTCCCTTAAAATTACTGTATTTTGAATCACTGGTGTTCCTTTCACTCTTTGCCAAGACTTTTGTCAAAGCCATGAGCCAAACTTAATGGGAAATGTGTTCCAAATTTCTCTAAGAAACTACATTTGATTCTAATGATCTGATCCAAAAGTCATGACAAAACAAACAAAAAAATAAAAAAAATAAAAAAAATCCATGCCTCTGAAGTGTCCAAACCATCATTCCAAGATTTTAGAAGTTTAATGAGAGTTTTATATCTGTCACTTTCCTCTCTCTCCAAATAAGGGACTGTCGAATACCAAAAAAGATGGGAGATAATCCTTACATATTCATTCATCCTTAAGAGCGATGTGGTCAGCCAAAGGCCTCCAGAATTGATGCTCATTTTGACAGCCAAGGTGTATAATTTTTTTAAAAATTATTAAGTTAAACTGTTCAATAAAAACATTCTTTTCTCAATATATCCAATTCGCATTCCACACAGCTGCCTAAGGCTTGTGAGTAAGAGGCATGCAAAACAAGGTCATCTGTGTATAATTGGAAGTTAAATTCATGGTATTTCATTATTTCCTCTGGTTAGTACGTATGTTGCTTGTACTGAATGTTCAATGCTGCAAGACTTCGTACATAAATGTAGAAGTCACTATGCAGCATCAAGAAACTAGGAGACATTAATTTGTTTTTCCACTTCCTACCCCTGCTCCTCATTAGTTCTTCTTGACTTGTAATCCCCTGCAATTAGCTGTACCAAACCTTATTAACACACTTACCAAAAGACACAAGCAGAGTGAAAGGTTATCCACAAGCTGCTATACATCCAACTGAAAACGATCTTCCAGATCACAAAGTCAGAATTTTACTATTTCCTCATCTCTCAGCTATTATGGTCCCAAATTAAGCATTACTACTTAATAGCTGTTAAGAATTGTTTACACCAAGAAACATCTTTAGAATACCTGGCTCGTTTCATATGCCTAGTAGTCACCCACACTTCAAGAGGAACAGGACTATTTCTGTTACTTGAGACTCTGGCTTTCCTACCTACACCAAGAACAAAAGCATTCAAGCAGTTCAGGTACTGTCTAACCATCTAAACTCAGAAACATTTAAATTAACAGTGTACATCAGTGTGGTATACTACATGAAACTTAGAATAACTAGTGGAAGATGCTTATCTTAATACATGTACATCAGACTTTTTAATCAGTTTTATATACTGTCATCTGCTTTTACCCTCTGAAACCATCCATCAGTGGTTAATTCAGAGCATATACCATAGATCAAGCACTGACAGCACTGGAGCTTTGGCAGCAAAGTCAACATCAGCTGCTAATGTCCTGTCAAAGATGCTAAATACTTGCAGGATGAGTTCCATCCTGCTCAAGTGAGCATTACACACAAACAACAAGCTTAGGATGTAGTTATACCCCCAAAATCATACCCAAGATCATTTCAGCATCTTCAGTCGGCACACAAGACAACACAACTTCCTTCTATAATCAACAAAACCAGTATGTTTAGTCATGATTTCGAATTCATGGTTTAGGGTTTACTAACCCGTGTTCAAAAATACCAAAAAGTCAAAATACTGGTTCCTGAACAATGCATAGCATAAGGGAAAGGACAGACATCCTTCCAGAAGGAAAGGTTTCTGCACAAACACTAATTCCTTCAAGGTCTTCAGCAGCTCCTGGAGGAGCACAACTTTATTCTTAACAATAAAGTTCAGAATATTAAGATGTCACATAATGCTACTTGATTACAATCATCTATCTTGAGTTAACTTGACCCAGCTCTACAGGGACAACACTGAATGATGTCAAACAAGCTCATCTTGTTCTGGGCTTTTCTTTTGTTTTTTGTAAACCAACTGCCTTCTTAAATTTGCTCACTAGGCTGATGCAAAAATGAAAAAATAAAGAAAAAGCTTTAATACAAACAGGTGCCTTCCAGAAAAAAAGGCTTTCGTCAGGCACTACAGCTTCTACCTGATTACAACCATTCTGCTGAATAAAATATTTCTTAACACCATTACATATCTTAGCATGTTCACATATTACTCAAGACAGAAGAGCACCTATGTGATTAGTGCCAAAGAGCAACTGCCAAACAAAACTACAGTAAAATATTCCATTTCTGTTACCTCTATACCTGTATGTCTGAGTTTATAGTTCAAATATCAAGAATTAGCTTAACGGTCTGGCACTTTTCTAGTCACTGTCTTCAACTGAGAAATTTAGAATAAGTAAGAAAATGCTATATGCAACCTTTTATATCACTGCTCCTTATGTCCTGGGAAGATCAAGCCTATTTTTCCTTTTCAAACCCTTGGTTTTTAAATGCATAATCAATAGGAAAGTCAAATAACCATAGGATTTTTCACAGTAATTACATCCAAAAGAAGGTTTCCTAATTTACTGTCAAAATCATTTTACGAACCTCTCAGAAGTATAGGGAAGCCTATTAGATACAAAAGAAAACTGAACCAACTCACCCAAACCTCCTCTCCCAATATAGTTTATGAGAGATATTTGCGATGAAGTTTTACCTTTTATCAAATAAAAAGTATTGCATTCTAAGTGTGACATGCTAGAATACTAAGAATTACTGTATTACATCAGCAGACTTTCTACAAACAGTTCCATAAACCAACCATCAATGTTAAAAGCCTGATTTTAAGCACATCCAGCTACCACACTGAGCCCTGGCCACACCCCAGATGATAGTAGTTCTAAGAGAGAATTTAGAAGACTTGTTCCATTCCCTCAAGCTTTTCTCCCTTGCTTTAGTAAGGACAGCTGTGTTTAAATATCTAGTGGTTTCTTAGCATAATGGCAGTAAAAAAATCCTCTATGCTGCTTCCACAAAGCATCAGCTATTTTAACTGGCACGTGCACAGCGGAACTGCAACATAACAGGAAAACACGAAGCCAAGGTTTACTATCACTTTTTAAAGGTCAGATAGGGAGAAGGGGCCTTGCCCATTACATCTTTAAAAGTAAGGGGAACCACAGCAGAAAAAGTACAGTAGGTTTTAGATGGGCATGAATGTTTCAAAGTTGAAGGCAACAGAAGTGAAGAAAGAAATCAACATGGAGAGTAGCAGAAGCTGTGAAGTTTAGCAGTGCTCCATCCCTGTGCACAAACAAGTTCTTTCATGTACTTGTGCAACCACAGCATAGGCTGCAGAGACCTGAGCAGGATTTAGCCCCAGCTCCCTTCTTTACTAACTCCACATCCTCCTCTTGAATGCCCAGCATACACCTAATGTTTCTTGTGTTTTCCCCAGAGACCACCAGTCTATTCTAACACACAAACTGTTCTGAATACCAGGGAACCAACAACAGGTGCCAGTGGTTATCAGAAAGTTATTTCTGTATGAGAAACATATAAACCAGACATGAAAATGGAACTCCTTTTAAAGGGGTGAAAAGACATCTATGGCGTTAAGGCACATAGTCAAGGAAATCAGATTTTTCCACCTGCAGGACATAGTTGGTTGGGGTTTTTTTTCCTTCTTTTTTAAGCTTCAAAATGATTGCAAAGCTAGCTTTAATACCATGTCCAACTGTTTCAAACTAAAAATTGAAGTCTCTGTAAAACATATGTCTACGTACTAGCTTCAAAGTGCTCCTTTTCACCCCTCCTAAGAACTGAAACCGTATTTAACTGCAATCTCAGACTTTTTATCTCCCTTCCCAGATGGCAACCTGGGTTTGCCCCAACACTTCCATGCAAAACCTAATAGAGCGTGAAGTTACAATTTTCCATATATATATCTGAAAAGTATGTGCAGCAGAAAAGCAGTTTCCTACTGAAATTGCTTTCCCATCTTTTTGTCTGGTGCTGCAGCCTCTTGAAATTTCACCAGCATAAAATACAGCTTTAAAAAACACAGCTCTTCTATGTCTGTGCCTAAGCATAGAATTACAGAGAGCATAAGCCAACATATCAATCAGTGCACTCAGTTAAAGTTCATCACCTTAAGTACATCAACTTTCGGTTTGCTTGAAGATGGTGATCATGATGTCAAGGTCGCTTTTAGGTCTTTGAAGCGAGCGTGAACTTTCAGCCTACAACTGATAAGGTACCACTGACAAGCAGGAGGAATTTTACCTTAAGTCTTCCTTTAAATGGCATCTTTCTTTTATACAAGCAGAAAACAGTCTGAAACAATGATCAAGATTTAAACTTACTGCTTTACGGTCCACAGTGCATGAAGATGCTAAACCAAGTTATGCTCATATAAACTCACTGTACTATCACTCCAATACTCTGTCTCCTCAAAAAGCAGGTACCCCTTTCAAGTGAAAATTACCAAATTACTTTTTAAGGACAAGGAACCATGACCAACACTGTAGTCAGGGTTTTCCCCTCAAAGGTTCTGATGTTATTCCAGTATGGAAGTGGAGCTATAAATACACTGGAAAGGGCAGTTACATGGAAAAAAGCAAGCATATTTGGGGACTGATTTACGGTATCAATTTAAGAGGGCAAACTCATGCTTACAACTTGGTCCATTAACAGACAGCATAACTGTACATGATTTAGAGTCTGAGAGGGAAATTTACTGAAACTTTAAAAACATTAATACTGCTTTTAATTCCTACATACTGGTAAAGAGGCACTCTGTGAATATACACATACACATGGAGGATAGGCCAAAAAAACAGTCTATGTCCAAGCACAGCCCTGCCATGACCCATCAGGACATTCTCTTTGCAAGTCTAAGCCTGTGTCTTTCAAACAAACAGGATTTTTGCCATCAGGAACCAGAGAACAGGCTATCCCAAACGTTATTTTTAATTAAAAAAAAAATAAAAAAAATAAAATTTTACCAACTTCCTGGCATTAAAAAAAAAAACAAAACCAAACATACACAGCAGCAACAGTTCTTCAAGAAGTATCTTCAGTATCTGAAGGGGGCCTATAAGCATGCTGGGGAGGGACTCTTCATTAGGGACTGCAGTGATAGGACAAGGGGTTAAAACTTAAACAGGGGAAGTTTAGATTGGATATAAGGAAGAAGTTCTTTACTGTAAGGGTGGTGAGGCACTGGAATGGGTTGCCCAGGGAACTTGTGAATCCCTGCCATCCCTGGCAGTGTCCAAGGCCAGGCTGGACAGAGCCTGGGGTGACACGGTTTAGTGTGAGGTGTCCTGTCCCATGGCAAGAGAGTTGGAACTAGATAATCTTAAGGTCCTTTCCAACCCTAACTATTCTATGATTCTACGAGTCTAAGTGGCTGTTAACCGTGAACAGATGAAAGTTAACAGGGTCAAGTTAAGAGCCACATTCACAGATTCTAAAATCAATCTGAAGGTTTAGCAGTTAAAAAAAAAATTCTGATAGCTGCAAAGGCCATTTGTATTTAAATACCACCTAGCTGGCTAAATAAAGACTAAAGAAAAAGAAAAAAAAAAAAACAAACACAGCATTTTGTCCCAATGATACAAATGCCGAGAAGGAAGACGGGTGCCCATGGGAAAGGGCTCCGCAGAGATGACTCCTGGCATCACCCATTCCTCCTACGTGATTTAATAGCGTCTCCGCCGGCACCGGAGAGCCCCGGCGCACACCAGCACCGCCGCTGCCCTGTCACGAAATCTGCCCTCTCAGCAAATGCGCTCCATTTTCCTGCGAACTCAGTGTCAGCTCCGCTACAGCCTCTGCCGATATATTTGCTTCGGAGCAACAGTAGGCTGAACTTCAAGTAACAAAAACGCAATTCCTGCAACTCCCTTTTCCACCCCCACCCCCCTCCCCGCTCCTTCCCCCGATGCGGAGGACTCCAGTCCCAAGGGCAGAGCCCACCAGTCCCAGCGAGGAAAGCTCGAGGGGCATCCCCGGCTCCGGGCCGACAGCTCCGGCAGCTCTCCCGCCAGCAGCGCCTCTGGGCCTGCCGCACCGAGCCCTCCCCTTCCATCGGGCACCAGCACCGGGACGGCAAGTGTTTACGTTTAAAAATACATATATACCGAGCCCGGATCCAAAGGGAAGACGGAAAAACTCCGCCCCCCTCTCTCTCCCGACTCCCTTGGAAAGGCGATAAAAGCAGGGCAGAAACATCTTGACCGCTCGGCGCTCCTTTTCTGAAGGGAAAAAAAGGAGAAAGGGAGGGAGGAAGGAAAAGAAAATAATGGGCAACAAAAGTGAAATAAAGGACCGGGGAGCGCCGCGGGCAGCAGTCCCGGCTAAAAGGGGAGGCGGCCGGGAGGGCGGCTCGTCCACGGCGCCGCCGCCGGGCCCGGCCGTCAGGGACCGCGCGGGGAGGCTGGGCCGAGCCGGGCCGGGCGGTAGCGGGAAGCGAGCGAGGAGCCCCGCCGGGGAAGAAGCGGGGAAGAGAGGGGGGACCGCGAGTAGCAGAGGGCACTCACATAGCGTTTCAACTTCTTCTCCGGTGGGGACTTTCGGAGCCAGCCCGAGCAGACCACCTCCCCGCCGCTCATGGCTGGGCCGTCTGCCCGCCGGGGCAGTCCTCGTCCTCCTTTTCCTCAGGCAGCAGTAGCAGCACCCGGGCCGGGCCGAGTCGAAACAGCCCCGAGACGCGGCGGCAGCACCGCGCCCGCTCCGGCCTCCCGGGGTTACGAGGCGAGGGAAGGGGACGGACGGGGGAGCGGTGTAGTGTGTCTGTCTCTCAAGCACAACAAACAGGAGCGGCGAGCGGAGCTGAGGCTGGGGGCTCTCCCCGTCCTCCTCCTCCTTCTTGTTGCCGCCGCCGAGTCACACGAACATCGGGAGAGACGACAACGGCAACCGCCGCCCCGCCGCAACTTCGGATCCAGCGTCCCAGGGCAGGATCCAGCCACCGCCCCGCGTCAGCGGCACCGCCCCCCGCGCCGTCGGGACCCTCCCGCCGGGGAAGGGCCGCGGAGGTCTTCCCCTCCCTCCCCTCCCCTCCACTCGCCCCACGGCCGAGCCGAGCTCAGCGCTGGCCGCCGCAGCTTCTCGGGCTCTCTCCTTCCCCTTCTCCCTGCTCTCCCTTCGCCGGGAGGAGGGGTTCGCCCAGCCCTCCTGCCTCTTTCGCCTTCACCTCCGAGAGGGGGGCGGGAGCCGGCCGCGGCTGGGTCGCACCCCGCTCCCGGCGACCGTGGGAGGGGTTTACCCTGGTATTCGCGGCGTCGTGTCCATCCCCCTGTCCCCCAGCCTACTTTTTCCCACAGCGCCTCCCCTCCCGCCCCCAACGTCGGCCCCGCACCGCCCCGAGCAGAGCTGCTGCGGCGCCACGGCTCCTCCTGAAACTCCGCCGGAGCCTTTTCAAACAACAAGGGCCGGGAGGGAGAAGGGAGGGAAGGGACGGCGCCTCCCTGAGGGATCCTGGGAGCTGTAGTCGGCGGGCGGCGGGGACTGCGGCGGCGCGGTCGTCAGGGGGGCGGGAAGGGTTGAGGAGAGGGGAGGACCGGTGGACAGCTGCGTGCTTGCCGGAGAAAAAGGGGGTGAGGGAGCGACCCCGACCCTCGCCCGGCAGGGAGATCGGTTTTTGTTAGTTTCAGAGGGACGAGGAGGCGGGTGTTTGTTTGAATAACCGCTATTAAAATCGCAGCTGAAATGGTGATTCTTTGAAACCCACAGCAAAATCGTTCTCTGCAGATGCGGAGAAAAGGGGGGGATCACCAAAACCGACCGCAAAACCCTGTGAGAACTACGTTAAAAGCAACTCGGCAGAAGTAAACTCCTTCTAGCGATCTGAAACTGCCTTAGCGCTAAAAGTTACAAAGTCAGGGTGTGAGAGCGGAAAGGCGCAATGCCAGCGGCGGGCCGTTCTCCCTCCTTCCCGAGCTAGACCCGGAGCTGGGGCTTGACGGCGCTTCTCTAATGCAGAGGGTGCCGCGAGGGGCGGCCTGTGACGGCGGGATGGACTCGTTAGGGTGGAAGGTCGAAAGAATTTTAAACCTCTGGAACTACCAGCGCCCACCCCTCGCCCCGAATCCCTCCCCTCCACAGCACTGTTCCCTACAGACAAAAATAATAAAGTTTCGGCTGCTCGTGCCTGCTTATTGATCTGCGGTATTATTAAGTAGGGTGTCGGTGGGCTGCGAGCATGGCCTCGGCTGCTCTTCTCTGGGGAACAGCCGCAGCCGACGGTGTCGGGGCGGCTCCGAGCTGGCCCCGGCGGCGGCGGGGGCTGCGCCTCTCCCGAGCGAGGCGAGCGCCGCCTCGGGTCTGGCTGCCGGGAGCCGGCGGCGGGGATTGCCCTCAGCCGGCAGCGCCGCTGGCAGCACGGGGTGTGCGGTGGTGCCTTCCCTCGTTCGTCCTTCCCCTCCTGGCTGAGCGCCGGGCGATGAGCTCCTCGAGGCAGGGCTTGCTGGTCACTCTGCGATCAGATAAATACCCAAACAGAACAAAACAAAAGGAGAATGATACGCAGGGCAATCCCAACCACTATTCAATTAAAAGGGAAAGACCCAACTCATTCAACATCTCTGCTGCTGGTGCTCTCTGCCGCTTCCACTATGCCAGAAATAAATCTCCAGATAAATTTTATTATTCTTTTGTTTTTTACAGATTATTTAACTGCAAGCTTCTGGCACAGGATCGTTGTGGTGGTTGTTAGCACCGGTGCTCTTCCACTGAAGAGAAATAGTCCCCCTAGTGTGTCGTTGTTGAAGGGAGCACCGCGGTGCTGTGATTCATGAAGGTAGATAGCATTAAAAAGTTGAAAAGCAGCGGTTGGAGCGTCTTAACGAGGGCATTTGCAGAGATAACAGGGAAAAAAATAAAGCTGAAAGCCTAAAGGTATTAAAATCAGTGTATCGATTCCACCATAAATCTTTTCATAATTGTGACAGATAAAGTACTATTAAGCACTAACAGAAAGATCATCAAATAAGGAGATATTTTGCCAAAAATGTTAAAAAAAAAAAAGAAAAAAAGAAGAATGTTGGCCTTTATCAATATTAAAAGTGCACAAATCCTAGAATCCAAACCATTCTCACATACATTTCTACACATCATTTCAGCTGCCTCAGTGGGTCTATTGGAAAGAGTAAAACAGTGTTTTGATGCCTGCAGTTCATAAGCATGAACTCAAATTGTACTGTTAGGTTTAGATTTCAAGCTGGTTTCAGTATACCTCTTCTGTTTAAACCACTAATGCCGTTGTTTAAGAACCTCAACATTTGAGATTATCCAAGTGTCACAGAAGACCACAAGATTTTGAAGTTTCCTTTAGAAACCTGGAAACAATTTGATATCCTCGAGCAAGAACATGTAGAATCAGTGTGAACTTACTAAAAATGCCATTGGCATTAGAGTGTTGTAGGATGATCTAACGGTTCATTTCGATCCTCCTAATTAACCCATGTCTTGAGGGCTAATCAAAGCAAGCCAGTCTTTTAGCTCAAGCAGAGTCTATGGAGGCACCAACCAAACAAATTATCTGGTCCAAAGACACAAAATTGTCCCCGAGGTCAAATTTCAAAACATTACATTTGTATTTTAAAACACATTGGAAACAGTGTTAGCCTGGAGTCTGGTACTGGTTTTCATGTATTTGTTATGTGTTTGTCTGTCAATTCATTTTCTTGAAAATAGCTATCCAGAGACAAAATTCTGTGTGTGAGTTTCATTCCTGCCATATAGTGATAAATTGTAGGTTAGAGAAAAGGAGTTAATGTCAAGAAAAGTGATTAATAATAAGTACTAAAAACTGCCTTTTAGACTATCCCTTGTTGTTGAGCCTAATCGCAAGCCCCCACACTGGACATAAAAATGATTTATTGGATTACTGAATTGAAGAAAATGTAATTGAAGAAAATAAGAAAGATTTCCAAATGACAAGTTAGGATGTTGTCTGATGGACTATTCCCTTTCTAGTTGTGGCAGTGGATTTCCTTTTCTTCTAGCAACCATTTGAGTTACCCATTCACACTTCCACTGACATTTTCACTAATCAGAAGAGGACTGCATGTAGGTGTCCCTCTCTCCCTCTCTTCCCAGGTAAGTCCACAGCCATAAATCCAAGAATATTAATACCGTAATTCTCTGTGCATAACCAGCAATGCTCCACTGTTCATAATTTAGATACCCTGTATTAGGATAAACCAAAGCAATTAAGAACACTAATGAAATGCATAAGCAGCACAATGTTTAGGTCTGACTCTTAACATCTGCATATTTAAAGCTGTGAAATTGTCTATGAAGAGATGTTCATGGGCACAACTAGAAAAATCCTTAGCTCACTCAGATAAATTAGGTTAGGGCATAATTTCCTGAAATTAGGATAAAAGTCACAAAGACCTTTGTCAAGAATGAATGCTTCAGCTAGTTTGCCTGCTACAGTTTTGCTCTGGAAGTTTAAACAACATTAGGCATTTTGAAATTCCCCTGCAGTATAGCTTGTGCTTGAAGTACTTAATACCCCCAGGGGCAGTCATTGCTTGCGGGATTACTGTAACCCTATGTCAGAACACAACCACCCTCTCCCCTCACTGGCAGGTTATTTGTGTGCAAGCATGCTGTTACTCAGGAAGCCCAGAGGATAAAGATCCTTTGAGCTCAATTAATTGCACTATGGAGGTCTTTTGTGTTTCTGTACAAAGACAGTCCTAGAGGGAAGAGGATTTTCTGTGCCTTGCCAGTGTATCAGCCATGGCCTAAATAGCTGCAGAGGTCTCATTGTTCCCACTGGGAACAATCTCACTCTTTTGCTTTGCAAACAGTCAGTGTTCATAAAGAATTGCCACCTTGTTTTTCAAACAATATTCCATTGCTTCAGACCATCTTTGGGGATTTTTTTTACTGATAGCAAGGAAACAGTCAATTACCCCCAGTCATTTTGCAGCTAGTTGGGCTACTGAGGTTTCTTTCCCCTCCTGTTTTTAAAAAGCAGCTTGCTATTGGCAGCTGCTGGTGGCCAAGATGAGGATGTGCAGAGCAAAGCAGCTACAGAAGCTCAGAAGGGATCCATACTGGCTGCCTACTGCACCAAAACCACATGAGACCCAGGTACTGCACCATTGTGCATGTTGCCATTTCTGAATCTCTCATGGCTAACGTGCCATTCAAAACAGTACCCATTTCATGGTCACATACCAGACCAACTATGCAGTACCCAAAATGCTGACTAAAATGCACTCTTACTGGCCAGGAGATACGGTGCCCTGCTATGTGACAACTACACACATCGTCACGGTGCTTGTGCCACCTTCCAGCTCACTGCACTGGTGTTCAGGCTCCGACAGAGGTTTTGTCTCAGCTACCACCTCCCTTCCACTAGCATGTGCAAGATGCCTTGATTCCTCCATTGACTTTGTGCTCTTTCACAAGTGTGTTCCAAAGTGTTTAAATGGCTTCTCCAAAATTTTGGAGTAGACTAGTTACAAATCTCACCAGACAAAGTAGGTCATGTGGAAACCCATTTGCCTCTGGTTTGCTTTTTCTTGCCAAGCCACCTTGACAAAGGAAACTGGAGCTGATAGAAGAGATTAAATTCAAATGGGTTTGTTTTTAAAAATATAAATGACACTAATTTCTCATGCAAATAGCTTAGAAATTCTGGACTTGCATAATAAGACAGTGGTCAGTACAGCTCCCAACTTTGTATTATGGTATGAAAACCTGGGCATTCCTCTGTAGCTTCACGTTGCAGTCACAGTCAGCTGTGGCTCCTGGTAGTAATCCCTAAACTCTTCTATGCCCTTTGCTTATATTTGCATACAAAATTTGTGCTTCATTATGACACAAAAGACTTAACACTCTAATAAATTATTTAATAAAAAAAAATGTGCATGTCAAACTATGTCTCAAAACATCTTTAGGTATTTATGCAACAATGAATCAGTACAAGAAGACAGATATTTTTAAGCTTGAAAAAAACTGCATCTAGACATTTGTTTTCATCTCAGGTATTTCTCTTTTGATTTTGAAATTACTCCCAGGTAAATTTAATCTACAGGGTTATTTTGGTCAGTTCATAGATGACATTATCTACTGTTTCTTTCAGACTGTAGTTATTTACATTATGTGGCAAAGAGGTTGAGGAAAGTAATACTAAGCAGACATAATTAAATGAGATGACTGTATGTCCACACACGTTAGGGTTGTTTACCGGGTTTTAAGCTATCTCTTGTCTCTTTTTTTATTATTCCTTTTAATATTGATGTAGGCAAATAAAGGTATGTGTACACTGTAGAACTTGTACCAAAAAAGGACTGGTTTTTATTTCTACATTGGTGTAATACATTGAGATTTCCTTTGTGATTTTTGTGGAAAACTCTCATTCCCACTTCTAGAATGGAAATTCACTGGTAAATGTTTGTCCTCTGTCTTTTTGCCAGAGGATCAGTTGACTACTTTACTTCATGCAAGGGAATTTCCCTTTCCTTTCCACGCTAGGCAAAGAAGAAGGAGCAGGCTGGCTGGTTGGCCAGCCATGCAGAAACATCCTCAGGTCCATGCTGTTCAAAAATTAATCAGCAAGATTTTCCCTCCATAAGGACAATACCTTTTTGCACCTAGCCTCGTGCCCTGAAAATGCATGGACTTTTTTCTATCATAGGAAGCATTTCACAAGTTAAGTAAAATGGAAAGTTAATAGTTCAGATATGTTTGGTTTGGTTTTGAATAGAAATAAGATTTGCTGTATAGATGACCATGTTCTCCAGAAAAAAAAAAGCATGGTCATATAAGAGACCAATACTCCAGTGCCATGCATAGTCAAGAAAGCATCACCCAAGCAGTTTGGTTTGAGCATGGTTTATTCTCCAAAAACACAAGGTGGAAGATGTATTGAACACCTCCCAAAACTTAAATTTATTGCAATGTAGAACATCGGGGAGCAAGTAAAGGCTAAGAGGCAGCAAACATGAGCACATAGCTTTTCTTTTACTGGAAGAATAAGAAATGCAAGCATTTTACAACAATAATAATTTCTGCTGGAGTTAAGGGGTGTTTCGGGGATAGTCTGAACATTTGCCTGCAGCCTCAGCCAAAGAGGAGTCCCACTTCATTAAGCCAATTAGCAGTGCAGTTATCTAGGCTGGGATTCATCTCCCTGTAGTCACCTACAGTGTGGTGGTTTGTGTATGTGCTACTTACCTACACCTTCTTTTTAGTCACTGGCGAGATACAGGCAACTAGGGCATATATCATCTCTTCCAAAGCTAGATGTCTAAATTGATTAGGGGAATTGAGTTCTTGGAGTGCTTGTTTATCTCCATTGACTGCAAGAATCTAGACAAGTAGCTCAGAGGTAGACAGCCATGCTTGTGACATGTAAAGTTAAGTAAGATGAAACCTTAGCATGTGAGTGAGAAAAGCAACTATATTCTCAAATGTCAATGTCAGTCAAAAATGGGGATTTTATTGATTTATTTATTCTAGTTAAGTGGTTTTGATAATTTTGAAAATCTTCAGCCTATAGCAATAGCAGAGATAGGAGGTCAAGTGAAACTACAAATTGGATTAAAAGCTCAGAGAGACAGAGTCGCTTTGTATTGAAGCAGGACAGTCTTGTCCAGGCAGAACACACAGGAGCAACAGTCTTTCTGTAGTTATTTATAAAATCTTCAGGGTTTCAGCTTGAAAATTCCACAGCCTGAAGCTGAAGAGATTTAAATGTATTTCTACCATTAGTGTTATTTTATTAATCTCTACCGTAATATCTAAGATTATTATATCGCACTCCTTTTGCTTATTCCAGGTACAAACAAATATTTTAATAAAAAAGAAAATAAAGAACGGAGAAAAATATTTCTAAATTGCAGCTGAATAGATAGAATGTTCTACTTGTATTTAAAAGCAAAAAATTAAGTTTCCTATCTCTCTCTCTCCAGCTGCCACTGTCTCCTTGAGGATAACAATATCCCAGTTCACTGATTAGGTCATCACCTTGTCCACAAGGTCATCCAAGACAGTAAGAAATAAAATTGTTGCTTACTTGATCAGCCACACAACTCCAGTATTGGTATGTGAATAGTCACGGTGAACAATTCACTAGCAAGCCACAGTTTGCCAAAAACATGAATTAAACTGCTCACAGAAAAGTTATGATCAAGTGAAAGAGCTCCATTTGACCCCAAAGTAAATATTTTCCACTTATTGATTCATCTGCCTCTACCAAAAAAGATTACATCATATTTTAAAGGATTTAATGATGCCATTTTTTCTCTAGTATAAATCTTATGCTCATCTGTAAGCTGTCTGTATTTATTGTGGAACCTCAGGGATTCCACATCATCTAGGATAACAGGCGAGTTTCCCTCTATCCAGGTAAAACAGCCACTGTAATCATAGAAATTGCCCCACTTCACATTTGGTGGTTTGGAAGGATAAGCCCTGCTGGACACTTGGTGCCTCTGACCTTGGCTTGCTTTCAACTCAGTGGACTTCCTAAACAGGCATGAACAGGAGTCTCAAACACATCGTTAACCAATATTAAGGGATTCTCTTTGACCACCTTCTCAAAATTCCTCAAAGGATGGACAGCTTTTCAGATGCTAAACAATCAGAAATCACTCTGATACTGAGACCTCAGTTCCCACTCTAGATGCATTCTGATGTCAACAAGATGTTCACATTCTTTCTGTAGATGTTTTCTTCATTCTTTATCTTTCCCCATTCTTTTCACTAGGCTCTTATGAAAGCCTCTTTTCACTTATCTCTTCAGTTGTTTTTGAATATGTTCCACAATCAACTTGTTGATGTTCTTACTTCCCTCATACTACTTAATTAACTTTCGTAACAACCCGACCACCTCCTCTGTCCAACATCACTCTTCTTGCAATACCCTCTTTAGGGTGGGAGGCAAAGATCCACTCAGTGTTCCAGATAGCTGGATGAGTCAGACATTTGTGTTGTCCCACAACCCCATATGCACTATGTTGTATTGACCATAAACACTGCACTCTATTGAGTGCTGTGGTCTATTGACCAGCACTGCACTCTATCCAGCAGGTAACTTCACAGACTGTGTCTGTGCGTCTGACAAATCACTGACTTTCTTCAGAAAGTGTTGCTGAAAAAAACTCACTGTTACACTTGTTGCATCTAAATATTTCTAATGTATTAATTTCCTAATTCCTTCATAATACTTCTAATTGTGTGGATTTTCTATGTAAAGGCAGGACAAGGCTTTTCATTAATGTAGACAAACTCAAGTTTTGCCTTTCCACAGACAAGGAAAAAGATGACTTAGACTGTCTTCATCCTCAGGAGCAGCAACCTCCAGTTTAGCAGGAGAGGTAGACAGCATGCTGAGAATGGGATAGGTGGCTGTGGAGGCTCAATGGGAAGTTTCAGGAAGCCAGGAAACATTGTTGTGGGTTGGAAGGGACTCTCTCCCCTGGCTAACACCTTTTCACATCTCATTGGAGGGACTGAAACCCAAGGTAGAGGTTGAGGTAAACAAAACCCCGGTTCACAGATCAGGCCACCACCTTGTCCACAAAGTCTAGGTCATCCAGCACAATAATTAAAACTGTCACTTACTTGATCAGGCACACAATTCCAACACTGAGTGACCTGTCAAGAGGCTGTGACTTGCCAGGAGTGTGAAATGAATGCAACACCTTTGCCCACTCTCCTCTGGAGAGGAAGAAAGAGGTTTCACTCTCTAGCTGTGAGAGAGGGGTGTTGTGAACTGTGGGAGGACAGTGGTAGGACAGTGAAGGGGACAGGTATATAGCAGGGCTGGATACAGGTGTACAAAAATGAAGTGCAATGACCCCGTCTATAGCCATCCTGTTGTTCCAAGCAACTGTGTGCACAGTCAGCTCACTCTGTGAAAGCTATCATCTTGCCCCTCCAATTTTAACTTCTTGTGAGCCTTTCCATGAGAATAACATGGCTGTTATGGCGTGTGTGTAACATCTGCTATTACATGTATGAAATATTAGTCACCTAGTCTGTAATATCATAGTAACATAGCAGGAAGATCTGAGTCCACAGCATTAAATTTTGTGCTAATCCTTGGCCTCCTACAGACAGCAAATTAGAAATAATCAAGCATTATGATGAAAAAAGCTGTAGGTCAGAGACTTCTTTCTGCAGGCAGCTTGGGCAGGGAGACAGAACAATTAGCACAAAATAAGCCCACAAGCTTTCAAACTTTTGGACAGCCACAGACTTCAAGAGAAAATGAATATTTTTTCTTTTCTTTATTAATTTTTGGCAGTGTGACCACAGCTTTTGCTCCACAGTACCAAGACTCTTCCAAGAAATGAGCAGCTTCAGTGGGCCTTTCCCAACACTTGCAGCATCCCTTCCTGGTGCACCACAGGATGAAGGCACCTTGTCACATACAATAGTGCCTTTTCTCTCTTCCTGGCTGAGCTGTTGGTGAGTTTACAGTAGTAAAAAATAAGGTGCTTAATCCCATTTGAGAAGTGCTCAACACATCTGATTGAGCAAAGCCAGATAGAGTAACAGTGATAATAAGCTAGTCTGTTTTATTACCTGCATGTGCAGGCTTGATAAAAGACTGATCTACAGCCTAACCAAAGGTTAAAAATTACTTGAGATCACTTTGCATGATAAAGTGAGGAGTACTGCAGCCTCAGTTGTATTGTATGACCTTGATCACTGTTATGTCTGTCAGAGGTTATACATCTCCATCTCTGGAGAGGAATCAGGCTCTTTACTGCAAAATGGCAAAATTTTAGTTACTAAAGGTTTCATCTGCAAGAAGAGGTTGTTCTGTTCTGGGCATATAGTTAATCTCTTTCAGTGTAACACAGTATCTTAGTTCAATATAGCACATTCTTCCCTTTGAAATGATGTAGCTTCTACACTTAGAATTTTCTGGCTGAAAATTGAAAAGCATACAAACAGTGAGTAGCTCATACTGGTTTAATGAATGTATAATTACAGGCTCCCATAAAACAGGTTTATGAAATGTGAACTGCTCCTGACTAGTAATGTCAAAGTTGTTGCAACAGCTTATTTTGATTAGTTGCAACATCCTCTAATCTTAATAAGAACACAACAACTTAAATATTTAACAAAACCAGAGCATGAAAGCGTGAAAGAAACTGATTTAAGAGTATTGATACTTAATGGGCAACAGCGATTTTGCTTTAACTTTATTCTGTAGCAATCTAGATACACCGTTCACAAAACCACACTGCATGCAAGTAAGGAAGATGTATTTACTGTAGGGCAAGTGGATGATGTTATTAGTCAAGCAAAGACAAAGATGAGGTAAAAAACAAAAAATAAAAGTAAGGATGGGGAAAAGTAAATAGCACTGTAAGCTGAAGGAGAATGCATAGCCTGTATTGCCCTTGGGTTTTTGGTTTTTTTGTTTTTTTTTTTTGTCTTAGATTGTAAGTTTTTCAACATGGGGAGTGTCTTTCTGCCCTGTGTAACGATCTAAGTCCAGGACTTCTCAGGTATTAAAGCCAGTTTCAATTCTCCTATCCCAGGGAGATAGGAGAGGTGTTAGCATACAGAGCCTTGGGGCAGAGTCCTGGGAGCTCATACGTGCTACACCTTCTGGCAGACACAGCACTGGGGGGATGGTGTCAGAAACTCTTCTGCTTTGACCCTTTCTGGCTCGCAGCAGGAATTTAATATGACAGCAGTGCTCATTACTGTGTTACAGACGTGGTAGAGGGAAAACATGCCACAAAAACATGTCTGTTTTGCATCCAGATCAACCTCTAGCCATAAGCAACTGCCAAGTTTTCCCATGCCTGTTCTCACACTGCCTGTGTTTGTCCAGCTCAGTAGAGAGTCAGTCCTTGTTGCTACAAGCATGCAAACAATAATCAATAACAATGTGGTCTCTGATTTTCAAATGCTTAGAATAGCACTGCTTTTGGGAAAAACCTCAGCCAACATGTAAAAATAAGATCCAGTGCTAAGGGTCAGCTTTGTTGACTTTAAGAGTGTTGTTGAATCTTGTATTTGACCTTTCCAAACCTAATTAAAGATTTACTCCAGCACAGAGATACATTCTGCTGTGTCGCACTTCTCCAGATGGGCAGACTTTGACTCGTATAAGGTGAGCTATTTTGGGGGAGTACAGTGTGCCCTGCAGGACTGGGGCACTATGTGCATACAAACAGCAGGCACACTTGCCCAGTCATACCAGTGGCAGATGCTAACTTGTGCCAGCTTTACATTTGCATAAGCAACTGAAAGAGATACCCTTGCAAATATACATCTCTATTCCACTTAAAACACTCTGAAAAGCCTGAATTCAAAGGCACATTATGATTATGAAGCTAAAACCCCCAAAAGTTCATGTGCAACTATAAATCTGCCTTTACATGATCATACATCTGCACTGCTGTTTCCACAAAGCCCCTGCCAAAATCTCAGCATAGGAATGCCCTACAACTTGCTGAAGCTAGTGGGAATTGAAGTAATTTTGCACTATATTAAACTGAGGGAGGAAAGTGTGTGACATGTTCTTCAAAGCTGCATAAAAATAAAGTTTAAGTTTAAATAAGAGACCATATCATGGTACAAAGTTAGCATTTGGTCTAAACAGCCGTAACTCAGCTTTTAAAAAATGCAATTTCCTCAGTTTCTCTGAGGAAAACCAGCAAAACGGGAAACATGCTGCCTTTGCTGTTTCCTAGTCAAAGTGCCTAGACAGCACCAGAGATGGGGAAGTGAAATTGCTTGGGGTAGGTGGATCATACATTAAAAATATTATAGAGCGTGGTTGAAATACACAAGTTCACAGTCATTCACTTAGACTCCTGCTTGTTGCATGGTGTACCTGAGTCTAATTTGAGGATTTAGGCAGGCTCTGTGTGGTAGCAGGCCTCATCCCAGTGCTTTTTATGGGGATGCATTTCATCCCAGTTGCATAACTGTCAACAGCTGCAGTCATAATAAATGTATATGACAGTTGTTAAATGAATGTATCTCTATTGCTGCGATGTAACTGGCATGGAAAAGGTGGAAAGCACAGTAAATGGGAAGCAGCAAGTAACCATGCGATGCTTCAGTCAGTGTATATATCTTTCCTATGTGAGATGAAAATGTTTTTCACTTCAAGCCAGTATATATACGCCGACAGGAATTCAGTTTAAACAGGAGATGTCACTGGTAAGAGGCCACAGACACGAACACAGGGTCACACCATGTTGTGATCTAGCTTGTTGGAATTTGTGACCTTCAGCTCCAGAAACTTGGGCTTGGTAAGATAAGAAGAACAGCTCTCCTAGCTTGCCCACAGATAGGGGACTGATAAACACTAAGTAGTGTGGCATGCCTTTCTGCAGAGCACAGGGCTATGCATACGTATGATACAATCACAGTGCAGCTTCTTATGCTGGTAGTTTGCCTAAACCATCATCAACCCAGGCAGACCTCGCACATCAGGGAAGGTCTGCATGTCACAGGAATCAGCAACATAGCTTTGGCAAACAACACAAAACACCATCAGCAGCTTTCTAAGAGAGCCAGAAAAGCGGACACCACTTTGATTTGTAAGTCACCACAATTGTGTGGAACACTACCAAGGTGCATGTGTGAGTATATCCATAACTATATTCCTGTAATCTTCCAGACCATTACAGAAGGAGCTTTGCCTTGCATAACCCCCTGGGCTTAAAAGCATTTTCAGTATCCGCAGATATAATGACCTTAGAAGACTAAAATAATCAATACTCTTTATTTATGTTTTTCTCATACACTGAAGCAATTAATAAAGGTTTGCAAAGCTTTTGTGGGCATATTGTTACAGACATCAAGACCTGCTACTGCTGATGCAGCAGTGCAACTTGTGGGAGAGGAGGCAAATACCCCTGTAGTGATGTTTCCTTGGAGGTGGTGAACATACCATAGAGTAATCAAAATTGTAAGTGTGCACAATACCAAATGATACTGAAACAAGCACATGCTAGTACTATTGCAGCACATAGTACTAACAGTAGTAGCTTTATGCATTGTACTGCATTGCTTTTTACCATTTATAGATCCTTCTGTACAGAAGTAAGGCAGTGGCAACTACTTAGCCTCTCTGCTCATGCAGGGTAACAGAGGTCATGCTGCCTTTGCATATGAATTTCAGGACTCCTCCATCTGCCCCATGGAATTCCCTGCACCCTGGGGTCTACAGTGACATATAGGACCTAGGAGGCAAGTTGATAATAGAAGCTGACCTGTGAGACAGAGCTGTCTTCTGTAGAGGCTGTGGATGCCTGGAAGTGCTCTAAGGCAGCTTTGCTTATACTAAATTCGAGTTGCATCGAGTCTTCTTTTTCTTTCCCAGAAAGAATATCTTTCATCATAAGGTGAAGTTTTCAGGTTGGATCCATCAAACCCAATGAGAACAGGAAGCAAAAGCAGACAGTCCCTCACATGGCCTTTGAATCTCACTCATCCCATGTCATGCTAGTTGTACTCTGAGCCTCAACAACACCACAGTAGCTTTTGATTTAGTATCATGAGAGTAAGGTATCTGTCATCACTAATTTTCCCAAACAGTAATCAAAGTCTGAAGTGCTCCTCAAGGTTATCTCATTAGCTATAATCTTTCTCTAAAGAGAGCAGTAAGCTGTATCACATGCCATATAATAAGCTGTTCATGGTATGTTACAGAGTGCTTATGGACTGAAGCTCATAGCAACTTCTAGTTGCATCAACTCTTTTTCTTTCCATGAAAGAGCATCTTTGCTTTGGGTGAAAGAATTACTTATTAGCAGAGTGAATGGTAACACTGTCTAGTTCTCTTCACATAAAAAATTAACACTGTATCAGACACTGATTCACAGCAGAAGGCATAAAAATAAATACCCTTATTACCACTGATTGCACACACTTTGGTGTGCACACTGGCAATGCATTTACACACAGGACAAACCCCTGCTGGTCAGTACTTCACAAGGGACAGTTCAAATCTGGGGAAAATGCCAGAGGAGAAACATCTTTTTGAGGAATTGGACAGCAAAACTGCACTCTGAGCTCTGGAGTGAATAAAACATTCAATTGCACCTTCCCTTAGCTCTAGGTACCTTCTCTACTTGCAATGGAGAAGGAATAGGAACAACCACCTGACCCAACCTCCACTAAAGCAGCTGCTTCCACTCACAGGCAAAATTTTACCTTGTGTTACACTGATGCAGTGGCAATGAAGTCCACTTGGACTGACTATCTAGATTCGCTATTTAGACCTCTGTGACTCGCCATCATTTGAACTGCAGGTAGCCCAGTGATGCCTTAGTTAGAGATATGACAAGGCTTCTAGGCATAGGAATAATGCAGACAGCAGTAACACCTGCTGGACCAAAGTAGCATTTGGTTCTGGCTGTGCAAATTACATATATTTAATATTTTAGCCCCACCTCGTAATTGTTTCGGCTTGCTAACAATGTGCAGGTTGTTTGTGTGTACAGTAGTTCCATCATCCAGCTCCTCCTGCGCAGCTTTACTGCATCCCAAATCTGTGTGAGGACAAGGCTGTGTTGACACCCAGGGCTGCAGAGGAGCCATATCATGCTCTGACTGGTCCCTGGCTGAGAGACCAGAGCAGTGGATGGGATGTACCTGTTAGTGCATCTGCCTTGAACAAACTGTATCCATAAGTGCTGTATCCATGAAATAGATGCATTGCTCTCTGATCAGATGGGTTGGGTCTTTTTCTTTCATTCAAGACATTGTTTTTTTTTACGTGGAAGAAATCAGGATCAGGATTTCTGCAATTGACTTAAAATAGCAAAAATCCAACCTAATATGAATTTTCCAATGATAATCACATCATTAATGAATAAGCACTTCTATACCATTTTGGAAAACAGCCACCATTAGGAAGTCTGCTTTCTTCAGAAGGAAGACTATTCACTAGCAAAGAAAAGGTCAAAGGCAATTGTTCTGTCTAAATGATCATGACTATTTCTTTTGACAAGCACTGTAACAATTTCTGGCATGGTCCTTGAACTGGATGAAAACCTAGCTTGAATAGACTTATCATTGAATGTTTGGAGTGTAATTTTCTATCCTGACTTTTATTTCAGATGAGTACTGGAAATGAAAAAATAATGCTGTCTTGTTTCTTACTGAAACATACCAGCCAGTATCTCAGAGCTTCACAGTTCCTTTCTTTTCCTATTACTGTCTGGAGAAAGCTTTGGAAGAGCTGGAGAGTCTTTTTCAGCTCCCTCTAACAAAGAAATTCCTTTAGCTTAGTACAACAGTGCAAAGTAATTAGCAAGTGTTCCCAATGGAAGATAATTTGAAACTGTCTCAGACCATCTGTACTAGAGACCTTACTGGCAGCAATAGGAATTTCATTAATTATATGTGTTTAAAAAACACAACTGAAGAAGTAGCAATCCCTTCTAAAGCCCTACCTGACATTTCTCTGATACTAACATTACCTGCTTCTTAATTAAAAAATCCCATAGTGGTAAGCTTTGTATGAGCTTTTTAGCTACGTTCTCCCCATGGAAATTTACTGAAATACAATGGACCGTCTCCCCATTCAACCTGGGGAACCGGAGCAGATCAGACCATCTCCTACATCCAAACTAACTTGAAGCCCAGCAGTATTTATGCAGAGCAGCCCCAGGCTGCCCCCATACATCACTGCACTCTTGCATGTCTCAGTAAGCAAAAAAGGATGTAGGAGATCACGGAGAAACAGACTGTTTTGAGCCTTTGACTCTTCTGTGCATGAGAGCAAGTGACGGTGGTGATAAGCAGCTTTGTTGCAAAGAAAATCTGCAGAAAATTCTATAATAACAATAATAACAACAACAATAGTATCTTTTATAGTCCAAACAACCTGAGATTCTGTGGGTTGATCATAAAACTGTCAGCTGCAGTTTTCCCAGAGTTTTTCCATTTCTCATTAGCTGTTTATACATTAATGCTTTGCTATAAAATCTATGGGAGGAATTTTCAGTGACTTGTACATTAGATGAAACCTGGAGCAGGCTCATGAACAATGTGTCATGTGAGACCTGTCCTTTGGGGTATGATAAGCTTTTTGACTCCTATTTCTTGATATGAGTTGGGAGGAGGCAGTAGGAAGGAAGTCCCTTCCTCTGCTGTAGGAAGAGCTGCAAAGCAACCAGCTACTTTGCCATTTGCTTCCCAGCCCCCTCTTCCTGCTCAGCATCCCCCATCCCTGCAAAGGTCTACCTAACAGCAATAAACAGAAACTCCTTCACAGAAAACCCTGTGAAATTCTATGAAGCAGGCCAAAGTCTTAGAGGACAGAAAAAAACAAGGACAGAATAAAAAGCAGATGGGAATGCAGTTAACTGAGAAGAATATGGTTGTTATATGGCAAGGCAGCCTTGATAAATTTTTGATCTAATATACCTGCACTTTCAATAGAATACAAAGTTAGGCTGTGAACCCTAAGGCAATATGGTCATATGGGAACATACTTAACTTAGGCAGTTCCCAAAGGCTAAATATGCTGACCCCTGATAATCCTTTGCAGTTGCTTCTGCACTTCTGGTGTTATTGCCTGTAAAAAAAAGTTTCTAATAATGTATTTGGTAGCTTTATTTTAAATTAAGAAAACAATAAATCATATCATGGGTTTCTGAATTCACGTGCATTAAGGAAGGAATGACTTCTGGGACAGGATTATTTTCTATTTCTTTCCCTGCACATGCAAGTCTGGCCAGTTTCAATAATGAGTGTGGAGCTGAAAAACAGTGTTTGTTGCCTAATCTCATACTTCTGTGTTCTTACACAGGCCATGCTTCATGTCACTGTGGGGACATCTGAGACCCCAAGCTTCCACTCTTCTCTGAGATTTCCTGGTTGCAGACAAAAGTTTGGAAAGATGAATCCTAAGTTCCATACGAATCTACAATTTATCATTCAGTCTTATGATTTTGGAATACTTTAAGTTAGAAAAACTACTTTCCCATCAATTTCTTTGCCTCCTTTTTCATAATAGGGGGGAAAGGAGGAACTGAAGGAAAGTACAGACTGAACTTTTACTTTACTTCTATGTGAGCCATGCAAGGGGAAATTCTGGTATCTTAGACTCCCTCCTCATTGCCCTCATACACAGAAAGGCCAGGCTCTGTTTGGCTCCTAAGGCAGAACCAATCATGGTAACAATTTACTGAAAAACACGATGAAATAGGATCCTTAAAGCTGACAGTCCCTGGTGTTAAGAATTCATTAAAATATATTTTAGTTCATGCAACATAGACTGTTCTCCCTTCCTCAAGAATACAAAAATAAGAGGAGGCTGCTTCCTGCCAGCCAGAGCAAAAGGTACTTTATGCTTTTGGACCTTAGTTCCAGGCACCAGCATATTCCAGATTCTGGTTTTTGGCCCTTGTTACATGGACTCTTTATTGCTTGAGTTAATCTACTGGCTGGATTAAATTCTTGTTTTTAAATCTGAGAGCAAAATGGACAAAGAGAAATCCAAGACAAAATTGAGCAAAACATGACACGGAGGTGAAATCTTGTTTTCCACATATAGGGCCAAATGTGAAGTCAGTGGAGTAGCTTTGAATGTACAGTGGTGGAGCCGAAGGCAGGATTTGGCCTTTGAAGCCGTGGATTGCTAGACTTGGAAGAGAATGCTGGTTGCTCCATTGCAGCTTGGCTCTGACAAAATATGACTTCTGGACATAGTCCCAAGAAGACAGGAATTATTTCAAACAATAATTGTTTTGTTTGCATAGCATAAGATTTCACTTAGTTCTAAACACATCTTTTAAATTAAATATCCCTTGAAAAACAATGATTTAAGGAACAAAGTGGTTAGTTGAACTGAGGGTATTCCTGGTGAAAACTAGATCTTGGGGTGGGGTCTATTGGAAGCCCAAACCACTGCTTAGTTTTTGCCATGACCACAAGAATAGGATGTTCAATCTCAAGCAGGGAGTAAGTCTGCCTCATGGTTTCCTCTGCTTTTCCTGTAACAAAACAAAAAATTCACAGAGAGCAATGGCACAGGGTTTGTGTTTTTTTCTCTCTCGCTCCCCGCTCAGTGAGGACAGGCAAACCATGGCTTTCAAAACACTTCATCTGTGGACCACACGCAGCCTGAGGTTAACACTATTACTGCTCCTTTGTCAGGCCTTTTTTGTCTGCTCTGCCAAATGAATTGCTTGTTTCTTTATTAAATAGATTTTTTTTTTCCAGTAGCTGTCTCCCTTAGCCTCAAAATAACCCCCTTCCCTAGGAAAAAAAAATCAGCTGTGTACTCTTGTCCCCTTGGTGAAATGACAGAGACAACATTTTGCCGAAGGATGTTATGGAGTGTTCTCTGAACCTCTTAGAGAAAAAGAAAAGCAAACACAAACATATTTTTCCTCTCACTTTGGGGCTGAAGAGTAAGTATATGGTACTCAGGACAAACTCTGGTTACTCCAGCTTCTTTAACTGATTTCAAAGACAACTGACCCTTCAGCAAGTACAACTGAACTTAAAAGAAGACTTTTTAACAAATTATTAATTTCCTCTTAAATTAATATCTATCTATGAGAGACAAGAAACTCTATCTAGAAAGCCTTTCTGCTTGCTGGGATTTTTGAAGGAATGAGCAGGATGATTATCTAAAAGAAAGATTTCTGCCTATATGTTCAGAGTGGCTATCACTTAAAGTATCTTCAGTCATTGTCAGCATTTCAAAAACTTCAGAAGGTTCCCTAAAATATCATCAGGACTATCATAATCTTCCCTCATTCAGTTTTCAGTTCACAGCTCTTATAGTCATACTGACTCTCCTCATTTTCCTAGGGCTATGAAAAGAAGTTCTGGATCCAGGAATCCAACTTTCTTTTATTCTCTGTACAGTACACTTCCTTCCAGTGCAGTCTTTTTTACCCTTCCCTTTGTCTTCTTCTTTTCTCTCACCTGCTTTATTTCCAAATTTCATATTAACCCCTCACTTGTTCACCTGCTTGTTCCCTATTTGATTTCATCTTCACTCTCTGCTATTTGCCCTCGTGGTTAGCCAGTGCCTAATGTTCTGCCTCCACATAGAATCATAAAATCACAGAATGGTTAGGGTTGGAAAGGGCCTTAAGATTATCCAGTCCCAACCCCCCTGCCATGGGCAGGGATGCCTCATCCTAGACCATGTTGCCCAAGGTTTTGTTCAACCTGGCCTTGAACATCAAGTAGTGTCCCTAGCTGTGCTGTGCCATCTGCTTAGGGAATCTGATTTGCTGTCACACTGGGAAGAGAGCACCCTCCAGAATGGTGTGGTATGGCTCGGTGTGAACCCCAGGGCTGCTGGACCGCAGGTATTGCCCATTCTCCGTCTCTATGCTTATTAGCTCTACCCAGAAGGACTGGACTAACAAATGCACTGTCATGATCTAGTCAGATCAAGATCTGATTTTGTCTTTCATTGACTGGCAGGTGACAGCTAAATCTTTCCTTTCAGACTCACTCAAAGATGTGGGAAATACTTTCATTTCTTCCATCTGGGATTTGTACTATATGAAAAAGACAATTTCCTATTTTTCAGAGGCTACGGAAGCATGATGGTTTCCCAAGAAAGGCTGTTTCTGCAGTGCTTTCTCCAGATTTCTTGTTGTCCCCTTTAGGCACTGGAAGCTGCTCTAAGTTCTGCCCAGAGGATTCTCCTCTCCAGGCTGAACAAGCCCAACTCTTTCAGCCTGTCTTCACAGGAGAGATGCTGCAGCTCCCTGATCATCTTCGTGGCCTCCTCTGGACTTGCTCTAACAGGTCTACATCCTTCCTATGCTGGGGCCCCAGAGCTGAATGCAATTCAAAATTCAAAGTATACATCAGTATGCATACTGACTCAAAGTATACATCATTCCAGATGAGATCTGTGTTTAAACAGTAAACCTCAATATAATGCATATACAATAAAGCTGTTAGAAACTGCCATTTATGTTTTGTATTGGTATGTGGCAGTGAAATATTTTAAAATCAATTTTCCAGAGAAAAAAATGAACACAAAAATGTGTTTTTGTACTGTTGAAGTTTCCAAGAGAGTGGTCAAATCAGCTGGCTATCACACTGAGAGGATGACTCTACCTCAAGTAGCATCCAGCAGAAGAGTATCTAAAAGAATTGTCCCTTCTCTCCATTGATGGAAGGAAAGGCACCTTACACAGTGGCATCCAGAAACCGCCTTTTTCTTCCTCCCTCCCCGTCCCACCCAGAACAAAGGGAAAAACAATAAAGCAAACTCCCAAGAAGAAAATAATTTATGTATGTCACTGTAAGACAAACACGTGGCAAATTATACTCTGGAAAGCAAAAAGAAAGGCTGCTGGCTATGTTAAGACAGTGCTGAACCAAACATGTGGGGAAGGAAAATCACAAGAAAGGAATATGTAGTGACATATGCACCAAAATATGGACTGATCTGAACTTGTGCAAGTAATTAATGTACTAATATGCAATATTAAGTTTCTGTGTGAGGAAAGCTTATATTTATAGATGTTATATGTATAGATGTAAAACAGAAGAGGTGTATGGAATAGTGAGAGTTTCTTCTTTTCGATTAGGAGCTATGCAGAGGACCACCACAAGAACAAGAGAAAAAGGCAAAAAAGAGTTTTTTTTATCACACTAAACTGGAAATCACAGTATATTTCTGACAAGAACCCGGCTGGTGTAAAAATCTTATTGGAGATACTGCAGAAATACCACTTCGATCACCTCAACAGGGCTGTTCATAGTATAGGAAGTCAGAAGAGAAAGTATGGATCTGAGGGCCAGACAGCCATTTCTTGAAGGAGGAAGGAAGCAGAGGGGTTGCAAGCCTGCCATTAGCACAGCCTGCTGCAAGCTGCACACTGTGGATCACATGGATGGCTTGTAGCTGCTCAGTCCCCAGGAGGAGCACAGCTGAACTCGGACTTGTGAGCCACCAAACCAACAGGAGGAAGTGGCATCTTCTCTTCTGAAAAGGAGGCCTGGGAAAGCGCCAGGCAGAGAGAATATACCAGAAAGCTTGTTGTGAAAAGCAGTATGGAAACAAAATATTGATCTGTTCTGGTCCTGTGTAGTTGTCTGTGTAGGTGTCTGGGAACTGGCTAAGCGGCTGGATGAAAGGAGATGCTCTCCCTGAGGAGGTACAAGCAGAGGAGTTGTACTAACTGCCTGATTTCCTTGATACTGCATGCAAATAATTTCTGTTCAGCAGAACGAATTGCACCCAGTGAAGTGAACAACAGAACCCAAACTATCATCCCCAGGTATGATCAAGTACCTGCTATGAAATCACAAATGTGTCATTGAAAAGGGCAGGGAGCGCTTCTGAGGGGAAGTTTCCTAACAGGTCTAAGCTCTCCACAGAAGACACTGGCAGGCATTATCTCCAAGTGTCTCACTAGGCTCATCACAAACATCCTCTTATCAGCAGCTAACGAGGGGGCAAGATATGAAATTAAAACAATATGCTATTCTTTTTGGCAGTCACTGACACAATGCAACAAATACTTGAGTCAATAAAATCAGATGGCAAGGAGTCATCACCAAATGTGGCAAAGCCAAAATTTACATGAGTTATTCTAAATAAAAGTAGAAGGCAAACAAAAAGTCATTATGAGTAGCAGGTTCAGATAGCTTGGAAGCACGTATGACCAGCCAAGGAAATTGTTCCAAAGAAACTGGGGAAAAACTGGGAACAGCATGTTCAGCTATTTTCCCTTACAAAAACTAGAGTTAAAATAAGAACATGACATCTCAAAATGTCTAACACAAGGTTTACTTTTCCCACAGGGCCTTGTGAATGTGAATTACAAGAAGTTAATGTTGTTGAAAGGAAGAAAATCGGATAATCTGAAATGTGGTACTAGCAAATATCCTTTTGTGCCTTCTGGTTAGAAAATACAAAGACTAGTAATGTTAGCAACACTGCTAGAAAAAGGTAGACTATATTTCCAGACCTGAACAGCCATGGACATATTCTTCAATTGTATCAGATACAGCAATGGAAATAACTACAAAAAGCTTATCATAGGAGGGTAGGAGGGGACAACCTGTAGAGAAGTGAAAGCACTTCATTTAAAAAAGGTTATTTCAGAAACCTTTGTGCAGCTGACAGAACGTAACGTCTGAGGGATACAAAAGGAAAAACAATCCCTTATGAAAACATATTTGAATGTGAGCATAGAAAATAAAATTAATTTTCAGTTATTAGAAAGGAAGGTGTCGTATTATCACAATTTTCTATCACCAGGCTCATCCCCAGTTGACGTGTAAGCAAGGGTCATGCCACAGAGAGAAGTACATTGGAGTTAGGGCTGTTAAATTTACATCAAGTGTGTTAAATTAATTTTTATAACTTCAGAAAGATTTTTTTTTTCCTTCAGTAGCAAACAAAGTTTGCTTAACAATATGTTACCTTCCATTTATATGGATGGTCTTGAGGGTCTAAGGGATGAGCTTAGTAGTATTTTGTGTAACAGTCATTCTGTAGTTTGGTAACTGCTGGCAGTCTTGAAATGCATGGACCTGTGTAAGTGAACTGAATATATGTAAGTGTATATATTCTTACTGGGTGAAAGTTCTTGGCAACCATCAAGTAAAGGGAAATGTACTGGGTCTAAAAAGTGACGAGGCCAGCATTTTTCAACTTCTCACTTCTTAGAGATCTTTTCCAAAGGACTAAGTACATCTTTCCCAAGCAATGGAATGCAGCTTAAAATGCAGTGTTGCAATAAGCATCTATCTAGTCTGGGAAAACAGGTTATGTATTTAGACATCTCAGCAAAACCTGTATTAATTAACTCCATTTAAAAATATTGTTTAGCCCACTGCATGAATAATGAGAGGAACAAATGTAAAATTTGTTATGGCCTATGAATAGCTAACATACTTTCTAAAGCTGACTATAAGGGGAGCTGAATTTTACCTTAAAACATATTAAAACAGGTAGTGATGCATTAAAACATGTTTTTCTTTCTGTCTCCAAATAGAGTCATATTAGCTGGCATTGTTTCACCAGTGCTAATTATTGTGACAATACTATGACACAGATCCCGAACTATAGACACTTTTGTATCCCATGGAGTTTTTAATCGGAAAGACAGAACAGATAAGCCAGGATATAACAAAGTCTGTGTTTCTCCATCCTCCCTTTCTTTGGCTTGATGGTGGTCTGCAATCATCTCAACCTCTATCTCCTACTGATGCTAATGCAGTGGTGATAGACTAACTGTACTGGCAGGAAATAAACCTCAAAGGGCTTTCAGTTTGCACCTTGCAGAACTGGCTTTGTCAGTAACAAAAGATGAATTTACTGGAAGGCAAAATCCTGCATTAAATAAAAAGTAATGCTTGTGATTAAGAAATCTTGATACAACGTTTGCAGTGCAGAATTGTAATCAGTGTATCAAACACATCTGGAAGGTGCTTCTGTTTATTCAGGACGAGACACTGGAATGTGAATGCAGGCTCGGTTGTGCCATTCTAAACTTGAAGAATGTAGGTCAAGCACATTTCAGGTCTGTTATAACATCTTTTTTCCAGAAACAAGATGAGAACATCTAAAAAACAAAAGCCAAACAAAACCCTTGGGACAATTATTGATGTTAAACTATGGTTGAATTCAACTCAAAGACCAAAGTCCATCATTTACAGTAAATTATCTTTTATTTATGTAGTTCAGTGTTGATCAGTATTTCACTTCTGATGTCTTTATCAGCAGTTTCTTATTTTCCTTAATCCTTTCCCTTCTGCACTGCTTATCACTAGAAGAAATTATCTTCTAAAAAAAATTGTTTCCTCTGAATGTAAGAAAGGTTGGAAGCAGAGAAATGGTGGACGATCCTGATCGCTGGTGCTGTGATAGTGTCTAGAAACAGAGGCTCTTTTGGTAGAAACTCGTAATGGCATTTCCATGGGTAACTGCTATTATTCATGAGTTTGTCTCAGCGATTCCTTGAGCAGGACTCTTCTTTCTGACCCCTTCTGCAGTCAGGCACGCTTTCAGCAGATGTGAAATTACAGTGTTTTCTTTCCCAGAGCACAGATGGCAATTTGTTTTCCTCCGAGAGCTCACTTCTGAAGTTACTAGGCAGATGGGAATGGACCATTTAGATATCTTTTGATAATTGTATTATAGTTATATCATTCTAGCCTGTTCTTTGCTCTCAGTGGATATGCCAAGGAATTAGGAAGCTAAAGTCCCCTACAGACCTGTGAGACAGAGAGAGATCTCACTGATCCTTCCATTCACAGTTCATGGAGCTGCTTCTCAGGTCTCTCATCCCAGTCTCATCAAGCTTGGACGATCCCTTCAGTATTACCTCTCTCAGAGTTGAAGTCCTAAGAATGACAAGACTTGCTCTTGTCCAACACCTAAGAGTGGCATAAGTGACAACAGCCATGGAGAGATGTTGGCTCTCCAGAACATTTATCTGCAGATTTGTGAGGCCCAAGTCACCAGGGCGTTGGGCAGATTCAAGGAACCAGTTTCTCCTAAAGCACTAACCAATAACACCAAGTCTTCTGAACCACAAGGTTATGTACTCCTGGATTTCTGTAGGCTCCAGAATCACAGGAACTGTAAGTGCGCAAGCCTGATTCCTCAGGTTCCCTATTGAAAGCATGACTTTCTTGTTGTGCAGAAATGGATAATGAGGTGTAATTTTAGTTTACTGCAAATGTTGTGTGCTGATTGCTTTTGTCCTGTATTTTACTTCTCCCCAGATGGTAAACGTTGCAGCAGTAAGTATAGCAATAGAGTGGATATTAGTGTTGTCTGCAAAGTGTTTAAGTTCTGAAAAATATACCTGGGTCATTAGGAAGTAAAAGAGGGTGCAGTCTATTTTAAAAGGCAGATATCCAGTTCCAGGTGGTTGGAGGGCAAGATCAAAGCGCTCGTTAATAACGTGGGTGGTCTGGACTGAGAGCTGAACCCTGTGCAAGGGAGTGGACTGCACTGTGGGAGAAAGAAAGGTTGAATTTATTACTTTTTTTACTTAATTCTGTTAAGTAGGAGTTATTCATGGAATATCCATATAGGCAAAGTTGTTGGTAGAGCTGGCAATACTTAGTTTTAATTTACTAAAGATATTTAAGAAGACCTTGGGAGGCAAAAAAAAGAGGAAATTAATTTTCAAATGAAAAGCGGCTGTGGGGTGAGTGTTCAGCTCTAAAACAATTCTGAATTTTGGAAAATCTTGATCCAAATCTCTTGGGCCATGGAAAGTTCTATCTCTTCTTAAAATCTTTATTTTATATCCCCAAGGGTCTCCCTGTGCTTGTTTCATTTATAGACCTTATGGGCTTTTTCAGGAGGGGCAGGGTAGGTGTCTTCCTCTGGTTATGAAGTAACAGGACCCCCACCATAAAGGGCGTTTTGGAAGTGCTACAGTGGTGTAAATTAGCAAAACCAACTTTCTGGCAGCAGGTATGGGTTCCAATCCATTACTCATAGGCAAAATACCCCATAATCATATTACCAGTTTTACAAGCAAAGTTTTTTCAACCACATATTTATCTGGTACACATTTTTCTGTCAAAGAGAGGAATTTTTTTGTTTTGTTTTGTTTTAATAAATAAATACATAAATGTACTTCCTCACTGCATGGAACATTTACACCTGAGTTTGTGATATACTGAAGAGGGGAGCAGGTGCATGACTTCTGCAGCACTGCTGGGAAACACTGGACCAAAGCCTCTGTCAAGATCACGGAAAAAAGACCTGTTATTGGTGGCACCAGTCCCAGATATGACAGCAGAGAGTCTGTCCCATTATACTTTCAAGGTCACTAAACCAAGGTCACTAAAGACAGCAAATAGAGAAAATGGAGAAAAAAATGTTCCAGAGCAGCTCAACTGGAGCAAATGAGTAAGAGAGCAACTTTTTTTACTATCCATTTTGCATGTAATATACCCTTTCAAAGTCAGCAATCATTGGTCTAACAGGTTTAGCCTACTTGAGACAAGTTTAAGGTTGCAACTTGGTTTCAAAAAGCAGAAATTAACATTTTCTAAATTCCTAAAAAAAAGTATGTTCAAGTGTGTTCTCTTTACTTCTGGTTATGAGCTATTCCCAAACAAAACTATAGAGGGACCAGAGAAGATGTGGAGTCTCCATCCCTGGAGTTATCAAAACCCACAGGCATGGACCTGGGCAACCTGCTCTGTTTTCCCCTGCTTTGAGTAGGGGGCTGGAGAAGATCACCTCCAGAGGTGACTGCCAGCCTGTGCAATTCTGTGAGCCTGGGGCTGTATCCCATCCTGTTTGAAACAGTATTTGGAGAACACTGCTTCCTGGGACTCTTGAGTGGTTTAGAATTGCACCCAGACAAGAATTTAACTCTGCTATGCTGTTGTTGTGGGTTAACTCCAGCACGTAGCTGAGCCCTACACAGCCCCTCACTCACCCCTACCCAGGCAGGACAGGTGGCAGAATGGCAAAGGAAAAAGTAAGAAAACTCACAGGTTGAGATAAAGACAATTTAATAGATAAAGAAAAAGCTGCATGTGCAAGCAAAGCAGAGTAAGGAATGAATTCAGCACTCTTCCACTGGCAGGCAGGTATTTACACATCCCCAGGACAGCAAGGCTACAATACATGTAACAGCTACTTGGGAATACAAATACTTTATCCCCAAAGTCCTCCCTTCTTCCTCCTTTCACTCAGGTTTTATTGCTGTTCACAACGTCATGTGTCCCAGCTGTGCCCCCTCCCAACTGGCACTGCCACCCAAGTGTACTCACTGGTGGGCAGCATGAGAAACAGAAAGCTTCAATGCTATGCAGGCACTGCTCAGCAGTAGCTAAACCATGGGCCTGTTATCAACACTGCTTTGGCCACAAATCCAAAGCATAGCACCATACAAGCTACCACACAAAAAAAAAAAAAAAAAAAAAAAAAAAAAAAAATTACAGGTATCCCAGCCAAAACCAGTATACCAGTTCTTTTTATTACCACAATGCTTATCTTCTTCAACTATCTCCTGTGGTCACTTTATGTTCAGTCAGCAAAGCCCGTATTTTATACTTATTCCAGCATTTTTACCTCATTTAAAGAGCAATTCCAACGACCTAGCTCCATATTTTATTTAAAAAAATAATTTCTTTCTGTGCATCGGATGTATTTAGCAACTCTGCAGTTGTAAAAGTCTTTGCCAAAAGAAACCCTGTAGCCGACTGGCGTCACACTTAACAGCTCCAGCAAGAGGAGCTCTTAGCTACTGGCTCATTTCCATTCTCCTTTGCATCCCTATAAATCAGGAGGCAGTTACTTAACACGTAAAGGGTACAAGCAGGAACGGAAACGGGGTTTAGGCTTCCCTACTTTGCCTGGTATCAGGCTGTGTGCTACAGATAGCCATGAGCCACTGCAAGTCCCACAGCTCATTGTCTGCAGCTTTCTAAAGCTATTGTAGATCACAAATTCACAGGGGTCATGTGAAAGGAAGAGATCTGTGTTGCGCATATTTTTCACTCGCTATGCTAACAAGAAGAAGTACTGATTAAAAATAAAATAAAATAAAATAAAATAAAATAAAATAAAATAAAATAAAATAAAATAAAATAAAATAAAATTAGAAGGCGCTCAGTGGAGAACAGAGAAAAGGTGATTGGGACCAACTCGGCAACAAACGGAAGGGGAAACTCAGACATTAATGTAAGAGACTATTAGTGACTGCATGGAACAGTGGAAGGCTGTTGGATGGCTGAAGGCAACCAAAACATCCTGAAGAGAGAAATCTAGTGATTTCCAGCCTCCTCCTGTGGTTTATTGCCTGAAATATAATGTCCTGAATACATTAGATATTACAGACTCATTCATCACAAATGCACTTTAATGGAACAAAGGGCAGGGGCAAAATTAATGCTGGGGAGAAGGAATGGCCTAAGTGTGTGTGGAAGGGGAGAGATGATTATTTCTGTTTTAGCTTAAATTGAAAGATTGCTCTGTATTTGTGTATGCAAAGCTTTTCACTAATAGCTACTGGAAAACCACAAAAGTAAGCAAAGAGTACAGAATTCCTGGATTTATGAGCATACAGATGATGGTTATCATAAAGCTCAATTGAAAAATCCCAGATATACTAGGCAAACATTAGGAGATGGTTTTAAACTAACAAAACCAAAAAAAAAACCAAAAAAAGATGCTAAAAGACACAATTCATCCCTGTTGTGAGAATGCTGTAATACTTAGCCACAAAAAGGGGACTTAAGCACACAGAAGGAGCTTTATTCCAACCTATTTCATTTTGCTTTGCCAATTTAATTCAGATTTTTAATGTACCTTTTGAAAATTTTGAGAAAATTGGATGTATGAGATCTAGCAAGAGACTCACTTGCAATTGGGACTTTATGAGATGTCAGAAAAATAAATGTGGTAAAGACTTTGGAGATCACTAGGGTCTCCAGCTGACTCACTGAAGAAACTGTAAGCAAACACTGTGGGAACCAGTAAGTCCCATTAGAGGCTATATGCACACTTCTAACTTGCTCTGCACACAAAAGCAGCTCAGAAAAAAAAATAAATCCATATTTATGAAATCTGAATTCACTTCAGAATATTTTAATAACAATAATAGCTTGATTAAGATCTAAGTGAAAATATGAAGCTCTAAAATGGGTTATTTTAATAGTACATAATTTTCCCTTTTGAAGCTTTGCCTAGAGAGGAGTTAATCCTCATGGACTAAAGAACACAATACACATAGGAAAGATCTTTTGAATGGTTATTCATTTCTGTAATGTTAATGACACACATGCAATTGTGCAGGCCCTACCCACACAATTAAGATGGCAAAATCAAGCTCTCTTAAACCCAGGTATTGCCAAAACTCAGACTGCCTCTACAACTGCTGTTCAGCCCCCTTCCCTGCAAGTTCTGTGATAATACCGTTGGTTTTATGGGTAAAAGCTACTCTTTTTTTACAAGGGAGTCTGCCTTTAAGTACAGAATTGACTGTTCAGAGAGGTCAATAGCTGTAAGAAATATAGTCTTCACAATTCAGCTAGTGACCTACTTATTACCTACCATCCAAAGCCTACAGAGAATCAAGTTTCTGCATGTGAAGGGAAGATGCGGGAAAGAAGATGATGAGATCATGCCATTGAAGAAGGAACAGTAATGCACACAACACAAGAGGACTAAATTAGGGATGCTCACAACCACCTCAAGAGTTGCATTTTCAAGCACTTCAGCATTTCCTAAGTATATTTCATCTAATGATCTGATTTCTGAATGTTATTTCCTGTTTTTTCTTTATGTCTGAAGACCCAATAATAAGGCACCATCAAGAACAGGGCTGAATGCTGATATGCACTACTGCCATATAATTGAACAATTATAATTAATAACAGAAGATTTATAATAAGGGTTATTCTTTCTCTAACATATATCATATGTCAAAATGATGAAGTAGAAGAAATTGCCAAGGATATCCAGCCCAAATCTCTCTACTCGTGCCCCTTGAGAAGATGTGTGTTCCCACAGACCCAAGCTGACTAAGCACTGTTGTTTAGGTCTGGCCTGGGAGCATGACTTCCCTAAGGCTAAGCTGAACCAAAGTTTCACAGCCACTCAAAAGAAAAATTTGCTCTCCCCTCCATCCCCATTGTTTCTCCTCCATCCTCCTCATTACAGAAGAGGGACTCCTCTGGCTCCAAGGTGCTCCCTCTGCTTGAATTTCAGCAGCTTCCCATACACAGAGGAAGACCTACAGCTTTCCCAGATAGGTCAAAAGACGTTTTTACAGTGGGAAGTGTTCAGCTACCCAAATGCAGGGTTGCTCCCTGCTAGTTCTAGAATGTCTGGCCCAGATGGCAATGTCACAAAAGCACTGTTCATTCATATCTGTGATGGGAGTTCATATTTCCATACATTTATGTCTTTGGATTTCAGGCAACGACTTGTGAGAGATATGATATTATCTCAGCACTGGTGTCACAAGCTCATATTTATAGGGATTTATTTCTTGGCCATCTCAGAAGGAAATGATCTAATTACAGGCTAATATAGTAGGATCATTATTATGTTAGCTGCCCAAGCCTTCTCATTATAAGACCCCTTTTTGCATTGCCTGTAATTTTGCAGTTTTAACTCTTTGACCCAATTTCTTTCATCCCATGAGACTTCTTCAGTCTTTTTTAAAAGTAAAATTTTCTGCCAAATCCCACACTAATTCCCAAGAATGCAGCTGAAAAGGGAGATGCTGTTTTCCTAATGCCAAGTCTTCCATATGAAAACTCTAGCCTACATGTAACTTTGAGAAGCTTTATAGAAGACTAGAAATCTGGGTTGCAGGGGGACTTACGGGATTCTCCTTTGAAAATCAAATGAAACTTAGTGATGCAGCAAAAGTCTAGAAAAACTGCAGTTTGCACACATTCAGTAGAGACTTGCCAGAACTTCATAATGCAGCTCTTCAGAGATGCTGTCTACAACGACCACACTAGACTTTATAAGGCTTTTCCGTGGCAGGAAGGGTTATAACCTAATACCACTAATAATTGCTCCTTCAGATTAAGTTGCAGGTCTGTGCAACAGATTTAAAGTTTCTAGCATGCCGATAAATCCTGTTATTGTCAGGACAATTACACAGTTGAATTTTCCTTGTTTGCATCTTTCATAAGCTTAAGAATTTTGGCATAAAACTCTCCTTCAAAACAACAGTATAAAACCCATGCAAAGTGAGTATTATTATCCCCATTATACAGATTTGCATCTGAGATATGTGAAGTTTAAAGCCAAATGTATCCATTGGCTTTTGGGTATCCAGCCAAAAAAAAACAAATTTGATTGTTAAAAAATTTAATTTTTCTGATCACATGGCTTGACACAGCTGTAGCTGTGTGTTCTCAGAATCCTGCAAAGCTGTTTCAGGTCTCAGGATCACCCAAAGAATATGGAATGTGCAAGATGAAGACTACCTGCGAAGAACATGGAAACAAAAATGATCTCTCACAGTCCATATCTGAACTTGCATTACATAGGGGAGTACAGCTAGCATGTGAAAAGGACTTCCTGACTTTAAAACTGTCTTACAGTAATATCCTTTTAACACAGTTTACCCACAAAGATTAAACTTCATATGATATAAATAGGCATATTCATTTCCCCAAAAGTATTTGGTCAGACCTACTTCAATATCAGCTTAGTCTTTCTGTGGGTTTTCTCTCTTGCTTGTTTATACAACCAAAATTGTAGAAAATTAGCATATTTTATCTTGAAAAGCTTCACCACTGTTTGCACAGTAATTATGGCAAGTATTTGTATAACAAAGATGTTATATAAATACAAAGATAATACTTCTAAGATTAAACCTTTCATCATGGTGTATTATACAACAATTAATACTTTCTATTTCAAGAAAACTGAGGTCTAGCTAACAGTAATAAAAGTATTACAATATGAACTCGAGTATTGGAAAAAGTTGATGACAACTGGATGTAATGGTAGCCACACATTATTAAAAAATAAGCAGGGAAAATAAAATGCATAATATTTTCTTTAGAACTGTTGAGCCATTCTAACAAACAGAGAATCACTTGCAATTAAGATAAACACAGGATCCTCTTTGCACTGTTGTGTTTACAGCTCTTGCAAATAGCACATATGTTTTGTGCTTTTACCAAGTGTGCTCAGACCCTTTTCTCCTAATGAACAATTGTATGCATGGTAGTTGAGAAGCAAAACAAGACTAAGTTAAATACACTCTGGCTGCCTTAACTCAGAATTTCTTTGCATTTATGGATTTATATTAAATCCCTAAGGTTATTTTAGAATTGTTTTCAGTGTTATTTTATCATTAATCTTATTATCATCCAAAAAAAACTGGCTGCAAATGATAGCTTTGAGGATTGGCAAACACATTTGTACAGCTTGGAACAATTTATTGAAAACATAAGAGAACATGCTGTCTTGAAATGCTGTTGTTCAGAAATGTTCATTTCTTGAATTTCCATTCTATTTATGGACTCTGAAGACAGGAAAAATACAATTTAAAGTACACCTACAGCTTGCATACCTTTTTTTTGACCACCTTATTTTAACCTCAAGAGAAGGGATCTTCATTGTCTAGCCATGACTTTGCAATGGAATCCTCAGGGGTGGCACACAGCTGCGCACCAGCCAAGGTAACATGCCTTTTCAAAACACTTGATATTTTCTCCAGGGGAGGAAATTGCAGCCAGTCATGTTGTAAACTAGCAAACATTGGTTTAACAATGGGAAGAATTTTAGTTTCAGTTCAACAGAACAATCCTTTTTAGCCAAATGTATTTCTGTGGGCATTTTAGGTATAATGAAGATTTATGGCAATGTGTTTCTTTATCCCCCCCCCCCCCCCCATATTTGCCATCTCTATAATACTTCTGTCATTTGCACATTTACATAACTCCCCAAGATGAAATATAATTATTTTTGCTATTTTACAGCTGATGAAAATGAGCTACAGCCAGAGTTACACAGAGCACACCTAGAAGAGCAAAAGTGAAACTCCCAAATGGTGAGTCCCAGTTCAAACAAGATGAAATTTTCTCTTTCACATCTGTAATTTAAGCTCCAGGGGCCAGATCAAGTCACTAACAATTATTAGTCACTGACAGTTATTAACATGTGAGTCCACACATCCTCCCCACAGCACACTGAATGTTCATCTCCCCTCTTCAGGGCATGCATTGGGTGTTCTGCTCGGGGATGGTCTAGGACTTTCCCCAGTCACCAGCTAAGGCAGCAAACCAAACTGCTCTGTCTGTTCTAGATACTTAAAAATTTATCTTCACATTCCAGAAAATTGTTTATTTCAGATGCCATTTTTAACTGATACCTGATTTTTAGCACTTTATGAAGTTTTTTAGAGACTTCAGTGGTTTTTCTTCTGTAGTTGTAAATCTTGCTACTTCTGCTGACTATGCAAGTAGCAAATAGAGAGTTTTTTCCCCTATTTCTGCTTTCGTGGTCTGCCACTGATCAAGTACTTTGTCACCTGCTTTTCCTAAGAACACAAAAGCCCAGAGCTTTTCATCACAAATGGTTTCTTACGCTTTCATTAACTTTGGAAGAGGAAGAATGGAATTAAATATCCTTTCATATGAAAATATTCATACTTTCAGTATGAATATTTTCAATATGAAAAGCTTTTAACAGAAGTTCATCCCTCAGAGCATCTTCCAGAGGGACAAAAGAAACCTATTGATTACTTGGAGTATTGTGCATAGTTCTGGTGCCCTCAACATAAAAAGGACATGGAACTGTTGGAACAAGACCAGAGGAGGGCCATGAGGATGATCAGGGGACTGGAGCAGCTCCCGTATGAAGATAGGCTGAGAAAGGTGGGGCTGTTCTGCCTGGAGAAGAGAAGGCTGCATGGAGACCTCATAGCAGCCTTCCAGTATCTGAAGGGGACCTATAGGGATGCTGGGGAAGGACTCTTCATTAGAGACTGTAGTGACAGGACAAGGGGTAACGGGTTAAAACTTAAACAGGGGAAGTTTAGACTGGGTATAAGGAAGAAGTTCTTTACTGTAAGGGTGGTGAGGCACTGGAACTGATTGCCCAAAGAAATGGTAAATGTCCCATCTGTGGTAGTATTCAAGGCCAGGTTGGACAGAGTCTTGGGTGACATGGTCTAGTGTGAGGTGCCTCTGCCCCTGGCAGGGGGGTTGGAACTAGACGCTCTTAAGGTCCTTTCCAACCCTAACTATCCTATGATTCTATGGCTTTCAATGGCAAAAATCTACTAGGTCAAGATTTTTAAAAAATGTAATCTCAATTTCTGTAAATCCATCTACCTGGATACAAAGTTCTGCCTGCATTATCTGTCTGCATGTAGGTTTCATACAGAAACAAATGCAGATCTTTCCTCTATACTGGAGAGAATCAGCTGGCTCCCTCACGAATCAGCTAGAAACCCATACTTCTAGCTTACTTCCCCATGTGGTCACCTGTTTCAAGCTCACAAAGGCTGGACCCAAAAGCCCAGCAGTCCAACATGACTCTCCTACATTATTATTATTGTTAATCCAATTTTGAATGAGGAGAGTGACATATGTGCTTAGGCACTAAGAATAGCTTCCTTTAAAATTAAATATAGCTGCCTTTTAAAAAACTGAACTTTGGAAATGCACTAGATAGAAAGATTCTATCTAGTGGAATAAACTAGATTCTATCTAGTTGGAGCGACATCAATTTGATGGATGGACCACTCGGTGGATAAAGAACTGGCTGGATGGCCGCACACAAAGAGTTGTGGTCAATGGCTCAGTGTCCAGCTGGAGACCAGTAACGAGTGGTGTCCCTCAGGGATCGGTGTTGGGACCGGTCTTATTCAACATCTTTGTCGCTGACATGGACAGTGGGAGTGAGTGTGCCCTCAGCAAGTTTGCCGATGACACCAAGCTGTGTGGTTCGGTTGATACCCTGGAGGGAAGGAATGCCATCCAGAGGGACCTTGACATGCTTGTGAGGTGGGCTGATGCCAACCTCATGAAGTTGAACCATGACAAGTGCAAGGTCCTAAACCTGGGTCGGAGCAATCCCAGGCACAGCTACAGGTTGGGCAGGGAAGAGATTCAGAGCAGCCCTGCGGAGAAGGACTTGGGAGCGTTGGTCGATGAAAAAATGAACATGAGCCAGCTTCAGTGTGTGCTTGCAGCCCAGAAAGCCAACCGTATCCTGGGCTGCATCAAAAGGAGCATGACCAGCAGGTCGAAGGAGGTGATCCTGTCCCCCCACTCTGCTCTTGTGAGACCTCACCTGGAGTATTGTGTGCACTTCTGGTGCCCTCAACATAAAAAGGACATGGAACTGTTGGAACAAGTCCAGAGGAGGGCCACGAGGATGATCAGGGGACTGGAGCACCTCCTATATGAAGACAGGCTGAGAAAGTTGGGGCTGTTCAGCCTGGAGAAGAGAAGGCTGCGTGGAGACCTCATAGCAGCCTTCCAGTATCTGAAGTGGCCTACAGGGATGCTGGAGAGGGACTCTTCATTAGGGACTGTAGTGACAGGACAAGGGGTAACGGGTTAAAACTTAAACAGGGGAAGTTTAGGTTGGATATAAGAAGGAAATTCTTTACTGTTAGGGTGGTGAGGCACTGGATTAGGTTGCCCAGGGAGGTTGTGAATGCTCCATCCCTGGCAGTGTTCAAGACCAGGTTGGACGAGGCCCTGGGTGATATGATTTAGCATAAGGTGTCCCTGCCCACGGCAGGGGGTTGGAACTTGATGATCTTAAGGTCCTTTCCAACCCTAACGATTCTATGATTTTATGATTCCCCTGATCACAAGTATGCATAACTTAAAATCACTGCCAGACTTCAAAGATGCTGCTGCCTTTACACCCACACCAGGCTTTTTTTTTTTTTTGCAATTCTTTTCTAAATAACTAATTGCCTGCTAAGCATTAAATAAGCAATTTACACTTTCCCCTTTATTCTTTATGGGGTAGTTGACCTAATGCTGAGAGCACAACTACCAGCTTAACTGACAGCAACACAACATTGGTCAGGTCACTCCATCCCAGTTTCCCAGGGCTATGAGGTGGCTATAATGACTTCTCTCCTGTTTCATTGTGCTGTAAAGGTCACTTGAGTAACTTTTACCATGTTCTACTTTAGGTCTAATTCAGCATCTCTTGCCAAGTAACTAGTCCTTACTTAGATTGATGACTGAGAGCTTAGCAATGTTTTTGTCAGTGCTCTGACTCCAGAAAGCTGAGATTTTTGTACAGAAACTGCATGACCACTGGCAAAAATTCAGCAGCTCAACTTGCACACTGGTTTATGCATCACTTCTGTTTCCCCAGCAAGACACCAGTGCCCATATATTTGTTTGCGTGAGGGCCCTAAAATGAAAATCAGCTTTTGGGAGTTGTATCTGTACTCTGCTGAAGTCTCCTTTCTTCCCATCCTGAGCAGCACGCCTCTTTCCAGAGCTGCTGCCATGGGAGGAAGCTGTGCTGTCCCAGCTACCTCCAGTCACCACACTCTGAAACGATGCAGAGTTAAATGCTACGGGCACCACAGCTTAGCACACAGGCTGATCCAGACAGGTAAGTGGTTTATCAAAGACAACACTGGGTTTGTATTTCCAGCACTTCTCACCCAGTCTCTCCCACTGAACTTCACACTAAAAAAAAAAAGAAATCCAAAAAACTATTATGGAAACCTAAGGCCACCTTCCGCCATCTGTTAAGTTACTCATCTAAAGACAGCAAGAGAGAGATTAAGATAACAAGATCATAAAAACCTGAATGTTTACTGACGCTCTCAGTAGATCACGCTTATCTTGAGATAATCCAAGAGCATTTTCTTATACATCTAGTAACATTTAAAAGAGCAGTGGTCAGGTTTTCACAGACTGTAAAATGTTACATCAGGATCAGTGGCCTGGTTTTATTTAGACAGAATGTGCTTTGCAGCATACTTTTGTTCGGCAATACATCGTGACACAAAACCAACTGATCCCAATTACTACCAGGTAAGGAGAGAGTTTACTTTCTAAACACCTCATTAGGTCAGCACTATTTATTGACATACAATTACATTGATACAGATGCTAAAAATAGTTTGCCTAGATTCTTCTTTAAGGTCAAGCCTGGAACCTTATGGTAGCTGTTGCAGTTTTTACGACCTTTAGACCTTCCTGGAAAGCCACTGTCTCAGCCCTCCTTCCCCCAGCTGTGAGGGAAGCTTGGGGAATCTGACCTCTTCTATCAGTGGTCTAAATTAGGCAAAGTGAGTAATTTCATTCTCTTCACATTCCCAACTGCTGTTTTACTGTTACAGTATGTTAAAACTCCTGTACAAAGCCTGTCAGTATAAATGTTCAAAATAAATGGAACCAGTTATGTTCTGTTGACCAAATGTTGGTTTAATCTCCATGAAACCTGCCTGAAGTTATTTTAAAACAGACATATTTTGTAAGTTATATAAATCTACTTTATTTTCTTAGGATGTTATGGTTTTGTTGTTTATTTTTAATTTTTCCTAAATTCCGTAAGTACAGGAGTGTACAATTATCATGGGCAACTTTCCCAAAGTGTTACGCAAGGTGATTTGGGATTCTGTCCCAGGAGCTTCATCCATCTATCTATCTATCTATCTATCTATCTATCTATCTATCTATCTATCTATCTATCTATCTATCTAATCTTCATTTCAACAGTTAATTCCCTCCTTCCCCTATCTGATCTGTGCCAACTCCTCTTTCTTTTTTCTCTGGGAGCCTGTGCTAACTCAATCCCCACACCAAATCTGCAATATAAGGATCCATTACTGTTAGCTTTATTCCTCTCATGGTTACAGTTCTCTTGCTTGGATTTTATACTTTGCATGTATTTTATGCATATAAACTTTATGCACAGACTGAGATGTTCAACATCTTTGTTGCTGACATGGACAGTGGGAGTGAGTGTGCCCTCAGCAAGTTTGCCGATGACACCAAGCTGTGTGGTTCGGTTGATAGGCTGGAGGGCAGGAATGCCACCCAGAGGGACCTTGACACACTTGTGAGGTGGGCTGATGCCAACCTCATGAAGTTTAACCATGCCAAGTGCAAGGTCCTACACCTGGGTCGGAGCAATCCCAGGCACAGCTACAGGTTGGGCAGAGAAGAGATTCAGAGCAGCCCTGTGGAGAAGGATTTGGGGGGTGTTGGTTGATGAGAAAATGAACATGAGCTGGCTTCAGTGTGCGCTTGCAGCCCAGGAAACCAACCGTATCCTGGGCTGCATCAAAAGGAGCGTGACCAGCAGGTCGAAGGAGGTGATCCTGCCCCTCTCCTCTGCTCTTGTGAGACCTCACCTGGAGTATTGTGTGCAGTTCTGGTGTCCTCAACATAAAAAGGACATGGAACTGTTGGAATAAGTCCAGAGGAGGGCCACAAGGATGATCAGGGGACTGGAGCACCTCCCGTATAAAGACAGGCTGAGGAAGTTGGGACTGTTCAGCCTGGAGAAGAGAAGGCTGCGTGGAGACCTCATAGCAGCCTTCCAGTATCTGAAGGGGGCCTATAGGGATGCTGGGGAGGGACTCTTCATTAGGGACTGTAGTGATAGGACAAGGGGTAATGGGTTAAAACAGGGGATGTTTAGATTGGATTTAAGGAGGAAGTTCTTTACTGTAAGGGTGGTGATGCACTGAAACAGGTTGCCCAAGGAAGTTGTGAATGCTACACCCCCTGTTGGTGTTCAAGGCCAGGTTGGGCTGAGCCTCGGGTGAGATGGTTTAGTGTGAGGTGTCCCTGCCCATGGCAGGGGGGTTGGAACTAGATGATCTTAAAGTCCTTTCCAACCCTAACTATTCTATGATTCTACGATCCTATGTTTATTCTCATCTTTTCCCACAAAAGTCCAACAAAGGAAATGACAACTCCAGAAGGGTATTATACTCAGCACACAGTTTCTAAAAATGCTGTTAAAAGCTTGAATGGGAGCAAGGGAACACATGTAGAATAAAAGCCCTCTATGCTGAAGGGCATGCCAGTCTTCCTGGTATATCCTAGGAAAGGACTGAGCACCAAAACCAAAAGGCTAAGCTTTCCTGGCCTGAATGCAGTAACACATTTCAATTCAACCACGAGCAAGCAATCCAAGCACTTCCACTAACTAGACAGCCGACAGGCAGGCAGACTGAAGTGTCCAAGTAGAGGAAACACCTTAAATAGACTAAAATGCTGAAGTATTTTTGCTGAATAACAAGTACTGCCTGGAGGACGCTGTCCTTACTAGCAGTTCTGGCTTGGTTTTGGTTACCGTATAAAGGATCCCCCAGGGCTCAGTATGGTTTCAAGAACTCACATGCTATTCAAACGTGCAGTGTCTTTCCCTGAAGCCACGTCGCCAGGCACTAAGAGATGAGCAGCCCAAAAATAATATTTTGGAAAGAGCACTGCCAATCCACCCTTTATGTGAACAATTTTCTCACTGGCTCGCCTTGAGGAATTAAAAGTTGATACAAAAGCCCTCCAGGCAATCTGTCTCCGCTGGTAGTGTTAGCTCGTATCTTTACTAATTTTAGGCTGCTGTGATGACCTCTATCACGTACCAGGCAGAGTGTTGGTTTCAATTAGTGCATTTAGCTCTCCTACTCCTGGGCTATAGCTTTTGTCTAAATCTGCAGTTTTCTTCTTTCACCCATTCCTCTTTCATTTGTTGTTTCCATAAGGCATAATACAGAGAAATGCTGCTTCTTGTTCACAAAAGCCCTAGCAAAACAAATCCCAAAGCCACTATTTGTCTTCCCTCTTCTCATGCCTGCTGGCCACCTGACCATGAGGCCATTTTCCATTCATCTGCTGACAACCATGAAAAGGTTAGCAGGCAGCACTCATGCTCCTACTCCACAGACAAATCCTGCACTAGGTATGGGGATCCTTCTGTAGCAGCTACTGCACACTTGTGGAGGAAAGCTGGGAGGCTGAAAGCACTAGCTGAGGCTGTCCATTTCGCAAAACGAGAAGCAAAACTGTCATCGCCTCTATGCTTTTAACCAAACCCTGAGAAACATGTTAAATGCTAGAGCTGGTTGGGTAGATGAATGTACCTCAGATCAAAGATCAAGGGTGCAGCTTCAGGCAGACGTACTGGACCAATTATGTGGAGGAAGGAACATGTGTTAGCTACAAGCAGATAAGCTAAAACAACCCTCAGCTCCAGTGGTGGTGAGTGGGAAGAGGACTACCTTGACTTCAGCAAAGCATTTGATGCAGTCTCCCACAGCATCCTCACAGCTAAATTGAGGAAGTGTGGTCTGGATGATCAGGTAGTGAGGTGGACTGCGAACTGGCTGAAGGAGAGAAGCCAGAGAGTTGTAGTCTATGGGGCGGAGTCTAGTTGGAGGCCTGTAACTAGTGGAGTGCCTCAAGGGTCAGTACTGGGACCGGTATTATTTAATATATTCATCAACGATTTAGATGAGGGAATTGAGTGTACTATCAGCAAGTTTGCTGATGACACTAAGCTGGGAGGAGTGGCTGACACACCAGAAGGCTGTGCTGCCATCCAGCGAGACCTGGACAGGCTGGAGAGTTGGGCAGGGAATAACTTGATGAAGTATAACAAGGGAAAGTGTAGAGTCCTGCATCTGGGCAGGAACAACCCCAGGTTCCAGTATAGGTTGGGAAACAACCTGTTAGAGAGCAGTGTAGGGGAGAGGGACCTGGGGGTCCTAGTGGATGACAGGATGACCATGAGCCCACACTGTGCCCTTGTGGCTAAGAAGGCCAATGGCATCCTGGGGTGTATTAGAAGGGGGGTGGTTAGTAGGTCGAGAGAGGTCCTCCTTCCCCTCTACTCTGCCCTGGTGAGACCCCATCTGGAATATTGTGTCCAGTTCTGGGCCCCTCAGTTCAAGAAGGACAGGGAGCTGCTGGAGAGAGTCCAGCGCAGGGCAACTAAGATGATTAAGGGAGTGGAGCATCTCCCTTATGAGGAAAGACTGAGGGAGCTGGGTCTCTTTGGAGAAGAGGAGACTGAGGGGTGACCTTATTAGTGTCTATAAATATATAAAGGGGGAGTGTCACGAGGATGGAGCCAGGCTCTACTCAGTGGCAAACAATGATAGGACAAGGGGTAATGGGTACAAACTGGAACACAAGAGGTTCCACTTAAACTTGAGAAGAAACTTCTTCTCAGTGAGGGTGATGGAACACTGGAACAGGCTGCCCAGGGAGGTTGTGGAGTCTCCTTCCCTGGAGACATTCAAAACCCGCCTGGACACATTCCTGTGTAACATTATCTAGGTGTTCCTGCTGGGGGATTGGACTAGATGATCTTTTGAGGTCCCTTCCAATCTCTAGCATACTGTGATACTGTGACTGCTGAACTCGCAGCACTGGGAGAGATGTAACTGCTTTGACACCAAATACAAAGCAAGACAATCAAGTAATGTTAGAGAGACAAGTTCTCATCTTTAGACTGCAGAATTCTCTTAGTCTGAAAACATTCAGAAAACCCCTAATGCTCCACCATTTGGAAGATTAAGACCCAAGCAACCCAAGGTGCCAAGCTTTCCCAGGGCACCTCAGACTGCCCTCATGCAGACTTTTAATGCTATGTGAGCATCACAAACTCATGTCCTTTCAAAACAATATGATTGGCAGTGCAAGTCTGGTATATTCTTGACCTTAAAAAAAAAACAAAATAAACAAATTAATGAAATACAGTAAGAGGAGGAAGGAGAAAAAGCTTTATTACATGTGAACACAGATCAAAACGTTTTTCTATGCCTACAGGGGTTTCAGAAAGAAGTACAACAAAACGTAACTTTCAATGAGATGTAATTGATGAATGATTTATGGGCTATTTGTGTAGAAGCACTAAGCATGATAAAGTCTCATCTTGATAAATCAGCTCAAATTCCACTAGTGCCATTAATAAATCAAAAGCAGGTCAGCTCCATTCTTTATGTCATTACTGTGGTGCCTTCTGTCTGCTAATGCAAGTTTTAACATCTTCACACATTAGTATGAGACAAAGATACATATACCTCCTTAGTGAATTAATTAGGAGGATTTTGCATCCTTCACTTCACAGGCAGGACTTCTCCCCATTCTCTCCCTCACACTCTTTTAGCTGTCTAAAGGGAACATCTATAATACACTGAAGGAAAAGTATAGAACACTATCATAAATCTGAGCCAAATTAACATGCCAGCCCTTCTAGAAATGGAGGACTTCCCTTTCCCTTTCTGCAATACCCTCTTCTCAACCCGTTCCCTTCACTCCCCAGAGGCACAGGTCACCCCCTCCCTTGTGCTGACACCAGCACTTGTCCAATTGCACAGGAGGTTGATGCAATTTTCTGTCCCAGCAGAACTTAAAAAAAAAACAACAAAAAACAACAACAAAAAACCCCAAAGCCCACACCACACTGTTTTGTACGCAAGCCAGAATATCTGTGGGAACGTTCAGCAGAATACAAAGGCATTTAAGTACTTTAAATTGATTTAAATGCAGTCATGAACACCAAAGCCAGCTCAAGGTAAGAGGAGAGGAGAGGACAGGATGGTATCTCTCCCTTCTGATAGCTGCCAGCTGCTTATTTGGCTCATCCACCTATGAAACTTTATCTTAAGATTCTATGACACATCTGTGGGCTTAAGAATCATTAAAAATACCAATTAGTCTGATTTCTAATTTCAGTGAGTCTAATTAGTTCCTACACACAAATAATTCTCCACATGCCTTCACTGTGCAGGTCACTGCTCATCTGCAAAAAGAGCTGGACACTGTATTACATTTCATATCTATTACACACCTTAAAGACATTAAGCTTCTACTCATAATACCAAGCACCTTTTAAGATGACACAAGAAGTGTGGAGTTTTTTATATAGTGATTTGATAAGCGTAGGTCCTCTGAAACAGAATCGGGTTCTGGTCAGTGTGTAAACCCCACTCCTTACAGCTTACTTCCAAAGATATTAGACAGAGACAGTGCAGATAAAGACTGAAGAGAAATAGCTCCTACAGACTCTTTAGAGACTATTCAGAAGAGAAGAGGGACAGAAGAACATACCAAAAGATACACTGTGGAATTTAGGAATCTCAATACAAGCACTGGCATGCCAGTCTGAGTGGCTTTTTCTGTTTTAAACAAAAACCCAAGAGTAGTTTCAAAAAACAAAACCAAAACCAATTTCTAGAAGGCTGCGATCTACCATTTAGTAGTAATTTTGCCAAGAAGATGATTTTACGCACAGAAACTGAAGATCTAAAAACTCTGCATAAAGTTGCATTGGGCAGACATTGATACACACATGCTCCCCACCCTGCAGAGTTTACAAAGAGCTCACAAGGCACTCCTCTAAAAATTACTTTCTATGTAAACTGCATATTTCAGTCCCAAATTTAAAAGTGCTTATTAAATTGAACATTCACTAACTTCCTATCTCTGCATTAATCAAATATTAACTAGACTCAGGAATGAGATGATGTAGTACGAAGCTTTATTCCCACATGTTTAATCTTCCCAGAGATTTCATAAATGGTTGAGGCATGACCAAGATTTGCAGGTGTTTATAGGCTTAGGTTTTCACTTGTCAGTCACTGTTGCAGCCTCCAAGCACCTTGCAAGAGCTAAAAACACCACCATCAATCACCCCACCTTCCTTCCTTCCAGTAGGTAGGCGTAAATTACCTAACTTGGATGACTGGGCTGGAGGGGAGGGAAACAGAAGCAGGGCAACAGAGGAAACTCACTGGAGGAGTTGAACACTTCATGCCAAACATTCAGAGCCTGTGGTCATTCTTACATCTCTTTCGACACACAGCTCCAAAGCCAAGGTCTTTCTCGCACATAAATTTGGGCTCCTACATGCAGATCTTCTACATTTTGTGCACAGGCCTGTGGCCACAGTGAAGCACACCTGCTGCAGAAAGCCATACAAGCAAAAGGATAACCATTTTGGAATGCAGGAGCTTGGAAAAACAAGACAGCCAATATATGGGAAGAGGACTTCATAAGCATATGGGACATCAGTGTGATGATCTTACAATGACCTGCATTGCTCAGCAGGCAATCTACAACAGGTTTGGACCAGATGGGACTTTTCAGGGTGTGATCTTGGTTCTTGCTGTTGGAAATATTCATGCCTGGCTGTCTCAAGTGCATGGATCACTGTGGAGAATAGGGTGAGATACAAACTCATAACCAGAAGCAGATGGAAACATTTATTATTGTGGCTCTTCTGCACTCAGAGAGCCATGGGGGGTCTGAAGGGTCTGAATGCCAGAGCCTGACAACATCCCTCTGTGATGGGGGATGTTACAGAGAGGCAAGCTATCTCAAGCACACTCCTCTTTCCCAGCAAGAAATCGAGCTTAGCTTTTGTCCACTGCTGTTACACCAGAGTTCCCAGTTAAACACCAATAATATTTAAACAGTTTGTCATGAATTAAGTCTTCCTTAAGAAGACACAAGGAAAAAGGATATTATCTTATTCTGACTGCTTTATTTCCTTACTGTTATTTCTCATCAAAATTTACTCCATGTTTTGCCACACAGAACCCTGCACCGCTTCATCTTGTGACTGTATGTATATATGAGCTGGGCATTTTACTAATTATCTCTTGTAGCCTTCCTCCCTCATTTACTGCTCCTCCCCAAGAGATTCAAACCAGGAAAGACCTTATTTTATATCTGAACATGGCATAAAATGCTCACCAACTGCTTTCAGTAAAGAACAAAGAAATCACAAGATTACTTTATCATACAGGCTACTCATTCTACAGTGGCTGTGGAAATCACTTAACACTTCTTTACTCAATTATAAAGAGTGTTAATCTCTTCCACCCTTGCAAAGACTTCTGTTATTACTGAATGGAAGCTATCAGTAAAAACAATGCAATGGGAAAATACCAGGCTCAGTAGGAGCTGGCGACCAGCAGACATAACTGTGGGAGCGAGTCCCACAGTGGGTTCTGGCCAAGATATGCCAGTTATATGTTCTTATTTTATCTTCATTGTAAACTGGGTTTTCGACAAACACCTACCCCCCCATACAAGGTTACTGAACTAATGAAGTGTGCAAGGTATTTTGCAACTGAAAAAAAGTGGCAAGGGAGGTTTTTCTTACTTCTTTCAAGCTAATCAGCAAGGGCTAATCTTACTTTGTATCATTAGACCAGCGCTTATCCTGGCAAAAGGGAACTCAAGTGGTTTATACACAGAAAGGCACTCCTCTCATCACAGGTGCCCAGGTGGTGACCCCACTTCAGGGAGAGGTGATGACCTGAAGAAGGAAGTGCACCGCATCAGCAGCTGAGCTGGAAACCTAGCACCCACGTGGCCCTCACTCTTTGAGCCTTGCCTCCACTCCCCCCCTCCTTAGCCACTCACATAGCAGCAGTGTTGGCTTGCTCAGCTTGCTCACATCAGCAGAAGTAATAAATCCTTGTTTAGTTTATAGCTGTACTTTTTAAATCCAGCATGATGTTTCTGACTCATCAGAAACTGTAATCGCTATAACCATCCCAAGTGAACAGAATCACACCTGAGACCGATCTAGCCTCACTTTTTCAGCTGCTATATGAGAGATGGATTGAAATGAACTAGTTTAGCTCCCTAACATCTGCTCAGCAAATGCTCACATAAATCAGGATGCAGAATATAGTATATTTGCCACACCCTGAACAGCAATAGTCATGCAAGATGAAGAGAAGAATGAAATCCTGGACTTGAATTCCATGGCAAGACTCCCATTACTTTTAGGAATGACAATACTTTAATGTAGATTGTTACCAGATGGCAGATTTTAGGACCAATTGGAAAATGCAATTAAAAGTAAAAAAGAATTAAATAACATGCTAGCTGCATTAATTCATCGCATTCAGATTATCAAAATACACAAATCTCCAACCAAAAACCATGACTGCCCTCTTAAAAGTACCCATTTTTACTCAGAAGAAACCTGAAATTCTTCTAACTAGTGAACATTTTCCCCCAAGAAAGGAGATTTTCCATACCAATTTGACTTTTAAATGTATAAAGATGCTATTTTCTTTATAAGTCACATCATGTATTTTAGATAAATACAGCATCTTACCCATGCTTAGATCAGTCTCCCCACATGTTAAATGGAATCTTTTCTAACTGGGGGTTGTTTCTGAGGTAATACTGCAGCCTCCTAAATCAAATTCAAACCAAACATCAGCTAATACAATAAGCATAAAGGTGCTTCTCCAAGTTCATGTGTGGCTGTTGCCCCCCCCCCCCTTAAGTCCTTACAAATAATGTAATAAAGATATTGCCTCAGACAGTTATTCTAAAATTCATCCAAGATTGAGATGAATTACTATAACTCATGCTTCTCAGTGTGATTGTTTCAGATTGCCTTATGTTTAGGATGATTAACTTACTCTGATCACATTATTAAAATTTTTCTATAACCCTAAGGAAGAATAAAAGCACCTTTTCCTCCTTCATGATCCAGAACTACAGTTAACAGTTTGCCGAGCTGTTCTGAACAAACACATTCGGACTGCTGGGCAGCACAGTGAGATGTTTTACCCAGGACACAGACTTGAGATACTCTTCCCAAAGTTATTTTGAAACATTTTTATATAGGTCTGCTTATATTTTCTCATTGGCTCCATCTAATTTTCTCACAAAGTGAGTATAGGGATTGTTATTTTTAAGCTGCTAGCCACAAACTCCACTTGACATATTAAAGACAAGTCAGTCTTTCTCATTCATGCTACATCATCCCTGAGGACTCAAGAATTTCAGCTTCAGTGAACTATCTCGCGTCCAGCTTAGCTGTCTCAGCTCTCAAAAGATTATTAATAAAAACACTATTTTAGCCACTGCTGATGCGAATTTTGCCTTTATACAGAGAAGCAGGAATCACCTTGATTATACTACTGACTTTCCTGAGACCTTTAAGATACTTGCAACACCAGCAGTCAGCCATTTATCCCAACAGTTTTGGCACCAGCCACTAAAAGAGGAATGTTAATCAACTTCCACACCAAAAGCCATCACTTAGCTATTCAATGCAAAGGAGAGACTGGAGTATTGCTGCAGCTCCAAACTGTGGGCAAATGTTAAGTTTATCATTTCCTGCTAACTCCTCTACACTCTTTTCCCCCAAACTGTTTATAGCAGAGGTTCAGCCATACACTGATTCTGAGAAAAGCCAGGAGTCCCAATCCCAGCCCAGCACAGTATTCTAAGACAGTGCTGAAGAATTTGATGGGAATGTGAACTGCAACATAGTAGTGTCATTAGTGCTCTCTACTGGATGAACACATAATTACTTCAAATTAATACAACACATCAGGGACATCAGTAACAAAGTCATTTAAAACCGCTCATATTTAAATGATAATACTTTGATTATATTTATAAAAGCTTATGCTACCCAAAGCAAGTTAAAACCTTATGTCAAGATGCAACAAAGAAGTCCCTGAAAACAAAAACATAGCTGAAGCCACAACTGATACCCGAAGTAGGCCAATTAGGGAAAAAACAGGCAAGATTGTACAAGAATACTTGAGTCAAGGTAGTTTAATAAGAAATATTCCTTCCCATTCTTTACATACTATAATCCATTTGCACAGATTAATTTATAGCCAACAACTGTGAAATTCAATTTCAGATACTCCTCTGCCCTCAAAAGTAGTAATTCATTTGGAAGTCACAAAACAATTTTCTTCACAGCTTTTACTACCCTGCGATTAAAGGGCAAGCTTCTACTTGGCAGTCACACTAAGTCACTACTTAGTTCACTGTGACTACAAGGTGAAGACAACTAAGTAAACATTTCTGTTACCCTTCACCATCACTACCAGTGCCTATGGCTCCATCTGAATGAAGAGAGACATAATTTGCCATTTCCTCAAGCCAGCAGTGAATCACCAAGCCTTATCACCAGCAGAAAGGTTTTGCTACCATGTAGCTCAGCATTATTCAGAAAAATTATCTAATCTGGCACTAAAGTGTTCATGGTTCAAGCACCTGCAACCACAAGCCTTTGCTTAAAGATGAGTAGCGACTGGCCTTTGTGGGAACCTCTTAATAATGCAATTCCCTACAAGTACCTGAAGCACAGCTACCACTATGCTACTTCCTTCTACCACTGGGCATGCATGCTTCTTGAGAAGTTCTTAAACTGTTGAAGAAACACAAAACTTTACTGTAACTGCTACTTGTCTGAATTTCTACATACAAAACAGAGGCTTTACTGAGTCACATCAGGTTATATAGATGCAATAGCTCATTTTGATTTTTTAACTGCATTTTTAATTTTTTTTAATATTTTTTATTATGCTATCCCATGTTTGATGAGATTTAAGTTTATCACAGTAGCATTTAAAAGCTAACCAAGAAACACATGCTGTTACATACAGCCCAGTGCCAAAAAGCATGCAGAGTACAAGATGATCTGCGTCCTGTATGAGAGTCAACTGGCAGCTGCAAGAGACTTGAGGAGTGGGAGGGGGGATGTAAACAGGGAAAACACCACAACACTGATGAAGCCACAGCAAGAAACATTTCATAAGTACCATGAGAATTTATTCCCCTGAATTTGTTTAGGGGAGAATAAGATAAAGAGTTGCCAGATGGACAGGGTAGAACAGGTGAAAACCACTACTAAACACAGAGCTGCTGAGAAATTTTCCCTGCTTAGTGATCCTGCAGTTTTTCTTACCCAGTGACTCTCTAGCTTCATTCCTGTTTTTTCACGTAGGAAGGGAATAAAGAGAATAATCTTGCTGGGTCCTAGTAATCTGAAGGAGAACATCTATCCTAATGAAAATCTGGAGGTTCAGGAGACTTCAGGGATGAGGCTATAAACAACCTAAGATACCTATTCACATCAGATTGCACAAATTCTTACAATATGTAAGAGTGTGCATCATCCTGTAAGAAAGTGGGAAGAATATTCAGGCAGAAGAATTACTTGGAAAAAAATGAATCTCCTTTGAAAATAGCTATTAAGTTAAAAAGTCAAACCCCAAATATTTATTTTTCCCCCAAAGTATTTGCTTGAATACAATGTAGACAGATAGGAGGCTGGGCATAAGTGTAGCTGAAATATTAATGAAAACAAGTAGGTCACGGTTACCCTGACCAAATCACTGTTGTATTTTTTCCCACAAGGGTTTTAATTTATGCATACATGACATGTGAAGTTGTTAAGATTTTGCTTAAACATCTTGTCTTTGGTCTCAAAAATAAGAGTAGGAAATCCACAGCTTTGCATACCCACATACTCTGAAGCTCTTGTTCACATTTCTTTCCAGCTTTTCCCTCCCCTTTTTTAAAAACCTCCGGTTGTTTTCCTTTCATCAAATCCTCTTCAAAGCTGAGCATTCATGTCCATTCCCAGAAGTGAGATGGGGAACGTGAAAGAGCTGCTGTCGGTCATTCTGGTCTCATCTACTTGGCATTTCCTTAGTACCAAGGATAAGTTAGATGGAGATGAGCTGACTCCCAGTTTAAAAGCAGCCCTGTCAAATAAGCAGTTAGAAGCTTGCTTAGTTGAAGTTTCTCCCAGCTTGTGGCTTATGCTACATATTCACAACTGGAGAAGAAATACTGACCACAATACACAAACTCCGTATTAGATGTGCTTCCAGGAAAATGAGCAGCTTCAGGAAGAATTCTCTACTCCTCCATACCTGTGATGAAAGGAAATGTTCTTCATCTGTGACTATACTTAAGCCTGTGGTCTATGAACAAAGGGTGCATTTCAGGTCTAGTGTACTAATAATGTTTTAGTCTTTCCATAGATGCCTTCCACCCTAACACACCCTATGAAAGCATGGGAGCAGCAGCACTGCTGTAGGCTGCCATGCAAGATCACACCACCACCACCTAGGATTCCGTTCCAGGAACTGACTGTTCTTCTGCAGAAGTGTTAGTAACTGCTTTTAAGAACGTAACTACTTGAGGCCTGTTTGTTTTCTATTCCACATCCTCAGATTCATATTGCTTATTATCCTCACACAGCTTCATTCACATCAATCCCCAAATGCAAAATACAGCAGACAAACCCAGATGATGAAATCATCCACCTAGCTGCTTGTTTATATTGCAGCCAATTCACTTTCCCAGTAAATTCTACATAGCTGCTGCTTTCATGCTCTCATCAGCAGGAAACACCCTTTGCAGCCCTGGGATTTTTAAAGTCCAGCAGAGAACAAGCAGCTCCCACTGGAGCCATACAATATTTTTTTTTCCCCCTTTAAATCATTGTTAGGTCCTTTATTATGTTAAAGCTTGATCTCTCCTTTACCTTGGCCGTTAGCAGGTTTGTTACTTAAAGCAAGGCAAAACTGAAATAGCTCAGGTCAAGAGTAATTCTTCAGTTAGCCTGAATAGGTCTTGGATAAAGAGAAGGTTCCCACGATTTCATCCTCACAGGCAGTACCAAGTTTAATCCTGAGACCACATAAAGGCAGCTGTTTCTAATGCCAGAGGGAGGTTGTGGGCAGCCAACTAGAAGAGACTCAACTTCAAACTACACATTCTAAGGGCAACCCAAAACTTTCCCTTCCCTCTCACACAGTTCACCACCCAGGAGTAGTTTATCCATTATCACCTGGCCTGTTCATTGTTTGAGTTTCCTAGGTATTCTTGTAGTTAAGGAAAAAAACAACCAAACTAAAAAACCTCCTTTCAAACTTACAGTCTGTGGAACCTTGAGGAAAAATACACAAGAATTGAAAACAGCCTTGAAGAACCTCGTCTTTATTTACAGGAGGCCTGAATGTTTCTGTGCTGTAACTTTCATTTCATTGGTAACTGCTGCATTTTTACCAATGATGATGTTCTTTATTAATTCAACAAACTGAAGGTCAAAAATGATGAAGATTTAAGTAACACCAACTGAGAAGACAACTCAAGTGAAACACTGCCTTATCACTGCAACTGAAATACACATGAAATTCAGCTGCTGCCCAACACTCGGTTCTCCAGATCTAGTTGGCCCATTAGGAGCTCTCTGCTCCAATTGATTTTGCATGTTTTTGTGTGAGATCCTTCAAGACGAGATTTGAAGTTTACAATCCCCATAACAACCCCACCACTGTTATATTTTACTGAAACATCTATCTTTCAACTCAAGCAAAAAAAAAAAATACTTTCAGACATCTTCTGAGGTATTAATATATATATTTTTTGACTTCTTTATGTAGCCCAACATGTGTATAGTAAACCACTCATTTACCCCATCCATTTTTAAAAGCTAAGATGAAAGACTATTAAACATTTAAGCCACTTTACAACATGATTTAAGAACAGGCACACTGCAAAAAAATATTTCAATTGTAGTTCAGTAGAACACTAAGAGATACAGCAAGAAAATGAAATGGCTTTCAAGGAGTTGGCAACTAAATATTGTAATTCTTTAGAGAACACTTGGAAAAGGGCAAGTCATTTGAAAAATGGTACTAACCTCTAAAGTCAAGTACTAATACATTCCTGCATTTGGTAATGGACATGCCCTCCCCTCAGAACTGGAATGGCTTTGCGCCTCTGCAAACCAGTTAAGGCTGACACCTCTTTCTTGTCATTTAACTCATGCTGTAGAAAAACAAATGGTGAAACAGTTCATAGCCCTTGCATCAAATTTTTTAAGAACTCAGAACAAACACAGATCCACAACATAGTCATGCAATATAAAGTAATGATAACATGCTATATTCACTGAGTAAAAGAAACCACTATTATAAACAGGTCAATTTTGACACCTGTTCCCATCAAGGTAAAACTCTTTTCAAAACTACAACCAAGAGAAAGTGGTCTCTAAAGTGAACTGCCTGCAACTCAGTGGATGTGCAAGTCAATCCATCTGGGTGCAAGAAGAAAGTGTATCTTATACCATTAATAAACAAATTTGTAAGTAATTTAAAAATAGTGTTTATTTCATCTTTATCTCATACTTTTTCAATTTCTACTCTTGTGCAAGTACATAATATATTAGGACAGTAGTACAATGTATTATAAATGAATAAATACACATACATTATCTGCACACTTCAAGTTTTTACTGATGGGGTGTGCAATCAAAAAAAGTTTGGAGACCACTGGCCTTGAGAATGCTGTACGATACTACAGCTGCTAAACCAATCACAACTGCTAACACCATCCTGTTGCTAAACTTATTTTTTTACTGTCAATCTGAAACACTCAGCAGCACATTTCATGTTTTCAATACACCTATGAAGATTTTTTTTCTATTCCATACCACAGGAGGACCGGAAGGGCTGGGAGACTGCAGGGTTGGAGAGTTATCGGTCGGCTGGTGGTGAGGTGATGTATTCTCTTCCCTTGTTATTTCCTTTATCATTATTATCATGGGTGGTAGCAGTAGTGATTTGTGTTATACCTTAGTTACTAAACTGTTCTTATCTCAACCCGTGGGGGATTCTTTTCGAGTAAGTATGCTGATACAACAAATTTTAGAGAGATGAGGCCTGGACAACAAAGCCTTGTTGACAGAGTATCCTTTGGTGTTCAGTTACACTGAAGTTACAACTTTTTATCAGATACATACAAAATTATCACTAAAACATACACAACTTCCAAATCAGATTACAGCTACCCTTTTGTTTTTGCAGTTCAGTAGTCTTGCTTTAGTCCTGCACCAGCACTTCTCCTTTACCACTCCCCACTCCACACACCATCCCCATGTGAAATCATGCAACCTCTCTTGCTGCTTGCCACCTGGTCTCAGTGCTGCAAGGGATCCTTCAGCTACACACTCTGGGCCTTGGGATGTTTCTGGGGGTTTGGGGACTGTGCCTGACTTGAGCTAGCACCTCAACACTTCAGACTCCTCTCGTGGTCCTTGCTGCAGACATAAATGCTGAGGAGACACCACAGGGTGGCTGCCTCTGGCCACCCAGAGATGCAGATGAAGGTGAAGGTCCCAAATGGCCACCAGCAAGTATCCCAGCATTGCAGTGCATGTGGTAGCATGCTGTTTACCAAGGCTGCAGTGAAGGTTGTGCATTTTTACATGCCTATTCCAGCACTTTTACAACCGATTCCTAAAAATACTGCCTGCACTGGAAAAAACAAGCAACAAAAAAATGTGTATCCTGAATCTACATACCTTCCTAGAATCCAGAAGACATAGAAAAAAATACTCCTGTTTTAAATATGAAAGCAGCATATCATATTGAAAACCATCCATCTCTGCTTCAGTTTGGCTAGTTCTGTTTACACCTCACCTGACACCTGTGTGATTTAAGAGCATGTTGCTCATAGCTATGTATTCAGATTAAGGTAGACCTATGATGACTGGCTATAGGGAACATGAAAGTTTTTACGATTACGTAATCTGATCTCTTGTTTAGATCATAGATCATTTGTTCACACATTAAAAAAGTCCAATAGTTTACATCTGATTACAGCCTAAGGATACCAAGTGCTACAACCCACTGTATACCCCATAGTAGGCTGTTAACCAGGTAATTGCCCGTGTTAGGAATGGGACACATTTCCTTGGATCACAAGTCTTTCTAGCTTTCACTTTCTATCATTTCATAATTTTCATGCCTTGCTCCCCTAAATCAGAGACCGACACCACCCAAAACTGAGCAGTCAATCTTTGCTGTCATATTTAGCATTCCCTTCATTTACACTTTAATCTTGGAGCCTTAAAAAGAAAACCAGCAATGTGGCATGATGGGAGGCCCAAAAGAAAACTCTAGGAAAGAACCTCTGGTTTATCAAGTCTAGTTGCCTATTATTCAGACACTACTTTGCATTTAATTTCTTTCATAGATATACTTGGCTCTTCCTTCAAAGCAGGTCTCTGCCTGGAAGGCTGTTCCAGAATTAGTTCTAGTAATCAGGAATTTCGTTTCTAATCTAAATCTTATTTACAGAAACTTATACCCACTTGCTTTTGTTCTAACACTGCTTTAGCCCGGAGTACTTCTGCCCTTCCCCTTGACATTCATACAGACAAAAAAAAAGTAAGATTCTGACTCCATAAAAAACTATGCTACAGATTTAAATAAAAACAAAACAACAAAAAGGGAAAAAAAAAGCTTACCCATTAAAACTTCCAGAGCATACAGCAAATAAAATATTAAACTTTCCAGAGTAAAGAACAAGGGGGAGGGGGAAAGAATTGAAAAGGAGCCAGCCAGGCGGTGTGAATTGTTCAGTTATCCAAAGAAGCCTTTTCTCTCCTCTTAACTGAGCTTGTAGATACTGTAATCATTTGTTACGGAGGAGAAATTCACAGCAGTCCACTGCAACGTTCCATGTGAAAAAAACTGTACAAAGTGAACTGTATCAAAGACAGTTAATACCACTCCACTAACCATTAAAACAAAAGCCAAAACACAATCTGTCGTGTTAAAAGGAAATAAAATTTTAGAAAGACGTATCATCCTTGAGTTTGGTACAACAGCACATCCTTCGTGAAAGGAAACAAGAAAAAGGCCTAAGCTTAGGAAACAATATTATGTATTTTGTTATCTTTCTACCTATTCAACTTAGATAGAAAACAAAGAATGGAGCCCAAAAGGTCAATAAACGAATCATCCAGCATTCATTCACAGGCAACAAAAATCAAAGTACCATATGTACACTGATCTCATATTATGTCCAGAAGATAAGAGCATGCAACATCATTACTGTAAACCATGAAAAAAGATGTACATTTTAAAGCGGGAAACTTCTCCACTTGCATTAGTTTTATTGAAACCTTCTAAATTAGGCCTGAATCAGCCTACAATAGTTGTCAGGTCAGCAAGCAGACTTGTCAATACGTATTCTGAATTTTAAAGTCTATTCGTAAACCTCAAAGTAACGGCATCAACAGAAGTCAACAAAGAGAAAGGAAGAAGTTACTTTCAGACATACAATCACTTTATACCTAAGGAGATCCAACCCTATTGGCATTACTCTTATAAAATTTCCATATTTAACACTTAATTTGGAACAGGCAAACAAGGGTGTAGAAAACCTATGATCTCATGAATTAAATATAGTACAATAGGTATACAAAACTCATACTGCACATTATTTTTAGATAGGCTACATCATTTGTATTTTTTACTGTGAGAACATAAAACCAAAGCTGTACTTGACCAAATTATTATTTCATATAGAGTAAAAACACTTGCCCCCGCTTCTCCTTACTAGTGTTTCAAAATGAACAGTAAATTAATAGAGAGACAAAATATTCCCATTGTAATGCAAACAGTAGACGGCTTTTTAGTGTGTCCCCATAATCTGGGAGAGAAAAGCCAAATTAAGCTGTTATACAAAACATTCTGAAACCAGAGCTAACTGGCAGAGAAGCCTGAAAAGAAATAAAAAACCCTCTTAGACTGATAATTACAGAATTTCAAAGTAAAGTGAGTTTTCAAGAAAACCTCATCCAAGCACAACAAAATGAGAATGTTCCTCACACTAGTCTCATAACATTCAACATTTCCACAGCTGAATCCCCAGATTCAGAGACCTACAACTGAGATAGCAATGAAAAGCATAGGTCAAAGCCAAGGTACTGCAGTCAAAACAAAGCTTGGAAACTTGGAAAAATGAATTTGAGCTGCTCTAGCTTTCTTGCGCAGTGATATCTGACCCTATAGCAGAGCAAATAGCATAGTTTTAGTGATAATATAAAAATAGCTTGCAAGCTAAGTTATCTTTCAGACTAACCCCATATATTTAATATGAGTAAGGTTTAATTTTCTACTTATTTTATGCTTTTAATAGGCATTTTCTAAGAAATGTATTTTGTACAGTTAAGCTAACATCTGCCAGGTTTGCATGCTTTTTAAGGATGCCCTTTGTCACCTAGTAGAATATAAAAACACAGTAAAATTGCAGGATTTTGTAAAAATACTTTAAAGAAATTTACACTTCACTACAAGGTTATTCAAGTTAAGAATTAATCACCAGATTCAACAGTGTAACTCCTGTTACCCTCATTGCACATCAAAACTTAAGTTGCTATTTCTGCCAAGACTTCTGAGAGTGTATGCTCAACCTCTGCTGGCCTAACAAGAAAGCCAACACTGCTCCATGGACAACATCATTTTTGTCTTCTGTAGACAGTTAAAACCTGAACCCACCAGAAATTTCTCACTACAAGCAAAATCAGAAGGGAAAACTTCAGAGAACTCATAGAGGCAGAGATCCTCAGCAAGGATCAATACAGGTAGCCTCTCTGTGATTTCACAAATATAGCTCAGTATTTATGACCACCTTTTTCTTGGCAACACAGGCCACTAAAGTTGTGGATCACTAGGTATGTTTTTTTTAAATCAAAATCATAAGACAACATACTCCATTTCCAACTACCAGATTTGTACTGCTAGAAACATAAGAGCTACTATAAGTGTACTGATTTCTAATACTGACAAAAAACCCGAAAAACCAACTAACTCATTTTTCCCCTTTTCTGCAGCCTCAGAAAGTTTAAGTTACAGTACTGCAAGGCACATACAGAATCTCTTCCTTTCCAATACACAGCAGATATATCCCCTGAAATAATTTTAAAATCCTCAAAACAATTAGAAATGCTACAAAGTTAACAACTTCTATTTAAAAACATTGTTCCTACAGAACATGCACTTTTTTGGAAAACAACTTAGCAAATATTTATAAATTATTCTTTCTTCTTGACATTTATAATGGAAATATATTTAATAATTTTTGACCTGAAAAGTACTGCATTATGTCACATGTAAGTTATTGCCTTCATTATAAATTGCATCATCTCTGGAAATCCATAGTGGATTTGAAAATAAGGTGGAGGCGATAGACTATGTATGCAGTTTAGCCCATCTGAAAGGATTCCCACATAAAGCAATCCCATCAAAGTAAAAAGACAAACGCTCTTCACTCAGTGGATGAGGAAAACGGAAACTGATGGAAGCGCATGCATTCAGTTCAATGCAGTATCATTAGCAACTACTTAAAAGTCTCCATTTTATGTCTTTAGGTCAAGTGTATCTTTCTATAAAAGCAACTGAATTTTAAAGAGGTAGTTTTTTCTGTTATGCGCTTATTTATTTCAGATAGAACATAACCAAAAAGCCCCCAACATTTGCTTTTGAAACACAGATCAAGTCTCAGTACAATATCTGACAAAGTTCACTATTTCAGTTGTCCTCAGCAGTACAGAGCTGCTTCGGAACCAGTGTATTCCAGGGTGTCTTCATAGTCAAAAGACTAATCTACCAACAGTACTGAACCCACCCCCTCCTCCTCCACCTGTAGGTCCACAACTTCCTGGGGGGTCATTGTCATCAAATCCATTGGGTCGGAAAGAGCATGAGGCTGAGGCAGCTTGAAGTGCCTGTGTTCTAGCACTAAGCTCTTGCTCCTGAAATGAAAGAATAGAAGGAGAATTAAAAAAATAAAATAAAATAAAATCCAACAACTTCAAGTCCTTGAAGCAGCTTATTTCTAGTAAATTTTGAAGCAGTTTTTTGAAACATCACTAACTTCTGGACTCCCAAGTCTGAATGGCTTTTTTTGAACATCAGGTTGAATAGCCACAGCCAATCCAAGATGTGCAATTTTGCTGAAAACTAAGTACACGTGCAGCATAATTAAATCCATTTAAGTTTATGCTACAATTGTATTTTTTATGAACATGGGATGTTACTAAAGGATTAAGACTGATGACCAAAAGCTCACAAAACAGCAGGTTTTGATACATGTTTTACATGACTTTTCCTCCTATCAATTTTAAGATGCCCTCGTTCTTGGTTGCCAAATAGAAAGGTAAGACAATTAAATGTTAATTATCTAAAAGATTTCTTTTCATTCCATTCAATCAACCGCACAGACTAACAACATACTCAGAAAAAGGCAAGAAGATGGAAAACTATTTAGTTTCCATTCAATGCAGTTTTTTAAACTTTCAAGTGTTATTGCTATGCTAACTCTTATTTAACATTAGTAATTCTAAGGAACTCTCATAAAAAACAGGGTCAGCTGCTGGAAAAAGAACCTGCACAAACAGCAGGACCAAGAAATCAATAGCAAAGTACCTGCACAAACAGCAGGACCAAGAAAAGGCTTCTGGCAGCTGTTTTTTCAGCTGAATGTGCCTGTGGCTTCTTAGACATCTAAGATAGAGATGAGCACAGGCTTTTCCCTCATTAGAGGGATCATATACTACTTTGTCTCTGGCCAACCAGCTTCATAAACCTTGCAGCAATTTCTTAAGTATCTCTTTCTCAAACTGGTCAAGAGCTTCAAAAATTGAAGGCAGGTGTTGGGCTCTGGAATACTGACAAGAAAAAACACAGCAGACCTGTACAAGCTTTATTTCTTTAGGAAACAAAATGGAAGCATTCATGTGCTAAGACTCAATCCCAATAGCCTCCTTCACATGACACTTCATCACTACCTAACTCCCTAAAGGCAAAGGGAGGAAATTTTAACAAGGTTTTAGTAATTACATGGGTCACCTTGAATTGTTCTTTTCTTCTCCAATTCCTGGTGAAAGCAAGGAACAGAGCCAAGAAGCTGGAAAACTGTTTGTATTATACTACCATGAAAGAACTAAACTTAGTCTTGTCCATGTACTTTCACAGGTGCTAAAAATAGTACATGTGGGTTTAAATTACTCTACCTTCTTAGAAAAACAACGTAAGTTTGAAACTATTTTACACTAATGACTGAAAGGCATGCTGGTTTCCAAAATTACGTAACAAGATATTTGGAGGACACGGTCTACACTGAAATGCTGGCCATATTCCTGAAAGACTATCCTATGCTATCTCCAGCAATATGTGGATTCTCACGTATCTGCCAACTGTAAGACACATCAAAAACCTAAGTAAATTTACTAGGAATAACAAGGGAAGATCTCACTTGTAATACCAGAAATCAACAGAAAGTGTTGATTAAAATGTCAGGCCTTGTATAAATAGCCTGTTTCATTAAAAATCTACAATGCAAAACCGCTTAATATAGAACAGAATTTCTTCTCAAAACCAAATAGTGGGAGACTAGCTACATTGTTCCTGGGCTGGTTTGGCTTTTTTGGTAAACTGTTTCTGAAAAGTGGTTAGATGCAGCACAGTACCAAACTAAAAATGGAGTTTTCCTTGCTCTCTCCTCCTCCTTAATCCCAGCTCCACTTTCACCCCTCCAGATAACTGTTTTAGGGCAACTTTATACCTTAAATCCCAGTAGTTGAGTTTTACATAAAAAAAATGTACTACAGACGTATATAAGCATCAACAACAGGTTTGCGATTATGCTGTATTAAATAAAGGTCTTAAATTTGTAAACAAAAAAGGCCACTAGATTCTTACAGATAAGGTTTGTTTGTTTGGGTTGGTCTTGGTTTGTTGGTTTTTTTTTTTGCCAGATTTAGCTAGAAACATGACAGAATTTGCCTTACACTGTTACTGAATAGCATGAGGTTCTGGCATAGCTAGGCAAACTACTTTATGTATGTCTTTATTTCATACTTTTGAAAATACTGTTAACAACTGTTCGAGTGTTTCACTCTCAATAGGCTTCCTTGCAGAGGGGACAACGCAAGAAGCACGACTACAAACAGCAACAGCACAGTGCCTTGCACATGACTTACATGCAAGGGATGACTCATTTCTGGAGCCATGCACCGCATTTGGTATAGAGTGTAATTGAGCTGCAAGCACAGCTTTTGTCAACCACCTAGAAATACTGTTCAGAAGCAGACATAATGCACTGAGAAAATAAACCTCAGTACTGATCTTAGCTTAATTCTACCGGGTCCGCAACATTTTCTCTGCTGGATGGAGGTTACCTATATATGCACACAGACAAGAGAAATATGGAGCAGTGATCAAATTATCAATTATTAATACTCTGTCAAGAAGCTTTAAAACCCATACACTATTTGCATCTTCAATGCTAAAGGTAAAATTATTTAGCTGTTTAAGAGGTTTCATGCTTTATTCCCGTTCAGGAGCTAATGAGCACACGTCTTTCTTCTCTCAAGTCAAATACTGAATTAATATTAATCTATATTAAATTTTTCTAGTATAGCATCTGGCACTAGCATTTTTTCCAAGAAATATCCTTATTTCTTAAAAACAATCATGAATGTTTTCAGAATGACTTTATTTTTCCCAACATATACTAAATTAGGTAAGTAAAACTCGATAGTAAATACAGTTCTCTGGACTAAGAATAACATAGAGCATCAGAGCATCCCTCCCCACCTCCCCGCTTTCCACTTGCTCCCAGAATGGGATTTTTAATTTAACTGGAGCAGGAGCTACCCATATTGCAGGTTTTGTTACTTAAAATAAAAATATTTTACCATGTGGCAAACTGGCATACAATAGTAAAACAAGAGCAGTAAGCTAGAGATTTTTGGAAGGTTTCTTCGAGAAAGTAAAGAGTTTCTCAGGACAGAAAAGTACACACTTAACTGGTTTAGAACTCTTGAGGACAATGAAGTGCAACTTCTCAAAAATACAATCACAATACTAGTGCTAATTTGAGAAAAATAACTAAGCACTTCTTATCAGCCTCACTTAAAGTGAAAAAATAACAGGATTTCAACAACCTTGAGATTAGTAGAGCACTACAAAGAAAGCCAATACTGAAGTATTCAAAATGGAAAGATGGGTAAAAAAATCACAAATTGAAAAAAAAAAACACAACACAAAAACAAAAACACCACAACCCAAAACCCCCCAGATAAACCCCAAACAAGTACTATATACTTGGGTTTGGGTGGGTTGTTCTTTTTTTTTTGGGGGGGGAGGGGGAGGGTGTTCCATTTTGAGACTTTTATTTTTTAATTGCAAAGTAAAGGTTTTCAAGTAACTTAACTTTCATGCTTTATAAAACTTCAGCTATGTGTTCAGTAGAGAAAGGTTTGATCTCGAAGATTATCAAAAAGCAGTTTTTCTGTATACGTACCAAATGATTTGAACTTTTATAAAATCATACTGGATTTTCACTGATTCCGATTTAAGATTTAATCAAGATTTTTCTATTTTAATTTTCCTTAATTAACTTCATATTCCAGAAATCCCATCAAAATGGTCTTGAAAATGTTAATTCAGAGAAATATATTTATGAATAACTTCAATATTTAACAAATTAATTTATCGATATCCTGACAGTGTTGCTTGTTCCTAAAGCATCATTCAAATCTGAAGAGATGGCTAAAGCATTTCTTTATATTTGAAAATAGCCTCTGTTAGACATACTCAGGTAATCACCTATCCTGTTGGTATCAGTGCAGTATGTCAATACAGACATTGGATTCAATCAGTAAATGCACAAAAAAGAATAGTTACTAGGATTTATATTCCATGTGGATGACACTGTTCCACCTTTAAATGCTTGGCTTTATATAAAAAAGGTTAAGTATCACTGTAGTAGTTCTACTACTTTTCTTCAGGTTGTGTTCTTAAAATGTTTTTTTTTTCTCCCCCTGATTACTCATTACCTAGATACTGCCATAACCATACTCAAAATAATAATCTGGCTTTGAGACTGAAATTTCAATTAATGCATTTATGCATCAATGGAAGTCACAGCAATTCTGACTGAAAGCATGACATTATTTTGGAGGCAAGTGCATAGGCAAACCCCCTTCTTCTTTCCCAGGTGCCTCTGTACAACAAGCATGAGGCTCTGGCTGTGGAAGGTCAGTCAATGGATGAGTCCATCTACACCACAGATGGTCAGAAAAGCTTATGCCCCACACCACAGCCACCTCCATGAGAAAGAAAAATTACTTTAAACTTGTAGGTAACTGCCTTCTGATGGGAACAGAGAGCCCAGTATGCTAGACATACCCTTCTCTTAGGGAAGCCTGCTGCCGCCCTGGGTCCCATGTTAAGAACATCACTAGGAAACTTCCTACCCTGGTATAGCCCTCAGACCATTAGCTGTTATTGCTCTTCCATGTGGGTAGCAATGAAGCTGTAACATGTGGTCCAAAGAGACTTCAGGGCCTTCGGACAATTGACAAGGGAATCTGGAACACAGGTTATTTTTCACTCTCCCCTGGACAGATGGACCCCGTCACAATATGACATGGGGTAATGGTTTTGCACTTAAAGAGGTAAATCTAGAATAGATAGGAAGAAATTTTTACAGCAAGGGAGGTGAAATACTGGAACAGGTTGCCCATATTGGTGATAAACGCCCCATCCCTGGAAACATTCAAGAGCAGGGTGGATGGGCTCTGAGCAACCTGATCTAGGTGAAGATTAACTCCACTGTAGTGAGAGAGTGTGACTAAATGATTTTTAAAGGTCCCTTCCAACCAAACTATTCTATGATTCTATGATCTGCAACTGCTACTTAAGCCATATTTGTGCTACACCATGGTCAAGAAGAGGTGGCATATAAACAAAGATGGTTAGGATACAAACACTTTAACCACAGTCTGAGAACAGCAGCAGAGTTGCAATTTAAACTCTCAGTTCTCTTGTTTATGTTTGTAAATACCTGCAGCTATTAACGGATTTTCCATAGTGAGATTTAGCTGTTTTCAATTTGAATTTACCTAGTTTTTCTAATTGGAGTAGGATTACAACTCTTACAGTAACAGCTTATCCCAGCAAAAAGCACACAGTAAAACACACTTTTACTGTTACACCATCCAAACATACTCATGATGTTCAAAGCAAAGCAAGTCCAACAGATTACAAGAGCAGCTAAAGTAAAGCCAATGAAAATTAGAACCGTTTGAAGTCTCTCCTGCATAGAATGAGAAGTAGTTGAACAACCCATGAGAGCACCTCCACTAAAAAATGAAACCAAAATGAGTTTAGAGTCATGTTCCTTGATGCTTCCCATCTAATGGTGACCACTGTACTGTGAAACCTAGCTAGCTGTATCAAGATGGAAGCAAGGTTGGCGATTTATGTTAATATACCAGAATATTTAAAAGCTGACCTTTTTTTTTTAGGCTGCGTCTTGTGAGTTTTAAGGAAACTACTCTTCATACACAATTTCCACCTTACCTGCAAGTACAGTTTGTTATCTTTTGTAATTGCATCCATGAGGTCCTTCTGTAGGGGTGGGTCTCCATTTACCCAGAGTCCATTTGCTGAATTGGTGTTGAAGCCACAGGCGCTGTTCTGTTTTTTGTAAAACAGAACATAAGCAGTGTCCTTTGGAAATCTACTGGTAATTTTCTGGACTGACTGAAATGAGGTAAACGTCACTCTGCTATCATTAAACAGAAACCATTCTCTTGGTATCTCCATGTCCAGCTCATTTTCTACAACAGTGCAAGGACTCTCCTCTGTCAACAACTTATCCTGAGGAGAAACTAAAGAAAGAGCTGTAGACTGGTGGCAGAGTGCTGAAGGCCCTGACCCAGTAACATTTCTAGCATATGAATAATAATGTCCACTTTCAGAGGATACACCAGAATGTACCACCACAGAGCTTAACGCATAGGGCACCAATTGAGGGCAGGCCACTTCATCAGCACCCGAGGGCTTCAGTTTTTTTGCAAGATTTTCTCCAATATCAGATATCTCAACACCAGCAGACCAGCTTCCCGGATCTACAGCTAGAGAGGATGTTGTTCTTTTGACTGGTAGCTCCAAAACAAGTGGCAGAGAAACATTGTCCAAGATTTTGCGCCTTATATGACACTTTGGATCATATGAAAATCTCAAAAGAGTGAGAACGAGGTATTCAGGTTCCTCGATGATTTGCATAGTTTTCTCAGCATTCTGCAGAGAGGCACACTTTTCACAATAATACTTATTGTCTCCACTGAGGATCTCAGGTGCCAGAAAATAATTCAGTAAGTCTGTAACTGACAGGGTGTTTTTACCTACTAGCCTCTGAGACATATCTCTATTATCTTGAACTTTGTCAAGTTTAGCATTTGCGGTATTCTCAGAGTTTGGCTCAGCAGAAAAATCTTTTATGGGTCCTTCATTCACTATTGCATCACATCCACCATTCACTTCCAAATTACTGAGAGATGTTTCTCCAGCAGGATTATTTGCTAAAGTGTTAGTCTGCACCATGCAATCATCTTTCATTTCAGAACTTTCCATACATTTTGGGCCAACGTTCTCCAAGGAAGTTGGAGGACAGAAAGCCAGAGAAAGATCTGTGAAAGCTTCTTCTTTTTGAGACATACTTTTGCAGTTCAAACAGCATATAGTAGTCCTCAGCTTTCCTCCAAACATCTTCTCTATCAGAGTTCTTTCTTCACTTTCTGTACAAGGTGCAAATACTTGTGCTTTATGGTCAGCTTCTTGTGTCTGGGACTCTTCATTCATTATATTTTCAGGAGCCTTTAGTGAAGACAGTGCTTTCAAAGTTCTCTCTTCTTCATGCAGCCTGAAGACAAAGAAAAATAAATCCAAGTAGCTGTGCTGTTTTCCAAACAAATATTGCTGCACCATTTCAGACCTTTTTTCCAGTTATGGTAAAAAATACAACTGTGAAGTGGCTAGGAATGTCTTACATTTAAAAAGTTGCTATAAGCAACCTGAACCATACAGGTCAGTACTACCCAAAAGAGTACGACAGAAGCACAAATGCATTTAATTTGGGCTTCATTATATGTAACAGAACACAAAATGGATATACTGAGAACTAGCAAGTATAAAAAAACAAACTTCACAAACAAACTTCACAAACAACGTTTTTATTTACCCTTACATTATCTTAATAAATCAGTTCTCCAGTTGACTGGTTCTGTATGTCAGATTTTATAAGAGTACAAGCAGGTATTTATCTAGCGCCAGACTATTTCCAAAGAAAAAGTCAGGATTTTCTAGCCAAGAAAGTTAAGAAACTACAGCAAGAAAAAACAAACCAAAGAAGAAACCCAAGATAGGGGAGCAAGTGGGTAGAGAAGCAAATATTTTTTTTTTTTTTTTAGCCACATCTCAGCCAAAACAAAAGAGGGCTACTAATAAAATCAGGTATTTTTATCCATGCCACAGTTAATTTGCTTGTTTATTAAACTGGTTATAAATGCATGTGCATCTCTTCATTACTTATCTGACCTGTATGAAATACAGCTGTCTCTTCCAACATGAAATTCGAAATACACGATTACACTGCTTTCAGCAGCCACATTAATTTTACAACAGGACCGTGATATTAACATAACACTCAAGTTTAGATTTCTAAGAATGGAACATTACTACCACTATAACCTGCTTTAAATGTTGTGGGTACAAGTTGTTATCCATACTTTACCACAGATTAAACCCATGAAAAACATTTCAGACCACACAGAAAACCAGAGGGCCAAAATTCCCCATCCCCACTTAGGCAGTGGAACTGTTACATGACTGCTCCCCAGAGTTCAACATTATGTGGTAGGAGTGTAGATTCTTTCCCATCAATGGCACGATAACTATACCTGTCTAACAGGAATCTGAGATATTCTGAGCAATCTTGCTGGGATCGAGGGGTAAACCATGGTGGTCTGGAAGCCTCAAAGAAAATTCTAGGAGCATATGCCTCCCTCTGTTGGCGTAAGAGAGGAACAGACAAGGTTACACAAGAACTATTTAAAATATTGATAGTAATACTCTGATACCAACCAGTGAACTTCAGAGTTCATTGCTCCAGAGGAATCATATGAAACATAGTACGTGAACATTTAAAGCACTTAATCATAGGAAGAGACACCCTTTAATTTTGTAGTAATCACTTCTAGTGATTACTACATTTGTGAGGGCCTATAGTATTATCACTATTACTACATTAGTGATTACTACAATCTAGTGATTACATTTGGAGAGACTCATTCCCCTACAAATATATCGTATTTGTATTTCCAGTACAGTCAAGAGGACTCCCATGGAATCATGTTTGTTCCTAAATTTTGGTATACAGATCTGGTCTTAAACATACAAGCAAGGGACCCTGCAGGCAAAGATTAAATGTGTAGCGAGTGTAAACCAGATGTTAAGTGTAATAGCAGTTACTGCCCTTGCTCACAAGCTTAAAAAAAAAAAAAAGTTTTCTTTCTTCAAAGCATCACCAGTAGTTCATAAGTACCAATTCAAGGTGATCCAGCCTCATGCACTCCACAAGCTTATTGTTAGTAAGTCAAAGAGCACAAAGTGTCTTATGTCTTCCTAGCACTAGCAAAATATTCTGAACTTTAGAATGAGCTTTAGTTCACTTTAGAATTTGAACTACACTAAAATTTGTTCTAAAAACCACTGCAGAAAGTCACAATTTATCCTAGAAAGTTGCATAAAGTCAGCCTGTACATCAAGTCAGTTCTTGGATTTTTTCATTTGGCTTCTCAAAGAAAGCCTGTTACTGCCCACTTATAAAAATGACACAACATCAGGAAGTTCCACTTATGAAATACAGATTTCTCCAAGCCCAACCACACCACCTGAACATTTGGAGGGACTCATTCCCCTACAAATATATTTGTATTTCCAATATAGTCAAGAGGACTCCCATAGCATTCATGTTTGTTCCTAAATTTTGGTATACAGATCTGGGCTTAAAAAACAGCAGATGAAGTGAACTGACATACCTGGGTATGGGCCAAAAATGCAAAAAGATGCTGTAATTTTCTCATTAGTGAATTACACCCATTTAGATTCAGAGATAAAACATGTCTTCTGAAACTGAAAAAGAGAGATAGACATGAGTTTCCTTGGTAGATTTCTAATAACAATGCAGTTACCATTGCAGCTCAGATTATTATTTCATTTTGGGAAAAAAGCAAACACGTAATACTTCAATACCTGGATGTAAAACTACTGCACGATAGGAACTAACACTGCAAAACCCCCATTTCTTTAAACGTTTAAATGTGTAAGAGTAAGCTGTAGACAGACGGGTTGTTTCTTTTTTCCTCAACAGCTTCCAAATTATAAGAAAAGCATCACCAAAAACTTCAAGCACTCAAGGGAGCAGGGACAGTGAGGAAAAAGGGACTTGACACTGGACAGAACAATCAGGATTTTTAAGGGCTAAAACTGCAGTTTCACAGAGCTGGACTTCAGCAAAGCAATCAGTAACTGAGCGCAAAGAAATCCACTCAGTTATACCAAGCTGAGACACCCCAGGACATGTGTAAAGCAAGACTGCCACAAGTGTGGCAGTTAATCTGCAATTAAATGAGTTGCTGAAAGGAGCCATTAAAAAAGACTTACTCTGTAGCCATAAAAAGTGCCTGAATAACACTGTTCATGTAGCAAGTGTTTCCTAGATTAATTAGGCCTGTCTTCCCAGTTTCGGATTTTCCAGAAAGTCTAGATAAACAAGATGGCAAAGAACTGGATTGTGAAGTCCAGGCACTCTGATTGAGAATCAACTTAATCTTCTCTTCAGTGGGTTTGGGCATATCCTACAAGAGAAACATTTAACACACTTAACAGAAAAAACTGTATTTGTTTTTACAATAGGTCCTGTGATTCAGCAGTCTATCTTCACTTGCTTCCAATGCTTCACATGCTCGTTCAGGGCCTTGCTATCCCCAGTAGTGTAGTAGATGCATCCCCTCTCTTCCCCACAACCTCCACAGCCACCTTAGTCAAAGCTGTCTTGATTTACTCAACTCTCAAATCGCAGGAATAAGGGGCTAGTTGTCACATTTGACCTGCATATTCACAGAACCCTTGAATTACACACTTTAATAGACCTCTAAAGTATTCTCTGTTCTGCTTGAAGTCTGTTCCTGCTGTCAAATCAAAACACAAGAATGAAAGAATAAAGTTCAGAATATTTAGAATTGACTTGATAGGGGCTTTTTAAGCATAAAAAATTTAACTGCAATCCTATTGCTATAAAAATCAGGCAGCAATACAGAGTTGGGGTGGGGTTTTTTTATTTTGTATTTTTCTCAATTTTTTCTTTTTTTCACTTGTTTTGGAAATACTTTTAAATTTTATTTTTTACCTTTAGTGCATTATGAACTTAAATATTTATCTAAAAAAGCACCAAATTTTGCTTTGAAACATCACAGGCAATCTTCCTTTACCCAGAGGCATGCACTACTGACTGTAGTATTAAGATGTAGTACTTAGCAATGGTGTTTTAGGCTAGCCAAAAATTAACACTATGCCAAGTACTTCTCAGAACCTACTTCTCTTCAATACTATCAGTGCTGTGAATTTATATTTGAAGAGTTAGAGTTTCTCGCTTGAGGTGAAACAAAATGCCTAGAGTAAGCCTCACAAAAGCGTATTAATAGTTACATAAGGCTTAAAAAAAAAATATCAGACTGTACTTTTAATAAAGGATCTCATTTCAGGCTTTTTTAAAGGCTGCTATAATTGTATGATGGACAGTCAGAACAACTTTTCTAACATATTCCCAATACAGCTAGAATTGACCTTAGATTAGGTGGTTAGCTCTTCTCTCCTAATGGAAGTTCTAAAGAATACAGATCTATGGAAGTAGAGCTTTCATGTTTGGGAAAGCAGAACAAAAAAATTCCACCTTCTTAATATTCCTAATATACCTTAATAGCTTCCAGAATAGGTTCATAGAGCTCTGGAAACCCTGAATAATGATACATCATACAGTGTATCAACTCCGTCAACTGCATCAAAAAGGCTGTACTGGAAGGTAAGCCATCTCTTTTGAAGGACTGAACCAAACTAACCACATGTGGGACAATCTGCATGGGAAAAAACAAACAACAAATGGTGTTAATTACTTTTTTTTTAACCCCTACAGACAGCTTTACTGTTTTACACATGACAAATGACAGGGGATCTTTTGTTCTTAAAAAAGGAAGTGGTTGAGAAACAATGACTTAAAAAACATACATTATTCTTACGACAATTTTCAAATATCACCATTAATTATTCAATGTTCTCTCTAGTTCACATAAAGTTTTATAACCTTATAAATTCGACAATGCATGTTAAAATCTGAAATGGTCAAGTGTTCAAAGTACTCATCTTCAAAAGGATACTGACAGCAAATGTTTTGCTTTTGTGCCACCACTAACAGTGCAATATCCTGTTCTAATTCCACAGATAATGGTTTTTAAAGACAAACCTTTCAGTTTAACAGAATCTAACGCCTCGAACCTGAAACCAATTAATACAGTCACACTACTTGAGCTTACAAGACAGAAGCTGGGTCACAGCTCCACCTAGTGAGGGAGCTAGGCTCAGTAAACCAAGACAGTCATCTACTTTGGAGCTTAAAAAAAAAAAAAAAAAAAAAAGAAATTAGCTTACTCTGAGGACAAATTCAGATTCATTAGTATTTTAAATTGTGTATAAATCAGAAATGTTTACTCCACCTCATTCCCCTTCTTCAGTGCAGCTCTGTACTTTTAAATGCACAAGACACTTCTTTATATTATGCTTAAAACATCATGTAGGAAAAGTTATTTCAATGCCGGCCCAAAGAATAGGGACTTTTTGCCATGAACCAAAATGTTTGAGACCCCTTATGGCAGTTTTCAAGTGATCAAAATGGGTTAACTTTGAAAGACGTAGACAGAGTAACTTCCCATCACAAATTAGCTTACAAGTTGTCTGGCAGTAAAGACATGAAATACAGAATGTGAATTGTAAAAACATCGTAATTGTACGAAAGCATACCAACTACAAGACTCCAAAAGACCAAAGTAAAAGAGGCCACATGCAAAATAGTCATTTGACACTTTTTCAAATATCAGTTGTTCTCTAAGTATAAGGACTATTTCTACACCACGGAGAAACAAATCCCACTCCTTTGGTAAGCAAGATATTCACTCTTTATAAAAAGACACCAAAATTAAGTGTTCGCTGTATTACAGCATCAATAGTGAAAGCTGCAATTAAAAAATGTTGCTCTTCCACTTTATAAATGTGCGTACATAGCAATGAGAAAGTAACTCTTGAGCTCCAAGAATGAGATTTGTGTAAAGCAGGTCCGAGATACAATAATTTAGCACAAACAGGGAGAAGAATGGAAAAAAAGTACAGGTTCTCAGCTCTCTCAAATTGAAAGCCAAAATCTTACTTACAGCATGCTGCATAATGCTGAACATGACACTTCAAATGCATACATAAATATCACTTCTGGCTTGAGGCTGAATTAACATTCTATACATCAGATTTTAGAATTCCATAGTATACATCATGATAAGTTCTGTATCATAAGTGCATGACAGTGTTTCTCCTCTATAAAAAACCCAAGTCATTTATGCTAACAACACTCAAGCATAGGGAAGAGGAATGTTAATTGAGATGCAATGCAAAGGAAATTAATTTATATTTATTATATGTGCATTTAACAGTTTTTTATAATAAATGGTCTGAATGTAAAAGTGAACAAGTAGTTTAAGTGCAGGAAAATATTATTGGATACTAAATGACAGGAGTAGCTCAAAAACTGACAGTAAAGAAAAAGGTCATGAAGATCTGAAAACAGATAGTTATGCAGTACTGCATGCAGCCTACGGTAGAAATTTTTGTTGTTAAAGCCAACACCTACTTCTAGAATAAGTCTTTCTCAAATTTTTCATTTTTCTCATGAATGTTTTTTCCCTAAGGAACAAAGAAAAGCAAAACAGTAAATGTGTAAAATGTTTATTTTAAAAATAAACATTTTTATGTTTATGTTTTTCAAGGCTACTTGGCTCTTTCCTTTACAACTTAAATTCCTATGCTAGGCCAAGGTTATGGAAATGGAGTGGAGAGAAACTTCAGATCTCTATAATTAAAAGCAGTGTAACAGACATAAGGCAATTACTCTGACACTAATCATAGGGTTGTGACCCCTTCAGGCCCAAGAGCCTTGATGACAGCTTGGAGAAACAGTGTGCTAGACTTACTATGGTTAAATCTGAAAGACTGACATTTCACTTAAACAGTAAGTTAAACACCAAGTATGAGAATAGGGAATAAACACATCTTGCTGTACTGACAGTCATCATCATACCCTATTATCACTTCAACTGGTGAACTGTGTTTTGTTGCGTGGCCATGAAAAACAGTATCAGTCAGTTTGCCCATACAAACACTGAAATACAGATAGCATAGCTTTCTTGAAGTAAAGTACTTCTTGATGTCAGGCACCTGTCCAGGGTGACCAGGGTATATACAGCAGATAATTGGTTATCTGTTTTCCCCAAAGAGTTGTGCTTGAAACTCTACTTGCTACCCAACTTTATCAGTAGACTTCACACAACATAAATGGATTTCCAGAAGTATATGGTCAAAGATAACAATGCTGCACCCAGATACTACTTCCAGAAACACACATTACCAGGAAGAACAATGCTCATTTCCAGTTACAGATCAAGTGGCTGAACCTGGAAGTTAAAAAACCTAGTAGTGGTCTGTGAGACACAGAAATACTATTCTGCAACCTTGAAACAGAGGAAATCCAAGCAAACCAATTATGTTACTCTGGACACCTGCTTCAGAAAATGTGAATAGTATTTCAAATAACTGAAAACCATTTATTTACTAACTTACCAAATGAAAAGCTTCTGGAGAATGCTGAAAACTAAGTAACATATGGGAAAGGACAGCAAGAGCACCAGGCCTCACTAGAGGAAACCACAGTCGATTAAATACCTAATAAAAAAAAAAAACAAAACAAAACCAAAAGCACGTACTTATTTCAGCAAGTCTAGAAAATTCAATTTCAGTAAAAATGTAAACAGACCTCCAAATTCACAATAATTTGAAACAGTCAGAATCACTGCATGCAACTGAGAGCTACAGATAAATTTACATTCTCTTTGCAGAATGACAATACCTACTGCAATACAAAAGATGCTACTCAATTGCAAGGCTGTTACAAATTCCTTTCTCCTTTATTTTTGAATGTTCTTTTCCAACATACCAACTCAATCTTAAGCAGAGTGACATCAATGAGAATTGTAAATTTCTGGACTGCAGCCAGTCCTTTTAGCAGTGCAATCACCCATGTTTCCACATGTTGAGCTAGAGGCCAGGACAACCAGTCAATCATTCTGAAAGATTGAAGAAAAATAAAAAGATAACACATAAAAGTCAACATGTCACCATTTTTAATCTCAACAAAGTTTTTATCTCTTACCCAGATAGTTACACACTTAAGAGACTCAGAAGTAATGGAAGAATGATTCTGACTATAATTTGACTAATTCTGTCTGAAGTAATCTAACTCTGTAACAAATACTGATCTATTTAATACATTAAAAGTAAATACACCCTCCCCCTAAAAATACAGAAGCATATAAAATTAAGTATAATGCCTATTATTGTTCCTTGTTATTTAAGAAGGATTTTACAGACATTAAGCTAACATTTTTACTTTGGGGCAAAAACTTATTAGTGAAGGTGAAAAAGTGAACCTCCCCTCCTATACCTTTTACCCCAAATTAGACCCAAACTATTAAGTTTAAATCTTAAAACTAAGCTTTTCAGCTTTGAACTACATTTCTTGAAGCCAACTCAAATACTCTGTTAAAAAGATAAAATCTATTAATTTTAACTACATTGCAGCAGGTGTTATAAGGATCTTATAATAACCATCAGCAGCCTGTGGCCTATATGTGCCCTGAAAAGAAGAATTTCACTACAGAAAGGAAAAAGGACTTCCTTGCAGAAAGCTCTTATGTTAATTAGACAAGGCCCTGAGCAACGTCTGACTTTCAAACTGGCCCTGCTATGAGCAGGACTGAGCCAGATGACTTCCAAAAGCTTCACTCAATCTGTAGAAACAGGAAGTTAGAAGTATATTTCTTAACATATTTTCTGAAAAAGCTCCTCAAAGATACATTATTTTAAGGGGCTAAATTCTAGCACACAACCAGTTACAGTCTAGTAAACAGCCGCTATCACTAATAGGCACAGCTAGTGATTATCACTCTGAAGCAAAACTATCAGCCCTTATGTTCTTCCCAGAAATTAAAAGAGTTCCAAACAGACTGAAATAAGGGTTTCAATCCTCAGATTCCAAACTAAATGGCAGTCTTTAGCAACACCAGACATGCATTCTGAGCATGCTGTATTACCATAAACAATCTAAATTCACAGAATTTATAATCTGGATCTCAAAAATGTATAGCACACATTCTAAAATTTATGTATCTCAGAATTATGTACTATCTGCACATACAGCATTCAAAGCTCTCTCTAAAATAAGGAGTTTTCAGGACAGCCAGCACAGATCTTACACAGTTTATCTCGTATTACTAGGAATAAAAAAAAACAAAACAAAACAAAACCTAGAACTTGGGAGAAAATATGGCAAGATCATAATCATTGTCCTGAATTTCCACAAGGCTCTCATTTCCTCAACATGTTAAATTCAAACATGTTTATTCTGAGCACCCTTTCCATATACTTTCTAAAATGGGGACCAAAAAACTAGGCAAAAATTGCTCTTGCCTGCAAAGAATTAACCTAAAACCGGGCCCCAACCCTTATGGTCCTATTGTCTTCACCTCCCAACAATTTGCAGGCTTGATATTTTTCAACAGTGGCACTAACACCTGCACATAAATTTGGTTCTCTTAATTAACTTTCTATACAAATGAAGAGTATTCTGTAGAGCCCTACATCAGAACCACTGTTATAAGCCATCTGATCACCACCTCTATACTCTAGCACCTTCAATCACGCTGTCTCACAAACACCAAAAGAAAAAGGATGCTTTTTGGCGGAAGCTAGGGCTCCCCATGCTCCCTTCCTTTGCTCTGGTTATATGATGGGCAATCCTGTGTCATCTCTTGTCAGTATAATTAACTACCAAACTATTCAACCTTGTTACTAATAGGACAACGGCTATACTTTCAGTATGATTAACCTTGCGAAGAGACGCGTAACTTCTTGTGTGACTGATACAAACAGAATTCCCATCCTTAAAATCTGATTCTCTTTAGAGCAGAAACAAAAGGCAAAAGAAACAGAAGAGAATCTGCAAACATGCTTCACACTATCCTAAATAGCATCAAATCTGAGATCTAGTAGGTGAAGATTAGACACTTTGCTTATTAAATCCTCTCTGCATTGCATTTACTTGGCTCCTGCCCTGTTGCAATCAATGACTGCATTTTTAATGCAAAGGCAGATCTTAATATGGGACATGATGATCATAAATAAAACCACAAGGGATCTTTTTTGTGTTTACCAGATTAAGAGAACCTTAAAGGCCTAAGGGGACCATTTGCTGCATATCACCCTAAATTGAGCAGGTCTGCTATCCACTTGTGTGCCTAACAAGGATATTTCCAATATCTCTGAATATTAAAAATAAGTATCTCTGCAATTTCAGACGGTTGTTTCTTTCACAATAATATCATCTTAGCCACATCAAAGAGTTTAGCAGCTCAGATGCAAATTCCTCAGATTAGAAAGAGAACAAAACAATAACAGAAGATCCCCAGACTACCTGGCACATACCCACTCCCCACCTCTCCCCTCAGCATAGCATTTTTACAGTATTTTACAATTTTACCAATAGGACAAAGGGCCTGGTCATGTCAGGAGTTTTTCTTAGGAACATTTTCAGTTCCTCAAAGACACTTGTGAAAACAACATATTAACTATACGCAGTCAACTTCCTCCGAGACTTCTGAAGCAGACTTTTGATGCAGTCATATATCCCAGAAAAGATTCAACGCTGATGCTACAGATAAGGTTTCATAAGACAGCTGAGCCAATTAAGAGCAGCTCAGTGATGCCAAAAAGCAAGAACTTTTTCTTATACAAACCTATGCCTAATGCAACCTCAGCTGAACAATTTATTAGTTTTCTAATTGCAGAGTATTTATAACTTATGTTTTACTTTAGACAGACTCTGCAGTGTCATGGAAGTGAGCAGTAAGAGCTCTAATTGACAGTCACCAAAGGTCTTTTGATTCTCATCAGGAGACCTTACTGTGCCCAGACTTCTGCATCTCCTGGGAACAATGCAAGCCTTATGACAACATTGTCATTTGGTGCTCCAGACTTTTCAACTGCATTATCCTTTCTACAATACTCCTCTAAGACAGAGGAGAGTAATTGCTGCAAAGGGTTGCTAAAGGTACACGACGTAAGAGTACCTACAAGAATAACAAGGGGTACCAGAAAAGTTCCATGGAACAGAACTAGAGGCTCTTAAAATCAAGTATTACTTCAAAGAATGAATAAGGCAAGTAAGATTTCACTGTCCTTTCGAAAACAAGAGGAAAAAAAGCACCACAGGACTAGTATTCAGAAAGATCACTTATTTGCTAATAACAGCTCCTATTATACCCAAAGTTCAGTACGGCATTACTTCCCTAAGCAGAGGCATACAGAGAAGCAGCTCTAAAGCCACCATTATACAATCACATTATGCTGAAACGGATAATACCACATAAACGTTAAAATTGCACTAACATAAAAATTCATCACCAGCACACTACTGGCAGATTATTAGCATATACAAATCCTTCTGAACTTCACAGTTTTGCATTTCAGGCTGGGTACACAGCTTTGTTAAAGTCTGTTCAGTTGAGCAGATTCTTTTCAAAGCCCTAAATAGCATGTCTTATTACCCCGTATTACAGTATTAATGATGCTGCTTCTCATTAATGATGTTTTCAACTGTAAGCACATTTTCAGTGTGAAAACTCAGTATTTCATCAAGATACACGTTACAGTACATAAATGCGTATTACACTAATTCAAATGGATGTAGTTAACAAATAATTTTAGTTGAGACTTGTTATTTTTAAACAATACAAATTTCTAACAGATTCCTGTTTAATTGCTTCACTCATTTTTCTACTCTTCAGTGCTCAATAACAGCTTGTTACATATGCTTTTAAATAAATAATTCAAAGATCTTCAAGGTCTTCATCTTTCTCCCACTGGTATTCTTCTGCATCACTAGTATTCACGTATCTGAAGATACTAACCAAGACTGCAACCTGAATCACAGCCTGTTAACAGTGCTACTAATCTCAGTGTTTAGTCATGTTTAGATAAGTAATAAGAAGCATAATACGCAATTGGTTTTACATTATTTCTATTCTTTCATTCACAGAACATCCACAAAAACTTCGGAGGCTGGAATGAAGATGGAAGTAAGACTGTCCCCTCTGAATCCTACTAAAAAGTAATGGAGATATGTAAACCAGAAAAAAAATCCTCAAAAATAAGCACTAAAACTCATTTCTATCTCCTCTCTTCAGAAGAGAGAGTATGGGTAAGAATCATGTAAGAGCATCACTGCTTCTAGAAAAAGCATAAAAGTTGATCTTCTGAAAACAAGGCTTTATTTCTCACATTGACTGCAAACCCTGTCAAGTTTCCTATTTAGCCATCTCCCATAAGGTAGGGGATCTAAACATAAGGTGATATCTAAAAGGAACAGGCCTGGCTTCCTCTTTGTTTCTATACAGCCCTACTCTTCATCCACCCTAGAATAGCATGAGAAAAAAGGCACATTTGCAATGAAGCAACAAACTTAAACGGAAACCATACCAGTAACATAACATCACAAATATACATTACCTTAACACACTAAACAGCATAACTTTGAACACCATTTTTATTTTTTAATATTTTTTTTTAACCTGAATGACAAACAACTTCAACAAAGGCAAGAATAACGAAAAAAAGAGACTTTTCTTCCCTTTACAATGAAATACAGTACCTGCACAGAGCTTGAGTCATACTTGCATCTTTCACATTTGGATCTGTAGTAAGGCTCCTGATGAGTACAGTAATCATCTGTAATGGTATGTGCTGCACAAGACTTGCCAGTGCAACAGAAGGTTCAAATGAAGTATCTGTAACAGTTGAACATAATGTAAGAAACTAAAAAGAAAACCTCACAGAAAACAATATGCTTTATCTTCCACCCTACAACTTCACTATAGTTGTAAAGTTTTGAGTGGATTCTATTATCACAAACTAAAACAAAATTTAAGGGTTTCAATGGATTAAGGACAATGAACAGAGCAAATAAACTCCTTTTGTTTTTATCCATGCAAGAAAGTGAGAGTCTGCCAACTTCCTCCTCCACCTCAACAGAGCTGAGAAGTAGGTAGTTTGTTTTTTTTCTCTAAAAAGAAGTACCATATAATTATTTATCATTCTTCATGTTAAGCCTAGGGATCCAATACACCTGATACTTCCCACATCCTATCTCAGCAACTGCGTCCTAACCATGGGGAAATACATTATTAGGATGTCAAGTTTCCCAGATGCCTCAACATCAAAGGTACTTTCCAGTGTGAGCTTATACAGTACTTCACAGATTTCTGAGGTCAGAAAGGACCTACTTACAATCGCACCTATATTACGAAAACAGTGAATCCTTCCCACAATACCAAAGTTCTATGTATTTCTTACACACACCCCAGTTCCATAGACTACACAGTTCCAAGACGCAAAGTATCTCTCAGGAGGGCGCAAGAAGGAAGAGTAGCTTCTGACACTTTTAGTTTTTCCTAACAGGACACCCCAAATGTTGTTGCTGTGTTATCACTTACAGTATTGCAACAAGAGATGGGCTTATTTTTCTGTTTATATAGTAACAAAACTATCCTACTCTGCAGCTAAATAAATCACTATCTCCCCTCTAGCTTTCCTTGGGGGGGATCTTTGCCTCTGTCACGGGCAAAAGTTGCACTTTATTAACTGGGCAAGGAAGCAACGGGTCCTAGGCTATGCCTGCAAAGCTACCCGATGCTACCGGTTGGGCTCTTCCCTCTGGCAAACCTGCCGCTCTCCTCAAGCGCCCACGTTACTCTGCGCCCCTCCCGCCCCCTTTATCCCCCAGGGCCCCATCGGGCGGCGCTCACCGGCGGCAGAGATGATGGCGAACAGCTCCTGCAGGGAGGGCAGCAGCGTGTCGGGCTCGGCTTTCCAGACACTGCGCAGAAGCCCGCTGACCTGTGTCACCTGCGAGACGTAGAGGCGCAGCTCGGCCTCCCGGGTGCCTTGGCTCTGGAAATGGGCGATGCTGCGCACCAGTTGTTGGCAGAAGGCGAGCGAGAGCTTCCTGCCGCGAGGTAGGCACTGCGGAAAGTCGCCCAGCAGCTGGCAGAGGCGGGCGCAGAGCGGCGGCGCCGGCCGCTCGCACACCAGGCGCAGCGCCTCCACCTGCAGCAGCTCGAAGAGCTCCAGCACCGAGGGGCAACTCATGATGAGCCGCAGCCCCGCCTGGATGTAGTCGAGGATGGCGGGGTCGCGGTTGCTCAGCTCGCCGTAGCCGCGCTGCAGGAGGCCGAGGACGAGCCCGCGGTTGAAGAAGGCCTCGAACTCGTCGCGGTGGTAGCGGCCATAGGCCTCCAGCACCTGCCGCCCCACCTGCCGCTGGAAGGGGTCAGGGCCCTGCAGCACCAGCCGGGTACTGAGGGCGAACATAGCGCGGCACTGCGCCTGGCTCAGCGGCGTCTCCGCCGACTCCACCACCCGCCGCACGATTACCCGCTTTAGCGGCAGCGGGTGAGACGAACTCACCAGCCCCTCCAGGATCTTGTCCATGGCGGGTGCTCCGGGCACATCGGCCGAGCGGCGGCGGGCCGGCCCAGGCCTCAGCGGAGGCGGCCGCCGCCGCCTCCCCGCGGCCCTTCCTCCGCCCCGCCGCGCTATGCCGCCCAGGCGGCGGCAGCCGCCGCTCCCGCGCCCTTTTCTTGCCCCGTCTCGCCGGCCCCTCACCCGGGCGGCGGTGGCGGCGGCAGCCCCAGCCCCGCTCCCCCGCCCCCAGCTGAGGCAGCGCCGCAGCCCCAACGGCGACCGCTCAACGCTCTCCCGCTGACCCGGAAGCTGAGCGGCACAAACAGGAAGCCGGCCTGCCGGCCCGAGCGTGCCCTGTGCACGCGCCAACCGGCCACCGCACGCCCGCCTCCTTGCTGGCGCGCCGGCCAATGGGGAGTGAGGACGGGGGGAAGCGGGCATGGCGGGTGGCCAGCAGAGGTGAAGGGGTGGCGAACTCTTTGGGCGTGGAGAGTTCTTTCGCACAGTCTAACGCCAGTGTATGCTGTTCGGGTTTTGGTTTCTCCGTCGCACATGTAATGTCCCGCCAGCCTCCTCGCCGTTTAGTCGCAGTCATGGGATTACCCCGCAGTGGTGAGGCCATGTGCAGGCCTATCCTGCCTTCAGTCGGCGTGGAGAGGCCCTTTTCTCCTGTGACTGGCGTTGGTTGCGTTATCTGTCACGCATTCTGGCCTGTAAGTCTACTTGTAACCAGCAACGCTGACTTAAGAGAAGCCTTTGCTCTTTAACAGCTGTGAGAATGTTCCCATCTTTAAGGAACATTGCCTGCTTATCCCTCGTTTTGCTCTAGATAGCTTTAGTTTCCAATACTCAAATTGTATTAGTCTACCATGTTTTTTCATAGCAGAATTTATTTCTAGCGATAGGGAATTATGCAATTTCCAGGGACCGAGAACTAGGTAACAAGAAAGGTCACAAAATTGGCAGTATGCAAACCAGAAACCAAACTCCACTTCCGTAGACAAATAATATTCTTCAGGGCAGGTCATCAGTCCCACAAGTGGGGTGTGCTGGCAAAGCCTTCCTTGTGGTGCTTTTCTTTCTCAATACAAACAACTTCATGGTATGTGGTTGACTAATACCTGTAATTCAGCATCAGGAATTTATGGGAAATGAGCATAATTAATCCCTGGTAATATCTGATGTCTAACAAGTGCAGCAGAAGCAAATGTGAAAGAGCTGGAATGGTCACCTGAAAAGCTGGAGATGTACAGATGGCTTGCAGGCACGTGAAGAGGCAGGAAATGCAGATAGCATGCGTAGCTCTAGATTAGCAACATCACGGCTCCTGTGACCTGTGAGATCAAAGGTTTGAGCAGGTTTTCATTGCTTTGTCCTTCTTTACATAGCATTATGGATGGTAGGGGAGGCAGTGCCAGCTGCTTGGGATGAGAGAACAGTCTTCCTAACAGTCGGGGGATATTCTGTCTAGCAGCTTGGTCACAGCTATTCTGCATAGATAAGGCAATTTCTCAAAAAAGGATCAAAAAGGTCTGAAAATCTACAGTCCTGGGAAAAGCTAAAATTAATATTTGAAGCTCTATAGTTGGGGGGAGGGTTAGCAACCTCTAGCATAAGAATTTGGAAATAATATTCTTATTTGCATCCTCATGACCAAGTATGCAAAATCCTTATTTAATGAGCTTATGTCAAGTAATAGAACTAGCAATGAAAACCAACTGGTTGAGAGTTACAGTGACTGGCTGAGTCATTGTGTATGCTTATGACCTCAGAGCTAAGAATAACCTGAACTGTGGGGATGATCCTAATTACAACCTTATTATTAGATATGCAATTATCAATATATACTTATGTGCTAAATTCTGGAACGCAGACTGTTCCTCTGTTTTCAGTGAAATCTGATTTCTATATACAGATATGTTACTAAGCTGTGACAAAATGAAAAATAATTCTTCAGAGAATAAAATATAAAATATTTTCTTTGAAAAAGGGAAAAAAAACCAGTTGTGTTTCATCAAAAACTAAAGATTATTGGCAAATCTGAACAATAATTACTCTTCCTGTGAAACAGCATAAATAGCATCAGAAGGTTAACCATGGTGGCATTTCATTAATGACTCAGGAATCTTGAAGACAGAAAGGCAGAAAGGAGACTTTTTACTAAGAATGCTGGATTAAAGATATCCAGTCAGCCTACATACATTTTATACTTCGTGACTGAGATAACTGCTTTCTAGCAGAACATTTTTTAGGTAAGGGGACCATCCTGCAGGCCCATCTTAAGGGCTGGTTAGGCTTTAGATCAACATCTGCTCATTCCTTATGCCACCCACATGAGCAAGTCTGGACTTCCTGCTGATGTACAGAGATACCCACTTTGCATGTACAGTGAATTCAGCCTCCCTGAGAGGTAGGATCCCCATGTATCTGCAGTAGGTTCAGAGCATCTGACATTGAGCGTCCTGTGGCTTGGCTATGTGGTTGGATGACTGCTAAATGTAGTGCAAGCCGGGCAACAGGAGCCCAGGGAACATGTCAAGCAGGCCTCCCTTTTCAGTCACAGTTTGCTGTTAGATCAGTTTCAGCGTAACATGAACCTGCTCTGTGAGTCAGGAGCTTCTGAGCGCTAATCATGGCTCTGGTATCAACTTCATCGGTGGCTGCAAGCAGCTTGCTTAACTACAGGGTCAGTATCTGTCACATATAAATAGTAGTAGCTAGGTACTTGAGAGCACTGCAAAGTTCGATTAGATAATGTTTACCAAGTATTCATTTAGTTTTCAAAGTGTTGTTTAAAAATGCCTGAATGCTGAGTCATCATGTTCTAGTTGTACGCTGGCACGTGTCCCAAAGGTTTATTCATCCAATAACAAGACATCAAAAAGTCAAAATAGCACAGCATGTGGTCCCAGTGAAACCTGGGATGCAATTACTTATTTATATTCACAATGCAGTTATCATGATGCAACTTATTTTTGAAGAAAGAAGCCTTGATTTGAAAGACCTGTTTTGTCTCCTGTGGATACAATCTTTCATGATTCGGTTTTGCATATGTAAGATATATGTATTTGTGGTTTCAAGGAGCAATATCTGCCTGAATGTGACTTTATTTCTAATTGTGTTGGTTTTACTCTGTTGTAACAGGAAGATATTGCAGAGATTGCATCCAGTATTGAAAAGACCTGTGTAGTAATTGCTGTGAAAACGGGGCATCTGTAGCTTTAGCCAAACAGCTATTAACTGTGGTTAGGGGCAGTGGTGGTGGGAGATCTAGGTACTTGTCAGTGTTTGTGTGGCAATAATATGTCAGGGTATTAGTCTGAGACACTAAAAAGTTTAAGGAGATTCGGTTTTCTCTTGGGATTAAAAGACATACAGTGTGGACTGTGGGGCCAGAAAGTTCGTATTTTAAAAGGCAGACTTATCCATGTGAGATAAATTGGTAGACCCACATCTGCCACTGGAAATTTCCAGGAATAAGAAGTGTCTCTGTAGTTCAGCATGGCTCAGATTTCTTTTGGCTGAAATACTGTCTTTAGACTCAGGCTTCTCTAGTAGGTACACCTACCTTCTTTACTAAGTATTCAGTACTTCTTTACTGAGTCTCAGTAAGGGGCTCAGCTGATCTGCTATGGCAAGTGTATTTTGTGTTTCATCCTTTTACTCAAAAGGATAACTGGCCAATTCTATTACATGAATAAACAAAATTGCTTGTTACTAAATATACCATTTTCACTGCTGCCTGTCTCATTGCACACCCTAATGAAAATGACTGTACTAGCCATAGTGGAACAATGGTGGTTAAACTGTATTTGGACAATTGGAAACTTAGCTGTGCATTACACTATCCTTGATTGTTTTTCACTTACATCTTTGTGAAACTTAGAATTACATCAGTGAAGTTCCTACAGAGATCAGGAAGGTTTAAGGTACCTTGACATTCACAGCAACTACCCAGGGGCTATGTATATGCCAACAACTTACATTTCACTGGCAAGATGTGCATAACTTTTCAAAGCCCTGACAGTCTGAAAAGCAAATTTTTGGGGGCTCCATATCTTTTCCTTCTCTTGCACTGCACAAAATGTTCACAGTAAATGTCCCAGATTTCAAAGTCAACATAAACTGCATTATGGTTAGGATGCATAAGGCTAGATATTTAAATACAGAGAATCAAACTAAGCAATGCCAAACCCCTTTGAATTTGTGCAATTCTTAATCTGTTTTGCTTGTGCAAGTGCATATTTTGCATGCATACATCTGCAATACAAATGCAGCTTGAGTGTGTTCGTATGAAAATGTGGCGTTATGTAGGAATTCATATGCAGTGATACATACTGTTTTCAGGAAAAAAATTTGTAATGGTGATTGTCTCTTTCAAGTATAGACTGCTTTTAAAACAAGAAAAGCTGTACCTATATGAAGAGCTTCCTGTGGTAAATGATACATTTGATTAAATTTAGATACCTGCTGAGAAAATAGTCTGTTTATAGAAATAGAGTTAAACATCTGCCCAACTATCTGACAGAAAGTGATAAAAGTAGGTTGCCTGCAAGGTCATCTGTAACTCAGACAGAATATGGACTGTGGAAGTCAGCTGTAAGGCTGTCACAGAGAACAATGCATACTTCATTGAATCTGCCCCAAAAGATGTGTCAAATATCACACCTTTCTCTAGAAAGAAAAGATTCAGTAGGTGAAGAAAATATTAAGCATAGTACTTCACTGCATATTATGCACATCTGACTTAACAGGTTTTTCAGTATGTGATGTTTCTGGAATTTTGGTGAAATGTTTGCAAGTTGAACAGGCATCCAAATAGATCTATATTCTAATTTGTAAAATTATGACAGTACACTTCATTTGAAAAAGTAGCAGGGTTAGCTTAAGTTAGATTGCTGTTTCTTTTATAAGTTTTTAATGAGACACTAGGCAGAGCCAGTACTGAAATCCTTACAGGCGTTGGCTGACACTTACAATGCCTGCTGCTTAATGAAGGAGTAAATTGTATCATAAATCTCCTATTTTTATTGCCATTTCTTCCTATGAGGAGTGCAAATCATCTTTCAGACTTACAGGTTTCTGCTGCCTCCCTCTTCATATATTATCCATGTGTATTGTAAAGGATACTGTAAAATGTAATTTGTCTAAGACTAAATATCAAAGAAGTTAATGCTATCAGATCTTCTGGATATATGCTTTATGGATGACATTTGAAGGAATAACTGAGGACCAAATGAGCATTACCATTAAAAGAAAAATAAAAAAATACATTGAGAATACAGAGGGGAAAAAAAAAAAAGTGGCATGTTAAGTTTCACAGAACAAAAAGTTTGTCTCTCAAAGATATGACCATGGCTTGATTGGTGTGTGTACCTTAAAAGAGGTGCTTCAGCTTATTAGAGCCTGGGGATTTGCCAGTACTGAAAGATTTATACATCCTGTGAGGTATTAAGCATGTCTGTATACCATTTCTAGTTGTTCTCTTACATTTACAACAGTTTTTTCACTAACCCAGCATTTTGGCTTGTATGAAATCCTTTGCTGTGAGCTAAGAAAAGAAAATGTTCCAGTATATGACTGATAATGTGGCACAAAAGAAGCCTTGGTTTTTTGAGTTAACTGCTGTAATGCTCAACTGGTCATTATTGCCTGAGGCTGCGGCTCAACTTAAATGTGCATACTCCTCCTAAGGGAAGTAATTCACTGTGCCTTGCATCTTGTGTCTTGTTTTGCCTTGTGTTTGCTACAGCATGTAAGATCTATGAGCCGTGTTTAAACTCTGATGCCTTAGTGTTTTTCTTTTCTTAGGTTTTGGGTTTTTTTTTTTGTTTTCTTTTTTTTTTGGGGGGGGGGGAGAGGTGCGGTGGTGTTTTATAGCATAGATAGAGTCTAAATTTTCTCTTACTTCTGTAATGCTCTCATTACCTGCTCAGACTTCATATATTTTACAAACTATATGACTGGCTTTGTTCTGATTATTTTGACAAGGTGTAAGTATTGGTTTCCTCAGGATCTGAAAATTTTGTCGTAAGTCATAATTGTAATTCTTCTTTCTCCACTTAAGCCATCAAAAATCCAAAGATGGGTTTGTCAATTGTAAATCAGTCACAAACTTCGCTTAGCATCTCGTTTTTGGTCTCTCTATAAAACTGTACTGCTGGGACCCTGAGGCAAGTTCAGGTGTCTGCAGTTTCACCATTATCTTTCTTACTCTTGATTCTTTCCTGGCAGCTAGTTGCTTACAGTTGTGAAACAAGTCATTGCTTATTTATGTTTCTTCTTAAAAGAGTGTCCATGCTCCTAAGTCCTAACTCAGTATTTCCTTCGTTATGCTCCCAGTACTCTGAATTATTCAGTAAACACTCTGTGTCAAAAGTGTCTGACAGAGGGCCCTTTCATCCTTAGTCATTATTCTGACTGCGTGTAACCTACATTGCATTGTAGAGATACCCAGTTTAGATCCAACTTGAGCAGGTGTGTCTCCCCCCTGCCTCAAATAATAACCAATGCAACCTTTTAATTCATAGGGGCACAGCTTCTGCTTCTGGCACTGGAGGTGACTGCCACTTGTTTTAAGCATCTCTGTTATATGCTTTAATGCTTTGTGGGGTTGATTGGTTCTTCATTACCCAAAGAAAGTCGGCTTCATCATGTCAAATTGGCTTTTGAAGCATACCTGGAGTGTCAAAGCATTACATCTTTGAAATTTCTACCTCCTGTCAAAACCAAGAGAAATCAGCCATTTTATTCTAATGCTTGTGATGAGCAAGAGGAAGACAGACACATGAATGTGAGTCCATACACCTTTTTTCCTTGCAACACTAAGAAAAGGTGTCTGACTTGACTTCAAGGAGTCCTGAAACACCCAGTAATGAAGTACTGTGGAACAAGGAACACAGTAGCTTTGGACAATATCAATAGACAGTAACTAAAGTGTATTTTATGCAAGCATGTTTAATGAAACAGAAGTCAGATGCAGACCCACTAGCACAGATCCTCCAAAATCAGGGATAGCATAAGGGGAGACCTTATAGCAGCCTTCCATTACGTAAAGAGGGCCTGTAAGAAATATCTGGAGAGGGACTTTTTGCAAAGGCATATAGTGATGGGACAACAGGGAATGGTTTTAAACTGACAAAGGAGAGATTTAGTTTAGATATTAGGAAGAAGTTCTTCCTTGTGAGGGTGGTGAGGCGCTGGCACAGGTTGCCCAGAGAAGCTGTGGCTGCCCCATCCCTGGCAGTGTTCAAGGCCAGGTTAGGTGCGGCTTTGGGCAACTTTGTCTAGAGGAAGCTGCCCCTGCCCATGGCAGGGGGTTGGAACTAGGTGATCTTTAAGGTCCCTTACAACCCAAACCATTCCATGATATGATTCTATGAATGCATTATGTTAGTCTTTTACAGATCCTCAGAGATTTCACACTTAAGTGAGCAGATCACAAGGAGTAGTACAGCCCTAAGACACAGTGTAGTCACACTGGTAATCGGAATCTACAGTTAGTTGCTATCTTCTGTCAGAAATGTCAGTGCAGTTTAATGATTTTTTGGAAGAGTTTGCTCAGCTACTATTTCATTGACCTATTAGATTGTGGGTTTGGGTCTTTTTCTTTTTTGAATTCAGCTCCAGTATTTGAATCCCTGGAAGGATTCTTAGCAATGAAGTAATATATCTAATTCAGATTATTTTGGTTTAGAATATTCCAAAATAAGCCTGTTTATCTATATTTTGACACTTTTTGTGGTGTTGCATATACTAATTCAAATGCATAACAACAAAAGGAATTGTAGTGGTTTCTTTATTTGAATAGCTGAATTCTCTGGTATAAATTTAGATCAGCAAGGAAATTTTCCATAGCTCAGGCTTACTTAAGATCCACGAAGAAAAGAATTGTGTGGTATAGAAAAACAACGCAGGGTCAGATGTGTACTCTGAAATGTGAAATTGTGTAAACACATTTTTATTTGGATTCCATTTTAAATTTCAGCACAGATGGAGCCTGTGATAATTCAATAGTGGTGGTATTTTGTCTTAAACCGGGATCTGATGTGTTCTTCACTTACAGTAGCTGCTGAGGAGAGCTTAGGTTAATGTGTAAAATAATTGGTTCTCTGAACAGTTGGGCACAGTCTCAATCAGTTCCTGTTTCAGTATCAGATTCCTTGTCATCAGAGGGAAGCGTAGTCTTTTTCTGATGCTCTGTATGCACTGAAATAAGTTGGAAAGAAAGTGCTTGGAACAGTGCAGCATAGAAGCAAATGTTCAATTTTATAAATAACATATGATTAGACAAATACACTAAGCTTGTAGAACTTATTTATGTTGAATCATGTGTCAGGGTGTACTGTGGACTTTTCTGCCCTTATTTCAGTGATCTCATTCTTGTGGTAAAGGACCTATTTAAAGTAAAACTTCATTTCACACAAGGCATAAATACATGTCGAAAAATAGTTATTTTTCTTTACTGAAGGCAAAATTACCTACTACTTATTATCTACAAATTGAAAAAAAATGAAAATGCATTACTCATGGCCCAAAACATTTAAAAAACATGAGGCAGATCCAGCCCCATCTTTTTGAAAATCATATGGTGCTATACTGACAGCTTGATACAGAACTTACCCAAATAAGATGGTGGATACTTTTTTCCCTGTAGTTGTTGCATGTTTTTCAGTATCTTCATTTTCCTAGAGTGATTTAAAGGCAATGAATCACAGAAGGTTTATAGTGTCATAAACTACTGTAGGAAATTTTGGATAACAGAGAGGAAAATTATTTCTTTATTAAGTGGCTATAAGGTGCTTTTGTCTTGTTAATGCTTTTTAGCTTAATGTAAATCAGACACCTAAGATATACATGGAGTATTCTTTCTGACAAAAAGAATTGCCATTTCAGTTTCTCAACAAAGATCTGGCTTAGGTCTGTCCCCTCGGGAGGGCTCGAAGGTACTTGATACTCTTGTCATCCCCTTAGGCCAGTCACCTTCCAGTCTGGCCACTCACCAGTCAGAACTTCAGTTTGACATAAGGATTTTTGTCTCCTGTTGTTTCTTGCACTGTATCTCATAATTGTAAGAGTAACAGCTTCCTAGCTCCTGCTCACTTTTTAAGTTTGCTTCAAGTGTTCACCTGCTGTGCATCTGTATTTATGCTAATACTGGAGAAGTACCTTCCTCTCAGAGTAGGTCAAGGCTTGGAAAACCTCTTCCTCTGAGGGCAATGCCTGATTGCACAGGGCACTCAAATTCTTGTTTCCTATCAGTATTAGACAGGTCCCCTTCAAAACTGAACCATGACCAGTGAACATCCTCATGCCCTGCAACCCATCATGATAAGAGGATGGTTTAGGCAGCTGACATACTTGTGTTCAAGCAGTGCTGTCAAACCATCCATCCTGGCCTGAATGTGCTCTCTTGGGTACTTGTGAGTCCTGTTTTCTACCAATACTCCACAAATACCAATGCTTTTGAAGCTAAAAGGTCTTTAATACTTGGTCATTTAAAGTTTGTCATTCCTACTGTCTCTAGAGCTCTTGCAAAAGATTGTGGCCTACACTTGCTTGTGAAATAGACATGTCTGATAGAAGGTCTAAATGTTTCACCAAAAGCCACAAAATGATTTTACAGTACCTGGAACTCTAAGAGAATTATGCCTGACATTAGCTGGTAAAGCAATTTGATTTTGTTTATATTATAATTTATCTGTGTTTTGAAAGTGGATCAGGAGGACAAGAAATGACACCCTGTGCTTTCAAAGTGCTTTATGAATATCAGCCTTACTGAAAGCCAATAGGATGCATGTTCTAAAATGACTTAGGTGCTTTTGAAAATCCTCCTCTGTAAACACCTAACATTTTTCCTGATGAAGCTCCATCTCACATACCCTCATAAATACCTTCGGAACCACCTCATTCTCTTTTCATGACTCTGCCAATCTCTGTCTTGATGTGATAGGTACAGAAGAGCTCCAGTTTGCTTTCTGTGATCATTCTTTTTTTCACTGACCTTGATTGTCTTGTTATTACCTCCATGCTCCATCTATTTGTTATCTCCTCTCTTGGCTCATATTTGCATTGGCAGTGTTCAAGAACTGGATGATTCTTTCCATTTTGTGCTTTTACAGCATGTGCTAGGGCATGGCTTGCTTCACAGTGAACATTTCCATCAGTGATAAAATAATAATGTGTTAACTTTGCACAGCAGGGAAAAAGTAAGTGATATTGCATGAACATAGGTTCTTCTGGCAATGTGTAAGTAGGGAGCCCCACCCACAGAGGGCCTTGCCACTGCCATGCTAAGAAGAGCTTCAGAATGGGATGGAGATTACCAAAGTCTTGTTCATAGTTTTGCTTTAGTGTGCAGGCTCATCTCCTGACAGTAAGATTGCAGAGGACATGCCATGAAAAGATGTTTCATTACAGTGGAATTATGTAGAATTGGAAATAAGTATAAATAGGGGTGTCTAAATAAAAAGAGTTGGGATTCATCTGGAAAGAATGAAGTGGAACTGATTTTTGCTTCATTTGGATAGTTAAAATAGGAAAAAGATAACCATTATAGTGACAGTGACACACTTGCTAGCACAATAGAAATAATCAGGATTCCAGTTTAATGAGATGTTATAGAACGTGAGAATATTTTGAAGTGCTAATGAAAAAGAAGTGTTATGAGTGGTAGAAAGTGGTAGAAAATGGTAATTGGTAGATAGTAACGCATTTAAGGAATACTGACAGTTCATATGAGAAAGCATTGTAAGAATGTTGATTAGCTTAACTGGGACAGGAAAGATTTACAGAAAGAAGGGATTCTAAAGAAGAGCAGCCTTACTCCTGTCCTTGCAAAGCATTGCTTAGTATAATTAAACAGAAACAGGATTAAGCTTAGGTTATGCGTAATAGTACAGCTCCTTTTATGTGCAGCATTAATTCATTTCATGTCCATGTGGTCAAGAAAATATCTTCTGAATGGCATTGACTAACACAAGTGAGTGATAGATGAGCGTAATATCACATTTGGAATAATTACTAATTGTAGATCACTTTACATTGTACCTAAGAGATTGCATGGATAAAGTGTTCATATCCCAGCTGTTGGTTTACATTTTCCTCTCTGTATGCTAGGTGATGTGGGGCAGGAGCTCAGGGAATGTACATTCAATTCTCATTTTGTGTAGCTACTAGCATAATATTTAAGCCTCTTTTTCACATGAAACTCAGAATTATGTAATATTATGTTTGTGGCATGGCTTTGTGCATCATATTTATCTCAATAATGAGACAGTACTACTGGCATGAGCTTTCAGTAACTAACAGAACTGGATCCTGTTCTGGGCTGATTTGAGTGTGATCCGAGTCTGAAACTACCAGTTACAAGCTGCCCTTCGCTCTGAGTGGCTGCTGTGCCTTTCGCAGTTTCAGCAGGATTAAATTAATGTGTTTATTAAGTGAGCTCTACAATCCCAGTTCTGGATCTAGAGCAATAGCAATAACCTGCTTTCTCAACAGGACCCCCCAAAAGCATACCAATAACCATGAAATCATCTTTACCTTTTGGGGAAGACAGTAAGAATCCAGGCATCCTGGCTTTGGATGGGAAATGACAGGTGACATTTTGTTTGTTTTTTACTAGACCTTACTTATTATATGGAGGATACTTTTAAGGAATACATTTAACATAATATTAAATTTTATTTATTCAGAACCATCTAATGGCATTGTCCAAATACCTTATCTTGCTTGTCAGTAACATAATTAATCTCATAACACTGAAATAAATTACCAGATTCATCCTAATTATTATTCTCTGATTTGTCAGCTAAAGTTAGACCACATTTAATGGTAATATAATGAAAAATCGGACATGCTTGGAATATATAACATATTTCTGAAGAGTATGATGATAATCAGATTTGTCTGGACATGTAAAACACATTTTTGGTGCTGTGAATTGTTCCATTTAATTTCATGAGTCTTTGAGACTCATGGTAATTTAACTGAGATTTAGTGTGGAAATTAGAAATTGTAATATTCACAAAGTTTTTAGCAGAAAAGCCACTGTCATCTTGAAATAATAAGGCCACATCACCATGCGCTGTAAATAGTATTAGTGTGTTATTTCCAGTATTTAATGTATTCACTAAGCGTTTTACTTAATGCAGGCACTTGTCTGTCTGAGGAGGAATAAATTTAGACATGAACCAATATAGTGTATCAACTTGTTACTAAATGGCATTCTTTTCTCTCCTGATAGCCATGCAGCTGTGAGCTTTTTCAGTTCATTACACTTCTCTTGTTCCGATGCAGCACATTCCAGCTGCAGCGGGAATTGGCACTTACACACAATCCCTCTTCCAGTGTGGTTGAGGAGTAGCAGAGCAGGTCAGGATATCCATGATTTTTCCATCATGGGTCTGCTCAGTAGGAAAACAGTGTTGGCAAAAACAGCACTGATAAGCTGGTCACATGTTTCAAAGTTGCAAAATGAGAAGTACCACAATGCTAGTTTTTAAGCTGGTCAGTGGTGATGCAGGTCCTGCAGTCAGATGTCTGCCTGTTTCTGCCGCTTCAGAGACATGGAAAACCTGATGGTTTTCATAGCTGTCTCTTCAGTTCCCCTTGCTTTCCCCCAAAGTCTGCTTTACAAGCAGCTGGCAGAAACAGGCCTCTGCAGATGAATGTGTTCATCTGAAGCACTGATGACATTTAATTTGTCAGTTTGAATTTGAGTGAAGATTCTCCACACCTCATTTCTCCATGTGGAAAGAGAAGTTTGCCTTTCTGTCTTTCTTCTCCCTACCCTTCCAGTCCCTTATGCCCCCTGCAGACTGTCCATAGACAATATAACAAAATGTGGGCAGGCATGGGAGACCTGGGTGTGCTCTGAGCACAGCCGTGTGAAGCTGAGGGCAGCCTGTTTCCACTGTCCCGTCCATCAGTTTGTCTGTTTCCACCATCAGCCTCCACAGGAGCAGTGGCCAACTGAGAAAGATGGGCTGGTTCATGGAAAGAACATCCCCTGTCCCAGCAACGCATCTGGGCTGGTCCCCCTCACAGTTGCCCTGTTCTTGGCTGGGGTGGTGGGACAGGCCCTGGCTGCCAGACCTTGCCCTGTTGGACCCTGTGTGGGTAGCTGCGACTGCCCCAGCTGCCATTTGTGAAGGAGCAGCTAGCTCCTGCTACACTCAAAAAGAGCCACCTGGAAAATAAAGGCTTGGGAATCATGGTGACATTAAAAAAAAAATAAAAATCAATCATTGAAAGATATGCTCCTGTTTTGTTTCCTTTTTTTTTTCTTCTCCTAGGAGAAAATGAAACAACCTGCTTATTCAGCTTGGCTGTATTAATGTAACTGCTTTTTGCTGCTAATAATAATTACAGGAAAAGATTAGCTAAAGAAAATAGAATTTGTCTTCCTTTTAAAAGTGTGGCTTGCAAAGTTTTGGTGTGTGAAATCCAGTTCTACCTGGGAGCTGTCTCACATCCCTGTGTAAAATAAGTCCATCATGGAAATGGAGTTAAAAGTCAGGAGCAAAAGGAGTGACCTAGAAGCCATAAGGGAGACAACACAGGAATTAACTGGGGAAAGCTCCAAATAGTCTAATCTGCTGGGGGTGACCGTAGGAAGGGTTTTCCAGTAGGCTCCTCTGGTTGGCAGGGCTATCACCAGGAGGCCTCTGTAGGTGTCTAAATGCCAACCTGTCAAGCCAGAGTGCATGAGCAGGAAAGACTGGAAGGCAGGAGGTGAAGAGGTTCCAGCTGTCTTTCCTCAGTTAAAAAGTAAACTGTCCAGAGGGGGCGGTTAATTTATTCTAGAAAGGTAAAATATCTCCATAGGAAAAGAAGGAGAGAGTCTTTTAGGCAAGACTGGAATGGTTGTTTCTCAAAGAAAGATGAAAATCCTAAAAGATGATGGAAAACAATCTGAGCTTTTGACAGTCTGGGCTTGAGCACTTGCAGTGCATTGTGGGATAAATGACTCTCTCAAACTCTGTGGACAGTCTCCAAATACTGAAATACAGTTTGTTCTCTGCAAGTATGGAGAAGAGAGGGAGTGTTCCCTCTGCATCTGGGGTTTCTCAGCATAGGGTCTAACTGCATCTCTGCTCGACGAAGATGGCAGAAGATCTGGCATAGTCAAAGCTAAGGCACACAACATGTCTTCCCCTTCTGTCCCTGTGTGCATGCATAGGTGTCAAGGTCATTGTGTTGGGTGAAAAATAGCCTGAGTAGAAACTTGCACTTGTCAGCTGTCTTCCTTTAGCAGTACCTTGGTTTGTTCACCTGCCTGACTGCTTGCTTGTGGGATGCTGCTAAAAATGGTAGTCCCGTCTCTTCTTATGAATATTTCAGCACAGAAGGTTTGAAGATCCAGGCGTTTTTATTGTGAAGTTAGCAGCTGCCAGCTTGAATGTACACTGCCAAAATAGCAGTTCCCCACATCAGACACCACATGTGAGCCTTATTCTGAGAGTGAGGTTAGAGGAGAGTGCAAAGTTTTCCCTCAGTTGACAGGAAAACTTAGGAGCTTGAGGTAGCTCTCCAGGGAACTGACCATTATTTCATGGGGAATGCTGGTAGACCTCGGCATTATTGCCAAAATCACTTTAAGTTGTTGCTGCTCTCTTGAGATAAGTCTGAAATGTCAACTTAGCAGACCACTGAAAAAATTTTCCTTGTTTCCGTAGGCGGTCCTGAGCTAAAGTATTCATACTTGCTGGAAGCAGAATCACCTCTGCAGTATAAAAAGAAATTAGGCTCCTTTTCTTTCATTTATATTGTTATAACACCTTACTCTGGTGTTCATATGGAAATATATCAATAATGGAAAGTACAATTATAAAATCTCTTGAGTTGGTGCATGAATAAAGCTGTCAAACAAGACAAAGTGCTAATAAAATCTTAAACAACTTATGGAATATTACCATAACACCGACAAATGAAGAGTAAGTCATACATAACAAAAATACAGTAATGCAATAAAAATAATATAACTAGAGTTAAGTGTGACTTAAAGCCCTTTCCCTTGATGTCATTTGATTATGCTGTCATTCCACTAGGGGTCAAATTCATCTTTGGAGTGACTTCAAGAGGGCACTAACAGGTGGATTTTTCCCTTTGATTAGTGCTACTCAGAAGTTTACATCACACTGCTTCTGAAGAAGTTCTGAGCACCCTCTTTTGTCAGTAGTGTAAACCTGAGCTGGAATTTTTCAGTTCTCTTAACACTATGTTCCTGCGTGTCCATGCTGCTTCTGCTCCTGTCCTTGAATGTCTTGTAATGATACCAGCACTCCTACAGAAACAGAGAAGTTAAATCCTGGCAGTAGAGGCCTACTAGTACCTGGGGTATACTCACATCGGCACTTGGGGCTGTACTGCACAACAGGAGCTCATTTGAATATGCTGAGTACATCCACATCAGCACAAGCATTATGTTAGTACAGATAATTTGAAGAAAATCTGCTGCCAGTTGTCCTTGCACAGTGTGCTTGGGCCCACGACACAGAAAGCAGTACTGTGGGACCTTTCCAGGGTCAGGACCATTCCATTGCCAGAGCAGAGCATTACATTAACGAGCTACTAGCACTAAAGACTGCTTGGTGAGTACAATTGAGATAAAACTGATGGGAGGTTGATCAGAAATCAATAAGCCATTTTTTATTTAACTACAACCTTTGTCTGCTACTAATCAGCTTGCCAACTATTTCATAACTATGAAAATGAGCATTTTCAGTGCTGCCCCAGGGTGTATTAGCTACAGTCAGGGGTCTGCATGTGCAGATTACTTTTTTAGTAGGTGTGTTTTCTGCCTTCTCACCAAAATAAACAAACCATCACTTGCACTCATTGAATTCATTTTATGTTTGTTTTAATTATTCGGTAGCTTATTTTGTATGACTGCAGGTGTTTGAATGGAATAGCTGTCTGAGTTCATTAGTCAAACAACGAGTAGGCTACTTGGAGCTATCTCCTCTAGCTTGTAAATGGCTTTCTAGCATTAAAGCTTTATTTCTATTAATTTTGTTAGTCCCCTTCACAATTTCCAGTTCTGTTAGACCATGCTGAAGTCCTTTTTTTTTTTTTTTTTTTAATATGAGTGTATCTTCAGCTCCACAGAAATTGCCTTATGGTGTTAAGACTTGGTTTTATCACATTAGTAGCTCTGTAAATGCATGGTGCCCCATACAGCAAGCAGTGGGATTTACACAGCACATCCTGTAATCTCTCTTGTTTTTATTCTGATCACACAGCACAACATGTAAAAACATACTATTTCATTTGTCTCCTTTATTGCATATGTGTACTGAACAGATGGATGTTTCAGTGATTCTTCCACTATAACTGCAAAATCCTTTCCCTGTTCACTTTGCTGGATGATTGCTCCATTTAGCACATTCTTGAACTCGATTCTTCACTTCCAGGCTAATTATTTTATAAGGTGCAATGGATAATCTAAGCTGTTATGTCAGACTGTCAATACCTAGAACCTATATTTTTTTTCACTCACAGAAACAGCAAACCAAACATTTCATGGGGAAAATACAACAACAAAAAAAGCCAAAAAACCAAACAACAAAACAAAAACAAAACCCAAAACTAAACCCCAAGCCCCCCCAAAAGAATGTAGAAGCCAACTCTCATGTCATTCATATTACTATATTAACCAGGAGACACAGATCAGAGATCAGTGGAGTAGCACACTGTGTGTTCCATGTCTTTCTGAGTTTTCCTCCACTCTTCCACATAATTATCTAAGAGCTTCTTTGCCATGGTAATACCTGAGAAGGTCTATACTTACCTATTTTTAGCTATAATCTCAGTTAAATGAAATACTGCTTCAGCAATGTTTTCTTTTAAAAATAGCCATTGCCTTTTGCTGCCATTCCATATTCTCCCTTGGGCTATATGAGCTTTATGCAGAAAATAATTTAGCATCTCTCAAACAGTGATTTTTATCCTCATTTTTCTGATAGAGGCATTAACTTCTTTCCAGGGACTAAAGACCGATTAAGATATCCTTATCTTCTCTTTGCTAAAACATTCAGACTGAATTATGTAGATCTCAGTATATTAGCAATGAAAGCATGTTTCCCTGCCAACCAGACAGTTGTCTAAAGTAACAAAAGTGGTTTTGCGTTGTACCCATTTTTTGCCTCAGTCACTGTTAAAGGGAGCCGAAAGAGTATGTAGACTCAAGGAAGGCACAAATTGCCACAAGGGAAATTCCAGATAAACTAGGAAAAACAAAGGAGGTTTGACAGTCATTGAATCAGGCTGCCTGGGAATGTTATGGAATCTCCATTCTTAGACCAGTTCCGTCATTGGACTGGTAACTTGGTCTTGTTTTGAAGCTGGATCTGACTTTGAAGTTGGTGATGCTTAGTGCAGTGGACCAAATGACCTCCAGAGGTCCCTTCTAACCTACATCATTCTAATCCTGTGGTTATAAAACATCTGATGAGATGAGAAAGGAAAAAATGGGAGAGTAAAGGGGAAAAGGCAGTGCTAGTTTTGCTGCCCTCTGTAATCATTTTGCTTATGTTTTTATTGTCTTGGAATATTACAGAAAGTTTAAGAAAATTATGCTATGTCCAGATGACTAAGATGATTCTAGTAGTACAAAGGCAGCATGTTTAAAAAAACAAGTTTTTGTTTAAGTATTTGCTCTTCTTAGCATGCATTTGCTTGAATCTTGTTGAATTTAGCGCCATTAAGAGCTAGATCTGTAGCAAAAAAAAAAATAAAAGATCTTGAGATATAGCAGGAATATATGTAAAGATAGACCATTGAGAGTCTACCTGCCACAGAGAGATATCTTTAAAACCACATCAAATGTACTAATTACAATATCTGCTTTTGGCATGGTTGAATCTTTTCTGTGGAAGCAAAGCTAGATGGGATTTTCAGTATCATTGGTAGCTGGCTTATCCCTGATGACTTATATCCATTCCTATTGATTTTTACATCTATCCATCAGTCAGTTGTTTTGTAACTGAATCTGCAAATACTTTCTGGCTTGAAACTCAACATTTGGGGATGGAATAGTAGTTTCACTGGAAAGTTGCAGCCCAGAGCAGAAGAGAAAGTCAGAAAGTACTGTGGTGATTATGTGGATTCCTCATGTTTGGTTGTCTTGTTTGCTTGTAAGTCTTTGAAAACACTGCTTAAAATCCTTGGGCAAGGACAGTAGGATGGTGGTCAGTGATCTAAAAATAGCAATGAGAACATGCGCAGATTTAGCATTGACACTGGTGATTCATGATTTATCTGATTCTTCCACTTCAAAAAATATTTTCTTGCATTTCTGCGTGGCATCATCTTACATCTTCTCTCCAAGATCTGCTGCATTAAAAATCATTAGAGCATAAAGTTGTTACGTTTTCCATGAAATAGGCATCCAGGTTTTTCTGGATTTCATATTTTTTGGGGGGTCTCTGAGATCTGTGGCTTAGATTGCACACTTGTTATATTTCATTTTCTTGCTGAACTAATGGAGACTATGTGAAAAGACCAAGTAGTAGTAAAAATTGAAATTCTTTATGCTCCAATCAGTATTTTTCCTCAGAAATGCTGTGCAACTATAACAGCACTTTAATAGCTTCTCGCATACACACAAAGAGTATAATCGTCGTTTGGTGATCAGTGTAAGAAAACTTGCTGAAGTGACATTTCAGTGTAAATTTATGATTTATTAAAACATTTGAAATGCTTTGCTAAATCACTTTCCTCTTTCCTTTCCCTTGTGCCTTTACTATCTTATTCATGTATAATTCCTTTCTTCCTCATATGAAAACTCTCTATGCCATACAGACTGTGAAGGCATTGCTGTTAATGCGGTTACTGCTTCTCTGATCCTGAATGAGGGATGAAGGCATTGAAAGCAATGGGAAATGAATACTGAGAAATAATTTTAATGTACTTAATTGAACACAGCCAGAAAACAGTTAGTAAAATGAAACTGCAGTGTATTATTTGCAGCGGATACTTATGTTTATGGTTTGCTGTCAATGTTTATGGTTCAGTGGTTAAACCAGGAAATACCATCATCTCTGCAGAGATAGTGAAACTGTCTTTTCATTCCCCATGGTGATGCCCTGTTTCCATTACCAGCAGAAGAGCTTCTGAGAGGAATGTGTAAGCTCATTGTGATCACTCTGCTGTTATCTTCCTGTGGGATGTGAATAATGCTCCAGGGCAGTCCTCGCCAGCAGTACTTCTGGCTGGACTGGCCTGGACTGGACACATGCTCAAGGAAAGACCCTGCGTGTCATGCAGGAACATTTATTTCCCTGATTTTATGCAGGAATTGAGGCTCCATTTTTGTTTGAGTAAGGGTATTGGTGGCCAACTCATGGCAACTCACATGTCAAGAGCTGTTCTAATTATTGAGTGTGCCCTCAGCAAATTTGCCGATGACACCAAGCTGTGTGGTTCAGTTGATACCCTGGAGGGAAGGAATGCCATCCAGAGGGACCTTGACACACTTGTGAGGTGGGCTGATGCCAACCTTACGAAGTTTAACCATGACAAGTGCAAGATCCTACACCTGGGTCGGAGCAATCCCAGGCACAGCTACAGGTTGGGCAGAGAAGAGATTCAGAGCAGCCCTGCAGAAAAGGACTTGGGGGTGCTGTTGATGAGAAAATGAACATGAGCAGGCAGAGTGCACTCGCAGCCCAGAAAGCCAGCCGCATCCTGGGCTGCATCAAAAGGAGCATGACCAGCAGGTCGAAGGAGGTGATCCTGCCCCTCTACTCTGCTCTTGTGAGACCTCACCTGGAGTATTGTGTGCAGTTCTGGTGTCCTCAACAGAAAAAGGACATGGAACTGTTGGAACAAGTCCAGAGGAGGGCCACGAGGATGATCAGGGGACTGGAGCAGCTCCTGTATGAAGATAGGCTGAGAAAGTTGGGGCTGTTCAGCCTGGAGAAGAGAAGGCTGCGTGGAGACCTCATAGCAGCCTTCCAGTATCTGAAGGAGGCCTACAGGGATGCTGAGGAGGAACTCCTCATTTGGAACTGTAGTGATAGGACAAGGGGCAATGGGTTAAAACTTAAACAGGGGAAGTTTAGATTGGGTATAGGGAGGAAGTTCTTTACTGTAAAGGGTGGTGAAGCACTGGAATGGGTTGCCCAAGGAAGCTGTGAATGTTCCATACCTGGCGGTGTTCAAGGCCAGGTTAGATGAAGCCTTGGGTGAGATGGTTTAGTGTGAGGTGTCCCTGCCCATGGCAGGGGTGCTGGAACTAGATGATCTTAAGGTCCTTCCCACCCCTAAGTATTCTATGATTCTATGATTCTGTGTTTTCAAAGTTGCATGGTTGGCTTCTTATCATCCTAAAACCAGATATTGAGATTTGTGGTGAACACTTAACCCTGATTTTAAATGTAATGGCAAATATTTTCTCTCACCTGACTAGCCAACTGATAGGTGAATAAAAGGATTAGAGCCTACGGATGGGAAGATTGACTGTAGCCCTGTAACTTCTTTCAGTTTTCTGCAGTATTTAGTTAAGAGAATTTTGGAGTCTTAAGAAGCTGTTAAATGAGCTGCTATGCTACTCTCCCTTCGGAGTTCCCTGTTGCTGAAGTGGCCTCCTTACTCCCTTGCTGCTGAGGATCAGTTTAGGAAGGCCCTGCAGTCCTCTACTGTAATTATTAGCTTACTCAGTGAAGTTCTTACATAGTTTTTTTTACAAACTACTAAAATGCAGACTCATATAGCCCTGGAGCCCTAGTTACCATCTTTGCATTTAGAGGAGTGCCTGTGTTTAATTAACAGCTACGGCTGGTACACAAAAAAATAATACAGTAAATAAGCAAACTTTCATCCTGAGTCTGTGTGGAGAAGTAGCCTTTATACCTCATTAACAAAGTCTCAACTGCATATATCGGTGCTTGATAACAAGTGACAGCCAGAGATGTAAAGTTTCTAAGAAGTGACACCCCTGCACTACTGAGCAGCCCGTGCTGCCATGGACAGGAACCAGGAACGCAGGGCTCCCAGCACCTTACAGGCGCTGGTCTTTAGAAATTATTTAGTTTAACAATGTATCAGATTTCTGTCCTTGGATTAGGGAGTATGTGCTCTTACCTGTTACAGTTCTAGAGTCTGACATGAAGAAAACTTGCTTTTTATCACTAAAATTCAGCAGATGTGATTCTGATCACACTTGAGGAGTGAATTTGCTCCTGAAGTAGGAACTATTTTTGTGATTTTCAAAGAACCAAGCTAGAAATTATGTAACATTGGCAAAGCAGACATATTTTTATGGTGGGAAAAAGCTCGTGTTTCTATGCTTCTTGGTGGTAAGAAACTAAAGATACTGGTTTTGTACATTTGATAAATGAATTTATGTTAGCATATCTCTGCAAGTCAGTGCTGAATAAAATCCAAAGGGGATATGCACATTTTTATAAATACATGGATCAGTTGGTATTGTATCTCCCTTTAAAAGGAAATCAGATCAAACACTGCTGTCATCATCTGTTTCTAAGAGTGCAAATGACCTATTATTTGAATCTCCATAGGAAAATGTGCAGTGCACCTGTTTCTCCCCGTTCAGTCAGCTTTCCATGAAATGTAGCTTGGCCTTCAAAGGCCATATACCGGTCATGGTGCATAAGAAGAAGATAACCTAGCTAAAGTTACATAGTCCTGTCCAAAGGGTTTGTAATTTGTGTGACAAGAGAGAATGGGAGGTAGAGGAGGAGATAGTTTTAATTGATAAACTAACAAATCTGATACAAATCTTTTTGAGACAATAAGCTAGGTTTCTATTGAATTCAGCTGGAGATGGAGATGCACATGTTTCAGAGACTCTTGTGGATAACTTCCATGTTGAACCTGTCTTGAGGGCCTTCTATATGCTACAGAGGACCAGGGTGCTGATGTATTTAATTTTCAGTCTGGTTCATACTAACTTGGGCCCTGAGGTGGTGCTTCATGACAGTGAGGTTCCCAAGAAAAAGAACACAAGGTATGAATGGAAACTTGAGAAAGAAAATTCTTTTCTTTTTCTTAACATAGCCTTCTGGTTCTTTTCCTTAAAAAGTAGTAAGTGAAATGGTTATTTATCAAATCTAGATAGATACAACGTACCTAAGTACAGCTGGAAAATACCTTGATCACAGTGACCTCCCCTCCAACAAGAAAATCCTGACCCTACATCAGAAGCCTTCAAAGCCATTACTACTTGGCCCATTGCAAGGTTGTGGACTGAGACAGGGAGTACTTTTAGTTCATTTGTAGTAAACATCAGGCAGTTTGATAAGTAATAATCCTGGATCTTGATAATGAATAATCCCTGATAATTGATAATCCTGTAGCAGTTTGATATTACCACATGTTGTTGATAGAGTGCTCAGTGGCAAATGACATACAGATGGAACAAATCACCTGTGATGCATTTTTTTATCACCATGTTCATTTTTGTGTGATGTGGTTAGGTTTTAGTATATGAAGGCTCATTTTTTACAACCTTTTGTTTTTTTTTAATTTTGTGCCAAGTTATTTTTTCCTTCTCTATCATGATCAAACATTGTGTTAGTATCATATAAACACTACAAGTGATAGTAATTTGGATGATTTTATTACAAATGTTACCGTGTAGTTTCCTTTGTTCCTTCTATTTATATGTCTGATGAAAGTCTATAGTGGCAGAGTGATTTACTAAATGTGTCTAAGGATTATATGATGCTTATTAATCAATGTCCTATGTTTCTATTTTACCAGCAAAATGTGAAGTACAGAAATTCAGTATAGGAAATATAATGAAATTTCCTTAAATCATATGGAACGTAGCTATACTAAACGTAATAGATGGTAGAATAAATGGATGAAATAAACTGAGTTTATCTGCCAGCAGGCAGAAGTCAGTTAATCAAGAAAGTACATTTACCATATTTCTGTTTCTGCTATCCAGAAATGAAAACCCAGATAGAAAAAAAAACAACAAACCCAAACCCAACCAAAACACATCTAGTAAGAAAATGCTTCTTTTTATAGACATTTTTTTTCCCCTTTCACAAATCTCTGTAATCCTTTTCAGTGGTGTGTGTAGGTGTTTACAAATACTCTGAAGGAGCACCTCCTGGAAGAGCTTCCGGCAGCTGGGAATCGGCTTCAGTGCACACAGCAATGTTATCAGTGCTGTAGGTTTAACCGCAGCACTTCATGCTTTCAGAAAGCAATATTCAAACAACTTGTCAGGATAAACTTTGTATTATGCATTAGCTATTAGGAAAGCTGGTAGTGGAGCGAGAATGCAGTCTCCATACAAATATCACTTTCTCCCTTTCCTGGCCTTCTCAGAATGGTGGAAACAGAAATATTTGCAGTTTTCCCCAAAGATTTCAAGCGACTGCAGCAAATCCTCATTTTTCTTCTTGTCCTTCTTGCATTTTTGAGGGTAGTGAAGGACTCTAAAAATTAAAATTTTGTGAGGTAGTGTAAACATTCAAGTATTACGGGATCAAATTTATTTTTGGACTCTACCAGTAATTCTTTGTCCATGACCCACACAGACCAGGTTATCTGCAGTTGCCTACAGTCATGTTTTCCTGCTTCCAGTTCAGACAACTAAAACCCTGCTGAGTACTTCCCTGGCAACCCTCCTTCACGTAACCAGCTGCTGCTGCGGTGACCACTTTTATGTGATAACTGTAGGATTACAGCACAGGAGATACAGTTGTGTGCCTACAGCCTACTACAATGAGATAAAGTTGTCAGTGTTCACTTAGGAAATGTTGATGGATACATATAATCCTTGTGAATACAAAGAATATCTCTGAAGACACAACTCAAGTGTCACTCATGAATACAGTGACCTCCTGAGGAGGTGGGAAGGTAGCTTCAGATGGTACTAGCTGTCCCTTTCATTGTAACTGGCACCCTCTACTATGTTAAAGGAAAGGCTGGAATAGATATACATAACGGCCATAATGTGGGAGAGTGCAGGAAGAAACACTTGCAGATTCCATACAGGACCCAGAATGACATCATTTTTGTTCTGCAGACACTTTAAGTGCAGCATGGAGATGTTGTGAAATAGACTTTGCTTGCAGGCTGCTGAGGCAGAATTGCTGGATTGAGAGCTGGTAATGGGAGAAATAGCTGGAATAATATGAAACCCTAAAGTGTAGTAACAGGATGTATTTCCTAATGTAAAAATTTTATGATGGCTGTTTCTCAGAGCAGGATGAAATCCCAGCTGAATTGCAATTGGCATTTTGTTATAGCAGCTCATCCTGATTTTCTCATAAACTAAGACAGGGTTGTTTTGGTTGAGGGTGAACAGTCCCCAGAAGGGAAGAATGGCACTAACGCACTTCTAGCTCTAAATCAGAGACAATTGCCTGTTGTCCTTCTTTAAGTGGAATTTTATTCTAATAGCATTCAATCCTTCTGACTTCCAATTTTTTCCGTCCAGATAATTTTAAAGAAGCACGTGTACTCAAAGCTAATAAAACATTTTATTGAAACAGTTTTTATAAAGAAACACATTTTTATCTGGTATTTCTTCTCCTCTCCCCGTTATATCTTTTACTTTGAAGAAACTTTCTTTTAAAGAGAGGAGAAATCTTTTGGAAAACATTTAAATGTCTTATCAAACAGCTGCAGAATGAAGTGTCTTGGGTTTTACTGGTATTTAAAATGTCTTTGCATAAATTAATGTAATGGAACATTTATAATTTATTTACATGATTTGATTGTGAACTTGCGTTACAAAAATCATGATTAATTGAAAAAATTGCAATAACCTGCCTTTTTTTTCCAGCTTGGAATTTAAATATTTCATTTTCCAGTCACCACTATGTACTCTTACTTTAGAAAGAGGAAATATGGAAATGGGAAGGCATGGCTGCTAAACTGTCTGGGACACCTCTTTAAATTTATTTCTTTTCGCATAGTTTCCATCAGTTGTGATTACATTTGGGTTTGTTGCGATTTAGAGCAAAGGCCATACTTGATCATGGCAGCTCGCTATATTACACCAACAGCAGCAAAATGTTGACTATCACAAAATCAGACCAAAGCCCACAGTACTTACCCGTGTTTTTGTCTCTCTGCTGCTCTGTGCACTCCCACCAGCCTGGCCCTTGGAGATTATTATAATTTTGCCAGTCCTTCCACATTCAGACTGAGTCGGTTGCAGCCGCCCCAGTGGGTTTACCACTGGGAGTTTTCGGGGGGGCTCTGCACTCTCTCATGCAAACAAGCACACAGCAAAAGTTTGTGCATGACCTAGAAAAACTACCTCAAAGCTGCGCAGGCAAATACGTAAAGCAGAAGCTGGAGCTGAGACTAATTAATCTGGTGCGGTGACTCCAAACGTCAATTAGCTGGGAATAAATTTTAATCCCTGCTTGAACCAGGCAGGATTTAATTTGGTATCAAGAGGTGACAGGCTGTATCGTTCATTTGCCACACTTTCTGTTCTGGGAAGAGGCTTATTATATTAAGCCCTAATCTTTTTGGATTTTGCACAGACCCAGTCAGCCTTGTTTCTGGAATACAAGTGAAGCTGCCTAGGACAAAGGGTGCTCAATGTTATTTCTTCATTTTTGTTGGGTGCCACCCTTGTCAGTAGCATCAGTCTGCACCCTAGTTTGTGTACTGATTTGAGGTAGTCAGCCTTCCACCACTGGAGTGCATGCTGCAGTCTGAGAAGCACAGTCTCAGCAAAGCATGGAGGCTGCCACAGCTTGTCCTTAAAGGGCTGGATGCTGCTAGTCAAAGCAACTAATATACGCCAATAAAAGGCATATTAATGCAAATTTTAACTTAAGTCATATGTTAATTCAGTATATATAGAGAAGCAAATTATTCTAGAAGCATCTGATCTGACTTCTCCTCAGTCTGAGCAAGAGGCCTTACTGGCCTGTCAGTCCTGGTTTCAATGCTGTCCAAATCACATTTAGACTCTATTTTTCTGCAGAACTGGGGAATAGTAATTACTTGCAATTGAATGTAATGTCTTGGGTTGTGAAGGGCAGAAAAATATTAACCACAGTTGGCAGAACAGCTGGGACTTGAACAATTAGCCTTTGGTCACATAGATAAAACTCTTTCCCTCCAAGCTGTAAGACATTTTGAGGGGGATTAGTTCCTCATTCGCATTTTGCTTTGCAAAAACTGTGTGAAAGTTGCAAGATTATATATAGTGACAAAATAGCCTATAGCGGTGATCAGAATTACGTTACCTGTGATGAATAAAAAATGACAACACTGCCTGAATGTGGCCTATTTCATCATGAGGAATCCAGAAATTGCAAACACAAAGTCTATTCTCCATCCCTCTGATATTTATGGTGAAGGAGTCATCACTTAGCTAATGTAAGAACAGGCTACTTGGAGAACCAGCATACAAGCTACACATTAATCTTCTGCTGTACTTTAGCCACTAGATGTTTGAAATGCTGTAAAATCCAACAGTTCATGGCCTCACTGCATATAACATAAAATAACATGACTGCTACTGCTGAACCCCAGGACACTGTGTAAGACAGCGGTGGGGAAAATCCCAAGCACTTCAGACTGCAGACGCAACGGGCCCGCCACCTGCAGTCCCCTCAGGGTACCTGTGCTAGGCTGCTCGCGCTTGACAAAATCTCTAAAATAACACATAGTATTTGTTTCAAGGCTTTGTGGGAGATGTTTGCTTTTCCTTTGATTATTGTCGAACCTGTCAGGGCCAGAGGAGGCAGCTGTGAATACAATTTGTGGGGTTATGGGCCCAAGCTAAGTGACCTGGAAAAGCTTTTGCATTAGCACCTGCATGCAGAGAGAGTTATAGGAGGTGGACTAGGGTAAAGGCCTGCGTGCGTGGCTCTGGATGGTTTCTGGGGTGTACAGTAGTCTGCAGATCATATGGGATGATCTGGATGATCTTCTGGAAGTTGCAGTAATTGATAATTTGCCCTCATTTTATTTGAGGTTTAATTTTTAACCTCCAAAATGGCCTATGTTCTGTAGGGCAAAAAATAAAAGCAACTATTAGCCATACAAATTCCTGTATCGTTTTGTTTTTCTGATTTTATCCTCTCCAACAAGTACAGCATGGCATCATGTATCTTAGTTGGCTTCTTTTGAAATCAGGCACCTTCAGCAACTCGATGCCCCTTTCTCACAGCACTGAGGAAGTGATTCATTACTGACTGGGGGAGAGGACACTGTGCAATGGGTATCTGTTAGAACTTGATTTCTCTGTGCTGGTTTATTTGCCATTTTTCTAAATAAGAAACATTCCCATGGAGTGGGAGTGGTGTCAGTTTTGTGATCAGATGCAGCCTGCGGCAAAATAAACATGGAAATGGTAAGGAAGACCTTATGTTTACTCTCTGAAGCTTTTAGTTCAGTGTAAGATAAAGGTCATTCTGGAGAAACATGTCAAGATTCCTAGTGAGGGTGGCAGACATCTAACATAACCAGAGAACCAGGAGGTTTAAAAAGGAGTTAAAACTACAAGGGGAAAAAAAAAATCTAGAAGTATTTTTAGAAATCTGAGAGTTTGATATTTGAACGTAAGGACAATCAGACTGCCCATCTGAAGTGGGCAGTATACACACTGCAGAAAGCTTTGAGTGTAAAATGATCTCTCCTGTTACTGTTTAGAAATGCAGCAGTACGAACCCAGCCTTCTCCCCTCCCTTGTGTTTTGCAACCTCCTTGGTAAAGTGAGATGATACTTAGCAGACACTTACATACTAGATTAAAAAAAAAAAAAAGCAAGCATATAGCTGAAAGAACAAGCCTTAACAGATACAAGTGATAATACCAATTTCTGAATCACTTCCTGAAACCTCATTTTCCTTTGAGGTGTCTCATTCCTACTGAAATTGGAAGAACTCAAATGAAAGTTATTACGGAGGTCACTGTAATCAGGAAGTGTAAATTTAAAAAGAGCCCTTTAAACACTGAGAGTGTAAAAAGTGCTTTTCATCGCATATCCTCCCAACGCTCCGCATTGCCCAATTCAGAATGATGTGCATTTTCTTCTTTGGTACCAAGGTTTTAGAGTTTGTGTACTAACTGGTACACAAAGTATGAGGGCAAGCAAAGCTCTGATTCTGAAGCTGTTGGATTCTTATCTGGTAGGCAGATATGCAGGATCAAAAGTTCTCTGGGTTTGGAGCACTAAATGGATGAGAACTGGACATGCAGCATCATTTTCTTCTACTTGACAGAAGATTTGGTGGAAAGTTGCCCTTGGTCATCAGCCTAAATCAAATCAGTAGTTCAAGAGTCTCTTTCTTGTTCTAATTTTATCAAAAGAGCACCACCATGACTTGCTAGTTGCTACTCTTTCTCACTATGCAAAGGTAAAAGGTAAAATGACAAAGCAGGGTGCCCTTCTGGGGGCAGTGGCTTGGCTGGTGTTGTGGTTTAAAACCAGGCAGAGGGCTCGTTCACTCACTCCCCCCTTCTTGCCCTCCCCCTACTCCCAGAGGGACGGAGAGGAGAATTGAGAAGAATGCAACTCCCATGGGTTGAGATAAGAACAGTTTAGTAACTAAGGTATAACACAAATCACTACTGCTACCACCAGTGATAATAATGATAAAGGAGATAACAAGGGAAGAGAATACAACATCTCACCACCAGCCGACCGATAACTCGCCGCCCACACCTCCCCCCCCCCCAGCCCGACCAAGCACTGACCCATACCTCCTCCAAGCCTGCAGTCCCAGCCCTTCCGGGTAGCTCTCAGTTACATCCTGGGCATGACGTGCTGTGGTATGGAATACCTCTTTGGCTAGCTTGGGTCAGGTGTCCTGTCTCTGCTTCATCCTGGCTTCCCTCCTCCCTGGCAGAGCATGAGGCTCACAGAGTCCTTGTACAAACCAAAACATCCTTGTTATCAGCTCTGTTCCCAAGCCAAAAGTCAAAACACAGCACTGCACCAGCTACCAAGAAGGAGAAAAATGACTGCTACTGCTGAACCCAGGACAGCTGGGAGCATTGGCTGAACTGTGACTGATGTTTACTTCTTTTTTAAATGCAGAAGTAAGCATGATCTGCTTCACTAGCTGGTGTAAAGGCCTTCCACGAGAAAAGTGGATAAAGAACATGTAAGAATTTGGCTTGGCACTTCCAGAGGATGCCTCTGACATTTGAAACTGGATAATGCAGTTCAGAAAGGGTGTTTACAAGCTGATCATGATACAGCTCTCATCAGCTTGGGTCAGGCTTGCATTTCCCACCTTGTAGATGTTTATTTATTTATAATCTGACAACTTTGAGAAGCCTATAATGGTATGGTAATATTTCTGAATAAGCAGATAATGACAAATTTTACTATTGTGTTTACTTCATATTTGAGATGAGCTCCTAAAATCAAACTTGCTTTTAGGGTCTGCTTGAAAAACATAGGCTTGTGTCAGGCAGTCATTTCCCAATGCAGTGGTCACTTTGCACCCTGGCTGCCGGGGTTTACCTCTCTTTCCCCAGCAGGAAACTAAACTATTTCAAGTGTTAGTAAAAAATTTCTTCTGGAAGGGCCAAAGCAACTGAGCTTCCCCAGCAAGCTGCTAGGTCAACTTTGGGCACTCACTCCTCCATTGGTACCCCTCATTGCTCTCAGGTGCCAGGGCTCTTGCACCTATGCCTCTTCACAACTCAGTGGTTCCAACTGATCCTGCCAATGTTTTGAGGGTGGTCCTACTTAACTTTTAAATTAGGATGGGGGAGAGAGGTGAAAAGGGTGAAAAGTCAATCATTTCAAGATTGCTTTCTTGAAATGAAGCTGTAAAAGGATTACATTTGCATGACAGATCCCATGTCTGGGCACAAGTGGTTCCAGGAGCTTTTTGTCTGTATAGGAGATCACTTCTCCATGGCTTAGGACAGGTAATGTGGCTTCACTGCCACTTCTAGGACTCTAGGAGTGTGGCTGGGTGCAGGATGGAACAGCTAAGATTATCAGGGCATGCTTGTCCTGGTGATGCTCTTACTTGGAACTTGATGATGGAACAGTCTTAAGAAAGCTCTAAAATATGACTGAGAAATGTGTGACATTTCTGGCTTAAGAAGAAATAATAAAACATTAGAAAGCTACATATGCAGGCACTGAAAATGTGGACTATGGTGCCTGAATGTGTCACTAGGCAAATGGTATCAGCATGTATGATTTCCATGCTTTTTTTCCGTTTCAGATTGATAAGCATTGTATTCAGTTATTCACCAAAGTTAATAAAAGGTGCTGGTAGCAGGCTTCAAGACTCAGTTCCTGTATTCACAGAAGATATTCAGCAGAGGTAGTGGCAATGTTCACTTCCCCTTGATAGTTCTTTCATAAGTGCCTTTATGCTCAGTCGCCATCTCTTAGATGTTAAAGGGCAGTTCAGTCATGATGTTTATTGAATCCTTGCCCTTTCTACTTAAATTGCCTACAGGGAAGGCGACTAATTCTGGCTTCCTGGGATGTAAGCAGGAAGGACTGTTTTTTAAGCACCTTTTTTTTTCCCTCCAAAAATTCTATGATTTATAAAAATGTTTTTCATTTTGCTGAAAACTTTCTCTACTACAGTAATTTCCTTATGCTGAAGCATAGATTGTCATGACCAAATACTCTGCTGTTTTACAGAGGTGTTTTTATTAGGAATAGCTCCTGAGTGGGCCATGAGACTGTCTTCCTGGCACAGAGACAAGAAATGCTTACTTCCAACCTTGCACCCAGCATCCTCAATCACATAATGATGGAGAGTAGAGCTCCATCCCTCCAACACGCTGACTCATGTACCTCTGCTCAGCACATAAGTCAGGGGCATTTACGTCCTCCGTGAAGCATAAAAATACCTTTTTTTTTTTTTATAGCTCACAGGCAACAATATTTCTCCTCCTGCAACTGGTCATGCACCTAGAACAGAATCACATTCTTAGCAGTTAATTTTAGGAAGGAGAATAAATACGGGGCTGTCAAGATTATCTGTATATTTAGCATCTTGATATACTTAGGTGTGTTCTTAATTGTTCATTCTTTGGCAATGGTAGATAAATGGCTTTTTTTTTTTTTCTTTGTGAAGTAACAAGACTTTCATTTGAACAGCTTGTTGCTCCTAAGAAAGTGACTGTAGAGAAAAATCACTTAGAATTCACAGAATCATAGGATGGTTTAGGTTAAAAGAGACCTTAAAAATCATGCAATGCCAAACCCCCTGCCATGGGCAGGGACACCTTCCCACTAGACCAGGTTTCTCAAAGCCCTGTCCAACCTGCCTTGAACACTGCCAGGGGTGAGACATATACAGCTTCTCTGGGCAACCTGTGCCAGATCACAGAAGGCTAGCCTGTTCCTGGCTGGATTCCACTTTCTGTGGTGGGTTTATATGTTTTGCACAGTTAATCTGGGGCCAAGCAACCATTAAGCAGAAGGGATCTTCCTTATAGTAATTAATTACTTCAATAGCCTTGTGCAAAGCACACTGTAGCAGGAGTTATATACCAAGCAGCAGGTTCCTATCCCACAAACTGTAGGATTTTAGAGAACACACACACACACAAAAAAAAATAGATAAGAACACAGAATGTTGAGGGCTTGTATTAGCTGAAATCTTATGTGGGATGTTAGATAAATTGAGTCTATTTCATTCACTGTAGTCTGTTTGGAGAAAAAATCAGGAAAGATCCAGGTCACCATTGCTCAACTTTTTTTACTAATAGTGCAAAGCGGTTATTAAAAGATACCATTTAGATATAATAGCTTTTTTTAATTTGCTCTGCACTGATTTAGCATTAGTAAAAACAGATGTACTTCTTGTTTTCTGAAAGTAGCAGGAGCTGTGGTGTTTTCTTGTCTTCCTCTTTGGAGTTGCTTTCCTTCTATTTTCACAGCCATAGTTCAATACGGATTTGACTGCCCTTCAGTGTTGAACCCTGAACCAGCCTAACCAAAAGGAAGCGCGTTACCACGGTGAATATGAGGCAGAAACCACCTTTCCACTGAGGGAAATTTCAGGAAAACCAGCAAATCAAAGAGAGCACTGAGGCAGCAGTTCTGGGAGTATGGTCACCTTCTCCACAAGGAACTCTATGTTGTCTCATAGACCATCCATCTAGCCTGGACCTGCCATGTTAATGTGGATCTGTGCCTTCCAGGATGGAGCTGGGCTGCACTCCATCAGCTGGAAATATGGGTAGGTGTGCTGGAATTGGCCTAAATATGTGTAGAAAGATTTATCCCAGATCCTCCTTATTCTGTGAGAGAGCTCCACTAGGGCTCTCAATAAGGAAATGATCTCTCACCTCAACCCAGACACCACAGAGAACACCTGAAACCATAGACTGTCCCATTTTATGGCTACCTGCTGCTCACAGTCTTTCCTTCATGTTTCTTGCTCTGATCATCAGGCAGGATCCCACCCAGCTTCTCCCCCTGAAGCCCCTCTATCATTGCTGCAAGAGTTGCCTGGAGGACCAGGCTTACTCGCTGCAGGAAGAGGGATGCAAGGCAGATCACTAGACCACTCTTCACCTAGAGCTGTCTTTAAACACCCAGTGCTCAGCCTGTTATGCCGGATGAACCTTTTCCTTCTTTTTATCTACATTGTAGTATAACACGGATTATTAAAAAAAAAAAAAAGCTTTCTTTTGCTGCTTTGTGGCAATTTAATCTCCTCTTACATATTTATAACACCAGTAGTTCCTGATCAAGGAGTTGAAACCTTGTGTTTTGTTTTCAGTATTCTGTGAGCAAAGGGGTAAGTATGACTGGTATTGAAATAGAGAGGAATCTGCTTTCTAAGACCAAAATAGTTTATCATCCTCTGCCCTTCTCAGTATGCTCTCATCTTTTATCAGTTCTTTTATTAAGGGCTGCTGTGCATAACTGGCTGTTTGTTTACGGGCAGAAATGTAACTGTCAGGATGGTTAAGGGGTTCTGGTCTTATATACATTTTTGACCTATATTTAATACTGCCTCGTATTTATTTTCTTACATATCTAATTGCCATTCCCAGTTTGCACTGTCATTAATTCCCCATGCCATTTAACTGATGCTGTTACGAACTCACTGCAGCAGCAATTTAGAAGCTCTCCTACCTACCAGAAGTTTTGTGGATGAAATCAGAGATTTGTTCCCATCTGCAAGGCTTGGGGATTGCCCTATTCTCAGTTGCATGAGAGAAGTAGGTTTTGACAAGCATCCAAAATGAAAGTGCCCCAGAAACTGCTGGAAGAAACAACAGTTAGCCTTTCAAAAACTAGGGGAATAATATTTTTGGTGCTAGTCAGAAGACCTTATAAGAGGAGAGCTGGATGAGTTTTGACCTCTGACTTGTCAGGTTTTGTCCTTCAGTTAACACCTCCACAGAAGGGCATTTTTCCAGAGCAGACTCGCTGATAGGGAGAAAAAAAGAAATTGCAGTGTAAAGGAAGAAGAAAGGCTTAAAGGCAAACAACTAAATGGAGAAAAACATCATCTTTTCCCTCTGAACCTTCCACCAAATCCTTTGATCTGTTTTTGGAGTTGTGAACTCCACTGAGGAAGATGAAGCAGTATCCCTTACAAATGTTTGCAGAGGTGTCTGTGGTTTGGTTTGTTAATACCAGACAGCCAGATTCATTATCTGGTTTTGCTCCATCAAAATACTAGACCTGGAGAAAAGGGGAAAGACTAGCAGTCATTATGCTAATAAAGCTTGATTAATGTGTGAAACCAAAGCCTAAAATCAAGTGCATCCTGTCATTTTGGCCCAGCTACCAGAAAAAATCCTTTTCCTGCTCTATGACATGATGCTAAAAGATACTGTCAATTGCTTAGATTTTGGGTCAGGATTACATTTTCATTCCTATTTGTGTGATAGCTGTTAAACAAAGTTATGAGATTTTACAAGGACCAAATCCTCCACACGAGTGGCCCCACTGAGCTGGATTTCAGCTCAGTAACACACAGGTAAAGGCAGATTAGCTCCTTCAAAGGCAATGGAATAAATCCAGATTATGGTGGTGTAACCAGGTCACTAACATTATTACGACAATTTTCAGGGGGTGGGAAAAGAAAGGGGGACGGGTGGGAGACAAGTTTAAGACATTTGCTTAAACTCTTCTGAGAGAGTCTGAAAGAAATTGTGTTCAGGTTATCAGATGTGACGGTTCAGGAGGAATTAAAAAGTGACTGTGAAGGTTTTGAACCAAGAGTCAGTGAATCAAAATTTCCAGACACCCCAACAGGGCATTTGGTGAAGAGTGAAGCATCTCAGTACTATACATAGGTCTGTTGTCAGAGCAGTAATAATAGCCTAATTGCGCAGGGAAACAGGGTGACTGCTGTGAGCAAATGCACAAATTGTATATGAGAAACAGTACCCTTCATAGGTGGGAAATGCTGACTTTAAAGTACTGTTTTTTTACTCTGCATTTTATGTTATCTTACAACCAGTCTAGCATTTAGGTCACAATACACTTGCTTGAGAAACCACTGCCTGGGAAAATAGCCAAGAGCTAAGAAAATTAGTGAAGGGAGAAAACAGGTTCTGTAAATATTAAGCTTCAGAGAAGGTATGCTCTAGCCTGATATTTTTACAGTTTTCTTGGGACTGATATTCATATCCTTAAAGCAGTACACTTTTATGCTAACACCAGTTACTTCTTTTTGATGGGAAGTGAAAGGGTTTGAATCTCTGGTTCCTTTCACTTTATTTCCTCCTGTGCTCACTTCTCTCCCCATCTCAGTAACAGGTTATACCAACTGTTTTACAGCAGCCAGACTACTGAACTCAAGTTAAAAGTGACACTATTTCATAAATAGTGTCACATAAATAGTCCTTCTATTTTGTCACTGCCTGCAACTTCAAAAAGGAAATGTAGATTGGGTGGTTTGCAGTATTGTTTATTACTAAGCTATTCTCTAATTGTGGAGAAAACTGTACAGTTTGCTTTGCAATAAACAGAACTGTAGTCCACTAAATACCATCAAATTAAAACATTCTTGAAGGTTTTAGTTCAGCACCTTATTAGACTGCCAATATAAATAGTTGTACGCATATTTTAAATAACAACACATGCCATTACAAGAGTAGAGCTTGGGCAGAAAAAATTCCCTTCAACTATATTGCGTAAAAATGACTCAAAAGGGTGTAGTGTCTTGTGAGGATGCAGCGCTCTATTTCATGGAGCTTACACAGACGGCTGCAGAAGAATTCCATTTTGGATAGCAAGCATGTTTTTAGGAAGGAAGTTATAGGATAAAGTTTAGGACTGTTAAGTAAGAATGTTTGCGTTGTTTGGTATCCTTTAATAACGTAGTGGAAATAAACTGGAATAACATGGCTGATCTAATTTGAACTTACTGCCCGGAGATATTCATAGACCTTTCATGTAATGTAAATCAAATCATGCTATAAATCAAGGACTACAAAAGGTGAATAAAAGGAGCCTAGGTGTCACATTAGTGATTTGTGAAGTGTGTGAGCTCAAAGTTGCTTCTTAAAGAGAAATATCTGAAATAGTACCTCAACTGAATTAACTGAAAGTCTTTCTAAATCTGTGTGCATTAAATTTGTTTTTACTTTCCCAAATTGTGGGGTTTATGCATTAAATTTGAGCACATCCCAAAAGTTGAGCCAATGAAATATTCCTGGGGTATTAGGAAATGGAGATCATTTACAGCTAAAGAAAGGAGTATACAAAATGCCTGAGACTTCAGAATATAAAAGGAAGGGGGTAACTCTTGCAGACTTACCAGAACTGGCAAATTACTCTACCACTGGACCTGAAAGATTGTGCTAGCATGACCAGAGTAAAGGTTTTGGAAATTGAAAATAATAAAACCTACTTCTTCATGGGTCTCAAAAAGTTGAACACGTTAGGTGCTTAGACACAGCAGAAAGTTGTCTTTTCTTACATGATAAATTGCTTTGCAGCAGAAAACCTCACACAATGTGATTTCATACTCCTGTTTCTATAAAACGTGATTGGTTTTATGACCATTTTACTTCAGTGCTTTCATACAGATTCTTGTAATACATTTTCAGCATTATTTTTACCAGTAGGGTAATAAAAAATAGTAAGAGTTATATGGTTGCTGAAATTATTTATGTTATTATATTATATATTTTACCACTCAAAATCCTTATTTATTTATTACCTTAGATAGAAGGCAGATGAAACTATAAATAGAAACAAAAAATTGAATGGCTTTATCACTTTTCTGAAAGCCCTGCACACGAAAATGACCAATCAAGGGCACTTATAGAAACACAGTATAATTATTGTAAAGAACTAATTACAAGATTATAATAATTCTATTTTTATATAATTACCAACAACAATGACATAAGAAAATGAATACAGACAACTCAGAAGCATTTTTTTTTTTTTCCTGTAACTGGCAAAGTTCAAGGCCAGGTTGGGTGGGATTTTGAGCACCCTGGTCTAGTGCAAGGTGTCCCTGCCTGTGGCAGAGGGGTTGGAACTAGATGAGCTCTAAGATCCCTTCCAGCTCAAACCATTCTATGATTCTGTGGTCATTTTTAACGTCCACAGAATGCAGGACTAGTTTCAAGTATAAAACTGAAGCAGTTCTGCTCATAGACAATGCCAGGGAAGTTCTCCTGATGTGCAGCACAGCCCCATCCCACTTTTCCCTGCTTTCAGTACAGCTATAATGCTGTAGGTAAGCTACAGTACCTTTATGCCTACTGTAGGCTACCTGTGGTGAGGTTCTTTTCTATACAAGTTGATGCGTTTTTCAGTGTCTGCCCTTTGCAGGAGCCCAAAGGGGATGGAGCAGGCCGGAATCTGGATTGTAATTTCAGACACTTCAATAAGAAAGAGATGCATAAAATTCCTGCTACAATATATGTAGCAGGGATCCCAGATTTGATTGGCCAGATATTTTGACAGCTGTGACAGATTACAATTAAAACTTGGTTCTTTTACATAGGAACAACTTCAGGAGCCAGAGACAAGGAATGAGCTTTGTCTCTGTGTGAACCCTTCCTATGTGGTTAGGCAGGCGCCTTCCTCAGGGCTTCTCTGCTGCTTGCAGTGGATTCTGACACCGTGCACTGACTCCACGCTTCCAAGGAACTGCCTGGTTTTGCAAGTACTGTTAGAAACAAAGCCCTGTGCTGAACTCCCACTTAAGGTTTTCTTCTGATCGGTTGTCATATGCACCAAACTGATGGGGAGAAAACCCCAAGGCTGGGGTATGTAGGCTGGCTAGGTATGTCCAGTGGTGTTATTTTAGTGAACACAGCTGTGGAGAAGGAGCCTCTGTACTCAGCCTCTCCCCTACCCTAAGCAATCTCTGTGGCCAGCAACATTAGATCTGCCCATGATACAAATACGTTTAGGTTGTAGCACAGTGCCTGTAACTAAGAAGTGTTGCTATGAAAGGTATATTCCATTGCATTATAAAAACTATAATTTTCCTTCTTCTTTCCTATACCCCACAGTAAAAGCCAACTACCATGAATTTGTAACAGAATTCAAAAACTTCTTGCTAACCAGAATCATGGCTTACTATGTAGGAATGAGAGCAGAGAGGAGTTGCAAACCACTGTTTTCACTTTTTTGGCCAACTCACCATGCATATTCGACATGCTATCAGTCACATTTGACATGATAATCTTCTTCAAATAAATCTTTCTTTCCTACAAAGGAAGGGTTTGGATATCATCAGACATTTGTTTTTTTCTGTCCTTCACAGAAGACATTTAAGAGTTCACAGCTTCAAGTAATGGCATAAGAGGCTACAGGAAGAGCCTAGCAGATATTAAGATGTGTGCTCTTTTGCCTTCAACCACTTTTCTTACATGAAACTGAAAACCGTATTACTATTGTGTGGTCTTGTAATTTAATGTTTTGCAATATGCTGTGCATTTTCCAGTCTCTGTAATATTCCTTGTACCTTGCAGAGCCCAAAAAATTAGCTGTTTCATTTTCAGGTAATCACTTTTGTGGTAGAGGTGGATCTAAATAAAGACTTCTATCTGAATCACACACAATTATGCTTTCTTCTTCTTGCATACTGGTCAAATTTGATTGCACTTAAACTTAGTTGCTAATGACTGTTGTCAGAATGGGCAAAACAAACCCTATGGCTCCTGATTTGCTAGAAAACAGCATTCAGCCCATCTGTGCTGCACTGGCTGGAGGAACTGTGCTCTTTTACAGTAGTTGAACTCCAGTGAGGGGAAAACCACTTGCTGTAGAGTGGTATAGAAACCCCCCTGCAAGGTGGTCATCATCACTTGTTGGTCCTTTGCACCTCAAAATCTCAAGCCTGAAAGTATATTTTTTTTCTTTTCTTATAATCTGAGCCCAGTGGAAGAAAAACATCCAATTATTAGGCAAGTATGCCAGCTGTGCAGGTGTCTGGCACTAACATACATGTCAGAATGTGTTAAACAGTTTGCTTGCTCAACACATAAAGAAAATGCCCTAAGGAAAGCATCTTAGTTTTTCCCTGTCATTTAAATTACTGTTGAGCTCAGTCCTGTCGTCTTTTCTTTCCTTGCTGAGGAGAAACTCATGTTTAATTCCCACATAACTTGATGGGCATTTGATCTGTTTAATCAATCTGAGTAACAAAGGCAGGATTTGGTCCAGTGACTTTAAAGGACTCCTACAATCTGTAACTGATTTTGGAAACCAATTCCATGTAGATCTTAGAATAGACCAACAAGTATGGTGTTTGGTTTTTTTTTTTCTCAGCTTTTGAATAACAGTGGGTTTTCTTTCTTCACAGAAGTAAGGGTTAGAGCATCTGAAGTAAAATTCTGTGAAGAAGCAGAGCGGTTCTTCATATCTCCAGTACAACTACTGCATTAGCAGACTTTCCAATTAACCTATGATCTCCAGCTTTATGATGCAGTGATCACTCCAAGATGTTGCAACTGTCCCAGAGGAATCTAAAGTGTCTGAAGTGCTAGATACATTTATCACAGAGCCTACTTTCTACCATGCCAGATACTGTCGTAAGTTCATTCTCCGTCTGCATTAATGGCTGGTTTAACTAAAATGCATACTCAGGCTGAGTGGTCACTAGAAAATCTGACAATAAATGAAGTCAGCCTCTAGGATGTGGGGTGCAAATGCACACTTCATAGCCTTTAGTTTAGAAGTAGCTCAGGCAGAAATCAATATACAAACAAGGCAGAAGGTTGGTGCCAGACAAGATGAATAATCCTGTTCACCTGCCTGGCCCCCAAACACAAAATCACTTGTCTGCCAATCTTGCATCTGTTTTTAAAAGATTTTGATGCGTCATTAAGCAATCCTCGTGTAAGCTACCAGCTTTAGACAGCCTTTCTTTGAAGAAAAACAGATTGCTTATCTCCACTTAAGCATTTTTGTACTCCAGAAACTGCAGCAAACATGGGTACCCCCCGATATTTGTATTTTAAATCCTAGGTTGCTTTTAAAGGAAGCACATAGTGAAATGATGTACAGTACAAGAAAACAGCTGTTCCTGTTTGGCACTGTTGGGCCAGGGAGGGAGCAGAGGTAGCCCACTGTAGCTGTCTTCTCTCTAGCACTGCTGTTGATGGCCAGCAGCGTGATGGCCAAGTACTCACCAGTGCATCAGATGGAGCTGAAACAACATTGTGTGCTCAGGGATAAGCATGTGCATCGCTGCTGTGCATCTCAGCTCATTCTCCATCCACCAAATGATGGCAGGGACAGGTTTATTCTCAAAAGCAAACAATCCAGCTTCTCAGTTTTAACTCAGAAGCAACCTAATGCCCTTGAGTGAAACAAATGAAAGGCTTCTAGGTCGGGTAGTCTCTGGCACTGGGTAGCAGACAAGCAGTAATATACATCTTAAATAAAGAAACATGCCGGGGTTTGTTTTTGTGGGGTTTTGTTTGTTTTGTTGGTTGGTTTGTTTTTTCTAAAAATCCTTACTATTTTAACAGTATATCAGTCTGGGATGTTCTGATCTCAAAGTTTTGTTTAATACTTACCTCTGTCTAAAACATCTGAATAAAACCAGAAACATTCAAAAAATGCAGGATCAAATGACTATTTTTTGGGTTTTTTTTTGGTGGTCGTGAAGCAGGCACTATCAGCCATCACTGTGCCAAAGCTTTGTCTTTCTCTAGTATTTGATAGTCAGTCCTTAAAACACCTCATCTGCTCAGGAAAATTCTTCCAGTATGTAAAATCTGACACTGTAAAGGTATCAGTTCACAAAGGTAAAAAACATCTTAACTGGAAATTGCCTTTTGTATTAATTTTTTTTTTAATTAGGGATTGGATTATATCAGCTTTTTAATAAGAAATTTAATACTATTCCCAGACCAGTAAGTTACATACTGAGTAGCATTTATAAATAATTTTACTTGGTTCCCTTTCTGAAATTAAATTCTACTGTTCTCAAGTACAAGGCACATATTTTTTTATAAGTCTAGCCTTATGCTGTGTTTCTGGATTTAAGAACCAAGAAACTGCCCAGTTATCCCTGATGCAACTCAACTGGAGCAATGAGAATTGCACTGGAGTTTAACTTGAAGCTAGTTTTGATACCCCAGATTTCTGCACCAAAAGGTAACCTATCTGGATATTTTTAAATTATTGAAGTTACTACAGAACATCTGCTAAAGATTATATATATATATATATTTTGTTATTATGTAATTTTTACAAATATTACAAATAGTGTTGCTTTCTTATTAAAATATGCAGCAGGCAAGGAAGTCGTATCATATCCTCTGTGAGTCTGCATTGGATGAACTTTGGACTTTAAACAAACAATTTAGTTGAGGGATTCCACAATGCTAAAGACATCAGCTTTGAAGACTTTAAGCTAAAATAGCAACATGGTGATGCACTCTTAATTCTCACCAAAAAGACCGGCAAAGTTAAATCACTTTTTGCCTTCTTGAAATTCAGCATCTTGTTGTCAAAGAAGTTACCAGGAGAAACTAAGCAAGTGCCTTGGAATAAACTGAATAGTTTAAAGTCCATCAGGTTTTCTCAAGACAAAATCATTTTCTTATTTCAGTGTAGAGTTTAAAAGCAGCTGAAAGGTAAAACTTTTTGAGTTCAATGTCAAAGCTGATATTACAGAGAACAGAGGGACTTCTGTTAAAGAGCAAAAAGAAATTAGTTTGCCTTTTCTGTTTTAAATTGGATGACATAGCAGAAACTGCTATAAGGGAAAAGTGAGGTGAATATGGACATCTTAGGAGTATGGACAAAGTACTGAGACCATTGTAGTTCTGGTTAGCATCTGTTCCATTAATTCTCATCTAAGAATTTTCATTTCGTTTTAAAGCAACACCTCTTCTGGCTAAATGCCTAGATCTACAAACAGGACAAAGCTCACAAGGAAGCCAATAGATTACATAAATGCAGAGTATACTTGTTGAGTACAGCTGTCCTCTATTGATTAATTTCACTGTTCTTGACTGATAAGCTCTGTGCTCCTCTCTGGGAGTCCCTGTGGGGCATGGAGAGAGGAGAGAAGGTAGGATCCAAGGTGAGACAACAGTGACTTCTCTAAGCGCTGAAACTATTGAAGTCTGGTTTTCAATCATACTTGGTGGATTTTAGCATAGATTTTAGAAGGTGTAAATTTAATGGAATGTTTTCCTGCTTGTAGTATTACTCAGAAGTGTCTCTGCCTCTGTCCCCCAACATAGATCCTCCAGCATCTAATGTATGAGCACATGTTGGTGCATTTCCCTCAGTCCAGGCTTTGTGTGGAGCTTCCTCTCTACGTAACCTTCTATATTAACAGAATTTATAGAAACCAAATTATTTTGGGGATTCCTCAATCATATTAGATTAAGTGTGGCCAGGGTATGAAAATACTATTGAAGGAATGGAAATACACCCACAAGTACACACGCAGAGCTTGAACTTGAAGGCCAGTTTCCATGTAAGCCAATCTAAAATGCAAAAAATGTAAATAAAAGATAAGTTTCAGCCTATGGGTTGGGTACAAGGGAGGATACAAGGAGGAAAGAAAGAGTAATGTCCATAGTTCATGCACCATAGCATGTCTGCACACACTAAAGCCAAAACCTGGTGTGTGTTTGTGATACAAACTTCAGCAGCAAGACTGCAACACATTATGCACATTGAGAAATCCTGATTGCACAGGTGAGTAAATTAGGGGCCTAGTTAATGTATAAAAGTTAGAACAATTCTTCCCTTTGGTTCAGGTGTTTAAATGTCATTCCCCAAAACCCTGCATGCAGGAAGGGACCCAGAGCTTAATGGAACCAGGGCCCAACAAAGAGGAATCAGGATGTGACTGGGGCATGGGCACCGTGGGAGGCACATCCCAGTCCTCAAGTTAGACACAGTTTAGCAGCATATTTTCCCTCTAAAAATGGAACAATCACTAAAGGAACAACATATATCATAGTAGGGTATGAAACCTGTTGCAGGGTTTTCTTTTGTATAATGCAAAATGAAAGTTGCCTGCCTATTGTAATTTGAACTTCAGCTACAGTCAGCTTATTGAAAATTCTCTTTGTCCTGGTTTTAAAAGAGCCCTTCAACTTCTTTTATATATTTTAAAGAAATACTGTTTTTTGGAGCTGGTTATTTTATAGTCTGAGTTAATGATGATTCATTCAGTTTGCATTTCTAGAGCATTTTGTGCTGAAATTATCACCAAGTTAATTAAATGTTTGTTATCAGGCAAGAATAAAACATAATAACCTCTAGCAACTAGGTAGGCCTTAGAACATAAGGCTGGGATCAGCTACAAAAAGAAAAGGTTGAATTCAAAGAGTTACAGATTTTCTTGAAATACCTTCCTGCCTCTGTGCCCTATTTTAATAATTACATTTTGGCTAAAACTTATTTTTCATTACAGCAATATTGTCCATATGTTTAGGTTGAGTTCCTTTACTATAAATTTAGTATCTTATTTAATATTCCAGCTTTTACTATATTTTGTTTTACTGTATATTGTATTGAATGCTTTATTGAATGCTTTAGAGAGATTTCTGTGACTGTTATGATAGATCTGCTTTGAAAGATCAATGATTCTTTTATGATTCTGAAGAAAGCATAATGCTCCATGTTTATGCTTTGCTAAATAATTCTATTGATTTAAATAGTGAATTTTCTTAACAAACAGTATATACAATATATACAAATAATTTCAAAGCATTGTATTTACATAAAATTTAATCCTAAATATTTATGTTAACTGTATACATGATATATAGTTATACATGCTATGTATAATATACTATATACAGTATATATGTATAATATACTATATGTATAAAATACAATATATATTATATGTCATATACAGTAAATAGTATTCTATAGCATACTATAACGTACTGAAGGATCTATGTTTTATATATAATATGCTCTTAAACGTATATGGCTTCTGTATATATATACGCTATATAACTAAATATGCAGTTAAAGTTTAGTCTATATTTTTGTATGTTTATTGATTTGAATTGGAATAGAATTTTTCTTCTTAATGGAAGCACAGGATCCAAGAATGTTTTGTTAGATGCTCCTAATTTTTAGTAAAAATATGGTAAATTTAGTAAAATGGAAAAATTGAAAGCATGTTGGAAAACAATAATATATTTCCTTCAGAGCAACCAGGTGGCATGTAATGATAGGACAAGGGAAGATGGCTTTAAACTGAAAGAGCATAAATTTAGATTAGATATTAGGAAAAAATTCTTTACTCTGAGGGTGGTGAGACACTGGCACCGGTTACCCAGAGAAGCTGTGGCTGCCCCATCCCTGGAAGTGTTCGAGGCCAGGTTGGATGGGGCTTTGAGCAGCCTGGGAGAAGGGCAACTCTGGAGGCTGGGAAGGTACTGAGTTCAGATGCCTCTCTTAGCTCCTTCGGGATGCCAACAGCAAATGAAGGGGTACTTTAGACTAATCTAGGCTATTGAGTTTTTTCCCCTCAAAATGTGTATTTTCTCCCAGTCAGCAGTGCTACCTGCACGAGGGCCCTAGCTGCAGGAGACTGCCTCTCACACTGCCCTGCCTGCAGTATATGCTGGCAGCAAGACTGCTTCTGCCTTTGCCTCTGCCCCTGCCTGTGCAGATGGACTGCTCCATTCTGGCAAGACCCTGCTCTTGGGGCCTGCAGCACTGCAGTGCAATTGCTGGTGGATCCAGGAGAAACCCCCTTGACAGCCCATCTCAAGCATGAACTGCAACAACTATTACTCTTGAAAGTCAGCATGACTCCTATAATTTATTCATCCAAAAATGTATTCATCCATACATTATTTATTTGCGTTTGTTTTACTACTATCATTACAATTTCATAAACACCAGCATAGAGAGATGGGAAGTTAAAGGCAGAGGTAGCTGCTGGACAAAGGCCCTGGGCTTGCTTCTCCTTTCTGCTGACTGCCTCCAAGTTTTGTGTAAAGGCATAGCACAGAACAAGCAAAAATCCTCTACTCCTCTAATCCTTCGCTAGGTTGGAAGAAATCTCTTGTTTCGCCTAAATTCCTCTCTGCAGTCATCTATATTCTGTTAATGTGATGAGGACACTGGAAAGTACTGAAGTGGTGGGGAATGCTGTCGTGTGCAGAAGCTGAGAGGAAAGTTAAAGGTGAATGGGAAAGGAGTGTCAATGCCATAGGCTCACTGTCTCCCCTCCTCGGTGTCTGCTGGGGTACAGGTTTCTGTGAGCAGGAGAAATGAACTGATTTAAGGTATACTTACACAATGAATAGATTTAGATTTAGTATTTCCAGAAGTAATCTGGTGTGGGGATTACAAGGGAAATGGGAGATTGTGTTGAAAGGAGTAGGAAGCAAATTCTGTACAGAGCGTCACCTCTCCAGTATCCTTCCCTAACAGGCTCAACTTAACTGGGCTGTGGAGAGACTTCAGAGTGATACATTTCCCGTGGCTTGGCTGTGGCAGCTGACTGTCCCTATATGCTTGTCACTAATCAGCTGCAAGGTAATAAGTGTTGACTTAATCTGCCTTCTTGATTACAGTGTGGAAAGAGGAGTTCAAACATCAGGCATGTTAAGGCACAAGATTGAAGGCCACTGGGTTTCCCATTAGGGAACTTGAGCCATTCTGCAGCACAGGGCTTTTTGCAATGTGTTACTGACTTTATAAAAGCCATAGCAGCTTTGTTCTGAGTACTGCCCTCTAGACTTTCTTCTTTCAAACAATATACAGCTCTATTGTAAATCAATGTCCAAAACCATTGCAGCAAAACTACTTTAATCTGGAGGGACCATTTTGTTGAAAAGGGACGTTTCTTTAAAAGGAAAAAAGGTATAAAGAATTTCCTAAGGAATCATTTTGAGCCTTTTCAATCAGCCAGATAATGCACTTCATAGTACAGAAACACAGATTTGTTATTCAATTTTTCAAGAGAAAAAAATGAGAAGAAAAAGATTGCTACTTTAGTCCTATGTGGAAGGAAAAATGAATTGCCATGGAATTAGATCGTGGCATATAAAGTTTTTATGTAAATCAGGAGGTTAAGAGGTTAAGAAGTAAAAAAGCCTGTAGCCCTGTGAAACATGAAAAGTGGACTGTTTCAGATGATGCATGTTCTGGATTTTTAAAAGGACAATTTATCTATAGCTTTGTTTTAAACAGCAGGGGGATTTTGAAATACATGAATCCAGCAAAATGAAATCAAGGTCTTCAAGATTAAACTTTAATCAGGGGAAAAAAAAAGCCCTCAATAATATATGGAAATGTCATGGATATTTGAACATTTTGTTTCATGATATAAGGTGCATAGGGTTGTTTCTTACAGCACAAGAAGGTTAGGTTCTCTTTTAATTTTTTCCTGAGGATAAGCACAGGTGAGAAATACAGCTGTGAGATGGAGAAGCAGAAGTTAGCATCTCCTGTTCTCTCCAATGACTGTAGAAAGTGTGCTCTGCTAATTGTTCTTGCTAGGCATGAATGAACAGATAGGTTCTGGGTCCAGCAGACTTGGGGCATGGTCTATGTATTTAAATGTGTAAGCCACCAAGAAAGGGAGTTTTAAGACCCTATTCTCTTACTTCGACGTCCTTAATAATATCTTTCCTAGAATATTTTAAGTAGTCCCTGGCTATCTCTGGCTGCAATAATCAGCTTATTTCCCTGATATTTTTGAACAAAAATACTAATCGTCTCTTAAGCTCAGGTTAAAGTTATGGCCATGTATGTACTATCAGATAACAAGACTAGTAAGTAGCAAGTTTCCTTATTTGTGTACTCGGAGGATGCAGAGGAAATGTACACATTTTCCATTTGGTTTAGAAATGCTATGCTAAAATAATGTCTCTTTTGCCATTATGCATCTATGGTATTTCTTAAGCACCTGCATCACATAATTCTGCTTCAAAACAGGGTAAATTTGGGTCAGTTTCACTCCCATGTACATCATAACACTGAATGTAGAGTGACTTAAAATATTTATAGTTTTGGGCTGTATGATATCTTAATGCAAGCCTTGCACTTACATTTGATTTAGCTGTTATCTTGCCCTTAGGGAAATCTCTTTTGCCCAAGAATGCACACTCTCAGTAACAAATAGGATCACAAAATCTCAAAAAAATTGAACAGTAGTAATATTTTTAGAAGGAGGAAATATCTGTCAGGTTGCTATTAGCAAGAATATTGACTTTTTTGCACCCAATTAGAACTGTTATTAAGCACATGGACTCAAAACTTTTAAGGGAAAAATGAACAGGATGTTTATTGCATAGTGTGATCTACTGTTCAAACCTTCTAGAAACTGCAAGTGTATGATGTGTCCATAACAATATCTCAAGGCACCTGATCCCCTGTGGTTTAGATCCCTGTTCGAAGTTCTCTGATCAGATCCTGTGTGGAAAAACTGAAGCAGTTAAGGGAGCATGGACCATTTCATAATTCTTCACTAACCTCAGAAGGTAAATAGCAGTTTCAGTGATCTAGGAAAAATAAACAAAAAATAAACTCTAGGGAAATAAGTATTTCTAACAGGCATGCAGTTAAAAATGAGGGGAGCTTTGTCCAAAATTGAGGTTCAACAGAAACTCCAAGCCACGTGACTTGAAAGCAATTCAAAGGTGGAAGAATAACCCTTTGATCAAGGCACTGACTTGAGAGTAAGCACAGGTTCACATCTTAGTTCCACTGCTGACTTCCTGCATGACATGTGCTGTCTCTGTGCTGTGCTTTATTTTCCGTGTACTGAGACTGACAGCATCTAAACTGCATGCCATCGGCGTAGGGCTGTCTTTGTCTTCTGCAGAGAAGTGCCTAGTTCAGTGAAGCTCAACCCTGTAGCATTTTGGCCCCATGGCAGTGCTGCACAGGTTGGTAGAAGCACATCTCAAGAAAAACAGTTCTGAATTCAGCATATCTTTGCAATGCTGAGCTATGGTTTTGCTGCACAAAGCTGCTTAGAAGTTTTTCAAAGATTTTTCCACTGGAAAGAGCTTACTAAAGTGAATTAAAACATTTTGGGAGACTCTATCAACCATATCATGTGCTTTAAGGTGCATTATAAAAACATTTTGCTGTACAAGGGACAAAAGGATTTCCTTCAAATTTACCACTTCCTCTTTTACAAACTTAAAAAGAAGTTTGATCCTTATCAGCTCAAAGTATTTTATAATATGTTGGCCATGAAAAATAGGGAGATTTTTGTCATTTTGCCTGGATTTGTGATTAAAGCAAGTGTAAAAAATCTTTGCATTTCCTCTCCGACATATGTCCTACTTTTCAACCCATGTTACTGCATAGTGTCCACTGAGATCATCATTTTAATAAAAATGCCTTCAAAGCATTAATTCCACTGTTACTAATTAAAAAAACCTCTCAGAAGTTCAGTATTCATAAAAGAAAAATCTTATTTGGCTCACCAATATATAAATGTAATCCTTCTAATACAGCAGCATGAATAATAAGGAGCCAAAAGCTACAGATCTAATTACTGGGCATCACTGGCTCAGGAGTCATAAAAACCTTGACTCTGAATAAACAACTCAGATTTCTATTATTAAAGTATAACTATTACTTCTTGTAGCAAACAAACCCTGTATCTTCTTATGATAAAGAAATGCATCCTTATGAAAAGATTAAACCATCTGATTATGTAACAGCATATTTGTGGCCTAAAAATGTCCAACCAGAACCAGTCCTGCTATCATTAATCTTTACACTGAATTCTAATCAGGATATGGTAATGAGAAAAGGAGAAGAGAACTGTCCCTCAATGAGACAGGGCTTGCTGATGTTCCTCCAGGGAAAGGATATTTCAGAAATCTTATGCCCAGCTCCACTGTCTGTCTGAGAAAAACATGTGTAGAGCAGTGTTATCAAAAATGCTCATCAGCTGGCTCATTTCAGTAGACTCAGCAGACTCAGCTCTTTAGAGGGAATAGAGCTAGGCCCCGGACAAGAGCTCTCTGAAGTCCTTCCCTCCTCTGCTCTTTATGGACCAAATCACCCCTTCCTATGGCAGAATGAAAAAAAGAAACTGTTACAGGAAGAAAATCTCTAGATCACTCCTTTGCACTGTTTTTTGTTGTTTTCCAAATTGTAGCATGCAGGAAAGGAGTTGGACTTGTTAACAAATGGCTGAAGTTCTGTTTTCACTCAAAACCAGTGGTGGAGACTGGGGAGCACCATGACAGCACAGTCTAAAAGGGGAGCATGTTGAAGGCTTTTCATCACCTTGGGGATCCTTGTTCATAGCTAGTCTTGGAGCTCTGTAAGAAATGGGGTTTCTAGCCTCCAAGGAGCACCACAGGATAGGTAAATGGCATTTGATCTTAGTAGCTTTTCTGGCCCTCTCTATTTCTAGGCAGCTTCCTTTTTCCAAAAGCATTACCGGACTTTTACAAAGCCTACCACTGATCAATGGGAAGACAATAAGATACTTGTGGGAATAGCTTACCTTGAAGTGGTGCATAGAGTAATAGCTTTCCAAGCCTGCACACTGTTACCCACATTTGTTTGAGAGGCGAAAGCAGATTCTGTGTAAATCCTTACATTTCTGTCATGTGAATTCCAATGAATACCATTTAACTATTTTTCAGGGAGAAAGTTGATTTCCTAATTATGGAGATATCTGTCACTGAGAAATTAAAAAGAAAGGAAATGAACCTACTAAAAAGCAGAACAGTCATTTCCAGGCTCTATTTAGATTGGGAATTTACAAGCATCAGGTCCATGCAGGCGCAGAAGAAATACTGGTTGTAGGACAAACACAGTTGTGTTCCAGCACCCTGGAGTAAGAAGACTGTAGACATCAGAACAGAGGCTTGCAGCAATGTGCTGATTTAAGTGGATAAGAGAACAGTGAAATAGCTATAGATGTGGCAGGGCTAGATTTCAAATGAATGAGGCTATGCATCAGGACAACAGGAGATAAAACATCAGGAGTGAATAAGTTAATTCATCTTAAATTAAGGTTTGATTGAATGAATCCACTAATAGTTGCACAAAGCAAAAAAATATATAATCTGGGGGGGGAACATATAAAGAGCACTCAGCCTTTGTGATAATATTGTAACCTTTTACGATAACAATATGAGGCAAGAATTAATTTGGTCTTTTGTCACATCAAATGAAGGGGCTAAGATCACCTTTACTTCAATGGTGCTGAATTCAGTCCAATGTGAATAAAGACAATTTCTATGACGGGATATTCAAAGCGCCCTAATCCTGTAGGCACGTCTGAATAACCTACCATTACAGCAGAGGAGACTTACAAAAAGAAATAGGCAATAAAATACCAATAATTCAAATACAGACATTATATTGTATTCATAATGGGAAAAATTAAATCCTTCCAGATTACATTTGAGGAACTAGTGACTAGTGAGGAACTTTAGGAGAAATAGTGGAGAAATATAGTACCCTGGTGAGGAGCTGAATGCTTATAAGAAGAAGCCGAGTCTCACAAGCTTCTTGAAGTTGTCTAAATATTAAGTTTAGGGTGATAGAGTTCATGTAATCCACCTGGATTTCCAGTAGATGTTGAGTTAGGTATGAAATCTCTTACTGAAACCTCGTAACAGTGGCATAAGGGGAAAGATTGTGTGGATAAAAATGTTGTTAAATGACCATTATCAGAGGATAGTAGTAAGTGAATAATTTGGCAGTGGAGAGACCTCGTCTGCAGCATCAATGCCAGCATCTAGGTTATGCAATATATTCATAAATAATCTGGGAAAGATGATGAGCAGTGAGATGAAAAACTGTGCTGATAACACAGTAAAAAAGTCCAGTTAAGAAATATTGGCAAAAGATCCCATGATCTTAGTAATAACACAGTGGAAACTGAAATTTAATGTAACTCAACTGTGAAAGGGAAAAAAAACCTTAAGTTTACATGAACTCTGCATTTCCTAGTGACAGTAGAAAATGAGGTACCGGGTTTGCAAAAGACAGTTTTATGAAAATTTCTGGTCAATGCCCAACTGCAGTCAAAAAAAAGTTAATCTAGCATTAGAAACTGTGAGGAAAAGAACAGAGAACACAACAGAGAACCATTGCTCACCTTTGAATACCACACGCTGTTCTGGGCCCTGCGTTCCAAAGGATGTAGGAGAACTGGAAAGGTTCAGAAAATGGCAACAGGCACATCAAAGCTATTGGAACAATTCCAGTTAAAGGCAGGATTAAATAGATGTGAATCCTCCAGACTGGAAAAAGAGATGCCTGAGGGATGTAAACCAATGAGTGACATGACAGGGTGGATAGTGATTGACTGTTCAGTTGCTTCCACTACGAGAACAAAAAGACATCAAACACAACCAACAGAAGACAAATTCAAAACATGGTTTCCATGCAATTGATAGTAGACCTGAGGAACTTTTTGCCACAGGATGTTGTGAATGGTTTAGTGGCATTTGGGTGAAGACAGCATGAATTTATGTAAGGGAAATCTGTAGAGGGATGCTCACTGCCCTGAAACCAAGTCTGGTTCAGGAATCCCCTGAGCTGCAAAAGGCTGAAGTGTGGGAAAGACTCAGGAGAAGACCACTTATGTTCATCCTGTTCCTCAGGTATCCGCATTTGACCCTTGGTGGAAACAAAATACTAGGTTAACTGGATCTTTTGTCCAAGCCCGCATGGTTTGCTTATGTTTTTCTATAACATTATATCGGTAACATGGCAAAGCAATTTCTAGTTGCAGGCCATGCTATGTTTGGAGGTTCAAAGCAAACCTACACTGAAAACAATATTCTCAAAGTCTTTGTGAAGCTCCTCTGGCTAAAATACATATCCAGAGCAGTTCACAGAGAAATCTTAGTCTAGCAAACAAAGCAAATAAACTCTGGCATCTCATCTTGTGCCCTGGAGAGTTGTCTGGTGGATATTGAATTAAAATGCTTAGCTGCAATTTGCTAAACATACGAAGTTTCTGCATACTTTGACCCTACATGAGTGTAATAGATAATACTGTAGAGACCATGCTGGAATTTGTAAATCCTCCTATGTCTGTGGCAACAGGACCGAATATCCCAAGTTTAGGTTTGTAGCAATACCAGGCATGCAATAAAACTGTAACACTTAACATTTAGGTCTGGATTGTTGGTTACTCTGAAGCTACTTTATACAGCAGAGGCAATGTAATGGGGTAGTTAAAGTGAGTGCAAGCTACCCTTTTACACCCATTTAAGTCTCTTTTATGCTGCCAGAGCAACAAAAAATGGTCTTGGAATAGTGAGCAGCAGGCTGCTCCAGTTTAAATCTGCCATTGTTCGAGAGAGGTACTCCCTGCCTGTTTCATTTCAGGCAGGAAAAATGTACAAGGGAAATGGCAGGAGAATAAACTTGTCACTGATGTGGCCCATAAAAACATGCTGCACAGCTATTTCCTTGATTTTAGGTGACAAAGAAGAGCAAGTTGAAACAAATGACACAGAAAAATGTTCTTTAGATTTGAGCTGTTTCAACAATAATTTGTTGTCCATCAGATTCACAAGGCTTAACTAATGCTTTGTGAACTATATCAACTACCATATCCTTTTTCTCCAAGTATCTTTTCCAGTTCATTAGTCTGTAACTAAAACGTCTCTTGGGTAACCCACCAATTCTAGAAACCCTAATAAACTAACCAGTAATCTCTTCCCCCTGCCATGCCACTTTCACTTCTGTAATTCAAGAGAATTATACTGTCAGTATATATATATATTCCTGAAAGTATAATTTTTCTATAAAAAGAGTTAATCCCCACCAACTCTGTATTTGACCTCATCCTTCCTGATACAAATTTTAAATTTAATGTGTTACTATATGTATCAGCTGAATTCTTCATTTAAAGTCAGGGCTCCCCTCTTAATGACTCCACCACGCCAGCGTCATAGAGGTAACCCCTGGAGTTCCTTTTTAACAGGTTTTTGGCTAGTTTTAATTTTTAGATATATGTTGTCAAAAGATATCCATTAGCTGAGAAACATAAAACATCTTTTATACAATGACATAGGTGTGCAGTACCATTTCTGTGGGCTTGTGGGAAAGCAAATAACTAGTACTAACCTGTAACTGCAGTAGACTATCAACATAAAAATCAAACCTTGTGTTAGCACCTCTTCATCCTAGCATGGTGTTCAACAATAGGCAACGCTTTTAGCCTGCAGAGACTAAGGGGGAAGTAATTCTAATATATAAGACATGGGCACTTTCATTATCATTAGGAAGCATGCTGGATTATTCATGAAAGTCCCGCTCAGAGATAAGCAGGCATTTGCCATTTATTCCTTAGTGTAATTTCACTTAACATATCACTTTTTATGTTAACCTTGTGGAAGGTATTTTGATCTTAATTGGGTTTTTTATTAACACATTACTAAAACTCTGTATCCATTTGTAACTTCCCATCTAGCACCAGGTTGCAGAGCCATCCATCAGGGGCAATATATATACCTATGTTATGGGAAACTCTGCAAGATCACCTAAACAAGGAGTCTGGATTTATCTGGAAGTGTGTTGGAAGGACAGGCTCTGTGGGGCCACTCCACTTCAGCAGAGAATAGGCAGACTGTGACAACCCTGCTTGCAAGCATTGCTCCAGACAAAAGAGTGTTTTATAGGAAATGAAGTGTTAACTGTCAGATGCAGTTCAGTTTCTTTCCAGGCTCTTTTTTTCCACAGCACTTCTCTCCTTTCTTCTTTGGGACTCCTTGGGAAACCAAAATGCAGAGCTGTGTCCTGTATGTGGTCATTGCTTCTCTGTACTGTGCCACCGATTTCCTGCACATCCGGGGAGGATGAGCAAGGTGAGGCATTAGCCTGGCAAAGGATGGCAAAGGATAGCCTGCTTGTGCTACAATTTCATCTCCAAAGAAAAGGTTGAACAAACTGGTCTTTTATGTGATTTTGACTAGGCATGGTGAAGTTACAGAATCATAGAGCCATAGAATGGTTTGGGTTGGAAGGACCTTAAATCTCAGCTAGCTCAAACTCCCCTGCCATGGGCAGGGACACCTTCCACTAGACCAGGTTGCTCAAAGCCCCATCCAACCTGGCCTTGAACAATTCCAGGGAAGGGGCAGCCACAATTTTTCTGGGAAATCTGTTCCAGCATCTCACCACCCTCACAGTAAAGAACTTCCTTGTATCTAGCATAACATACTGGTATGTTTTTAGCTGAAGAGCAAATAAATGAATTACTTCATAGCAAACTTACCTTGCTTATTTGTATGGGACCAGGAAGGAACAGAGATGTTAGAGGAAAATGATTTGCCGAATTTTTATGTTAAAGAGACAAAAATATATTTGCATATGGCTACCTCTTCAAATGATGGTCAGCAAGGTAGTGGTAAAATGAACTGCTGCCCATACTTGAAATCTGTTTTTTTGTGGTAAGGCCCACAGGACTGGGTAATTCCTACTTGCCAAATTAGAGTAGGGTTCTCTCTGTTGACTTGCATTTTTCCTGGACTATACAACTCCATGTAGTTATATGTTTGGGTTTTTTCCATATTCATAATATGTAACAGTAGCTCAAATCAAACAAAATGCATCAAAGTTTACACTGTTTAAGTGATAAGAATCAACCAAAAATGGTCTGTTTACTGCTGGTCTGCTTAGTGCCTTTAATTGAGTATATTCTTCAAGATTGTTTTATTTCTTAATTACAGTTTTATTTCTTAATTACATAAAAATAACTTCATTTCTAAAGAAATTAAATAGAATTCCCTTAGAAATTGCTCTAACAAAACATTTATTCCTACTAAAAAGTTATCCCTATGTGATTTTTGACTTCTATTATACAACACAATTCTCTGTTAAACTGTACAGAATGTATAAAAGTAATACCCCAGGGAAGTTTTTAATAGTTTATTATTCAGTGGACCTTTTCCATAAAATGCTTTGGTTTGTATGCACTTCCTCTCACCTCTCCTCTTCTTGATTGTTCTGCCTACTCCAATATCTCTTCACCATTCTAATAAATGACAGCCATGTCAAAAAGCCAGATAAATCAATGAAATCATCGATTTAGAGAGGAATGAAAAATGGTGCTGTAGAAATGCGCCTAAACAAGAGGCAGTGAAGGCTTGACTCAGTTATTGTGAAGAGAAGAGCAGCTTTTTGGAGGTAGATCTTAATCTGTTAACCAGAATGATCTCTGTATAATGGCCTTATTTTCTTATGTTCCTATTCCTCCTTGTGTTGGCTCCTATGCTGAAACTGTTATTGTGGCAATAACAGACATTTATGCTGTTTACGTTATCATCCTAATGTGTGACATGATTAGCTTGCTTACAACATTACAATATTGTTTATGGCAACTACTGTCTGGGAAAGCGTAGAGAAGGGAGGGACACGCCATACTGCATTACAGCTCACACTGGAGCTGAACAAGCTGCTGTGTTCCTCCTTCATGGGGAACAAAGATCAGTTCCTTCCTATTTCAGCTTGCATCTCTCTGAGCTTCTTTTTGGATTTTGTTTAAAGATCCAGCGAGAAGAAAATAAGAACAGGTCAAGTGGCCTATATAATTATTGCATTTCATCTTAACATGGTAAATTCTGCATGCTTGAATGTGAAGCAGTAAGTATACCCAGGCTGAACATTTTGATAGAATCACATTACACAGTGATGCAGTGAAACCAGGGCAGGTTCCATGTTATTTCATGTTTTCGAAAGGAATTACAGACATTTCTTGCAGCCATCATGCTATCATTTTATATGGGCCAAAATTGGGCCATAACCAAAGGCAGCATTTCTGCTCAGTTATGGGTATTTTAAATCCCTGCCAGTATTTCTGAATATCCACAAATATAATTAAACACATATTTCAGTCCAGCCACCAGGCACAGGAGATGACATCTGGGGTTTGGGTTTGTTTTTTTTCCTAAATACACCATCCTCATAAAAAAAAAAAAAAAGTAAAATAAGAACTGTCTTTCTTTACAAACCAATCTTGCTTTAACACTGCATATCAGAGATTTCAGACTATTACTTTGTCTGCAGATGGTTTGTTTTTCTTTCATTTTTAGGAGTTTTGCTTGATCAGTAAATAAAGGAACTTCAGAAATGTTCTTTTTTGGTTGAAACGTACTCATACAGATTTGATTGCCTGCATGTAGCGCACCACAGAATGCAATAGATATTTTTCATCTGCATACTACCTGATCTCACAGCCTGGAAAATGTCAGGTGAGAAAAATGCTGGATTCCATGTACCCAATCAGCCAATACAGGTTTATTTTAAAGAAACATTTTGGTATATTTCCTGACATTTTAACCATTATATTATTACACTGTTCCCTTTGTTAAGAACGCTGTAGAGGCATGTGGATTGAGAATTGTTTACCACTCTTCTATACACCATTTCTTCTGGAAATCCTAAAGTAAGGGGAATAAATGCTTCACTGCTGATCAGAGTAGATTACATCTGTGCTGAAAAGCATAAACTTGGTACCTAAATCAACACTACTCCATTTTGATAGTATTTCATGTTATGATAGCTCTTCGTTTTCTCTTTTCTAACAAACATATTTACAGAAATAGTACTTGGAGATTTAAAGCATCCCATTACATTTTACATGAAGTGCGGTAACTATCACAGCACAGTAACTATCAGCCTATAGTCTGAGGGAGAAATTCCTTGATAAAACCATGGTCATTGGTTTAATCTTCCATCTCCTTTATTTATAACAAGTTTTGTCACAAGAAAAACATCATGCACCAGAATACATCTGGCAAGAAAGTGAAGATGCTGTTGCCAGTAGCTGTTGAGGTAATAAATGTCATGCTAAATGAAGGACTGCAACACCTTGAAGAGCATCAGATTTTATTGTGCTTCTCAGTCCTTGCTCAGATTTTGGCTGGGTTATCTCTGTAGTCATACCACTTTCCCATATTTTGAGATGATTGTCTTAATGTCAGTTATACAAAGAAAAGTTTCAATGTACAAGAAAAATAAGCATATGAACAGTGAATGGCAAGAAGCCCTGACATTCTTCTATCTTCTGTCACAAAATCTGTTGTCATACCTCAGCTCCCCTTGCTTTCCAAGATTTAATATGAAAATGAGTATGAAAATAAATCAATTTCTGCAGGTGTAATCAAGAGAGGTGGCATTCAGCAGTTTCTTCAGAAAGTAAAGTGGTAGTGGAAGCACTTGATAGACTCAAGCTCTTGCAGACTCATTACTAATAGCAATTTCACAGGTTTCCTGTTCTACCCTGCCATCCAATTCTCCCCTCTAATGGTGAAATGCTTGTTCATTCTCCATGTTTTAACCCCTGCCCTCATTAAGGAGAGGAAAATGAATTGCTAACTTAGAAGTAGTGCTGTGATATTAACATTATGCAGTTTATATGTTTCCCCTCTAGCCAGTTTCACGTGCAGGCTAATTTTGTCTTCAAGCCACAAGGGGCATATGTTCACCCTGTCTTTTGCAGGCAAGTTGGAGCTCATTCTGCATGCCCTCTGAGCAAGGCACAGGTGAACCAGCTCTGACTCGAGGACTCTGTTTAATCTATAGCCATTAGTTCTTACATCCAATAAATGTTTGGGAAAAACTCCTCTGTGGGGATTATTTTCACCTGAAGGAGAATTTGTCTCAAAAAATGTTATATACAAACCCAGAATTCCACAGTTCACACACAATTTTATTTACCATTGTTTCTTCTCTTTCTTTTTTTTTTCTTCATTTAAAGTAAATTGCAAACAACCTCCTCATGCAGACCCCTATTTGCACACGAAAGACAGGAAAAGTAAAACATACGTCTTTTCTGGAATGAGATTTTCAAGAAGTCTTAAAGAAAATCAGTATTTGCCCCAGTATACATTGCAGTAGGAATGCAACATTTCTACAAGAACTTGAATTTCTTCCCACAGAAGAAGGCAAAGCTTGCTAGACAGTGACCCTGTGGAAGCCAGAATTTGCTTCCCCTCTTCTCATCTCACTTTGTGTTCTCCACAAAACGTTTTGAGGTTGATTTGAAAGATTACTGTCTCTCCACAAAACAGCCCCTGTGCCATGTACAGCACAGGCTTTTCTCCTCCTTTGTCCCCAACATCCTAGCAACATCAAACCCTCTAATGGCGGCTGCTCATACGAGCTCTGAGTAACGCTAGGGAAAAGACAAGGTAGCCACAACGCCTGTCATTACACAGTCTGAGGGTGGAGAAGCCATGCAGTGTGGCTGCAGCATTTGCCTCTGACTTGCTGTACACCTCCATCCTTCCCTTTCAGCTCATTTCTCACTCCCTCTCCAACCACAGCAGAATTAAGCTACTTGGGTCACGTTTCCTGAGGTTCTGCTGTTTAATTTTAACGAGAAACATTAAAGGTGCAAGATAAATACTACCTGTGATTGGCTGGCAGGCAGTTACATGTTCATCTCTTACAGAGTAGCTGAATCCTGTTCTTAGATGCTGCAGCTTCAGAACAGTTCAGCTGGATCCAAAAGAATTTATTTGCACGTGTTGCAGGGGAAAAAAAAGTGAACAGACTCTGACCCAATGTCTAAAATACAGATAATACTTCTGTAAGAAGCTGTATTTTCTATTTCTTTTTTTTTTTGCTTGACTTACAAGCAATGTATGTGTACACCAGTTTATCTTACTTTTACTCCCTAAAAATAACAGAGGGGAAGTGGTTACAGTGTTTACATATTAGCACCATCTACACTTGTTAAAATATTCTTCCGGGAGCATGTATGTTTATAACTCTAAAGTTAATTTCTACTTAGCAACTAATGTTAGTTAACTAATAAAAGAGACAAAAAATTAAAGGATGAATGGAAACATTATATTGTAATGGAGTTATACTTTGACTGTGAAACTAAGTTTCCTTTTAATAAGTAGTCATTACAAAAATAGTGGTGGTCACCTAGATTAATTAACCTTGAAATAGCTGCAATATTATTTACTCTTAATACATTTATCTATAGGCAGTTAACCAAGCAAATTAACACTCTGGAGTTACTGTTACATACCTACCAAATATATATATTTTTTGAAGACGAACAAGAAAATATGTTTCTCTCTTACAAGATGTGCTGTATCTCTACAGCTATCTGCTCTATGTGGTTCTGCTCCAGAACACAGAAACCTTTATTTTTTTGTGACAGCAGCAAGATATTAGAACATTTGCAGACAAATACATAAAGCATGGAGCTAAATATTCTTACTGTGGAGCTGCAGAAAGAGGTCCTAAAGCTTCATGATCTTAAGGTCCCTTCCAACCCTAACCATTCTACGATTCTGTGATTCATGAGAGTAACTTCAGGGGAATATTTGCATGCATGAAGATGACCTAGATAAAAGTCAGGAAGGAGCAGGGGACAGTTCTTGAAACTAATCTACTGCTAAACACAGAAGCTGAGAGTTGTTAATTCTTGATAAAAATGGACTTGACTTCTCAAATGACCTGACATATGACTTAAATTATTTTAAATATGTTCCTCTTAAAATGAATAATAATACTTTGCTCTCCTGTAGTGTCTGTTGGTGGAGGATTTTAAATTGTGCTTAATGCCTCAATTAATTAAAGTTCTAGACATGGAGAGTGAAGCAGGCAATAGTCTGAGAAAGACTCAAAGAAAATATGGTTCCTTCCTAAGCTTTGCGAGCCTTTTTAGGCCAACAATTTCATACGATTTTACTTTCTCCCAAGCACTTTGAGGCAATCTACTGCCATTTGACACACAAAGGAAAGGGTTTCCCATGATGTTTCCCAAAATTAATTCATTTTTCTTGGTCAAAACAAGGTTTTATACCCTGAATGGCACACAGGTGCTGAAAGGCCAGCTATAGCTAGGGCCCAAAGCTAACAGTACCTGGTGAATTCTCCAAGGAAGATTATAGCTATTTTACAAGTGGGTCAGATCCACGCAAACCTAGCAAAACTCTAAAAACTATGTAACAGATCAGTGACAAAGCTGGAACTAAATCTGACCATCCTCACTATCAATCACCTCGCATTAATTATTTCCATTTATTTAATTTAATTTGTAATGCAAGGCAGATACTTTTTCTGAACACAACAGAAGAAACAGACTTTGGCCAGCAGAATGTACAGCCAACTTGAAGCAGTGAACATCATTAACTCTTAGCCAGTCAATTCATGTTACGTACAAGTTTCTACAGGACAGACAGGGTCAAAATCCAAAATATATCAAAGATCAGCAGATGAAAAGTGAGGGACATAATCAGCTGGGAATATATCAAGCTCTCCAAAATATTCTTTGTATTACTGTTTTAAATTGCAGTACAGAGAAAAGAATACACCATTAAGTGGTGATGATTTTAGATTAAGCATTTACGTTAAGAGAAGCTACAATATCATACACAGACAAGAGACTGCTATTTTTGAATGGCATCAAATTGTGAGTTGAAGCACAGTGGGTAGGAAAATGCTGCAAAGGATTTTGAAAATGATTGCTCATCTGTGTAGTAAGATATATCCTTTTTAAAGTCCTGCTGTGACCAGTATAAAATGATCGGGGTGAGAGCCTGCAGGGGGTTTGCCGTTGTGTAGGAAACAGAAGAAAATTCATTGTCCAGCAAAGGCCTGGGTACATTACAGGTAAATGAATAAACCCAGACAAAATACTGATAGGAAGTTATCCTACAAGTAAAACTTCTCTGAAATCAAGGCAGCTGTGTTTTAAAGCATTAGTTGATTAGAACAGGACTAGCAAATTTCCAAGCAAGGGGTGTCTTGAGCTGTATTTTTCTGTCTTAAATTAGAGGAAAAGTGTGACAGCAGGAGCTCAGCAGAAGCTCAGCAAGAGCAAGAAGAGGTTTCCCCTTCAAGAGGCAAGATGTTGCTAATTAGCTGACTGGTAACATCTTAGCTCTGTGGCAGGTAGACAGGAGCTCCCTGCCGCTGGTATTCAGATGGGGCTGGAAGCCAGCCCCTCCTACAGACGTCTCCCCTGAGATGCTATACCTGCAACGGCCCACTATGTGCTATTCAAACCTGCTCACTTTCTGCCTTGAGCACTGGCAGTATCTTGTGAGTCCTTGATTTTGCCAGTTGGTATTTAATGTGGTTAATCTACTTTTGTCATTTATGACATTCCCTTTGAAGCATGTATGGACTTGCAGAAAGCACTCCCTCAATTATCAGATCCACCTGTCACACAGGCCTGGACTCCCATCCAGTGAAGAAGGAATGGTGAGTAAATGGTGTAAAATGCAGCTTCTCAAGATTATGTTTCTATTTGCATTCATACCTTATTTCTGAAGGTTCTTTCCAAGCTCTAGAAACCTACTTTTATATGGAAGAGAGTACTTTTTTCTTTACTTTCCAAGTGTTAAGTTTTCATACAAGTGTGGTATCTTGTTGAGCTACTCTTGCTATGAATTTGCAGACTATGCATCAGAGGATATATGTATGCAGCTGTAACAGGAAATAGATTTTAAATGAGAATGGAATCACATAATCATTTTATGAAGATGCCAATGATAAGGTATCCTATCATCTTGCTACTTCAATCTGGCAGGCATTTGTGGATTTTCAGTATTTTAGATGTTGCTCATCTTCAACCAGCTGCCACGAATGGAGCTAAAATCTATTTCAAAGGAGAGTGTGAACTACTGTGTGAAATGCTCCACCAGAAGCACTGAAAAGCTGTAAGGGCTTGGTTTTCTGTTGCATCAAACCTTTTAATTTTTACCATGCAAAGTAAAAAACAAATAAATGCCATCATAATTTGAGAGAAAGTTATCTTCAATAAAATACTACACAAGTAATTACACCAGTGGAGGGCAATGCAAATATGAACGCAGCTGCTCTGTGCCAATTTGTCCCTTTGGAAAATGAGAGAATTGGGAACAGCTGGCCATTGCCAGGGATACTCTTTTTGTAGGCATGGCCCAGAGGACAGTTTTCTCTCTGAATGGTGAGACAAAGGGAATATGGGATTACATTTAGGACAAACACAGGTTTTCCTGAGTTTTTGGCAGAGTTTTAAAGGGAGCAGATAATTAAAATTCTTTTTGTAAGAAGGGAATGGTTATAGTTCTAATTCGTGAGAATAAAACTAGAAGTCTAAACTCTAATTTGTAGGGGTTGTTGTGGTGGAATGAAAAGTGCCATGAAACTTCACTTAAAGCCACAGGAGTAGGGTTGGGGTTTGGCTTTGGGAACTAAGGAGGAAGTTAAGAAATTTTCTTGATAGATTTTTTTTTTTTTCCTCTGATGGACATCAGCTCAATGCTTTAAAATAGGTCTGTTCTGGCATTGTACAAACCTTCCTTGAAATTTAGCCTACGTTAGGAACATTGAAGAAAGCAATGGCAAAATCTTGTCAGCACGTAAAGAATCATGTATTGCTTCTACTTCAGCTTGTCTGATGATTTTATTGTTTCAGACAGTAAACTAACTGCTGGCTTGGCCTTTCACCTTCTGTCCCACACAAGTATTGCTGAAAGATATTGAAGTATTTTTGCCTTCTGAGATAAAACAGAGCAGTGTGATTTTTTGGCAGAGGTTAAGCATTCAACATCCAATAACAGGGCACTTGGCCTGAAAGATGGCATACAATACTAGTAGACCTAATAAAAACTATGGTTTCTGTCCCATAAGTAGGTAGTAAAAAGGTCCCTAAAGTCTACAGAGTTTGTACTAATGGAACTGGACTAATAATTTAATCCCTTATCTTGATTCTTTAAAGCCTTGCTTACTGCATAGTCATTTATGTTAGTGCAAAATGACCACAAAATGAAAGTAAAACTCCTTTTTTTTTTTTTTTTTCTTCTTTTGGCTGCAGCCCCACAGTCTTTAGTACAAGATCTGCATGTGTCTGTCTGGCCTGGCAAATATGAACCAGCATAGGCCTGGGCACATAACTGCATTATCGTCAAAGTGGCCAGAACACATGATGCAGTGGATAAGCTTTAAAAGAGACTACCTGACACAGAGGCAATAAAGTCATTCCAGTACCATGCTTTGAACAGTAGAGTAGAATTACATTATTCAGCATTGTGTGTCATATAAATACGATATTTCCAAGGTCATATTAGTGATAAAATCATGTTTGAGGCCTTCGGAACTCTGTTTGTTGCTCTTTGGTTTGATACAAAATTTTGCACAGCAATAAATAACAAAAAAAAGAGAGCAATAATACTGTAATAGTGCTTTGTCTGGGATTTCTAAGACTGAGACTGACTTCTTCCTGACAGTGGGGCAAGAAGTGAAATGACTGTTCAGGTTGGCTTTGATGATAAATATTTGCATGATATATCCAATGTACAGAAAAACAATTGCGTTGGGTCAGTTTGTTACCATCATTCCCTACTCGTACAACAAACATAATAAATATTGCTAAAGTGTAAAGGAAGCAAATCTGTCTTTCAGCAGGAGGTGTGATATACTCAGGACAGGACTTAATTTTGGTTTGGGCTTTTTTTTTATGATCTGCACTACCACTTCATCTCATTTAGTACACAGTATGACACTATCTCTGCAGTGATTTTCTCCAGTGGTTCTGTATTGTTTTCCTTCACTGTCTTTTGATGGAAGGTTGTGTGATCATTTCAGATAACTGAGGAAGTGTTTTCCTTTGGCATTGCTTTCTTTGGTATTTGATAGTATGATTTTTATCTCAATTTTAGTTTCACCTCCAATATATTAGCTATACAACTCTTCTTCTGGTGAGTGTTGATCCTGAAAGTTGTTTTATGTTAGCAGTGGAGCTACTCGTACATTTGATTATCCACACAGAACAACCTGTAAAGACCTTATTTTTTTCAGTAATGCATGGTTTTCATTCCCTTGCAGAACCAAGTTCACCATCTTCTTGCTTCTTTAGCAATAATTCTGTAGCTGCATTGTACTACGTATATTGGGTATAAATCATTATTAGATTAGCAGGGTAAATTTTTGCACACATTCATCATCTGTGTAAGTAAGTAACAAAGTGTGAGGCACCAAAAGCCAAACTGTAGTTCACGGTCAGTGATTCTGTTTGTTAAGAGCCTGCCATAGTTCACAGATTTCATTTTGTGTAGTAATCTACAGTGACACTGCTATGCAGGAAGCTGTACCAGTCAAGTTCAGTCCTACTTTGCTTAGATGTATTTTTGCTGATTTTCATTTGGTGCTTTAGTTTTTGAGTCAGTGTCAGAAGCACCCTTTGGCTTCAGGAAGGGTTGCTGGTTCCACCATGAAGAGGACAGTAGCTTTAAGAGGTGGGAGCCATCAGACACTGATATGGGAATGGTTTATGCTTTCATTAGGATGTAATTTTTGACTGCCTAGTACTTTGCAGTTAAAAAGTATATATAAAATTAGTATTCTTTGCTGTATTGTGGTTAACATGTGGAAACAATGCAATTATGCTATGCAGTCATTCATACTAGCTATCCAGAGAACAAGCAGCCTTGGATTTTTACTCTAGTTTTTACCTTCAAAGATGTTTCAGTGCTCAGGAATATAGAATACTTTAGATCCTCTTCAGTCTTCCTTGGATACTGAGACTAAATTTAACTGCTCTGGCTGATACAGCCCTGCTTCCTAACAAGGTTAGCATGACAGACCCATATTGCATTTGGTGTACATTAACTTCTCTCTCTTGGTAAACTGTTACACAGAACACTGATTGAAGATAACACAAAAAGAGCTGCTTGAAAACAAACTGTTTCTATCCATCAAAATGTACTCTGAACAAAGGCCTATAGCAATAAAGATTTGCATTTCCTCTTGCTTACACCTTTGCCTTTCCGTGAAAGTTTAGTAAATTCTTGTCAATCCTGTTATTTCCTCCTGTGCAATGGGAGACTTCGATAGCTTGCTAGAGCTTCTCCAGCAGAGACAGTTTACTGCAGCTGCTGATAGGCCATTAAATCCTACTTTTTTTTTCTCATCCTGAAGTTCTTTAATTATTTGGTGCTCTCTTTGATCCCAGGCCTTGGTCTGGAAACAGTAAACCTTGCTAGCCAGATCCAATCTGGCTAGCAGAGCAAGGATATTCTCCAGTAGCTCCATGTGCTGTTCCCTTGGGAAGTCTTAAGTCTGTCTCAGATCAATTCCTTGTTTGCTCCTTCCCTCACTTACTTTCTTTGTGAATAAGAGATTCTTGATTTAACTCCGTGAAACAGAATCATATCAGAACAGGAAACTTAGTTATACCTAATATTTATAAGGTGGAATATAGGAGATCATACATATAGGAGTTGTGGAGATAGCAGAAAGGAAGATTTTGAAGAAAGAAGCACATTGATTTGGAAAATACCAAGAAATACCTTTAAGTAAGTAACAGGAAAAAAGACCCCCCAGTAGGTTCTTCATTTAAATTTTTCTCCTGCTGGTACAGTTATCTGCTAAAGACTGAGCTTCAAATGCTACTTTCTGTATACCAGGATGATATGAATAATCCAGTCAAGTACTTTGTCAGGTTGGTGTCTCTTCTTCTAATGGCTCAAGTCTGCATTGCTTTGTTGAGAATGCTTTTATAGCTTGTCTTAAGCTTTCTGATACATTTATTCTGAAGCACAGGTATATATGTACACTAAAATTTTCAAGCTTGAGTGGATGTAGTTAGACACCCTAAATCCACATCTAGGCACTTACGGAAATGTGACTTTCAGAGATAGGGACCACTGAAACACATTTGAAATCATTTTGAGCTCAGTATTTTTGAACATTAGAAGACATTTTTTCTGCTTAAGTGTAATTTCAAGCTCTGAAAATTTTGACTGTATGATGAAAGAGAGGTTTAGGCTATATATCCATTTCAAAACATTTCAGAGGGGATAAAACTGATTATCTCCCCCCCCCTATTGACACATGGCAGGTTTCTGAACAGGCACTGTCCACTAACATCTTGCATCTTAACATCAGAGTAATTTAAAAATTAGCCTTTTTCCTTCTTGGGCTCTGCAGTATAACTAGCTGTACAACAAGGCTTGCCCAAGGAATATCATACGTCAAGCCTATACTTTTTATAACTGCTCCTTGCATGTTCAGTGCTTTGTGTATTTAAGGTTTCATTACTGAAATAAATAAGCAGGCATTCTTATTACAATTCCTTCTAAATCTAACAGGACAGCAATTTGACAGACTGTCCTCAGTTCTGAACACATCTAAGAGATTTAGATTGCTTTCATTTGAAAAGTAACCACAGACCTACTCAGTGCTCAGTTCTTAAGGGAGTACAAAGAAAGAAGCAGCCTATGCTACTGAATTACGTGTAGTTAAGTTTTCAAGTTCTCTGCTCACGAGCCAGATTTTCATCAGTGGTGCTCTGAGCCTGCTGGTACCGATTCCTGTGCCAGCAGGATCTTTTCTACTGTGGTATACTGTGGAACATTAAAAACTGAACAAGAAGGAAGATTATGAAGAAATTCTTGCTGTGAGAAGCAAAATATTGTTTGTGGAAGATATTCAAAAGACTAATCTCTGAATTTAAAAGGCAGTTTCACTTTGTTACAATGGTTTGTTCAGAATAAGCCTAAAACTGCAAACATTAATGCATGAGTAGCTTTACATATGTTTGGTTTTGTTTTTTTTTAACATCAAGCTAGGTTTTTGTGTATTACTTCTTATGTTTAAGTGTTTGGACATGGCCAAATTTCTCTCTCTTGTGCGTCAGAAGTTTTCCTTTAAATTTTTATGTAGCTTATAATGCAAGTATTTGGTTAGCTCCCCTCTGCTCACAAGTTTTTCTCTCTGTAACTTCAAGGTCTTGAAACTAAGTCAGTCTTGCCTTGCACATACCATTGTCAGCCTTTGTCCTGGTACCGTGTAGATGACTGCAGCTACTACAACGTAGAAAACCCTAAAATCCAGCCCTGTAACAAATGATACTTAGTAAGTTAAGGTAGCTATCTAATCTGCATTAACTTCAGTTGGTTTGTGTATGATGGCATAGGAGTTACTTACACAGCTCAAATCCCAGACGGTGTCCTGCTATACTATAATGTTCAAGCAGTCTTAATAGGATTAACTGAAGTTTGAAATACCATAATTCATCCAACTACATTAAAAAAAAAAGGATTATATAGAGATTATTATCAAGTGAGTAAGATGCTTTAGAAATTACTTTTATTAATTCCTCTGATGCCTTGCACACCAAACCAGTTTTCAGATGACAGCCCATGTGGCATGTACTAGCTGAGCTTTGCGCAAGCCAAAGAGGTCAGCTTGGCCATCAGGGTCACCTGAGGGGGTTTTTCGTGAGGAATCACAGAATAGTTTGGGTTGGAAAGGACCTTCAGTATCGGACTGACCACGCAAAGCCCAGCATCGCCTAGATGCAGTAATTTTTTCTGGAGGGGCAACACACAAAAAGTGCACCCTCACCTTGCCTCAAGGGCAGCCACTGGTGCCCCTACAAAGCTGGAATGAGGGGGCTGCGGCTCCCTGCGGACCAAGGGCCGGGTTTACGGAGCCATTAGCAGTTTGTGGATCGGGGTCGCCGGTCGGAGGCTGGGTGAAGCCCTCCCACCTTCAACGCTGGCAGGAAGAGGGTTCCCTCACCGCCCACTCCCAAACTTTTGAAGCTCACAGGAAGCCAGCCCAGCGGCTCCCAGAAGCCATTCGCTTGCCTCCTAGGGAGCCCTAGCGCTGCAGCGCTAAGACGGGGAATAACCAGCGTTTTCCCCTGGCTCTGTACTGTGTTCACCTGGGTGACCGTGACTTGGAGAGCACCTCCAGCCCTGGGAGGAAGTGCCGGTGAGAAGCTCGTTAGTTCGGTAGAGTGCTGGCGCACGGTTCATCGGGAGGGACCGCCGCCTCGTACAGCCGTCACCTCGGGCCGGCGGGCTCCCGCCACAACCTCTCGGCCCCTAGCGCTCGAGCAGGCGGCCGCGGCGGCTGGGCTCCCTCTGGGCGGCAGGAGGTGAATGGCAAGCGGCGGCTTCTCCCTCCCACACCCCACTGTCGGTCTCGCCTCCTCCAGCAGCAGCAGTAGCGGGTCACCTCCGCGCGGCTGAGCCGAGCCGCGCCGCGCTGCACTGCACTGCCTGCCTGCCGGCCGCAGGGCTCAGAGAGAGGCCGAGGCGGCTGCCGGCTCCTTTCCCCGCCGCGGGCTCAGGGGCGCTACCTGCGGGACCGCCGCCGGGTTGCGGGCACACTGGGAGGAGATTCACCCGAGGGCGGCGCCGGTAGCAGGAGCGCCTGTGCCCGCGGAGAGCGGCAGCCGCCACTCGCCCTCCCTGAGGCGGCAGGGAGTGGGACGGGCAGGCTTGGCGGTGGCTGCCGGGGCGCTCAGCCCTTCTTCTTCTGTCGCCGTTGCGCTGCTGGAGGCTCCAGACTATAAATAGCAGGCTCGGCAGGCACCTAGAGGCACACGCTCGCACCGGAGGAAAGTGCGGCGCCGGTCGCCCCGCCGGACGGGCGCACAGTCGCCAGCAGGTAACTGCCGCTCAGAGGAGGCGGGATGCGGGGCGCGTTCTGCCGGCGAGGGGTTTGTTTTCTCGTTTACCCGCTGGCGCGTCGGGAGAGGTTAAAAGCCGGGGATCGGTTCTGCCGAAGTCCCTCCCTTGCACTCCCTTGTCAAGTTTCTTGAGGTTTTAGCCTGCGAGGTGTGCGCAGCCCTTGGCAGAAGGCAAAGGCGCTCTCGTCCAGGGCTTCAGCCCTGCGAGCGCCGACCCGGCCGGGGGCGCGCTGACAGCGGCTGCCGCTCTCCTGTCTCCTGGGGCGGGCCCCGCGCCCCCTCACGGCCGGGGTTGAGGGAAGGGAGGCGGCCCGGCCGCACCGGGGACCCCCGCACGGCCCGCCGCCGCTCTGCGGGCATCACCGCGGGCGCGGGGGGACCGGCGCTGACGGGGTAACTTCCAGCTCGGCCTCGCGGGGCACGTCTCCTACTTTCTCTTGGCGACAGCGGCGTTGCCGGCCGGGGAGCCTCTGTGCCGCCTTGACCGCGGCGCCTGGCCGCCCCCCGCGGCCGTGCCTCCTCTGAAGGGGCGTTGTGGGGAGCTTGAGGACCCTCTTTGCCGCAGCTTTCTGTCACGTTTGAAAGTTGGAGTTACTTGGCTGATGATGAGGGTAGCAGGCTCTGTAGGCGCCGTTGAGGGGTTAATTTGATGGAGTAATAGAGCTATAGGATCCCCATATTGCAAATAATAACGTCTGCTGAAATGTGATGATAACCACAACGAAGGTATTGCATATAAACAAGTTGAGCAGAGTTGTAACTTGGAATCGTATCAGCCTGAGAAAGGGGTATAGGGGTGATATTTAATTCCTGAACTGTGATGAAGTGGAGCTCTATTTTCTTTTCCCCAAAACGACATACAGATTTTGGAAGCAAGGATAGCAGAGCTGGTGCTATCTGCTTGCCTTGTCTCCGAAGCTAGCCCAGTGTCTTATTTGAAATAGAAATAATAGGATGAAGTCTCTGTGGAACAGTGTTTTCATTTGATGTGGAATTATGTTTCCATTTCTCTTCCTTAACAGAAATAAATTTACTTGTTTATTTACCCATTAATGATGTTTTAAAATAGATACTAATAGATGGCTATATATATGCCATTTAAATCTGGCTTTGAATCTCAGCAAGGCTAATTTTCAGTCTTCACTGGTTTACAGGCACTCTAAAAGATATCTACATGGCAAGAATGATGGGGAAAATGTTTCTTAGTCTGTATCAAAGCAAGAATTTATGTAAATAAGTAGCTACTAATGAAACATATTCACATAAGTATTTATTTACAAGTGTGATAGCAGCCTTTAAAAGGCAGTGTTCCAGTAATTTGATATTTTTTAATGTTATTTTCATTTTTCTTGATCAAGTTTGAATTGGCTTTAAAGCCCTGTGGTATCTTAGTTTTCTTGTCCTGTGAACCTGTATATTGGATGAGGTTTGTGCATGTAAGTCCTCATTACTGTAACTATCCATGCAGGACTGAACGGTATTTACTTCACACATTCTGATAATTCCACTAAAATTAAGGGGCATGTCACAAGATTAATATGAGCAGAAATTAGTCCTGTGAGATTTTTACATCCCTTATGACATTAGTGGGAACATGTGGCAGTGTTACTTACTTCAGGGCCCTATTTTTGCTTTTTTTGCCTCTGCTTTTTGACAGCTTTTATAGTGCTTAAAATAAAATTAAATCTTTCTTTAAAACAAAGCTTTTCTTTTACTGGCTCTCTTGGACTACTTGAAGTTTCAAGTTCCAGTTCTCCATAGGTTCCTCAAACCTTGCAAGTGCTGCTGATCTCTCATTTGCTCTGGTTGCTGTGGAGGGACTTAACCGTGAGACTGCCTTAGTTCTTTCTGATCAAAGAATTCTGTCTTCCTCAGGGTAGGGTATATCAGTTTGAGCAGGTATATCCACATGCCTCCTACAGATCTTCCTCCCTTATGACTGTCTCCTTATCTGCTGATCTGACCTGAAGATTTCACAATATTAGGTAAAGGCTTTGCGAATCAAAATGCATGATTTATGCTGTGCTTAGTACCTGGATGCTTACTGTACTGCAAGAAGACAAAAAATCAAAACCAACCCCCCAAAAAAGCAGCTATAGAAGGTCTGCCTGGAGCACCGAAGTCAGCCGTGGAGCATACTGCTGCTAGTTGACAGTCAAGAATGGAGGCTGCAAGATAGTCTGCAGATGAAGTAATTGTTCAAATAGGCCTAGGCCTAAATTCACTATGAATTTTGAAGAAAAGTAGTTAGATTGATATGTCTGCTGAATTGTTTAGCTTGTTGCAGATATGACTTTGGCAGTGAAATATGCAAACAATACATTTTGGATTTATGCAACAGATTAGCAGGAGGAGGTAAGATAGTTTGCCAAGAGAGACAAAGTAAAAGGTGGACAATTACTCTCAACACTAATGTTTCTTTAAAATTTCTGATAACTTGAACTAGCATTCTTAACTACTTCAGCAGTTGGCTATGTCTCTCTCACCAGTTTATATTTTCATAACTTTTCCTGTATGTCAAATGCTCTGACTGATGGAAAGTTTTTTAGAAAGGGCTAGTTTTATTTGGTTTAGTAAGTCTTTCGTATTACATTAATATTTTATTGTAACCATTGATGAACGGTGAATGATAGTTATCACACTTTTGAATAAGAATTCCTTCTAAAGTAATCTGGACTGATGTAAATCAAATTCTGTGAAGTACTTTTCCTTGGCTTTTTAGAATAACTTCCAAATCTAAGTTCATGTGTCAAAACTTGGCATGGATGGAAGGCTGAAATGTCGTTTAGGGAGAGGTGGCTCTCCTGGCCTCACCAACCCTTTGGTCTTGCCTACTATTTACCCTGGGTTTAGGAGCCCTCCCCATGCTACCTGATTTCTCCTATGGATCAGTGAGTCTTGCTACAATTTTGTCCCAGATTCTCCATCTCCTTCTTTAGGAGCAATAGTTGGTTTTGCTCTTGCAGTCCTTAAGCTTTATTATTTTTTTTTTTAGGAATGCCTCATTCTCCCTTAACTCTGCCAGATAAGGATCTGGTCAGTTATCCACATGGGAGAGCTGGGTGAGCTAGTTGAACTGTTACAGAAAACCTGAGGCAAACCTTGAAAGGCCATCTGAATTGCACAAGGTTTGAGTACCGTGCTGAACTTCAGCTCATAGATGTCCTCACGATGATAAAGGATTTCAATGAAAAAGACAGAATCTTGATACAAAATCCACACTGGCAATTTTAAAATGGAGTTGAGGTTTGTGAATTTCAGTTTCCTGCTGTTTGGAAGACTATGTTAACTGCTTGCCAGCTGAATACTAAGAAGAGAGAAAACCTATAAGCTAGTGATGGAGGGATTCTTTAGTTTATTTTCCCCATGAACTGAAAAGATAGATTAAGTTAATTTGTCCAGGTCAGTAACAGATCATTTCAGACAAGAGGGTTTTTTCTCATTTTTTCTCATTTCTTCTGTCAGAACCTCAAACACCAAATCCGATTTCTATAATACTTTCTGCTATGAAAATTCCTGTTAGGAGACAGGATACGTTGTCTGTCTTCCAAGTCTTGTGTCCCTTTTTGGCAAGGTATACTGAGAAAACATACTGAAAAGTAATGTGGGTATCTTGCACCATACATGGTACGTATATTAATTTGTGTTTTAAGAGGGAGTGAATAGAATAAATTGCATGTGCTTACTCTAGCTTTTACAAGTTAACAATGATACAGTTTGCTTATATGTTTCAGAAATGGGTTTTAAATAGTTTGATGTACCTTTAGTGGGACTATTTAAGAACATAGGATTACTTCTGTTTCTAAGGTGCTTTAGGTCCAACTTCTATAGAACTTAACACCCTTCTGAATCCAGAAGAGATTGGGCAAGACAGGTCTTCTGTTTATAGTAGTTTCAACTCTGTAGCTGCACAGGAGGTTTAATATTGCTTTCCATAGGTTAGGATGCTAATAGGCTTTTTTGTCTCAGGTTGGCAATCTCAGCCTCTTCTAGTTTGTCAGTGAATCTGCCCCATAGGTTCCTTGACATTGTTTTTAATGTTGAAGAAGGCTATATTTAATGAAAATACAGAAGACAACACAAGCTAAAGGTGCTTACTTGACATAATACAGTGTCAAAGTTGTTCAATGTGATGCTGTTGATCAAGTTAATTTCTTTGGCAGGCTGAGGTTGTGCTCTGTTACTCTGTGCCATGACATGAAAAAAATCAAATCCATCTGTGTGTTGTTGGTGGATGTTTTTTATTTTGTTGCATATTCTGTTTCTATGAAATATTACCCTATGCTGTGACCTCAGTGAGAATTTACCCCAAGTATAGTAGTATAGTCAAGCTGAGCTAAGTCTGTCTGGGGATCATTTTCCCTTAAACTTACCAGGTATGTATAGCTAAACCACTTTCATTTGTATCAGTTTTTTTAATTCTGTTAGCTGTACACTTGTCAGTAGGAGTTTCTTGCTTGCTGTGAAAACACTAATTTGGAAAGTAGAGTGAAATTCCTTAACAGGTACTGAAAAGAGTAGTTTTTTTATTGTGGTTGTAAGAGGTAGATGTGTAATAGACAGTTAAGAGGAAATAAGCTTTTATTATATTTTGACAGCTTTTTATGTACTATCAGGTTTTTTTGTATTGTTTACTTAGAAACTGTGATCTTAGTATATTATAGCAATGCAATCTTACTAAGATGCAGTGAACCTAGGGTGCATATTTCTGTTACAAAAATGACTCAAACCCATGAAAATAGGTGTAAAAGTCTAGGCACTAAATGTGACTTGGTATTTTGTGTATTTACTGCTGTGAGAATGGAGCATTAGGCAGAACACATCAATGCTTTGGTATCAAACAGTTTCTGTTACAGCACTAACATCGCTGCTCTGCTTGGATTTTGTTTCCTTTGTGCATGTGTAAGTGGCTAAAAAACTCAGGTGTCAGTAGAAAGGTTTTTTATATATTACTTTCTCTGCTATAATGACATAATTCTGGAATAGTTCCCTTTCATGGGTTATTGCAGTTTATACTGTAAATGAGAACAGTATTTGACGTTCAGAATAACGTCAGTCTGCTATTTTTATAGTTTTAAAATGTACTTTCAATTGATGAGATCTTTTTCAAATTAATAATCTAAAAGTTGGAGTGTGCATTAAAAGTGCCTTTTTGCTTTAGCCAAGTAAGTGTGTGGGTTGGGTAGTTAATTTATTATTTTTTTCCCCTTCAAGAGGCAGCTATAGAGGTACACTATATCCCAAATTTCTGTTACTGTTATGATACACGATTCATGCGGCTTTTGTAGAACAGCCACATGAAGTAGCCTCTCTGTTAGCTGAAAGTGGTAAAGATGGCAATGTTGCCTCTGGGGGGCAAGCTGATCATAAAGCAAACTTTCCTGCTGTCCTGCTGTCCTAACAGCTCTTTCCAGAGGAGCAGCATGATCAGGCAGCGATCCAGTGATTAAACCTAGGAATAAAGATTGAGGATATAAGCAATGAAGAAACACCTGATTTAAACAATTAACATACTGAAATAAGCATTCTCTGTTTAGACCTGCTGTTGAGAAATACTCTAATTTGATCTGTAGTTTCTATACAAACAGATATGATTAGGATGCATTAATTAAGTTTTCACTTAGTGAATGTACATTAAACAGGTTCCCAAATGAATCATATTTGCTGATTGTTTAGCCACCGAGATAAAAATATAGATATTCTTAATTGTATCTCTAGGAATTTTTTTCAGCTTTTGGTTATCTGTCAATGTCAGATAGCTTTAGGTTTTGGTATTTTGTTTCAACTGGCTAATGTAGCCTTTTCCTTCTAGGAACTGACAGTTTCCAAGTAAAATAAATGAAAGCAGTGGCTGCTATTTTTGTGGAAGGTTTTATGGTTTTGAATACCTGAGGTACTGATAGTTGGAAGCTTAGGATGTGTGAGTACAGCCTACACTAGATGGCACTGCAAAATATGGAGAAGCCTTGAGACATTTGGAATTCTTAACAAACCCGGTAGAAGCTGCCACACTTAGGCCTTAGTTCATAGATGAGCATGCATTTACAGCGCATACTCCTGTTAAATATCAGGTCACTTATTTTTCATGGTGTAATTTTATCTTGAATTTACCTTGTTTGGGCAGTTACTGCAAGATAGCTGGCATGCTGTAAGTTCAGTCTACAGTTTATTCTTGGTTAGCTGGCTTGTGTTTGTAGTTATTTATTGGTTAGGAAAACCACAGGTATTTTTGAAAATGTTATTTGAGATGAATGTTTTAAAACTGTAAGATAAAAGCTATCAACTGATAAAACAATGATGGGTGAGACTTCATTTTAATATCTTATAGTTGTATTATGGCCATTCATCATTTACCTAGGATGACTTGGTACATATATGTCAGTATTTTTAAAACAAATTAAACTGTACAAAATCTCTGGGGCAAATTACTGACATCAAATTGCATGTACTGTTACAGTTTATTATCTTTCTTTTACAGGAAGTGCCTGTGTGTGTGAAGCCATATATATGAAAGCAGTTGCTGTGATGTTAGTCTTTTAAAGACTGGTACAATGTATAAGCCTGAAAAAGACCAAATGCATCTTAATGTTATTCAAGCATTGCAATGGGGCTTCCTTGGCAATGGGAATTAAGAGAGTTGTTTGTGAGCAAAGTACACCCCTTGTTAGTAGACCTTGGAGTGCTTTGCAAGTTTTCTTTCAGCAGTGTCTGATTATACAAAATTCTTGATCAGGATGGCAAAAATCACATTTATAAGAAACCTTTAAATCAGTTTCTGTATCATGAATATGTGCTATCCTAGAGGTAGACTACCCTGCTAAAGCAGAAAAAGCAAGAGGGATTAGAGGACCCAGCCTATAAAGGTTGTGTGCATAGTCGTTGTACTGCTTTGTTATATATTTGCAAGTGAAATTAGAAAGCAGTTTGATGTAACACCGTGAAAGCTTTATGTTTTTGTAAATTGGATTTTCTTTCTCTGACAAAATGAAAAACCCTGTCAGAATAGCTTCTTTGGAACTGAGTATTGGAAAAAGCAAAACTGTCCACATCCCGGAATTATTAAATATACTCAGGCAGTCAAAATATGCATGTGACTATATGTAGTACTTTGCACTAAAATTGATGAGTAATCAATCTGGTGGTAAATTAGGAAGATTGTGCATGCTTAAGATATAAGTCATGACATGCTGAATATGTTTGAGGAGAGAATGTTGTACAACATCACAACTTCTGATAATGACTCCTTTTAAGTAGAAGATAGAAAAGTACTATAAAATAGTAGGAGCATTCAGTGAGGTAATAATACATCTCTTTTCTTGCTTTTCTGCTACTATTATAATGCTTTTCACAGAAGCAAGTGTTAGGTACCATTAATACCTCTAATATCAGTATTTTTAAGATAATGTGAAAGATATACCAGCAGAAAATGTAATTGTTCTAGTAAACCTGTGCTTGGAGAGATACTATATGTGTACATACGGGTCTTTGAGGTACACAGCAAGTAGTGTCTCTCTACATTTATATTGTCTTTTGAAAATACACTTTCAACTTGTATCATTTATAGATTGCAGCAAAGGAAACCTTGTGTAAATTCTCCTTGGCAGCTCAGAATCTTAGCTGTTGCTTGAGCTCCAAGTGTAAATTGAGATAACCACATACTTTTTCAGATCTTTTTGGTTCAGCATTCACAGGTAATTTTCTTATTTGTATGTTTTGTTTTGATTAGTGTTCTTAATTGAATGGCAAACTGTGGTAACCTTGCACAAAAAAAAAAAAACCCTCCAAACATGTTAAACACCAGTTTATTAAAAAAAAATTTGTGGATGCCTAAATTAATATGAATAGGAGTTGTCCTATAATTTGCAGCTGAACACTGATATAATGGTGTGTAGGAATCTAACAGAGCTGATCGCTGACAAAAACAAGCTGTGAGAAGTCACTGACTGACTCACAGAGTGAAAGGAATACAAGATTAACTGGCAGTCTATTTTAGACCTGTATAAAAAGTATTCCAGAAATAAACTGTCTGATCTGGTGTCCAATGCTCTCACCTCCAACCATGATCATGGGGAAACTGAAATGCCTTTGTCCAGTTTGGGATTGTGTTTTATCAAGGCTGTGGAGGCTTGATCTGTGCACGTGGGATGGTAAGTATCAAGTCCTATATTCTCCCCCTCCCTCCCTCCCCCCCTCTCCCCCTGAGGTTGATCACCCAGTTTCCTGATATTTTTGCTCTGGTACTTGGCTATCATTTGAGGTCTGTCGGCTTGTTCTGTAAAACTTTACTCTTGAGAATGGGACTCATGCTTGTCTAAGTGTTCGGGATGCTACTGAGTATATAATGCCTATGGCATGGTGTGTGGTCAAAAATCCATCAGGCTACCAAAGTAACCCTCTAAACTTCCTATTCTTGGTAGTATGACATTGCAAGGAGGGTTAGAAACTTTTGTTCAGTTTACTCTTTTGGGCGTGTAGGAGAAAATTCTTCTATTTCTGTTACCATGAGCAGTTCAGTTGCAGGTACAGCTTTTTTGGCTGTTACATGGGCATGGATGCAAGCTAGAGGAATTATTTGGGAATAAGGTGATGAGTCCTAGAAAAAGTAAAGCAAACAGAGTCTCTGGAGCTCCTGGGAACAAGTCATTTCTGAGCAGAGCAGTGGGGACAATGGGAAACTAACCCATTTGGAGTAGTCTATTTTTCTAGTACAGGAAAACCTTGCAGTCTTCTTCCAGGTGGTAGCATTTGTTGGCTCTCCTATTTCAATAAATCCATGTTCTACTTAAGAAAAATGCTACAACTGTTTCCATGTTGCTATGAGAAGATACATTTATAATAATTATTTAAAATACCTAATTCGGCGCTTGCTCAGTTTTTTGAACAGCTTGCTAATGATGTATACTAGAGTTGTCTATGAATATTTATTAAGATTTATAGCAACACAAGAATAAAGTACTCTTTTTTGAAAGATAAATTATGTTTCTTATTTTCAGTGCACTGAAACTACCTTAACAATCAATGTTGGCATGTTACAATGGAATGACATGCTTGGGCATTTTGCCTGAAGCAGTGATCTGAGGGTTGTGGTTACCTCTTTTAGTAAATACAAAAATAATGAATAGCTTTGTCCTCATGAACTGTTCCAGCTGGGAAAAACTAAACCAAAACAGAGCAGGGATCCTCAGGGGGGGTCATATAAATGTCAGGGCTATTAGAAGTTTTCTACTAGATGGGAAATGAAGGGATGTGCCGTGAACAGTCCCAGTGTTGCAGCTTTCCTGAATCTTTAACAATGAAGTTAAATCTTTGTGTGCTTGGCCACTTTCCATCTTACTGCAAAGGTTGGCTTGTCCTTGTTTATGTTTAGAGAACTGTGTATATGAGGAGATGATGAGCTGCATGTGAGCCTGACTCCCTTTATGAGGCAGGAGTGCATCAGGATGCATTTGGGTCATGGAGAGCACCAGAATTTTCAGTGTCTTTAATTTGGATTTGTGAACATCTTGAAACATTCTGGGATCTGTTTTACTATTTGTGTTGTCTGTGATAATGTGCCCTGTTCTTTGTCTTTTGTATTGTTCATGCAACACAAAGAACAGAAATCCAGACTTTCCAATCTATTTCCTGTTTTCCTTCTTCTTTTGCCTGCCTGGCATGATGTCCTGGTAAGGCAAGGTCTCTAATCCTTTCTTTCTAGACACCTTTTGGTAAGCTTCACATCTGGACACCCTATGGTAAGTTTTTAACATCCAAAGGGACCTTCTTATACTTGAGATAAGTGAGCCAATGTGAACCTTGTGGACTTCAAAAACACCAAGTTCAAGGTCCTGCACCTGAGTCAAGGCAGTCACCAGTGTCAGTACAGACTGTATGGTCAGCTGAGTGAGAGCAATCCTGCTGAGGAAACTTGGAGATACTGGTGGATGAAAAATTAGAAATGGGCTGGGAATGTGCTTGCAGCCCAGGAAGCAGGTTGTATTCTGGTTCACATTAAAAGAAGCATGGCCAGTGGGTCAAGGGAGGTGATTAATTCCCTCTACTAAGCTTCTGTGAGACCCCACCTGGGGTACTGAATCCAGCTCTGGAGTCCTTAGTACAGGAAATACATGGATCTGTTAGAGTGGGTTCAGAAGAGTACCACAAATATTATCAAAGGGCTGGAGCCTCTCCTCCAAAGAAAGGGTGAGAGAGCTGGGGTTGTTCAGCGTAGAGAAAGCTCCAGGGAGACCTTACTGAGGCCTTTTACTACTTATAAGAAGGGGGCTTATTACAAAGGGGAGGGACTTTTTACCAGGATATGTAGTGACAGGGCATAGTGGCTTTAAACAGAAAGACAGCAGATTCAGATTGGACATAATGAAGTAATTAATTAAAATTAGGGTGGTGAGGCAGGTGAACAGGTTGCCCAAAGAAGTCATGTGACTGCCCCATTCCTGGCAGTGTTCAAGGCCAGGTTGGATGGGGCTTTGAGCAGCCTGGTCTAGTGGGAGGTGTCCCTCTCCACGGCAGGGGGAGTTGAACTAGACTTTAAGGTCCCTCCAAACCCATGTAGTGTAGTAGGTTGGTGAGTAGGATTTGCCTTTTAAACTGTCCTGTAGTGTTAGTCTTGATGGTTATTTAGGAGATAAAAAGCTTTGTTTTAATTTGTTCATAATAATGAGTTTATTTGTTCCAGTTCTTGATGAAGATGTAATTTAAGTTCTATGTGTAGAACTATGTTGGTCAAGCAAACCGTGTACTGAAGTAAATTCTGTTCTTACATACTGTTCAGCAGTCAGGTGTGGGTTTTTTGGTTTGTTTTGTTTTTTTTTTTAAAGGTGTATATAGATATTTTTTGGAATATAATGAGAAGTGTTTGGTACACTTGTGTTTGTTAGTGAAGAAAACTTGTAAAGTCTCTGTATGCAATTCCGGTTTTTGCTCTTTCTTCATACATGGTTATCTTTCAGCTTGTTCTATTTTTGCCAAATAGTATTGTTTCCATTCTAGCCCAGTGAAGGATATTCACAGCTTTCAGACCTAGCTCTTATCATACCCAAACACCTAACAGAAACAGACAGTGTAAGTCAGGACCTTGTGTTGAGGTGGGAGATGCATGTAACTTGCCATGCTCTTCTAGGTAGAATTTTCTGCATCTGACAGATGATGCAACCAAGCAAGTAAATAAAATTCACATCTTGTAGTATATGTAGGTAGCAGGTGTCTGTGTAGGTCATGGACTACAGTGGCTCAGGTAACTGAAAATAACGAAAATAATTTATACGATGTTTATAATAAACAGTGCCTTAGTCCATCAACTTACAAGTCATCATATGTGAAGAAGGGAACACAAAGTGTACGTAAATTCAAAGGATTGAACAGGGAAGGACAGACAGATAATTCTTTTTGTTTGCTATGTCACACACACACACACACACAAAAGCAATGCCTTTAAAGAATTACCAGACAAGAAGGAGATAATTAAACCATCAAACACAGGGAATTTCATGGCCATTGTGGGTAAACAACTCTGGCTGCTCCAGGCAAGGGACCAACTTAATTAAAAAAAAGAAAAAAAAATCAAACCTAATTTAGTTAACCCATTTATCAAAGACATATGTTGGAAAACCATTAGTCTTTCTACAGACATTAATACTTTGCCTGTAAATGCAACACTTTAGAAAGGGAACTTTCTGAACTTTGGCGTGTGCAAACAGCCTGGTGTCCTGTTTTTGTTGTTTTCTTGTTTTATTTTTTCAAATCCTAACTACCTGATATTTCATTGCTTTTTTTTGTTTGTTTTTTTTTTGTTTGTTTGTTTTTTTTTGTTTGTTTTTTGTTTTTTCTTCATAAAAGAAGACCTGAAAGAGTGTGGGTTTAGATTAGACATTAGAAAGAAGCTCTTCACTATGAGGGTGGTGAGACACTCAAACAGGTTGCACAGAGCAACTGTGGCTGCCCCATCCCTGGCAGTGTTCAAGGCTGGGTTGGATGGGGCTTTGAGGAACCTGGTCTAATGGAAGGTGTCTCTGTGTATGGCAGGAGGTTGGGCTTGATGATTCATAGCTAATTAAAGTTTTTTCACTTCTACCAATGAGTCTGCTCAGGCTTTTTCATAGAGAAATATGTTTTTTATCTCATTCATGTGTAATGGTAGTTTTAATGAGAGATTCACTGTTAGAAAATATGCTTAGGTATTTAAAAACTAAAGAAAAAAACACCAAACAGTAAAACTATTTTTTATTGATTTCTTTAGTAACAGCAGCCAGTGGAGATATTTTAGTTTATTAACCGATCTAGGAAAGAATGAATAGTAGGCAAGCCAACATACAGTCTGTAGATTAATTTAAAAATCAGAAGTGATGGTTCATAGTAAAGATATAAACAAGTTTACAGTTGACAGATGAAAGGCAGTTAGGCACTTGAGAATCACAAAGTTAACCTGTATTAGCATACCAGAGAACAACTTCCAAATCATATGGAAATGCATTGTTGTTCAAGAAGCATTATGTAAGCTGCAGCGCTGTGTTGGAGTAGGGGATGGATTTAGGCAACTGTAAATTCACCAATTTTGAAGCTTGAAGAAGCTGTGTTTTGTTTTACGTGTGATTTGGAATGAATGGCTTTCCAATATAGGACAATGTAAGAAGGAAAAGAGCAATTATTTTTTTGAAGGGAGAAAATGTAAAGAGGTTTTTTTATTCTGCAGCAGAAAAATATGAGAATATCTTTCACCATATTTTCCCTTACTCTATTGAGAGAGATTTCTGCACCCAAAGGTGAGAGTGAAAGTGTTGCAAAATCAGTGTGAATCCATTTTTTTTCCCCACTAACTCCACCAGGAGCAGGAGCTTTAATTAGTAGACAAGTTAACCTGGACAGCATTGATAGGACTTTTATTCCACAATTTATCCGGGGATTTAATATGGGGATTTGAAATGGCTTGTTAAGTACCTGTCATTCCTCTCCTTACCAGTCTGTATGTCATAACCAGATAAAATAATACTATATATGGTTGGGGTAATAGTATCAAGCCAAACATCCTCCTCCTGTAATTTACTATGCAAAATAAGTAAGGTTGAGGGATAAGAAGTGAGTGGATGAGGGCATCAATTGCGAAATTACTACTTGTGTTTTTTTAAGGGCAGAGAAGATCAGGGAGAAGAAGCAGGTGAGATCTTAAAGCCCTTTATACAGAATATAATATCACTAGGTATGATTCTAGGTTCAGGAGTTTAACATTTTCAAAATATTCAAAGAAATGAATATATAAATTATTAAAAATAATGTTTTGGTCTGGCCAGTTTTCACTTTTCTCTGAGATAGAGCAGTACATCATCTGTGCAATCAAGCAAGTGCTATTTGCACTAAGTTATGCAGAAGATAGTGGTGTGGGTGCTGTCTTGGCCTGCAAACTGTGTCTTATCTGTTGTAGCACCACTGTGGCTACAGCATTACAAGGTGAACGTACTCATTAGCACATGGAAAGTGTACGGAAATGGTAGTGACTGGATTGCCCAGGGAAGCACTCAATTGCTCAAGCAGAGATAAGTGTTTACGTGAAGCTTGAGGCTGGACTGTAAGAGCTGCCATATCTAAAATCACTATTACAGTCACTATTAACCTAAACATTCAGAGTGAATCAATGTAATACTTTCAGCCTTCAGTTTAAAATAACATTTTTACTTGTACTTGGTTTTCTAAATCTTTACAGAATATGTAATGTGGTATTTGCAAATAGCAGCATTACTTTATAAATTTCTGGCATTCTCACTGGTCTATGTAGATGCATTAGTCACTGACTGTTTTACTGTAGTTGGGGAAAAAAGCAGGAACCAAGTGCTTAAATGTAAATTAACATATATAGAGCTCAGTGCCAGAAGGGCAGCAAGAGAGAAAACATAGGCATGCCAGAGGTAGTTGTGAAACCAAACAAAAGGAGCGTTCTCTGAAGAAGCTTCCGCTATGGTGCTTACACTAGCTGTAGGTAACAGTATGTATCAAGTTTTCCTGTTGTGCCTAGTTGTGCTGCTACCTTGTGCTTCTCTGGTAGAATTCGGAGATGTTTTGAGTTGGAGCTTTCACATGTGTATCTCTTCATGCAGTGATTATTGATAACAGCAGCTAGATTCAACTTCATATTATTACAGGGCATAGTTATCTAACACATTTTTGCAAGTAGTTTTCCAATCTTACTTTTAATTGTGGATTTAATATTTAAAATGTGAGGATTCTTAATGTTAAGAGTAATATTAAGCAACATTAATATTTAATTCAATGTCATAAGAAGTAGCTCAAAGTCCTTTTGGTAGACTAGATAGGTAAGATATCTCATAGTTCTGTTGGAATTTTGGTGCTTATTAATCATTCTTTGCTTAAGGGGTGAGGCATAAAATCTTCCTTTGTATGTGTCTGCCAGAAGTTGGATTACGTTGGAACTAAATAAACATCAAGCTGGGAGGAATTTAGATTGAGATCCGTATTTGTAGATTTTTAAATTATCATAATCCTGAAAAACAAAGCTGAAAGTTCTCATCTGTGTCCGCACTACAGTAAACTCTGGGTTGGCACAGATGGCATGTACTTCTGTGCTGCTCTGTCTTTGGCACTTGATATTTTTCAGCTCTATTTTTCATTTGTGGAAGTGTATAAGTAAAAGTGAGATGCAGTGGAAAAGTTGTCTCCTTAGATGTATGCCTGCAAGGATTTCACTAAGCAGGGCCGTTTGCTGGTCATAGTTGATGACTTAACTGGAACAGAAGTTTCAGATCAGACCAACAAATCAACCTTGATTAAGGTCTTCAGTTATCTCCTTAGATGCATGCTTGTAAGGGTTTCACTCTGCAGGGCAGTTTGCCGGTCGTAGTTGATGACTTCAGTGTAACAGAAGGTTCAGATCAAACCAAGAAATTAACCTCAGTTAAAGTCTTCAGTTTTAAAACTGCATCCTTATTAAAACCAGAGCACATTAGTGGGTTTATTAAAAGTCTTGCTGTGAGTTTTGTTTTGAATATCTTTTCTGAAGATTTTTTTCCAAGATTTTTTCCAGTTTCCTTGTGCCTCCACCATTTCCCCTCCCCAGGGTATAGGGGCACTTTTGTTTGTGCTTTTGGCTGCTCACTAGCCCAGTTTCCTGTTCTTTGGCTTAGTTGTAATGCAATATAAGTAAGAATTATTTAATAACCTGGTTAGAACTATGTATTGCCATATACTGAGACAATTGTTCAACATTTCTTCTCATTTGTATCTTTATAATTGATAGTTTTCTGCCTCAGTCTAAAATGTAATGTTATTCTTCACACTGAATGTAGGAAATGTAATTATTTTCAACACAAAAGTATAGAGTTTCTGGCTGGAAAATCTCTTTCTTTAGTGAAATACATAAAACTGTTTAAGGTACATCCTTGTAGAGAATTTCTGCCTGTATATGGAAAAAAATAACCATGTTTATCTGAGAAAGATTTGGGAAAAGAACGTTTTTCTAGAGAAAGTTTATGTTGGAAGTGATGGAAGTCTTGCTTTGCGAGAAAAAAGACTTGGTAGTTCACGGAATGAGAGCAAGGGGTAATTGAAGTAAGAGGTAGGTATGAAGGATCAGGATGAGAATATTTTAGTAAGAGTGAAAAGAATGAGCACTGATAGCCTGGAAAGCTGGAGGTGAAGTGATGGTCCTTTAGTTTGTTTTGCTGTCTTCATTGTTTTCTTCCTCAGTTTTTGAGCCTGTTTTCCTGACAAATTCTATTAACTCAGTGATGAGGAAAAGAAGCTGAAAGGTTGTGTGTGTGGCTTTAGACTAAGGAAATCAAATGGAAAAGTAACTAAATTGTCTCATTATATGTCTTGTCTCCTGGTTTTGGTGGTGATAGCAGTGCAGCTGCAAAGAAGTTGATTGCACAAACCTTTGGGCAGTTAGCGAAACTCTTAGACCAGAAAAATGAGAAATGAAAGAAATACTGGGAGAACAAGGGAAAAGATGATATTTTTGTATTTCTCCCAGTTCCTGCCTGTTTTTCTTCATAAAAATTAGGTGCAGCTTACTTCAGGGCATGATGGATAGCTGTTGCCTTTTTCTTTTTCTCTGGAAAACCCCAAACAAAAACCCTCTCACTTGCACGTTGAACATAGTCCTTAGTTTTCAAGCTACATTCCTATGCCTCTATAGGTATAACATTCAAATATAAAATTCAAGGTTTTAAAAATTTAATATAGTTTACCAATAAAATGCAATTTATTTTGGATAGCATACAAATAAATTGCCTCGTGCCTATCAAAAACCTTATGCAAGTATCATGGTTTAAACCCAGTCAGGCAACTTGTTCACTCACTCCCCCCCTTCTTTCCCTCCCCCTACCCCCGGAGGGATGGAGAGGAGAATCAAAAAGATTGCAACTCCCCCAGGTTGAGATAAGAACAGTTTAGTAACTAAGGTATAACACAAATCACTACTGCTACCACCAGTAATAATAACAATAAAGGAAATAACAAGGGAAGAGAATACAACATCTCACCACCAGCCGACCGATAACTTGCCCCCCCAGCCCGACCAAGCTCTGACCAATACCTCCTCCAACCCCGCAGTCCCAGCCCTTCTGGGTCACTCCCAGTTACATCCTGGGCATGACGTGCTGTGGTATGGAATACTTCTTTGGTCAGTTCGGGTCAGGTGTCCTGTCTCTGCTTCCTCCTGGCTTCCCCTCCTCCCTGGCAGAGTATGAGGCTCACAAAGTCCTTGGCCAGACCAAGACATCAGGTCGAAAGTCAAAACACAGCACTGCACCAGCTACCAAGAAGGAGAAAAATGACTGCTACTGCTGAACCCAGGACAGCAAGCCATAATCAAAATGCTAATTAAAAAAAATTAATCTAGTCACCCTTTTCAATTTGAAGAGAATGGGGAGTGATTGTAATTTTCTGATGTATCACAGGAATAAGTAATCTTAATTAAGCAATCTTAATCTGTAAAAATGAGACCAATTTCTTATCCTACTGGAGCAGAATGACTGGTTGCAAGCTACTTGGATAATAGTAAAATTTAGTTAGATGGAGAAAAAGCTTTATTCTGTGGACAGATGAAAATTTGGTCACCAGGGAGTTATCAGAAGACTTGGAAATGTATGTTATAGATAGACATTAAATGAGAGAGAATCTCGTGGTAGTCACTAGTACTTTTTTTTGCTAAAGTCAGTATCTTGTTAAATGAAGCTTGGTTGCTGTGTTTCCTCCCACTCCAGGTGGACTGTACGGGAAGGTGGATTGTACAGGATCTACCTAGTCTGGGTTTAGTAGCCCAGTGCTCTGAGAAGGTCATAACAAGTTCTTCTTTGTAAGTTTCTCTTTTTTTGTCACTTCTTACCACTGACAGGAAAACACAGAAGAGCATGCAAATCCTTGCCAGGTAGTATTGAGTTCTCCTTTATGAAATGAAAGAGTGATAGGAGTATTCTGTCATTGGTTGGTACAGGACAGCAATGCATTTATTGGACTGGATGACCTGAATGCAGTAACTGAAATACTTAATATGGTAACAAAAACAACAATAAAAAATAAATTAATACCAAGTGCAGTGCTGAGTTGGAATCTGTGTTTATCTGTCAGTAGCTGCTGGTGAACTGGTACTCTTCATTCCTTGCAGCATAATTTAGCAGATCCAAGAAAGGAAGGGGGCAGAACTAGTACCACACAGTTGAGTCCCCGATGATGTAAAAAGAGGCAAATTATACTTTTCTGGGCCAATACGCCTAGGCTCTAAACTTCCTGTTGTATTTTTTTAACCACTTCTTACTGTGGTTTTCTTCCTTTAGTTTTAATATGCAAATTACCAGTCAAATCTATTGATTGTTTCATCTGCATCCATGTAAATTAAATAAAACGGGAGAGAAAGCAGCTGTCAGTGGAAGCTGTGCTCATTTAATGACTGTAAAATTTGACCTCAAGCTAGGCCTCCTTTTATTTCCTTTCTTATGGATAAGGGATTTGATGGAACCATTTTGGTACAGTAGCATTTCAAAATTTTGACATGCATTTAAATAGACATGGACTGCATACCAGAATCTGTACTTAGCCTTTCACTTAACCTGAAGACCTATAAATTCAAACAAGAGATGAGCAAAGCATTCATTAAAATGTCTTGAGTGAGGCCTGCCAAGTAAGAAAACCAGCAAACTGCCAGACAATATCAGACCTAAAGGAGACACCCTTGGCTCTTGCTGGGTATGGCAAAGAGTTGTAGTAAGATACGGTTACTACAATGTAGTTATTAGGAGCTAAACTACCCTTTCTCTACTTTTGTGTTTTAAATGCTCTGATTTAGAGTAAATGTCATAAATGCTGCTGATATATACATTCAGATGTATTAAATGTCCTTCACCTGTGATATGTGGCAGCCGGTGACACCGCTGTCTTCTGTGACAAGTCAGTGCAGTACTGCTGGAGGCAGAGCAGCGCTACTGAGAAACCTGAGATATGCTTTGTCTTCGGGGCTCCTTTTCTGTTAACTAGATAGATGCCCCACACTGATGATCATCTCCAGAGTGCAAGATCTGAAGTACAGTACTGGATTCTGGGACAGCAGAAGATTAATCTGTTACTTTTCTCTCTTCAGGATCAGTTGGGATTGTTCTAATTTATGTCAGTTTTGAGCTGATGCCTTACAGTATCTGTGCTGTTCAGATTAGTCCAAGCATAAGGTGCTTTGGGTAAATTGCTTTTCTCATGCTCAGATTGGCTTCCAGCACCTCTCTCCCTGGGGTGAAAGGAGATTTAAGACCATTTTGTGACTGAGGAGATGAGGGTTTCGTTTACTACCAGCCACATTATGGCTTCTTCTAAGGATTAGCCCAGAGTAGAGAAGTGAAATACTTAATTTAGATACTACTCTCCTTCTTTCCTCTTCTTTTTGAAATGGTTTCAAACTCTGTGCAACCAGATACGTGAAATATATATACATTAGTAGGTGTCAGGCTTTTTTTTGCTGGATTTTTATTTGTTTATTTATCTTTACCATGTAGGGGTGAAATGCAGCAGGCATTTAACAGAATGAAGTAGCCACTGTTACGGACAAAGGGAAAAACAGTATCTCTTTGCAACTGCATAGGAAATTCTAGGTATGTTTCTTAGAGTTAGTCAGACTTTGACCAGGATGCCATAATTAATGGCCTTAATGAAAGGCAGGTCTTTGTTGCTTAGGTTCTTAATACCAACTATATGCGTATGTTCGTCCCACTGTCAGAGAGTGCTGTGGCACTATGAAGGTATCACTTTTTTACCTTTTTATTTGAGCTGTAGGTATCCAGAAGTCCTTTATACCTTGGCACAGTGATGAGTCCATGAACGATCGTGGACTACTTTCATTCTGTGTATGTATTTTTGATCTCCTTACTTACTGGGGAGTCAGTACACTCCCCAGATGTTGCTGCAGCGGTGGAGGAATATTTAACTCACAATCTTAGTTTTAATTATTTTTTCTAATGTAAGTGAAATCATAGCTCACCTCAGCATAATATTCTGTTGAGAATGTGAATTTAACTAGAAAATATTCTCAAAGCTAAACTTCCACTTTTTCTTTAGATGGATTCTTTTAATAATGTTTTCTGATTCTCACAGGTGTGGGTTTTTTTTTGTGTTCTCTGTCAGTGCGACTTAGATATAAGCTCTTATTTTTTTTTTTCCTGAAGAAAATTTCAGCAAGTTGATCAGTTGTTGCTTTCTGCTCCATTACCCATTCAGCTGAGTTTGATTTGTGTTGGTAGGAGTGGTAGAATGTAAGGAGCAGAACAATAAATTGCTGGTTTTGCGTGTCTCCTGACCAGAAGCGTTGCTTAGTTAGCTATTCCATTCTTCTTATCCTTCCAGTCAGGGCAGTCTGTACAGAAATGAATTTCTTCATCAAAGTGAGAGAACATACCACTTATAGTGCCACTTTCATCCTGGAAATAGAAAATTACTTTTCCTCTGGAAGGCACGAGCATTCAGACACATCTAATGTCTTTGCAACTCTTAAAGAAAATGAATAAATCAAACTGTCAGGCCTATAATCTCTGTCCAGGAGCTTGGTGATTCTTCCAAGGCTCAATGTGCAGAACCAGAATCTTGTGTCTGTGAAATGACAGTCTTGTGAGTAAGCAGAGGTCACTGTTTCACAACTCGTGAAGTGTGTCATTGACCTTTTTAATATGTCTGAAACATTTGCTCCACAAATATACCATGTGTTGGCTGATTGAATGCAAAGACTGAGTGAGGATTGAAGGTTTTTTCTTTCTTTTCCTAGTTAACCAAAATGTGTATGGTAGAGAACTATGGTAGAAGAGAAACAGAAGTGAGTTGAAGTTGTACAGTCATTGATCAAATGACCAGTCACTGAAAAGCCAAAGCATTTGCAGGATCACACCACTAACAAGCATCTATCTGTGATTTTTTCAGGGCCTGCTTTGTCTACCAAGGTTTTGAGTAGCATAGAGCCACCTTGTAAAGACCTCTGCTGAGGAATGATTTTATTGCAAACAGAATTACACCAGTCTATAGTTAGCCATGTCTAGTCTGTAATCAGACTCAGTGGGGCAGATTATGTGCTCTCATAAAAGGAACATGAGTGGAGAAGATTGGCAGGAGAAAACAGCAGCTGGCTGGATAATCAGTACTCCAGGTGGGCAGAGAGATATTTGATTTTTTGTTTGCTTGTTTCTGAATTCTTTTCTTGAATTTTAGGCCAAGAAATAAAACTGTGCCATCCTCTAGATACAGCACTGAGTCCTTTCAGATCTTAGGAAATTGTTCATTTGCATTTATCTGCTTGATTGTTTTCTTATTAATAGTGGTTATCAGATATGCTATGACATCAGGAGTGGTCTTGCAAGTCTGGAAAACCATAACCTTCAGGGGTTATGATTCATCCATGTTTAAAAGAAACATTCAGGCATTAAACCAGAGTTTTATTACTGAACATCCTGAGATCCCTGGATCCTAGCTTAGTATAGGGGAATGGGGTATAAGAGTAGAAAGCAGATGACGAGATGTGCTGTATCTCGCTGAAGGGGCTGGGGAAGTAGTGCTGGACAGCAGAAGCGAATGTTTTGGCTCTTGGCTGTCACTGGTCTCAGCCAGGTGAGTTAGTTTGTGTTGATAGCAGTGCTCATTTGTTTTGAAGAGCAGATGCTGAGGATGGGCATATCTTTATTTATGTCCCCTTTGCTGTGGGTGTGGTGCCTTCTGCAAGTAGGGAGGAGTGGCAATGAGGAGCACTACAATTTAATGCTGTTACAGCTAAAGTCAGTAGAGTATGAGAGGGAGAGAGTAAGCTTTGTAGAAGATAAAAAGTTGCAAGGAGGAGGGGAAAAAGCAAAAGCAATCAATGCTAGTTTCTTGAAGCCAGTGTCTTGACACATTAAGTTCAGGTAGGGTCATTGTGTGTAATAGTTTTTATTTTAAAAGTAATTCCTGATTATTATCTGTTGAGTCACAACTGTGTTCTTTTTGTTTCTATGCTCAGCCTGGTCCTGGCTCATAAAGAGGGAGCTTTGAAAGTTACCTAAAAGCTGTTGGATTAATCAGCATTGGAATATAGGCTTTGTATTATATAGCAGCCCAAAGAAAGCTGTGGCAAATATGTGCTGTCTGCATCAGTGTGGTCTCCAATTGCATGAAAAATCTGCTGATTAAATTGAAGATAGCTCTAAAAAGATTGTTAATAGTGTTAATTCCTCATCAATACAAATCCTTTGAAAATAACTGGCTGTCCATTGCGGCATCATGTTAGATATATTTCTGGTCACACAGTGTCTGCTGGCTTTGTGCTACCCCCTTGCTTCCCCATGCTTCTCCCATGCTTCCTCTGATCCCTGTTATTCAACACAAAATAAAGCCTAGCAACAGTAAATCCCACAATATGCAGATTTTTGTCCTATCTGCACCTGCAGAGATCTGCTGTGAAGGAAATATGGAGCTATCTATGCCTTATTTGTTGATGAATCTTGTAAGTTAGAAAGTATGGATTTGTACTTCATTTATAAATAAACCCATGCTATGCTTGTTTTTATTTTTTCTAGGAGCTCTTTGGTTTGTGTCCTTGTGAGAACACCAAATTAATACCTTTCCTTATCCTTTTATTTTGGGACTCACATGTGTTTTAATTCTTCAGTAGCAGAACTTGATGCCTTAGTATTTTCTGTCCTCTGAGGACATACCATTCTCTTATTCTGTATAGGCTGTGGTAGAAGTCTAAAGGTTTTATCAGTAATCCTCATTAGTTTCCATTTAAGGATACACATCTAGACTCCAGAATTTCTTCCTTGGACACAGGGGCCGTTTGCAGTTGAATAGGTTGTTCACTGTGTTTTAAAATTTATAAAATTCACAATAAGTGGTTGTATATTGGTACAAGCTGGTTCCTATTGTGTCTGGACACAAAAATAGAGATGCAATCTGTCATACTGAGAGTTACCTGCTGTCTAATCCCAGGGTAAATCTGAAATGATTTTTGAGTCATTCATCTAATACTACCCAGAAGTCCTATCAGTGAGCTGGTCTCTTAATCCCAGACGGATTAATTTAGGTATAACGTGTGCTACTATATTCTGCTAATCCTTTATGTGATCAATCCTATTTTAGGTTTTTCAGTAAATAAATTTTTTTCTTTAACCCCATCAATTCGTGCACGCAGTTTATTTACTAGCTATCATTTAACTGCCTTGTATCTGCATCAGTGAATTCCATCTGAGTACATAACAGTTCTGGATAAAGAACTGGTAGCCGTTTGAGCATAATACTTGGGAGAAACTTCCATCTTTTTACGGTTTTTGTGAAATACAGGTTGATAAGTTTGCTGTCTTCAAAGGAATCCTAAAATTGCGACTAGATTAGGAATTGATAATAAAGAAGAGATAGTCAGTAGTCAAAGACAGACCATAAGTTTGCTCATCTGTGTATTACAAATATAGCCAGTTGCTGGAAAAATATTTTGGAAACCAAATCTAAATTAGTTAGAGTAGAATTATTATTTTAGTTTTAAAAGTCTAGTATGCATCAAAGCAGCTTTTCTTGTTTTACTAGACTTGTCTGATTATATACTCTAGGCAAGTTATTCAGACTTTGTCCAGGTGAAATACGTGTGACTTGTATTGTTCCTGAAATTAAATACCTGCTAGTAAAATGAGGCTGAGTAAACAAGAAATAGGGTTAGGTTAATGCTTGCAGTAGGGCCAGACTTGCTTGAAGGAGTGAGTTGATGGCTGTGAATGCCCTGGGAGAATTTATGTGGTGCCCTTCCAGCAGGTGTGGTAGAAGCTGTGTTCCCTCCTGTGTTTGCCCAAGTGTGTTCACACAGTTACTGCATTTCTGTATTGCTGTGTGAAGTTGCATTTAAAATTTCTGAAAAGGACTGGCTTTTCTTTTTCCTTTCTGTAAAATGGGTGAGTTTCTGTTCTAGGAATAGATGAATAGCTCTTAGATGGCATGAACTGGAGATAATGGTCATTGTCATCTTTAGTACTTCAAAAGATGCAGTTGTAGCTTTGGTTTTAGGGATTTAAGCTGCTGTGATATAGCCTGGAGCCCAAGAGCGGGCTCTGTATTTTAAATAACCTGGCTCAGAGCTTTTTGGTAAAATTATCTACATATAATTAGCTTTCGTACAGGAATATGGGGTTTAACTCAAATGTCCATAAACATTGGATTAAGTACCAAAATACTTTTGTTATTGAATCCATGTAGTGTTTCGCTAGTGTTACTGTTTGCATCTCCTCTGTATAGGAAACCAATGGTTTGTAAAAACAAACTTGTACTGTTACAATTATGTGCAACCTCTTGTTTACTTGCCCTCCTCCATAAATCACACGATAGTAGAGAGAAGAAAATACCAGCTACTGCTCTGTTTGTTCTTTCACAGTGACTCCAAGTGCAGTTTTTCTTTAAAAGCCATATACTGTTATTAGCAGCCATGTTACTGAGATTGAGAGGGGCATGCAAAATGAGGAAAAATATTCATATTTACTTCAAGTATGTGTGAATAACATCTGTTCTTCCTAATAAAGACGCAAAGACCAAGTATCTTCAGAAAATACATGCTAAAAAAGTTTGCTGTGCTTTTCATAGGAGAAAGTACTATAATTTCATAAATAGGCCCAATAAATTAGTGTTCCATCATAACTTTATGAACTTAAGCAAAGTGTCTTGTAAATAATATAATCTCAAATAATTTTAAGTGTTTTAAATGGACTAGTTAGAAACCTGTCTTAAGGATGTAGAACAGAATTGTTATATTAGCTTTTCCTGTTCTAGGCCGCGAGAAACTGCAACTTTTTGTCTTTTCTGCTTATATTCTGCACATTTTTAAATTTTGCATTCTCTTTTAGTAAGTGGAGCTTGTTTTTCTGTCAGTGTCTCCTAGTGACAGAGATAGTGTTTTCTATTGTTTCTTTATCTGAATTGCTTCTGACTTCATTTTACATGTGGGGAGTGCAGAGGGACAGGTTTATGACTGCTGCTTTCATGCACTGTCATGGTTTTGTTTATTGTTGCTTAAGAAAACTGACAAGCCACTATTTGAGATTTGGAGCTTTCTTATTATGTTAGTACCATTGCAGTTCTAAGTTTTGCTGTGAATATAAAACTAAGGTTTTTCATACATTTTTTTGTGTATGAAAAGACATTCATAAGCCCATTTCAGTTTGAATGTTTTCTAACTTCAGTTTCTAGTAGGATACTGGGATTTTTAATACTAGAGGAGTATGTTTAGTAGCTTTTAGAAAGAGGGAATATTTAGAAATAAATCTGCCCTGTATTTTCCTGTGAGAATGCCTATCCCCAACCCCACCTCCTTGTTAATGGTTAGAAAATGAGTCACTAGAAGCTCCAGGTAACCCATGGCAGTGAAGGTAATAACCTGTTTTACTTTAGGGCAGGGTGGAAGGAAGACCTGGTCCTACAGAAAGGATTTGGAAATTTTAGCCATTAAAAATGTGCCTACTGGAAGAAGAGTCTTAAAAGATGAACTGAAACTATAATTTGCAGAAACAGCTTGCTGACGTTGAGAATATATGCTGTTGCTGAAGAATTTAAAACTGAGAAATGTGATAATCTGCATAATGCCTATTTTTTTTTCCTTTAAAGTATACATGAAAAGAGCTAGGAAACCCAGCGTAGCGCAACAGAAAAAGTGATGTAACTATACAAAACAGTGGCTAATTAAAGTTAAGTGTAATAAATATTTCTGAGAATAGCTACTGGTTATGGCTGTGCCAGCTTTGAATGAAACTAAGATTTTCTTAGGTGAAGTACAAAGCTGAAACACTTCTGTGCAATTATCAGGAACTTGCGGTATAAAAAAATTGGAACTGCAGCATGTTAAGTTCGATATCACAACTATAAGATAGTAGCATAAGAGTCATGACAGAACATGGATATTGAAGGATGCAATGTTTTCAAGAAAGCCAGAAACAGGGGTTATTGAAAAACATTATAATACATGATATTTTGCTCTAATAATTTAGAGACAATATAAGTGAAATAGAGCCCTATGTCAGTTTAGTGAAAGGTGGTAAGAGACTGCTATGGCATTGGTAGATTCCTGTATTAGATGCAGTGCTGGATCTGGAAACAGGTAATTGTGATGGAGTAAAAATTGAAATTACTTAGACACACTGTGAAGAGAGTACCTTCATGCATACCAGTGTCTCTGATAATGGTAGGTAGGGCCAAGATATTGTGGTTGAGACCTCAAACAATTTTTAAATTTGAAAATAAAAGGTGGGACCAAGAACAGCTGGGGCTGGTTTGGAATACTATAGTTTTAACACAGACTGTGTGTATCTTGAGTATTTATGTTTTCAGTCCTGTATATTTTCTTCAGAAATGGGTTCAGGGGAGGGTTATGAGGACTGGAAAGCATTCCCTACAGGGGAATGATTAAAAAAAACAAACCCAAAGCTTGGTTTGCTTTGACACTTCTGTAAGGGAAAGAAGAGAATATAAATGTAACTTAAAGGTCAGTGTTGGCATAATAATGTGGCTAATTTGGACATTAAGATATGTAGGCTGAAAATTACTGAATGTTCTTGCCGTTCAACCAGTCAGGTGCTGGAACGACATTCCTTTGGGGATATTGAGAGAAAGCTATCTAGCTGCTTTTAGGTTTGAGCTCAATAATGCATATTATGAAGAGGATTTTAATCTGATGCTGTATGTAATAGTAGGTAACTCAGAGTTCTCTTTTGGTTTGTTTTTTTAATGTGGTTGGACTAATCCTGTGTCCAGTGTGTGCTTTTTGGGTTCCACTGCCTGACTGGTGTCTGTAAGCAGGTAACCAGTAAGTGACTGGTTGTAATCAGTTTGTCTCTTTGTATTATCTATACAAGCTTTACAAGGAGTAACTTTTTGTTACAGTTTCTTCTGAGGATTAAATCCAATTAAGTTGAAATGCCACTGTGACACTTACAAAAAGAGTTGCCCTAAGCCTTTCATTTCCATGTCAAGAGAAATGTTTTATAGGACCTCAGGCCTTTAAAACAGATGATGTTATATCTGACAAGTTTCTGACCCTTGATAATTTTTTTGTGCTTGAAAAGTAATCATAGGAACAGTCTTTCATTCTTGCACATTTCAAAAGCAGCAGCACCAAAAAACCCAGGCAATAACAACAATACCCCTCCTTCACCTGCTACCCCTCTAGCCTTCACACCTTTTCCATTCACCTGCAGAAATAGTCTGATGTGACTGGTCTTGACACTTGTGCTAATGGCAAGGGAGTTGCTTATGCATCTCCCTAAGCAAAAATTTTAGGTTAATGTTATACTATTTTCCTTGAGCAGAAGAAAAGTTGAATCTTTGTATTTTGGTAGAGCAGGAGAAGCTATTTGACATCTCCATAGACTAATTAAATTTAGCAAGCATTTTTTGGGGGGAAGAAAATAAACAGTAAATGGCTTAATAAAGGAGTCTTCTGGGTCAGTTTGGACTTGCTTGGACTGGGGAGGAATAACATTTTAAAATCAAAGAGAAATGATGGGCAGAAGTTAAAACTTTGGTCATATTTACCTAGAATGTACAAAGAAAATGCCAATTTAGTGGCATTCCAAACAAAATGCAAAATTTCAGTCTTCCTTTTTTCTTTTTAAATTTTATTTTAAAAATCTGTTTGCAGGGAAGGGAAGGAGACAGTTAAGTCTGAGAAGGAACCAGAGAATCTTGGCACTGTGCTTGTCCTCCAACTAACATACTCCTAATTGTCTGAATGCCTTGAGGAAATTAAGGAAGAAATCAGTTTTCAAGTCATTTATGGATACGTTGTTTTTTTTTTTTTGCCTGACTTGTAAGGTGAATTGGTGTGTATGCTGGGACTACAACAGCCTATGCTGGGTAAATTAACTGGAACGCTTTTGTAAAATACTGTTTGTGTGCGTGCATGTGTGTGTGTACTTGCAGTCTGCAGTTTTTAAGATGTTCTCAGGATAAGGCAAACAGCTATTTACCAGCAGAATTGAAGTTTCTTAAACCTCTTTGTCTAACTCCCGCGCAAGTTGCTTTTCTGCCTTGAAGCAAGGTGAGCAAAATAGTTTAGACTAATGTCTGAAAATTCAAGAACAAGAGGAAAAAAGCCCCAAAGCCATTGATATTCTATTTGAAATAACAGTTTTAAGGCTGTTAAGCGTCAATTGCAGAACGTATTCTTCCCCACCAGCTGCAAGAAGAGCTGCTGATTCACAGAGTAGCCACCTTTCCTGGGCTTGTTCAAAAGCTGGAAGAAGCTGTGGTAGGATCATAAAACTGACTCCTTGCAGGCCTGAACCCTGAGATTTGAACATGTTCCCTTCTTTACCTCTCTGTTACCCTTCTAGATCAGCCAGTAGCTTCTGCACAGGATGCTCTTTCTGCAGTCCTTCACATATCCTTCTTCCTGTTCCTGCCAACTCTACTCTTCCCAGGTTAGACATGCTCATTATTTCAGCTCTAAAAATCAACCCTGATGCTTCTCTTATCACCTTTAAAATGCATTAGCACATATTTGGTACTTTCTTTCTCTGTCCCCAAATGTTCCTTCTTTTTGTGGTATTGTAGTCCAGTTGTTACTCTCCGTTGGCTCTTTCCACAGAGTCTGCAGTCTTGAAGTAGACTTCTAGAAGCATGTCCTTGAACTGCCTTTCTAAGAAAAATGCTTTTGCCTCACTTTCTAGAGAAACGTGTTGTAAGTTATCTAATATTCCTGATTATTTCATGCAAAAGGGAGCATTCATTCTGAAATATGTATATCTTAAGAGATTCATGTCTCTTAATGCATGCAGGTAAAGTTAAGATCAAAATAACTGCAAGTCTGCAGTGCTGAAATTTAACTGTAAAGGAGTGTTGCAGTAAGGAGGAGGAGGAAGGTAGTTCATTAGGGTGCTATTAAAATTTATTTTTGGCTGAGTTAATTGTACCGTTATGTAGTCACTCTGTTTGTATGGGTGTATTTTTTCTCAAGTACCTGTGATGTTCTGGCCCTGTGTCACTAGTACACATTGGTAACTGCTCCAGTGCTATCTGGGATTTTCACTTGGAAGGCATCTTCCTCAGACTGTGCTTACTGCGTGAAGCCTTCTCCACAGGCTGTGAAACTTTACTGCTGCGTCACTGCGTGCTGCAAACGTGTTAAAAGCTCACTAGTGCCCATATTGGTGAGAGGAACTTACTCAGAGCCCTGGCCAAGCTCTAGGTATTCTGCTTTGCCTCTGTGACAAGATGACGGGAAAGCAAATAATGCAAGTGTGACCAAGGAACAGCCTGTGTATAACCACCAAAGCAGAGCTTTGCAAGCTGAACCCCAGAGGGATGTTCTTCCTTTTTTTAGCCTTTTTAGGGTGGTTGTGTTGTTTTTTTTTTTTTTGGTGCCTTGGGTTTATTGGTCTCCTAAGTTCTGTTTCTCTGCTTCAGGCTGTTTTCTCTGTTTATTCTTGCTCAGAGGATCTTTTAGAACCTGAGAATCCTTCAAAGTGTATAAATCTGATTAAAATGTGGGTGAAAATCCTTCAGTTAGATGTTAGGCAGCTTTTCCAGGCTGGGCAATCAGGTGTGATTTTGCTAGGGATGGAAAAGAGGCTGTTAACAACCACTCACTGAAGCAAGCTCAGTTTCTGTGCCAAGGAGCTTGCTTTGTACTACTGTGCACCTTCATTTTTTATCACAGAAACACTCAGACCTTGACTGCCTCTGGTAAAAAATCATAGTTATGTTTCATGTTTAATACAAACCCATGCACTTAATTCAGGTGTACCTGTTTTGTAATAATTGTCTCTTAGTACAGAAGTCATAGGTTCTTTACCCAAATAATTCTCTACTGAAGGAGTGTATCTTAGGAAACCAACTCCTGAATTTTGTATTTTGTATGTAACTGTGACAGCCTTACTTTCTTTACTGCTGTCAACTTTTTATCATTGCATGTGGTGTTTAATCTGAAAACCATGTAACTTTGGTGGATTTGATGTAGCTGGGCTATTTGCCAGTTCCAGCTTCTTCAAACTAAGGTTGTTAAAAAGAATATTTGCCCACTATCCCTTGTAGCTGAAAAGAGTAGGGTGTCATTTATTATAGAGTAGATAATTGTACACAGAAATACAGTTATATATATGCCTCTATTGCCCAATTAATAACTTGTGAAATAAGATTTATTTTCTAGGATTCTTTTTTTTTACTCTGTCTTTCTAGCTAGTGAAAAGTTGCGTATTAGTGAAATTAGGTAGTGTAATGATGGATATTCAAGAATAGGAATTTTAACTTAAGTGTTAAAGTTCCCAAATTGCCTGCATGGGAAGGCATTAGTAGATTTTGAATTTCCACACATGGTGTCTGTGTCACAGGTTGTAATAGCATAGAATTATGCAATCAAAAAATCAGCAGTCATATGGTCACCATGGAATAAGCCAAGGAAGAAGCCGTTTGCAGTTTGTGCTTGCAAATACACAGGTCCTAATCTAAACTGAAATGGGTATGTGAGGAGAGCTTTATTGTCTTCTGTATCATCCTTTGGCCTTGGATTCAAGTTGCAGTTCTAAAGTATCACTTTGCTCTTTCTTCTATTCTTTTTTCACTTTGGGTGAATTTAGGGAGATACCATCATCTACTTGGTTAAACAAAAAACTGTGAAGCTTGTAAGTCTTTTTGGGGTGTCTTATTCTTTATTTAAAAACATATAAACTTTATTCCTATCTGCTAATTGAGGATATGTCATTGATCTTGACTTGTTATTGCTGTAGCTTCCGGGTCAGTATAAAGCAGTTATGTCCTTTAGTGGTTTTCATGTTCCACGAGTTTTGTTGCATTTCTTCCCCCTGTAATTTTGTTTTGCATCTCTTGCTGAATATTCCCTTCCCCAGATAACATAATAGCTTCTGCTGAACTGAGACTTCCATTGCATATAGAAATTGACTCATTATTAATGGGACACAGTTAAAGCAATTTATTGCTCTTTCTTAATAGAATAGCTTTAAGTCACAATTTCCTAGATTTATTTGTTCAGCAATTACATTCTTAACAGTGGTAGTGGCTTTTTAATTAAAATTGTAGGTAATCAGATATTTGTGAACATTCAGGAGCAGTATATTTAAGTAGGGAATGTACTTCATATAAAGATTCTCCCCTCCTCTCCCTGGTGTTTTGCTTGACTTCTAATTATCCAAATTAATTGACATCATAAAATATTAACTCCCTTGCTTTTCCACTCTTCCCTTTTGTCAGTTTGAGGGAAGCCCAGTAATCTTTTTCCCTTGAAAAGTGCAGGGGCAGGAGAGCTCATGGTCTCTCCTGAAACTGTGAGAGTGAAATTGAAGCTTCTGCTGTACCTTCACAGGTGTGTTAAAGAGTTTCTGCAAGGAAAACCATTTCTGTTATTTTCTTGAACACTCTGTGGGGAAAAGACAGCCAATGCAGAATTAATACTATTAAGAAAAGAGGGAGGGGTTCCTTCCTGTTAATGCCAAAATAAAAAGTGGTGAATTCCAGAGCTGTCTGAAATGTAGTGGAAGAATTTTGTTCCAAGTACTTAAAATTAGAAATACAGGGTTGTATTTTACTATGTAGCTGACTTGACTTAGTTTTCTAGGAAAATCTTTTTAGAGCTCAAATGAACCCCAGGTCTCTCAAATATGCTGTTAAAATCTCTTTAACGTTTATAGCTCAGATAAACCCCAGATATCATATGTTTGGGGAATGGGGAGTAGTAGAGAGAAAATCTCATCACTGTGTTTTCTCAGCAATGTGGTAACCTTTTTGTCAGCATAGATGGTAAGACTGTTGAAGTTGTTTGGTACTAGGATATGATGCAAAGCAAAAAAGGTTAAGGAATATAGTCCCCAAACAGTTTTGTAAGCTTTTTAAGATCAAAAAAAAATGGAGAAAATCTTGTATCTTAGACTACAAGCTGCTGTCTCAGTGCGGTAATTTGGCTGTTACAGTAAAAATGACCAGTAAAATTTGTGTCACAGTTATGTTGTACTTTGTTTGCCTCTGTCTTTTGCATCTTTTATAGATATTGGAAGAGAGAGGAAATAAGTCTTCTAGAGGCAAAAGTTCCAGTTATTGCCACTCAGATACTGTCTCTTGCAGAATGGAGCATGCTGCCTTTTTTAATATTATGCAGTTTTTTTTGAAATGGGTTGCTGCGCCCTCCCTTCATCCCTTTATGGGATCAGTGGTTGCTGCACGCTACCTCCTCCAGACTAGTTTGCCTACTATTGTGTGAATAGAGTTATACTAAGGTTTATTTTGGGGTTTTGTTTCATTTAAATGGCAGGTTACAAAAGGTTTGGGTGTTTACATTCTTGGAGCCTAGAGAAAGGAATCTGCTGTGTAAATAAATTTGTAACTAGTCACTGAAATGCTGTTATTTAGCTGGAGACCACCTGCTCTGAAACCACAGTGTCATCATAGTGTCTGAACTCACTGACAGAGTAATTTGCGTGTAGCTGATGTCTTTGAAGCATTAATGATGCAGTTGCCTTTGAATAAGCTTTTGGAAGACTGACTTAATCTTCTGGTGTTTGTTTTCTAGTGCTGGTTTTGAAGTGGGTAAGTTTGATAAATCCATGTTTCTCGCTGGCCCAAGGAAAAGTTGTAGCTAGTGTGGTTATGCTGTTCATCAGTGGAAGGCAGGCAGTGTGGCAGGGCAGCAGTCACCTGGGCACATGTGGGAGACAAGAATTTAAGACAGTGGTGCTTAAAAGTGTAGTAGGAGATTTGAGAAAAGCTCACGGATTAATTTGGATTTGCCAGGAAGCTTGATGAGCAAGGGCTGTCTGAAGTGCTTTATACATGAATTTTGTCCTCAGGCTGCAGCTATACTGTCATACTAAGATGACACATCTGTGGTCATCTGCAGAAAGATTACCTGTGGCTGCCAACTCTTGTCCTCTGTTTTGGACTGGCGCTGGCATTTTTGCAGCCAGGTAGCCAGTTTGATCAGGGAACAGCTTGATGAGGTTGGTATTGATCAAAGTAAGTTCCTTAAGGTGATGTGCTTGGCTGCATCAGCACTGGTGCTGCCATGAGGAAGAAGGGTGACCTTTCCCCGGGAGCCTGTGTCAGGCCAGAGGCTGCTCAAGCAGAACCTGAGGGAAGTTGCAGTTTGAACTCTTTAAGTCATGGTAAGGTGGCCGTGCTGGTGAAAGCAACAGCCTGATTCTTGTTCAGTTCTCTGCCTTGGGTGGTACAGGCTGTTTGGCCGCGAACCACATGGGGCAGCTCATGCAACTGAAAAATTACTTTATTTTCACAGAGCTGGTTTTTGGTTGGATCAGTATCTATTGCTAGAACTATATCATTCAGTAGGTGTGCCAGGTTATACCTGTTTGCAGTTAAGTGTTTGTATTATCCTTCTTGGGGGAAGCAAAATGCAAGAATATATATATATATATATATATTTCTTTTTTTTTTTTTTTCCAGAAAGGTCACATCTGAGCTCTGGGGAACTGCATGAATCATTTAGGAATGTGCTTGACTGTGAAGTCTGTCAGAGGAAGGGAAGACAAAGCTGTTCTGTGTAGTTGCTTGCTTTTTTTTTCAGCTGAAGGGAATACCTTCCGGCCAAACCAGCATTTATGTTTTCATCATTTGCCTCCAAATCAATAGTTCACCTCTCACAGCTTTATTTTTTTTTCTTTTTTTCCTTTGAGTAGATACTTTACTTTTAAAGTCATGTTAGTTTTAAGACTTTAAAAGGGCCTTGCAGACAGTAGTGATACTGATAGAAGGGTGCTGGTTGGTTTAGTTCATGTAGTGCTGTATGATGCCATTGCAAAGTCATACCTCCCTTGGGAGACAGCTGGCTCTGGTTAGAGAGAGTCTTCTTGGCTGGAGCTCCCATATTGTTTTTTAGGGCACTGTGAGGTTAGGGTGGTGAGTCTGAGGATAAAGCCATAAAAGTTGTTAAAATATGGTATGTGTGTGTTTCAGCATAAAATAGGACTGATATGACCACTGGTACTACTGAGAAAAACAGATAACTATTTAAGGTTTCTACTGCCTGCCCTCTACACACATTCAAAATAGTTTTTCTTTGTTACTGTTCTTTTATGCAAACTAGGAAAGCTAGGTTCTAGGAAGTGACATGTCTTACTAACTTGCTGAATATTGCAGGCCTGTCGTTCTTTTAATTCTAATTTTTCTTTTGGAAGGCTATAGTGGTTGGTAAATGGTGGGAAGCAACATTTGAACTAGGTTAAAATTATGATCTTTTCAAGTAGATTACAACAGTGCTGTCAGCCTAACAAAGTATAAGGTAAAATGACAAACAATATATGATCGGCCTAGCTTTAGTGTAGCTAGTAGGAGATAGATAGCCAGAAGATAGAAATGAACAGATCAGAAAGATAGAAATAAACTTATTTTTTTTTTTTTTTCCCATCAGCTCAGTTGACTGCATGTCTGCTGATAGGCATCTGTAACTTCCTATAGAAAGAAACAACTTTGTATTGCAAATAGATATCTTATGTAGATAATTTAGCATTTAGTGATAGTTGGTATATAGATCTTGCCTATCTTCCCTCAGTGAGAGGAAAAAAATACTAAAAGGAAGGTTGTGGTTAAAGACAAATGTTTCCCTGCTCTTTTATCCCCCTGTATGAAGATTGATTTCTGGAGATCCCCTGAAACCTTTTTTGGAATACAGTCTCCAAATTTATGTAAGCCAGGACAGTTTTCTTACCTAATCAGCTGATCACCTGTTAATGATTTTAAAGGTAAAACTGAGATACGATTTAGATTTTCAAACTTTTCATTTGGATATATGGATATATCTGCATATTTGGAACTCCTGTCATATATTCTTTTTGCTGACACTGCATTGTATTCTTCTGTCTTGGATTGAGAGAATAAAACCTAGTGTTTTGTTTGAATGTGCAGGGATCAGTGGTAGAATGGAGAATTTTAGGTGTGTGTGGGGGGCATAATGCGTCCCATTTATATTTTATGGCCTAATAATTATGGGTGAAACAAAGAGACAATATGTGGAATTAGCAATACCTTTTTGCTTAAAAAGAATACCATTATTGAAGACAAAACTGTGGACTAATTTTGCAGCTTTTCTTTTGAAGGCTGTTTCCTGCACTGTGTGTGTTCCGAAGATTAAAGAAGCTCTTAATGCAAAATGATGTGAGCTAAAAATATTGTACCTTTTCAAAGGAAGAGAAGCGGAATTCAAGAATGTATTTGGCAGGGTCTCTGAGGACTTGCAGACATGAGTTCTAGTGTTTTTCTTTTTGAAATTGCTGAAATCAGGCAGCTGATTTTGTTGGCTTTGTTTAGGAGGTTTAGGAGATTGCATCATTAGAAAGCTTGTGTTTTAACACTTTACCAAAATACCTAGCCTCAAATGCAGCACTAATGAAAGCTGCAAAGTATTATGTGCTAAGTTCTTTAATTTTGAACTGCACTTAAGAAAACTTGGAACCTGAAATATAGTGTTGAAGGTGTTTCAGGGTAGGGTATGCAGCCATGAATGTGTTTACTCTGTTTTGCATTGGCACTAGTGAAACTCCCACATTTAGTACTTTGCACAGCTGCTGTATGGTGGTATCAGAAACTAATAAAATATATCTTAGTAGCTGTCCTGCAGGGTGCAGGGGTTGCAGATTGCTTCAGTGTATAGCTTTTTTCATGCTGGTCTCATGTGTTGAAGTCAATTTTGTACAGGTTTTACTTGGTAAAACTTCCCTGTAATTTAATATTACTTGAACACGCTTACAGTTTCGATTGACTTCTAACATTTATGTATAGGGTAAGAGGTGGTCTAACATATCTTCAAGTGATCAAAAATATACATATTTCTCATTGTGATAATCAAAAATAGGCAACTATATGGCTGGTACTTAATAGTTACAATATATCTCAACTCTTCTGTGTCATGTGAATTAAATAGTTATAATTGTTCCACATCCAGAGAAAGTGATCATCAAAAGGATAATGGCAAATATGAGGGGACAGGGGACATCTAACAGATTTAATAAATTTTGTGGTCTGTGAGCTGTCAGAACTTCATCTGTTCTGAAATTATTGCTTCCAAGGACATAGATTCCTCCACCTCTTTCTCTCCTGGCCGCTTGCAAAGTAATTGACTGGTCTGGTTTCCACATGAATTATGGTTGTGGTGATTGTGTGGGGAGAAATATTGAGAGAGACTTTAGATGCAGCATGACTCTCTCTAACCACAAGTATTAAATAATGCCAGTCTCTTCAACCACCAGTGTTAAATAGCTGAAGATAATATCTTTCCTATTGGAGATCATGCTAGGAAAGCGACTAGCTAGCAGAAACATTCAAAGGTACTATGTAACTAAGTAGTTTCCCCAACTGACAGCTTTATTCCAAAACGGAAGTAGATTATTGAGCTAAACGGTCTTGCTGCTCCTTCAAGGAGACCCAGTGCTACAGCTGAACACAGACACTCCTATCAGTTTTTTACCTTTTAATTTTATTGTTGTGTCAGCTCTGGCTGTGATCACCTTTGCATAGTCATTAAGCTTCTAAGTTAAATGCAAGTTTGAATCCCACAGTCTCTTAGGCCTTTTAGGTTTGAATAATATTCAGACATTGTCAGATTAGTTTAGCTTCTCTGGCAAATTTCCAGGGAACAGGCACCTTGATTATTAGCACTGTGGATCTCTGCTGGCCAAGCTGCCTCACATTTAAAGTCTGAGACAGGCGTGTATGTACCAAAGCATGCTGTCTCAGGGGTTTTAGTTGCTGTGTACCACTTGCTGTCCCACATGATTTGCATGTTATGGTTCATCTGCAAAGCAAGTGATGCCCAGGTGTGATTAAAGGAATTTCTAGACCATTACCACTTTACAGATAGATACGTGCAATCGATAGAACATCTTGGGGGGGAGGGAGGGAAATACCAAAATCAATATGCACATCACTTCCTGGTGTTTCTTTATTCCTTTTCATGAGCTCTCCAGAAAACCATAATGTTCTGTTCACCTGGTTCTGTTTTTCCCTTTGCTGGAAAACAAAAGCTTCCTTAAATAGCAGCTTATAACTTGTCCTCTGGTCTTCTGTGTTTTGCAATTCTATGTAAATTACATAAGTTCATGCATTACAGTAATTACTCCATTTAAGCATAATTAGAGTTTAGCCAGTAACCTTCATTTCTTTGATAGCATAGGCTTTGCACGCTTGCTGATGTTTTTCAATGACTTTTCCACCTGGGACCAGGCTTATAGTGTCTGACTTCCTTCATGCTATTCAAAAAGATAGAACCAATCTAAAGTATCTGTACAGCTATACCTGAAAATGCTGTTTAGTGTAGATTTATAAGTGGCTTACACAATGGACTGAAACTGATTAGTTCGCAAACCAGTAACTAAGTAGGTTGCAGTTGGATTTCTAGAACTGCCTTCTCTAAAACAAGAAGGCTACCAATAAGCTATGTGAGAGGTGTGAAAGGTATCTGCCTGAGAGGGGACCAGGGATAACAAAACAGTGCACAGCTGGAGATCACAAAAATTATTTACCTTGCCAAATTTAGGTCTGCTGTTTTTAAAAACAAGTAGGTCTATTGCTTTGTTGTTAAAAATATAGTCTGTGGCTGTAAACCAAAACCAACAATTAATTCCACTGAGCCTGCAAAGGCTAGCAGGAATGTATGCGTTGCCAGTCCCCAAATCTCTGTATGCCCTTGTAAGCCTTTTGCAAGGGTCATGGTGGCTGGGTTTTGTATATCATGTGGCCAAGCCAGCAGCTTCCCCTGCCCCTGATGGATTTGATCTTCAATGCTGGATGTTTGTAGTATTAGATTACAGTGTATGATAAATAGACTTTTTGTAAGTGCTATGTGACTCATATTTTCATAGTTGTAGTCCATCAATTCACCAAACATAGCCATCTGTACCTGCATGGAACCTCTGTTGGAGTCAGTAGCTCATTTTTGGCACAGCAGCACCCTTGTATGTTGTAAATTGCTGGCCTGGTTCTGTGATGACCATGTTGTTATAAGGTTGTAATTTCAACAAGATTATGAAATGGAGCCAAAGGCATGAAGATGGGCTTAAAAAATGAAGTGTTGCTGCTGATGCTGAAGGGAAAACAAAACAGAACATGTATGTATGGGAATGAATGGAAAAGGAAGCTGCAACCTTCTACTGCTTAGATATGTGCTAGGAATGCTTGCACCTATTCTGTTTCTGGCTTGCAAAGGTATTTGATAATGAAAGGGAAAAGAGCTTTAGCTTTATGGCAGTTCTCCATAGAATTGTAGAACCTTTGTAGGAGGAAAAAAACAGAAAAAAGACTTGGAGACTTATCTTCTGGATGTCATATTTATGGCTTGGCTGTATTAATAGTTGAGTTTGGTCTGCTTTTGCCATTGTAGTGCTGTTGGAATTGGCTGTGGTTTGGCCATTAGAAATTAAAGGAGACAGCAGCAGTCATTTATTGAGGAATAAACTTGAACAAAGGAAGTAAATATGAAGGGGGAAAGTAGGAATGAAAGGGCAAATAGAAAGATACAGTGCAAAAGATGTAACTTATCCTTTAGTTCAACAACTGAGGAACTTGATCAGGAATTAAGAGTTGGTAGTTCTCCATCAGATGGTGTCAGTGCTGTCCTCTAAAGAACAAAGGCTTCTGATTTAGAGACCAAAACTGGCTTCTGAAGCCCATGTGCTGTGCATTAGATGCCTTTTTAAAGTGTGTAAGAGTATTAACCATCTGAAAAAAAAACCAAAAAAAACAACGAAGAGGATTGAATAAGAGCATAGAATATTTTGTGGCTTAAAAGGCAGATCTATTTAGAAATACACTTCTGGCCTTATTTTGCCTTCCTTGCAGCATGGTGCTGTTAACTGTAATTTGGACATAAACATGTTTCCAGCCTTCCACTGGTCAAAATTACAGCTACAGAACCTAATATTAAATTAATTTCAGAAAAACCAAGGAGGAGCTATGAGAGAAGAAAAGATCTCTCATGTATATGTCCAGTATAATTTTTTCACTAGGTTCAGTAGATGTAGTTCTAATAACCGAAAACTGTTGGTTTTGTGGTTGTGGTTTTTTTTTTTTCTTTTTTCTTTTTTCTTGTTTTATTTTTGATTGGGGGGTGAGGAACAAGACCTCATTTCCTGAAAGTACAGAAGAAAGTGTTCCAGAATTGAAAACTGTTAGGATATACCATAAACCAATAGGAAGCACTTGGTGTCCTAATCAGCATCAGTATAACAAACATGAATACTAGAGTATATGGTGAACTTTTATAGTTAATACTTCATATTTTTTTACAGTTATTGTTCTGGTGAAGGAGATGGAAGTACAAGGCAATCTTGCCTTCTACCCCTGCCCCTTGAACACCTGTTTGAGCTTCCTAGTTATTTATATGCCTATAGCCAGAATGTATTTTTAGCAGTATTGATAAACTGTGGAAATGCAGGGTAAAATTGTAGCTTCTGCATGAGGTTATAGAGACAATGGAAAGCAAAACATACATTTTTGTTTCTTAAAATGTATGTGGGAGATGTTGTCACCCATATAACCTTGCGGGTTTTCCCTATTACTTGCACTACTCCCATACTATGAAAGATAGTATGGTGTTTGGAGGACACAGGAGTGGAAAACAACAAAAAACGCCATCTCTTGCTTTTTGTTTTGTTTTTGATATTTCAGTTGACCCTCATATCTGTGGCTTAGGTTTTCCTCAGCTTCAACAAACTAAATAGCATCATCATTGTCTTCCTCCGTTCTTACTCATCTTCATTCTCTTCCCTGGCAGCTCCATGAGATTCAGTGCTAAAGATCTGGCTTTGCTGGCCAGGCAACCATCGGTTTCTTTTGACAAGGAAGGAAAACTGAAGATTTGCAGGGTGGTCGGGGATGAAAAATTAATAGGTAAAAATGACTTGCACTGAAAACTACCTGTGGTTGATGTGCATGTGTTTTGCAGTTGTCAGCTTGCAGTTTCACTAATCACATGCACCTTGGAGTTTTCAGTTTTCTTCATTACTGATGCTTGAGTGGTGCTAAATACCTTCTAAATAAAGAAGTTTAAAGCTAGCTCTTTAGTTTGCTTAAGTTTTCAAGCTTCCTTTGTCATGTCTCTGAGAAACAGTACTTGGTTCTTACATTATTATTATTTTTAATTATTTTTTCCTGTTAAGAAAGATTGATTTTTACTGCTTGTGATTGCTTATCACTAGTCATTAGTCACCCTATTTTCAGTTCCTCAGGAGCTGCCCCTCCCATACTCAAAACCTGTTCTTTTATCATTATAGATTTTCCATGGCTCACTTCCTACCTCTTTTGCAGGTTTCTTCAGGCTTTTATGATCATGTTTTAAATGTCTTTCAATTTCCAGTAAGCTTGAATAAATGTCTGTTCCCTCGGTAGCTGTTAAGAAATAGCTCCTGTTTAGCTGTAAAATCAGCTCTAATGCAATAATTTCAGCCACAGCAAATGTTTTATTTTCACTTGTCCCAGTTGATCTTCATTGTATTATGCTTATGCTTATTTTTGGGGAAAAAAAAAAAACAACAAACAAACCCAAATGAACACAGCCTCAATTATGATGAGCGGATGAGAAAATTTTGTGCCACATTTTCAGAATATTTATTTTCTAATGGCAAGTAGACAGTTTCCTGTGGAGGATACAGCAAATTTCTTGGAGATAATACTAGTGAGCTTTTCTTTTTGGCTGCTTTGAGGTTCCTCAAGAGGATTCTCTCCCCATGTTCTTCTTGTAGGCAGCATGTCCAGTGAATGTATGATGTTTATGAGGATGTTTTTAAGTTTTCTTCCCTCGTGAATACTGATATTGCCACTAAAAACCTTAGGTTGACCAGAGACAGACCAAACATTCATCTAGCCCACTATCATGGGCTCTCTGTGCCATGGTCAGTGGTGATAGAATCTAGGAAAGTGTTTAAAAAAACTATGCATGTGTAGGATGTTCCTTTTGCCCTGTAAATCCTTCTGGCTTTCAGCAATCAGATTATGACTCCTTGAGAGAAGGGTCACTTCTCTTGAGGTGTTTTGGTCACTGTATATGCTATCCACTGGTATACTATCCATTGATCATCGTTAGTGTGACTAATCTTTGGACTTGCTTATTTTTCACACTTATGAGGTAGTGACTTTCACAGTCCTATATAAAAATGACTTTTATTAGAAAAAGCAGCAGTGTGAATGTAACATTCCTTCCTTTTGGTCCCTACAGGGTTCTGGAGGATAGAATTTAGTCTTAGCAGGGTCCTGTACTTCTACTCTAAAGCAGCATCCTTGCCTCTGATAACTGTGTTTAGATTTTTAGTTGGTGGATATGCATCTGTATTATTTTCTGTGTTGTTCTTGTACTCTAATACATCTGCAAATACCTAGGAAGTTCAATTCTTTTTCTAAAAACCAACCCTGGTTATAAGTGAAACCAGTTATTTTATGTCCTGTGACTGGGAGTGTAAACCTTCCACTCTCCTGTGGGGGAAAAGCTATTCTGATTTTTTTTAAATGTTGCCTATTGAAATTATAAAGAGGAAGGAAAAAGAATCTTATTTATTTATTGTAACAAGACATCCCCCCTGGTCCATGTTATGGCTCTAGCAATCGCCAGCTTTGAGGTAAGTACAAGAGTTCCACAGAGGTAGCTGTGGAATAACATGATCTTAGGGTACAGCTGTTCTTCCTGTTCCCTAGCAGTTCAAGATTGGCTGCTGTGTGGACACATGGGGTTTCACATGCCCTCTCAGAAAGAAAAAGGAATATATCTTACGTAAGGCCTTTCCCTCGTATGTGAAGAAGTGGCATCGGGTTTGTCTGAAGTGCTCACATTTTGTGAGATCTGTATAGCAGGTATATATATGTAGCTGTCTGTACCTACAGATGTATACACAAGTGCTTTTTTAAGAAGAAAAATTATGCAATTTTAAAAGTGGAAAGTTCAGGAAGAGTAACTTTTGAACCCTTTTGGACCCACTCACCAACCCTAAAGTTCTGAAGCATTCCCTGTTTTTAAAAGCTTAAGTGCCTGCATGTGTATAAACACAAATATGTTGTTGTTCCCATTGGTTAAGCACTTTTTAAAAGTGTAGTAAGAGCAGTAACAAAATGACTGTGAGTATTTAGGTTTCATTTGCTTAGTTCTTATTTTCTAACAATTATAAATTTAGATTAGTGTGTTGTAATCTAAGTGGGATAGTAAATGTTTTTGTGTCTTAACAAGGATTATATTTCATCTCTTGAAATAATTGAAGAACAAGCTGTTCCATGCCCAAGTGGCTGTTTCCGCTCCAATGTGAGGAAAAGGGAGGAAAACAGAGAAAACAGTGTTGAGTGTGTGCCGCAGTCACCAATTCTCTTGGCTGCAGAGTAGAAGAAACCTTCTGGGAAGTTGCTTGGCATTTAACAGCATGTTGTACATAGGCAGCTGCTGAGTGAAGCTGGCTTTTTTTGGTTGTTAATGATTCTTTTTTTCCTGACCTTTATAACTAATGCATCTTCTTTAAGAAGCATTTAATGTGTGAAGACAAAAGGTTGTTTTTCTTAATCTCTTACTTCTTTGCATGTAGAACTGAGAGAGAGATGGTGCCGTCTGAAAAGAAATCTGCTTTTTCTAACGAAAAATAAGGTAATTCATTTTCCTATTGCTTTTCTTGATGTGTTAGTCTAATTAGTGAAAACTTGAGTGATCCTTTTTTCATGATAGCTGTTGGCATTGTGTTTTCAGGGAGAAAAAAAAAAATCACTATTATTAGAATAGTGGAGATGAAGAAAACCCCACCCCATTGTTTTCCTTCAACACTCAGTATTTTTCATGATATCAACATGCCTTAGCTGAATCTATGGCCAGATTCTGCTTATAACACATGCAGGTCTAAATCTAGAATTACTCCACCAAATCCACTGGAATAATGAAAGCAAAATCTCACAGCTGTATAAGGTAATGTGTTAATGTTCAAGATGCAATTTCTGACCACTACTACAGTTTTTTAGTGTGGTTTTGTAACTATGTTTATCAAGAGTACTTTTATTTTTAATTCCTTTATTGTAAAGAGTAATTATGTGCTTAAAATGGAGGGCCTATTAAAATAGGGTCTGACCATGGCACACAGTGGGGGTCTTGCAGGAGCTGCTGAGTGCCCTCATTTGCCATTGGCTTTATTAGGCGTCTAGGCCACTCATCCTCTGGAAGGAGCAAGCACTGAGTGCGGAATTGCTCTTTTTTTTTTGCCCTTTCTGTCTGATATTATGAACACTGCTTCTGTAGTTGCCTGAAAATAGCGCTGGATTGTATTGAATTAGGGAGTAGTATGAAGATTGAGATACTTACCTGTTAACCATAAGTGTTTTATAATTGGCTTCTAGGGTATTTTTATACTCTGTGGTCTAGCATTTGGATGGAAATTATAGTACTGCTTGACAGATTGCATATTCTGTTTGAAAGATTTTTGTCAATGGGATATAGTGGCCTATTTTAATATAGTTATGAATGTGCACATACGGCATACTTTTAAAGCAGTATTTGCTATCTGTTCAGGAGCATGGGGTAGATTTCTGTATGCATGCAAACAAATGAGACTGTGTGATGTAAATGTTTCTGTGGCCTGAGTTCCATATGGCTGCGTTACCCTGGGTGGTAGAAGGACCAAGAAGTCCTTCACCTACATAGGTGAAAGCAAGTTTATGGTCACCCCTTTGTCACACCCTCAGAAGTTATCATTCTGCTGTATGACTTGCAGAAACTATTTTTAGTAAAAGGCTCTAAGTTTCAAACTGCTTTCTTCTACTCTGTATTCCTCCAAGTCTCCTATTTTCATGGGAGCCTCTGGCATTTTGTAAAACAGTTTCAGGGAATATTTTGAGCAACTTTGCAGCTGTGAAGAGTAGGAGAATTTTGCTGAAATCAAATATAGCTATCACTTTGGCTCTGGAAATTCAGAGAATTAATGTTACTATACTAGAGGGTTTAGTGTGGATTGGTACTTGGGTTCATATGGTGTGTGGTGTGTATGTATGTATTTTAATGTGTAGATGAGGTGCAGATGGATGGAAGATGAGGCAAGCTCAGTTGGACCATCAAATCAACCAACCAACTAGTAAATAAATGGGAATTCCCCTTGAAATGCTGTGTTTTGACTGAACCAGTTAAATAGGTGGGTGATTTTTGTCTCTATGTATAGGTCAGTTTTATAAAACTACATCTCATTCTGGTTTCCTTGTGTAAAGTTTTCAAAATTTGCTGTAGTTACATATGGAGCCGGGATATGTGACAAATCTTAGTTTATCAATAAGACTAGTGACCTGATTAATGTCAAAGTGCTTCCAAAGGGGATTTGTATCAGGTACTTTCCTTAATTAGGGAGATCAGAATAAGAGAAAAACTTGGATATTCAAGTTGGACAAATTCAGATGATCACAGGATGATTAGTCACTGAAACCCAAGTGTGATGAGATATAGTGGGTTCTCAGTTTTAAAATGCCACAGCTTAGTAAGCTCAGTACAGAGATCACTGAGTGATTAAAGGGCAGCGTCTTACAATATATCAAACTAAATGATGTAGTACTTCCTAGTCAGCTTATAGCCTAGGAATTTGTAAAATGGTCATTTTCAGAGGCTTCATCTTGTTGGGTACTGTAAAGGATAGCTCCTTTGACAGAGACCTATCTCCCCTGAATCTCAAATCCCTGTTTCAAAGGGTGCAATTTATAGGCATACTAAGTAAATAAAACCAAAGCAACTTGTATGCTGTGATGACAGAAGGGAGTGTACCGTGTATTTTCCTTTTTTGCTCCCTTTTTCCAGCCCCATATCTCAATCTGGAAATGGACAGGGTTCCCATTTGAAGAAGACTCCATTTGAAGCAGATGAGAAATCATAGTTTGAATTCTGGGAGTGTAGTTTGCAGGATAATAATAACTAAAAATGATCTTATCATAGAAGTTATTAAGCATAGTTGCCAATTTCCTGCTTTTAATATCCTACTGAAACCTTTGATAATTCACGTAATGTAGAGTGTGAAAGATGTTCCCAGAACAGCACTGATGAAGCCATGTTCCTATTTTTGTTGCTGGGACCTGACTTGGGTTATGGCTTGATGTGGAAGAAAAGTAACTCTGTTGTTTTAGAAGCTCATCCGAATGCTGAATAGTTAACTCCAGAAGTCATTGTTGTGAAATGAAGACTGATTTGCTGCTACTCCTTAATTGCTTTCGGAGGTACGTACATGTCTGCATATACAAATGCTTATAGTTTAATGACAGATTGTCATTCTAGTTCAAATGTACATAAATTATACTACTTGTATAGAAGAAAATTCTTCCCTATGAAATTGCAAAGGATGCTTCCTGACTTATTTGTGCTGTAAATCTTTAGTGTGGCAATATATTTTCAGTGTGAGGAAAAAATGTGGTTTATTCCATCCACTTTATCATATTGGATGCAGCAGAATAACCTATTAGGCATCTTAAGGACATTCATTTTCCTTGGTCTAGCAGTGGAATTGGTTATTTTGGACTTTGAGTGGGCTTGGTAGTAGACATACTTGTAGGCCTGAGGCATAATCCGGCATCTGCTGGTGTTGGTGAAACTTTTTCCTTTGGAGACTTCAGTGTGGTGTGGGTAGGTGGGTTGGTGGTTTTTTATTTTTTATTTTTTTTTCTCTGTCCTGTCCCCCTTTTCTTCCCCCCCCCCGGTTGACTTCCTACCACATGGTAGGTACTGGTTCTAGGTGATAAAGTTGTGGGAGTAAGGGATCTGCAGGAGTGGTCTTTGTGAGGAAAAAGTCAGGGATCCATCAGCAAAGCAAGTGGTGCTTCTGGGAAAATGTATTTAAGAAAGGGCAAAATGCTGCACAGCAGTGAAGAAGTGTGAGAAGCAGCCCTGCAAACACACAGAAGGTCAGAGAAGGAGCAGAGGAAGGATCTGCTCCAAGTATGGGAAGAGATGTTCTCCTGAAGTCTATGGAGGAGACTATGCCAGAGTACATGGATATGTACTGAGTGATCTAGAGCCCATAGCTAGCCCATGCTGGAGAAGGTCCTTCCGGAAGGAACTGCGGCTCCTATGCTGGAGTAGCTGGTCAGTGTCTGCAGCCCATGGGAAGGACCCCATGCTGGAGCAGGGAAAAAGTGTGAGGAGGAAAGAGTAGCAGAGAGGAACCATTATTGACTGACTGCAACTGCATTCTTCATCCTCACTTGGGGAGTGGGGAGGAGGTAGAGAATGGAGTGAAGCTGAGCCTTGGGGAAAAGGAGGTGGGGGAAGAAGCTGCTTTAGTCCTTGTCTTTGTTTCTCACCATCCAGGTCTATTTTATTTGGCAGTAAACTAGATCAGTTTTCACTGGGTTAAGTCTGTTTGGTGTGTGATAGTAACTGGTAAGTGATCTTTGCATCTTCCTCTTAACACATGAGCTTTCAAATTTCATTTCTCCACCAGTCCGGGGGGGGGGGGGAGGAGTCAAACAGCAGCTGTGTGGGTGGCTGACAGCTTGCTGTCAACCAACCACAGATACTGTCTTTTATGGCAAGTGTATGTTTATTCCTTCCTGTGTGAAGTCCCAAACCCTTGAGTTTCTGTGTAGGCTTTCTGTCCACTTCTGGGGAGGTGGTAGATGGGTGCACTTGTGTCTATTGGAACACTGTCAATATACTATATGCTTTTGAAGGCAGTAGTTTTGCAGCTGTGCTTCCTAAAGCCATGCTTAGCAGTGCTGACTGGGCTGGGGAGCCTCATGTGTGACAGGGCTTCTAGAGAAAAGTTTGACATTGTGCTAATCTTGGAGCAATTTTTATGGATCCTAGTCCAAAATACTTAAAAGTATTTTTATTAATGTTTTCAAAACAGTTGATATTTGGAACTAGGGAACTAGAAAGTGCCGTGTGCCTCACGTTATTTACTTACTTAGATTCTATCCAATTCCAACCTGGAGGTACTTTCTTCCAGAACTCATGTGAGGGGGAAACGGGGAGGAAGATTGTCAGGCAACAGTTGCTTATGCATATAATAAGTATTATATATTTACGTGCCTTCTTTCATCAGTATGGAAGGGGACTTTTGATTAGAAGTGTCAGATCTCTTTGGGGATTGCAGTATTGTTTACTTGTTTTGTTTTTAATTACAGATGGGAATTTACAGCGATTTTTTTTTTTTTTTTTTTTTTTTTAATACCAAATGTCATGCTGTGTCATTTCCTTCTTTTCTGGTTTAGGTCCTTCAGAATAATTTCCTGCCTTAAAAAAAAACAAACCAAAAACCACAAACCCTACTGTTTGCTATATATGTGTGAAATTGGAGTGTTTGTACTGAAGTCAAGAAAGAAGCTACCTAACCCGTCTATGGTTCATTTTCCCATATATTCCCAAATGGTAACGCTGATACTTAGCCAGTTTTCTAAATTATTTGTAATCTACAGTAAAAAATACACTAAAAACTACAATTATGTTTTTGCATCTTGGTAATAGTTCCAGAGGGCCCATTATGTTTTATCGAATAAACACTTTGACATTCCTACTAATTTTTGAATATATATTTAGAAGTTTATTTTAAAATAGATTTTTGATCAATAGTCTGTGGTGGATTCTCTAGGAGAGTCATTAGTATCTATTGTATAAATCTTTCTTAATTTGTGGCTTAATGATCCTTAGGGGGTAATCATTCCAATCTGTTAGGGCAATTTGTCCATGCACTGGCTCAATAAACCCACACTGCTTTTTTGTGTGAAAGGCTGCCTTTTAAGACTTCCATGATGTATTGATTTTTTTTAAAATAATCATGTAAAGGAAAAGAAGTTTAGTTAAATGATGGCCATATTTAAAATAAAAGCTGTTATGGGTGCTGAAAGTACTTTAAATTAGCAGCCATATTTCAGACATAAAATGATAAAGCTGTCCTTTTTTCTTTAATCACAGACCATTGAATGGTTTGGGCTGGAAGGGACCTTAAAATCATCTAATTCCGATCCTGCTGCCATGGGCAGGGACACCTTCCACTAGATCAGGTTGCTCAAAGCTCTTTCCATCCTGGTCTTGAACACTGCCAGGGATGGGGCAGCCACAGTTTCTCTGGGCAACCCATGCCAGTGCCTCACCACCCTCACAGGGAAGAGCTTCTTCCTAATATCTAATCTAAATCTCCCCTCTGTCAGTTTAAAGTCATTCCTCATTGTCCAAATCTCAACGGTGTTGTGGTAGCAAACTTACATGACATGTTCATACTGTAGTGGATCTATATGCTTGTTTCCTAACCCACTGAAACCAAAGGATTTATACTGAAGAAATGACAGATTTAGCTACACAGGTGTAAATTGAAGTGCTACAATACACCTGCTGCCAGAGACAATTAAGTGAAAGTTTGATAATATTTTGAGACTTCTCTAGTAATGATTTATTTTTCCTTAAACCAAATGCATTATTAGGCTTAAGATTTTGTAGATGAGATTATGAGCAAATCTAAATGGTTGTGCTGTCAATAATTGCAAGCTTTCTTGCAATGTTTGTGGAAACTTAACATAAATTATGTTCTTGTAGCATTTATCACAACTGTAATGTACTGGTAATGGGAAAAAAGCCTCAAAGTAAGATTTCAGATTGACTCATAAATCAATAACAAGAGAACCATGTGAAAGGTAGAAATAATAGAAAAATGACTTCTGATGTATTTCTGATGTAAATTACACTGTAGTGCAGCTGTGAAAATGTTACTTGGGTTTTCATGGTGTAGTTGTATGTAAGTTATGCCATAAAAATGTAAGGCTATCAATGAATCTGCTCTGCAGTCAGGCAGGTATGCACAATGTATTTTCAGCATTTAAGCATAGCTGTATAGCTCTGATATGTTTAAAATACTCTTACAGAGTGAGAATGCTTTATATTAGAGCTGTGAGGCCTTTTCTGGTCTGTTGGACTATGGGGTTTTCTCTCTGTGTGTGGTTTAGCGTTCTGTAAGTCTCTCCAGGGCATCTTGAAATAAAAGTGTCTCTTCTGGCTAAGGATGTACTTTTTATAAACCATTTTTCAGCAGTGATTTCAATTTTCTAGAGCATCCTCTATGTCAGTGTGTTTAAGGTCTGAGCAGCCAGTGTAAGTGTTGCTGTGCTGTATAGCATTGCTTTGGGATTGAATGTCACTGCTGATGTTGCATTTTTTTGTTAAATGCTACTTGTTTGATATTGGTTATGACCGTGTTTTGCAGTGTCTGTAAGCTGACAAGCAGGTAAGTGAATCTGTGTCTGTAATATCTTTTCAGAAAGTTTCAGTGAAATATGTTGTTACTGTGTTGGTAAGATTTTGATTTACACTAGGAAGTGTGCTAATTAGAGACAAGCAGAAAATGACAGAACTGTGGCATAAGCAGATTTGGAAGCTGTATCAACCCTTACATGGCTCAGAAGTCTGAAGATTCTCAGTCCAAACCTCGCATGTACTTTTTCCTGCATTTAACTGAGATGTGTAGTGTTGGAATGATGATTTTAACCTTCCTCAGTAAGGTATTGCATCCTGTTGCTGTAGTAATGTGTTTTAAGTCAATGAGATGTCTTCTATGTGTTTTAAGTCCATTTCTTAGACTGGGCCTATCTTTAAATAACAACCAGTTGTGTTGCCCCTTATGTTATACTGTAAAGGTATTTTAGAATTTTTTTGTTTTTTTTGTGTTTTTTTTTGGTTTTTTTTTATGTCTCAATTTAAATAATAGTTTTTTTTTTTTTTCCCAGAATTTCTTGATCTTTTTAGCCATATTGGATTGGAAAAATGCTGTGTAGAGAACTCTATGCTAGTTGAATGCTGTAAACTCTAGCCTTAAAACCCCACTAAACATGATACATAATACCAGTGTAGCCTTAGGGGGAAGGAAGCAGCTGTCTTCATGCCGCCAGTGAAGAGATCATGTGGGGACCATGTAGTTGCCTGCAATAGTTGGGGCAGAACAGTAAGCAGACAAGCATAGCCCTCAATTTTCTTAGTAGCTCTTCCTGCAGAGCAATTGTAATGCTGACCCAGACCCATATATTTTAGTTCTGCAGACCCACTGCAAGCTCAGAGCACCATGTTTCCTTGTTGATAGCAAGGGCACAGTGAGCTTTGTTACTGAGAGCCTGTGTGGTACCAGTAAGGTGAATGTGCTGACTGTTGCTGCAGTCTGCCTTCCAACAGTACTTGAAAATGGAATTTATAGCCATCAAGTAAGGACAAACATTATTTGCTCCTATTTTTACTATGAATTGAATGACTTTATATCTTTCTTTTCTCCCATCTTCACAGGATCCTGGCAAGCCATACTGTCTTCATGCCATCTTTGATTCTGTCACTTACCTTGCAGCTGCTCCTTCCTGCCTCCAGATGTTACTGATTTATTCCAGATAGTGAAGCGCTCCCTTTCCTTCTTCTGCTGTCGGAGGCAGACCTTTCTTAAAACCAGTGCGTGCTTTGATAATTCCATTCTGTCTTCTGGTTTTCTTCTGCCTGCTTTAATCTCTTGCTTAACTTGTTCCATAATGTCTTCCTTTCCTTTAGCTTTTCCATGGCATAAGCATGCTTTAATCCTTACTTTTTTTGTGCTACCTGTCCTTTACTTACCTGCTCCCCAAGCTGTGCTCATTACTCGTTCATATCTGAAGTCTATGACTACTTTGTTTACAGTGTTACCCATGGCATTTCCATCCCACTCTTTCCCAGTCCTGTTGCCATCTCTTGCAGTCTTCAGAACAGTCTTACAGTAATATCCTTTGAATAACCTCTTCCAAACGAGAGCTAAGAAGCATCTCTCTTGTTCATGGGATTGTCTGCCACTTTGAATGATAGCTCACTGACTCCATTTTCTCCTGGTCATTTGCAGCTTCTTCCTTTGATTTTATGCTTTTTGGGGATTCATGATATACTCTACCTAGAGTTGAAGCACATAGAGAAAAACTGACTTAAAACTGCATATTCTTCAGTATTAAATTGCATCTGCATCTGCCTAAATACCTGTTTCTCCAAATTCCACTTTCATCTTGCTTTTCAGAGACCTCTTCCTGTGCATTTAGCCATGAATTCAATTTCAGCGGGAATCCAACAGCTGCTTAATCTTTCCTATCAAGCTCTTCCCCCCCATTGCTTTTGATGGCTGAAGCAAACATCATTTCTCTTCCTGCTACTCATACCATTTTTAGCATTGCTTTCAAAAGGAATGTGTTTCTGAGTATTCATGTTCTGGCTATGTCTGTGTTTTTCCAGATTCTTTTCTAGATGGACCACTCTTTCTCTATCACCTAAAACTCTAGACTGGGATAATCTTATTTTGTGTTTTCATTTACTGAAATACCTCTCTCCTGATCTTGGTGAAGATGAGGTTTGGTTATATCCATTAGAGCTGTTGAAAAATAGATTCCCTGTTTTTTTTCTTTTTTGTTTGTTTGTTTATTTTTTGTTTTGGTTTTCTGTTTGTGATTTTTTTTCTGACTGTTGCTCTTTCATTTGCACCTGACTCTTGCGTCTTTTCTTTTGTAAGCTCTTTATTTTCACTATGAAGTTTTTTTCCCAGCCTCCAGTATCCTACCTGGTCTACATTTAAAGTCCTTCTGACTTTGAGTGGTGTCTAGCACAGTGCCTGCTTTCATAGGTCTGTGGAACCAACAAGGAAGTACTAAAACAAGATATTTAGTAAGAAATGTAATATTTCTCTAAGTTTTGCCTTTATAAATCTTCTTTTCTATGATGCTTACAGGCTCATAATGATAACACTATTTATTTATCGCTGTTTCTCATACAGGCTGACATGGACTTGTGTGTCTGGTATATAAACTCTCCGGCTTTTCTTGTGGTTTGACATCTATGTTCTCTCTCTCTGTACAGTGGATAATATCATTAGGTCCTGTGGTCCTTGATCTGTATTTGTAAAGGCTCCAGTGATATATATAAACATTTAATCTGAGCAAATCCCTAAATTTGTGTTATCTAATAGAATTAGCTATTTTTTTATAGTTGTTTGTGCTCTGCTATTCCTACAGCAATTACTGTGTTGCAGTTACATAATATATGGAATTGTATATGTTAGAATTACTTACTGGCAGTAATCAAGTACCAATCTTATTTAGAATAGATAATTGCATAGATAACTCTTTAGCAAAAGGTTATAGAGCATCCCTGTGTGGTTTCTGTCTTGGTTTACTGGATGTCGCTGTATTTGGTGCTTCAGTGAACCCTGAGGTGGTTCTTGGAAAGTGCAGGGTCTGGCAGATGTGCTTGTCGAGCAGCTTCACGCATGGCTGCGGAGAGAGTCCTGGGGCTGAGCAGGCATTCGCTATTTGAGATAAGTTTCCAACATCACAACTCCGTTAGGTTCTATAGCTATTTGGGGAGACCTGGGTGACAATTTTAGCTATGTAAGCTATGGTTTTTAGAGATAACTCTTACATCCATCTGTTTTTAGTGAGAGAAGACCCAATAGCTATGCTGGAAACAAGAAAGGCTTTGAAACTCTGTGTGCACATGCTGAGCAGACAATGTGTGGCAGTCCTAGCTGGGTAGACTGCAACTGAAATACTTCACAGTTATCTCATAGAATATTAGCTCCTAACACATGAAAGAAACCTAGGGATGGAGAAAGGCTAATAATACCTGTGGAATAACATGCTGTGGTAAGAGGCAACTCCTGCTGCAATTTGTGAATCTCTGCTAAAGAATTGTTTTGAAGTTGGTATCAGCTGTAGCTGGAAGAGCTGCTCGGCCTATGAAACTGTTTGACAATGCATTCTAGTGAAGAGCCCCTTAGGAAGATAAAACTGTATCAAACCAAGCACAGAACTGGCACTTTCAGTTGTGTTAATCTGAACTGGAATATTACTTCTAAGAGAAGATGCTGTGAAAGTTAAAGATTTATCTTTGAAATAGTATTCCCACATTTCTTTAGTGCTGAGTGACTAGTAGTCAAAGGAATATGCCCCCTTCTTTTATTTAAGAAACAAAACCTCGCCCCCAAAACCAATGCATCACTTTTTTTTTCTGTATAAGACAGTAAACCAGTTTGTCAGGATGCTGTTGCTAAACTCTTCCTTCACTGTAAGGGGTCTGAGCCCACGATGAAGTGTTATTCATGCTTCATTACCGTCTTAGATGATGTAGCCTGGCTGCCAGTTTGTGCATGCTGGGGTTTTCTATGGAATCAGTTTGTCTCAGTTTATGTTTTGTTTATAAAGGAAGTTGTCAGTAGATGGCAGCAGCAATCTCTTCAGATAGTAGTTTTAGGTTACCAGCCAAATGAACATCTTAGGCTAACGTTAACTAATCCTAAGAAAGAAACATGCTACTGAAATAATTCACCAAGGGCAAAACTGGCTTTTCTTTTTAGCTGAAAGCAGGGTTTTGAAGCCAGAGGCTGCTGATTAACCTCGGTTTAGACTTTTATGAGCTAGATGAAGAGAGAAGGGAAGGAGGAGTATATGCACAGCTAGAGTCATCTTGCAGCTGCAAAATGATTGATGCCAGCCAGCCCAAGGAGTCTGTGGGTAGATCAGAGATGATCTTCTGGCTAGTCTGTGCTTGCCTGACCGTATAGTCATTAGTAAAGGTTGTATTGAGCAGATAGGAGGAGAGGAGCTGTGCGTATATATACACAAACATCAGGGTGCTGCTGTTTACATTGCATCCCAGGTGATCCTGACTAGCCTTTTTATTCTTGTTTTTTTTTCTCTTCTCCCCTTAGTGCTTGCTATGTCAGTGGCTCTCAAGTTTTGAGAGTAGCTTGATCTATGCTGCCCCTTGAGGAAGTGAAGCATAAAGTTTTGTTCTGCTCATGTGCTTTCTTTTCTGCCTGAGAGGGGTTCACCTAGGAAAGATGTCCTATGGCTTCTGAAAAGTGATTTAGGGAAGGGCTCTTTTACCTCTCTTGAGGGCCTAACTGTAACCCAGCTGCCATGACTTGGTTGTGGTAGGGATGAGGGGTGACTGCTATGTGTCATCTTGGTATCAACGTGGAGATGAGTGTGGTGAGGACAAGATCCTGGTTGTACTGGGACCTGAAGATGTATTAGGACAGAGGTCAGCTAGGTAGTGTTGAAGGGTAGCCTTGCTTGCACAGGCTCCTGGGTGGGCCAAGAATAATAATGGTGGTTTCCATACCCATCTTCACTCTGAGATTTAATGAGACTTTCTTTCTCCCTGCATAAGTTGAGTGCCCCCAGTTTATAAGAGAGGCTCTGGCCTTTGGTTTGTCAGCAGCTACTGACTGTTAAGGTCAAAAGACTACCTTCTCCTTCAGTATCTTCACTAAGCACTGTTTACTGTTCCCTTTCTTTTTCTGAACAGCTCTCAGAACTGAGCTGAATTCTCCCCAGTGCCATGAGAAAATATTTGCTGAGTGGTGATAGCTAATTTTAAGTTCAGTGTTATAAAAGTAAATGTGTTTTGGCAAATGTATACAGTTTGCATGTATCAGCACTGATTATTTTTTTTTTTTTTGGGGGGGGGGGAGTGTTGTTTTTTTGTTTTTTTTTTTTATTATGACTCGGTTGTGAGGATACTGAGAGCCTATAGCTTTGCCCTCAGTTTTAGGTTTGAGTCTCTTTTGTTGGCATTAGAAAATGTTACCGCCTCATTGTACACATCCTTGTTCCTGGGCATCTGTTAATGCCAGACATTTGCCCTTTATGACTTTGCAGTGTAACTTTTTGAAGAAATTGGTGAAGGACCTTGAAAAAATGTCTTTTTAAAAGTTCGTGTGTGCTGCACCAATGCTTCTGATAACTCTAACAGGCTTATGACATATACCTTTTATACAAAGCCTGTTAACTCTATCTTCCTGTTTCTCTGGTTTTATTCAGTATTATAATTTCTACATGTCTGTCCAGTACAGTAGAGCTCTTCAATAGAAAAATTTGAAATATACTACTGTGTACCTGGCAATACTAATCATAGGCAAGGACTGGGCAGGATATTAATCTAACTTTTAGGGGTAAATTTTTTAGGGGTAAATTAAACACTTTCATTAACTGCAGATGTTAAATTAATCAAGAACTTGCACTTGATGATATGTAGGACTTTATTGTAGCTACCTAATAGAAGTTCGGAAGTTGCAAATGGTGTGGAAAACAATCTGTAGCTGAAGTTGAACATTTTCTTTCATAGAAAGAAGGAAACAGTGGCAGATCCAATACATTAAATAGTATTGCTGGGTTTTGGGAGAGTTTGGTGGTGTGGTTTTGTGGGTGTGAGGTTTTTTTTCCTATTCTTTTTTTTTTTTTTCTTGGGTGGAATTTTTATTGAGAATTAACTCCTTGGTGTGTTTTAGGTTGTTTGTGTGGTTTTGTTTGTTTGTTTTGAGTTTTTTTTGAGTTCCTTTTTGGTTTTTGTTTGTTTTATTGTTTGGTTTTTTTTTGTGATATGTTTTTATTTTGTGTGGCTTTGGGTTTGTTTCTTTTAATCACATGCATCTGGCCTTTAGTTTTTTTCTAGGTTTACTCAAGTTCTTAGACTTCTGGCCCTCTTGACTATTTGAAAAGTCTGCCTGATATTGAATGTATCTGTAGACTTTTGCCATTGACCTTTCCTTTAGAGCAATATTTACAAAGAATAGAACAGATGTGGAAAGCAAAAGTTTGTGAAACCAAAATGGATATCTATGTACTGTTTCAGAAGGCTATAAAAGCTTTCCTAATATAAGAACACTCTGAAGTATTCCCATGAGAAGATAAGCCTCAGCATTACCAGTGATGTCTCCTTTTTATCACAGCCTAACACGCTAATGCTAATGGATCAACTTTTTAAAGGATGACAATTAATTCTATTTCTGTTAAGTGCATTGCAGATACTACTGCAGCGTAGTACCCAAGTGACAAGCTCCTACCAGGTTCAGGTGGTTTGATTTCATTGGGGTAGGGATTTCATAATGCAGCACTACTTTCCTGAGTAGATTTATGAGTGATTTTGAAGAATCTACAGCTGTTCACTCAGTCTTTTTTTTCAAGAGTTACTTTGATGGTGGCTTGCTGATCTGCTACAAAGTTGAGACAGAAGGTAAAAATAAGTAGATCATCTGTTCCTTTAAAAAAAGCCTGTACAAAAGTCCCCCTTCTCCAAAAATAGCCAGGACACCACCACCATCTCAAAATTAGTAGGTGGAACTGCTTTTAGCTGACACAGTCTTTGATTTTATGGGTATCTCCTAGATACATAGGAAGGTTAAATAAACAGACTTAAATTCTAATGGGACATTCTGAGGATTAATGTCAATGTAGTCCAAGCACATAATGGGATTCAGTGAGGCCAATGTGTTTGCATTTTGGAATGGATTTTAGAGAAATAAATACACTGTATGATCAGCTTTTACTGCTGAGATTTTCTGTGTTTGAGGAGCAAAGCTTCTTTTATCAATGGTTTGATAAGTAATCAGTGTTACTTGGTCTGGGTTTTATCAAGGCTTTGATACGTTACACTCCGCTTAACATTATTTTAATAGCCATGGTATGGACATATCCAGAGGCAAAGTCTTCTAAAGCGATCCTGCAAATCTCACTGAGCACTTTAAAGACCCATCTTATGTTTTAAAAAATGGTTTTAAGGTATTGGTACTTGCTGTCTTTTGTCTTGGAATCTTTCCTTTTGTGGTCTCCAGTGATCGCAGTGTGATTGTGTTAAAAGGAACTGAGACTTTTTCTGGTGCTGGTTGGAACAAGCTGTGCTGCGCTTTTTTCTCACAGCTTCAGTTAACTTGTGTGGGGAAAAACAATAAACCGACTCCATTCTGTCCATTTTAATATTAATGTTTTGAAGTAATTTAAAATTGTGCTGAGAAACTAGGGTACAAACAGAATTCCTGTGGCAAAAAAATAATTAACACTTGGAACAGTCACTATTAAAACTTAAGTTTTTATCTAGCCAATTCAAAAAGATGGATGTGAATTGAAGGAAAAGAGTATGGTTTTTATGTGTATTAACACTAGAAACTTTAAAGAGTTATTTGAAATGCTAATTAATCTAGTGTGGAGAGAATTGCAGGTGGGAAGTGATGGATTGAGAGTTGTGCCAGGGACGGTTTAGATGAGAGTTAGAACGAATTTCTTCATCAAAAGGGCTGCCCAGGGAAGTGGCTCAGTCCCCACCCCTGGAAGTATTTAAAAGATGTGTAGCTGTGGTGCTTGGGGACATGGCTTAGTGTTGGACTTGGCAGTGCTGGGTTAACAGTTGCGCTCGAGGAACTTAAAGGTCTTTTCCAACCTAAGCAAATCTATGTGTCAACAAAAGTCTGAAAAACTGTTGCTCTGTCCATGCTACAGTTGGAAGGGACATGTTTAGCTTTTATGAGTGTAAGTGTAGCTAACTGGCTTGTCATGGTGGCAGCATAACTACAGTAGCCTGGTCTTTGCTTACATGATGTTCACCCAGGATCCTGGGCAGGCTAGTGGGCTCTTGTGGAAAGCCAGCTGGGCTCTCCATCTGGAGACTGCTGCATAGATGTGTCCTGTGTGGTGCTGTGAGTTAATGCTTTCATATTACATGAGTAAAGAAGGCTCAGGGGATCAGTTATCACCCTGCTCCAGTATTGGGAGAGTGGCTACAAAGAAGATGGAGGTTCTCTTTAAAAGGAGTCACGTAGAAAAGATGAGGGGTAACGGGCACAAGTTACTCCTGGAGTCATTCTGGTTGGACACCTAGAGGAAAATTTTTCACAGTGAGAACAAACAGCCACTGGAATAACCTCCCCAGGAAGGTGGCGGGTTCCCTAGCGTTGGACATTTTTAATATTCAGCCAGACAGGGTTCTGGGCCATCTTGTCTAGACTGTGCTTTTTGCCAAGAGAGGCTGGACCAGATGATCCTTGGGGTGCCTTCCAACCTGGTATTCTGTAATTACAGAAAAGGCATAGTGGGCTCAGTCACAGGCTATTAATAATAATCAGAGGGTTTAAATACTGCTGAAGTTTGACCTTTGTAAGGAAGTTTGGTAGTCTCTGCTAGAAAACTTAAGCAGTCTGTAGCCTGGAGAGAAGAAATTTTTAAAATTTATTTTGCTTTTATTTGACATGTTTCTTAGTTCTGAAATAAAAATGGTTTTCGTTAAAGTGTTCTCTGCGGAGAAAGAAGGATTATTGTTAGGAAAGGCAATACAAATAAAAATGCCAAGTTTTATCTGGCAGATTTTAAACCAGGAAGAAAATACAGTTTATCCCCTTATCTCATCTTCCTAATAAAGGTTTGCTAACTTTCCCTTCTCCCTCCTCCAAAAAGAAGTGGATATAGGATTTTGATATACATAATCCTAGTGATATTAAAATTGATAATCTTGACATGACAGGAAATAACCAAATAGAGCCCCAGGTGCAGAAATCCAGAATTTCTCTTCCTTCCATGTTATGGACCACATGAAGACCCAGTCCTCTACCCTCTCTACACTGAGTTAGGCCAGTACAGCTTTCTACCACTTCAGGAACCGCTGAAGCTGGGAGAGTTGAAAATAACATGTGGACAGGCTTCTGCCTCTGTGAATCTGCAGAGATGCAGGGGCTTGCTAGTGTGTGTGCGGGGTGTGGTGTTGGGGTTTGCTTTTGTATTTGTTTATTTGCTATTTTATTGTTCATGGGTACAAGCGATAGAGCAAAAGTCTTCATGCATAGTTATTCTCTAATTTGTTAGCTGTCTGTCTTAGGCAGATTCCCTTAAAGGCCTAGACTTCCATGGCTGTAGCCAGACCTCATGGATTTATGTGGTAGTCTTTGTTCCAGTCTGGCAAACGCAATTCATATTGCTGTTTCCTGATGTAACAGACTTTCCTTTTGAGGTTCAGCCTGATGCTTATTCACGCTTTGCACACTCATAAGCTGCTTCACTGTGACTACTTCTTTATCACAGTATGCTGGAGATTGGAAGGGACCTCAAAAGATCATCTAGTCCAATCCCCCTGCCAGAGCAGGAACACCTAGATAACGTTACACAGGAATGTGTCCAGGCGGGCTTTGAATGTCTCCAGGGAAGGAGACTCCACAACCTCCCTGGGCAGCCTGTTCCAGTGTTCCGTCACCCTCACTGAGAAGAAGTTCCTTCTCAAGTTTAAGTGGAACCTCTTGTGTTCCAGTTTGCACCCATTACCCCTTGTCCTATCATTGTTTGCCACTGAGTAGAGCCTGGCTCCATCCTCGTGACACTCCCCCTTTATATATTTATAGACACTTATAAGGTCACCCCTCAGTCTCCTCTTCTCTAAACTATAAAGACCCAGCTCCCTCAGTCTTTCCTCATAAGGGAGATGCTCCACTCCCTTAATCATCTTTGTTGCCCTGCGCTGGACTCTCTCCAGCAGGTCCCTGTCCTTCTTGAACTGAGGGGCCCAGAACTGGACACAATATTGCAGATGGGGTCTCACCAGGGCAGAGTAGAGGGGAAGGAGGACCTCTCTCGACCTACTAACCACCGCCCTTCTAATACACCCCAGGATGCCATTGGCCTTCTTAGCCACAAGGGCACAGTGTTGGCTCATGGTCATCCTGTCGTCCACTAGGACCCCCAGGTCCCTCTCCCCTACACTGCTCTCTAGCAGGTCGTTCCCCAACCTATACTGGAACCTGGGGTTGTTCCTGCCTGGATGCAGGACTCTACACTTTCCCTTGTTATACTTCATCAAGTTATTCCCTGCCCAACTCTCCAGCCTGTCCAGGTCTCGCTGGATGGCAGCACAGCCTTCTGGCGTGTCAGCCACTCCTCCCAGCTTAGTGTCATCAGCAAACTTGCTGATAGTACACTCAATTCCCTCATCTAAATCATTGATGAATATATTAAATAATACCGGTCGCAGTACTGACCCTTGAGGCACTCCACTAGTTACAGGCCTCCAACTAGACTCAGCCCCATAGACTACAACTCTCTGGCTTCTCTCCTTCAGCCAGTTCGCAGTCCACCTCACTACCTGATCATCCAGTCCACACTTCCTCAATTTAGCTGTGAGGATGCTGTGGGAGACTGTGTCAAAGGCTTTGCTGAAGTCAAGGTAGACCACATCCACCGCTCTGCCATCATCCATCCACCGTGTTATTTCCTCATAAAAGGCTAAGAGATTGGTCAAACATGATTTCCCCCTGGTGAAGCCATGCTGACTGCCCCTCATAACCCTCTTATCCTTGATATGCCTTAAGATGGCACCAAGGATAAGGTGTTCCATCACTTTCCCAGGGATGGAGGTGAGGCTGACCGGTCTATAGTTACCCGGGTCCTCCTTCTTGCCCTTTTTGAAGACCGGAGTGACATTTGCCTTCCTCCAGTCCTCAGGCACCTCTCCCGTTTCCCAGGACTTGGTAAAGATGATGGCGAGTGGTCTAGCAATGACTTCCGCCAGTTCCCTCAGCACCCGCGGGTGCATCCCATCTGGACCCATGGATTTATGGACGTCCAGATTGCTCAACTGATCTCTAACCCATTCCTCATCGACTAAGGCAAGTCGCTCCGTCGACCTGACTTCATCTAAGGTCTCAGGGGTATAGGGCTCTTCAGGACTGCCTGCAGCAGAGTAGACAGAGACAAAGAAGGCATTCAGTAACTCTGCCATCTCTGCATCTTCTGTCACCAGGGCACCCATCCCGTTCATCAGTGGGCCTACATTGCCTCTGGTGTTAGTTTTGTCTGCCATGTACTTGAAAAAGCTCTTTTTGCTGTCCTTGACCCTTCTTGCCAGGTTTAATTCTAAGGAAGCCTTAGTCCTCCTAGCTGCCTTCCTACATCCCCTAGCAGCAGCCTTATATTCCTCCCAAGTGGCCAGCCCCTCCTTCCTGTAAACTCTCCTCTTCCACTTGAGCATACCCAGCAATTCCCTATTTAGCCACACAGGTCTCTTGGCCCTCTTCCTTGACTTCCTACGTGTCGGGATGCTCCGATCTTGAGCACGGAAAAAGCAGTCCTTGAATGTCAACCAACTATCTTGGGCCCCTTTACCTTCAAACAACCTTGCCCATGGGATTTCCCCTAGCAATTGCTTGAAAAGGCCAAAGTTTGCCCTGCTAAATTCCAGGGTTGCAATTCTACTTGGTATTCTACTAGTCCTACCACACAAGATCCTGAACTTCACCATCTCGTGGTCGCTGCAACCAAGGCAGCCCTCAACCCTTACTGCTTCAACCAGACCCTCCTTGTTAGTGAGGATGAGATCCAGCAGCGCTCCTCTCCTGGTTGGCTCATCCACCATTTGCAGGAGGAAGTTATCATCCACACACTGGAGGAACCTCCTGGACTGCGGCTGGGTTGCCGAGTGGTCCTTCCAGCAAACATCAGGGAAGTTAAAATCCCCCATGACGGGATTTTTTTAAATATTCTTCCAAAGATTTTTTTTTTTTTGCAAAATAACCCTAACCCTAAATATACTACTGTTACCAGACCTAATAGTTTATTTCCTAGAATAAGAGAATAAAGATTTTCAGTCCTAATAGAGAAAAATTGGAGGGGGAGGAAATCATTGAGACATTATTTGTGCATACTTACCAAAATCAGTCATGCATTTTTGATATTACAAAAACTTTAAGAAAAACTGTTAATTAGCCAACAGTACCAGAAATGATCCAGTAAAACATAAAAAGTCTTAATCTGAATTTGGATTAAAATATGTGTTTCTTGAAGATAGGCACAAAAGCTTTGTATTTCACCTTAACAAATTTCCCTTTACCTGATGATACAGATAGCTGCCAACCTGTTTGCTTGCTCTAGACTCTTACACACATTGATACAATGTTAAGCTTCAGAAAGATTGTATATGCAATCTGACAGATGCATAGAGCTAATTTTCCCACAACTGTTTTACACAGCCTGGCTGCATTTGATCCATGGAGTTGAGTAAAGCTTTCTGGATGCAGCAGCGAGTACCCAAACTGTGTGTTTATCCTATAGAGTTACATCTAAATTGTACCTGTTCCCATTTTGGTCTGCTAGTGTATTGTATTCTTTCCTTATTGATAGCTTTAGTCTTAACATTTTTGCATTAGATGGGGTTTCATGCTAGTCTTTTAAGTAAAAATATTGCCTGAAAGGTTCTGAATTTCTCTGTAGGGAAACTTGGGAAGAACAGTTGTCTCTACCTTGTGGAAGAATAGATCATATTCCCCTGTGCCTGCCCATCTCCTGCCCCTGATAAAATTGCTCACAAAAAATGCTAGGATGAATTTTCATACCTTACGAAATAAATGAGTCCTTGTTTATTCAGCGGTGTTTTACCTTGGTGTTCAGCCAGGTTGAATCAACATAGAAGGACATCTTAAGCTTAAAGTGGCATGAGAGCAGGAACAGGAGCGTCATGGGCAGGAATGCACTATTTGCCTTTTTAGTTTTTTTGGTTTTTTTTATTCATAGGTACTCTGATTTTTCAGTGTCTGTGCACCCCACACCCCGATCCGTAGCAGATGCAAATATCTTTTGTCTGATTCTGTGAACCACCTATGCTTTTAGCCTCTACATCACTATTTTTGCATCTGAAAGTTTAGTTTGGAGAGAAATATTTTCAGTTTCTTTCTGCTTGGAGCTGAAAACAAGTTGTGTATTGTCTGACCTGTTAACGCTAACAACTTTGTCACCTTCCAAAAGAAAAAAAATCTGGAAATATTCTTCAGAGTGGTTTCCTTCTTTAGCTGTCCGTTGAATAATAGGAAATCCAAATCTTCTTTGCATTCTGTGGTATTCTGCACATGCTTTTCTGTTGAATGGAGGAATATTCTTCTAATTGTTTTTCAAAAGAGGTTTTAAGTACATGTTTTAAATTATACAAAGATAAATTGAGTACGAGGTAAAACTATAATTAATTTGCTATTTAATTTCTTAATTGCTTGCTCTGTTTTTTGATTATATGCCTTATTCCTCACCTTCCTTTTAGGAGGTTTTTATTTTTGAGTGCGAAGCTCAAAGTTGAGAGAATCTTTATAGTAATCATTTCACTGCTTGCTTGTATTCCTAAACCAGATATTTGTAGATGTACATTTTAAAACATTCTTCTCTGCTGACGGTGTAGAAAAACAACCTGAAAGGAAGGGCTTGCCTCCTATGAAGAAAGCAGTGTGATTTGTATGTAAACATCACAGGGTAAGATAAGTTATCAATGGAAATTAGCTTATGTTTCCCTAATCAGAATTTCTAGAATACATGAATTGTGCTTCCATGATGATTTCTGGTTTTCATCTCTTCCTGCTTATCATGAATCAGGATTATGTTGGTGACCCTCCTGTAATGGACACACATGAAACAATAAACCCATTGCTTCCCTGCCTAATGGGAAAGGTCACTCAAGACGAGGTGGTTTGGCACTGAATTTTGCATTTTATCCTTTAAGGTTATTATTTCTACCTGTGCCCTTCCTGCTTCCTGTCAGCAAGGAGTTCCCATCCTTGAAAGAACGTTATAGGGTTTTTTGTCCCTGATGCTAGACACCACCTAAATTGTCACTGCTGTCTTTTAGGATGGTCCTAACGATGCACACTGAAACTTGCCAGCCACATCAAAAAACTTTTGGTGGAATGATGGAATCTTGCTGATGACAGCTTAAGATCTCTAAATTTGACTTTCTACACCTCTTCCCATTTCTATGGGAAAGCTAAAGTATTGCCATCTACTTCTAAAACGTATTAGAACTTTGCCTGTTTAAGGATAGGGGCCTATTCTGTCTGAGTTGGTGGAGATTTTGAGAGCTGTGTAGCTGAAAATAAACCCAAGGAAGCCTGGCATTGAGTCTTGTGTGTGATCTTTGTTTATTCCTTAAAGTTTCCCCCAAGGGGAATCTCTAAATGTTTTTTGTTTTTCAGAGAAGCAGGTTATATTTCTTTCTCCATAGAATAACTGGTGAAATATGGAACAGTGAAAAGCCTCCTCAATGAAGCACTGTTCTGAAACATTGCTGGCTGCTTCTCCTTTCTTTCCAGTCATACAGGAGTTCCAAAACTGTAAATATTCAAGTATTCTACTTGTACAAGAATATATATTTTCCAATCCAAAGTGAATAGAAGACTGTTGAAGGAGGCCAGCTCTTGCCTATTAATTAATATTGTTGTGGCTTGTAAAGTAGGGAAATGGGTTTCTGAAACTGCAGCTTACTTTTTATGTATTGCTGGCTGTTATGGCTTTCAGAATTATGAAAGACACTTAAGTGTGAATTGGAGGATAATGTCAAGGGAAAAAATGTTACTTTTTTGGCTGTGCTTTAAAATAAATTAAACTTCAGAAATGTTCAAAGACAGGTGTTCCCATTTTGATTCATTCCCTTGCATTAACATATGTTCAGCATTGTGTTGTGATGATCTTTACCATTCCAAATTAAAGAAAAAAAAAAAGACTGAAATTAGAGAGGCAAAGATTTTTTTTCCTTTTCCTTCTCCCATGCTGAAGTAGGAGCATTTTCAAGTCCGATATGTAAGGAAACATTTACAAATGGGGAAGGAGTAGAATTTTAGAGTGAGATGCTCTGTAAAACTGGAGTAAACAGAATATTTATAATTAACTGGTAACAGAAAGAAACAATTGGATAGTTTTTTTGCTGTTTTGTTGTTTTTTTTTTTTTTTAAACCTCCTTTAGAGATTCAGGTGTGTGTATTTAGGTGGTGTTTATGGGGAGAGGTGAGCTGGTGGTGTATGTATTTTGTTTTTTCCTGGACAGCTCTTTCCACACTGCTGCCTGTTTTTTTGATTGTGAGATCTGAAGGCCATAGGTATATTGCTAGCCTTAGGCCAGGTCACCTTTCAATAGCCATGGAATCCAGGGACTCTAGCTAGCACTTGCCAGACTGTTTCCATGACGTATTTTGTTTTTCCCAGATCAGCAGGTTGTGGCAAGGCCTTAATTCTGGTTAGCTCTTCTGAAGTGTAGCTCAACACATGTGTAGTTCTAGAAAGAGATTAAGGTAAACTGTATTCTAAGAATTTCCAACTGTAAAAAGTGAGCAGTGTGATGGCCATTTCACTGTGTATTCGTGTGCAAACGTACACTGAGAACTGGAAGGAAGCTTGAGACTGTTCCTCAACTTCTATTGCAACGTTTCCCCTCATCTTATTCACACTAGATATTATTCACACTACACCACTCTAAATGGAATATAGCTTGTCAAGTACTAGCTAGTCATGTGATTTAACTTCCTTATCTTAAACTAAACAATTATCTTGAGTCTCCTGTGGTAGGACCTCAGTTTATGCTCCAAAACAGACACTTCAGTAAAATTGCTTAAACTCCTTTGGGTTCTTAGCAAAGGAAGACAATGGCGTTCCTCAAATTCAATAATCAATTTGCGATTTTATTGCTCTGTTGGGCAGGATGCCTCTAAAAGCAGGCTGAGAACAGTATTTGGAAACTTCCCTGTAGCTGGTAAGACCCTTAGATGCTGAAACTAGGTGGAGTGTGATTCAGAAGTCTGTAGATTTAAAGAAGAGATTTTGTTTTGCAGTAACTGAGCATTCTTTCTAAAAGTAGCCTTTGATAAACTTCACAGGATTTTTTTTTATTTTTTTTTACTTGACGTGTTTTTGGAATGACACAATACTGGCTGGTTTAGTAGGCTGTATTATGCAAAAGGATATATTATATTCTAATTAAAAGTTAATATAGGTTAAGCAAACTTTGAATTTTCAAAGTTTAGTTCTGTTTAACTTTGGTTAAGAAAATATTTGTGTTTAAGCAAAGTTCTTCAGAGGCGTATTTTTGGCATCTTATCTTTCTGTCAGTGTCAATATACTTTTTTACTTTGGAAATTTTAAAAGGAATAGTGAGTGTTAGTGTCACTGTTTCAGATTACAGAGCTGAATGATAACCAGCTTCAGCAAATGTAGCCCCTGAACTTTATTATATACATTATTTGGAATAGTGCATGGTGCCAAAAATACCATTCCTTTGTGTCGTTACAGGTGACTGTATCGCATGCTTCAGACTATCTTGTCTTTTTTGTCCTTTTTGGTGACATTAAATTTTGTGGTTGAGATGTATATTAATATGCATTTGTCTGCTTGCAGTCTCACTTAAGATGAAAGTTTTGTAATACAGTTCACCTTACTTGATTAGTTAACATTCAATGCCAAAGAAAATCTATCTACTTTTATTTAATAACTTGATGTCAGCAATAGATCAGCTTACACCTTGAGTGTTATTTTATATTTGTGTACTAGTAACAGAGGATACAATAACTGAGAGGCAGACAAGGTATACGGCTTTCCAAACTATTCCCATGTGGTTTGGGCAGCCTGCTCTAGTGGAAGGTGTCCTTCCCCATGGCATGGGGTTGAAACCGGATGAGCTGTAAGGTTCTATCCAGCCCAAACTATTCCGAGTCATTTTGAGTGTGGTTACTGTGGGCTTAAGGTTTTTAGGGTTATGCCCTGAAGAGAAAGATAAAATTCAATATGCATTACGTTGAGTGTATCCAGGATAAATGAGAAAGATGGCTAATCAAGCTAGGAAGAAGATGAATATTGAAATTATTAAAAATGCCTTTTTGTGTCTTTAGCTAGGAATTTGGTATTTCTAGATAGTTCAGGAACATTGCAGGGGACTATTTATAAATTCTCAGGACAAGCTTTTAGGAGAAAACTTACAAGTAAGAATACTGGAAATCCTGCTTTACAATCTCACTAGCTTGAAAAAAATCTTCATTGCAATCTACCAATGGCAGGGTAGAGTATCTATCATCTTTGAGGAAAAGAAGCAAATGTAAAATAGAACAGAGCTACCTTAAGATTGCGTAATTGTGATGTTGACAATACTAATATAAGTAGTATTTCACATGCTTGTTTCTGCACAGATTTTGGGTGTGGATTAACAAAGGATTACTGAAGGATTACCCCAATACAGGAATGTAGTACTGTTTTGTAGTATGTCCTGTTTTGTGCTTTGCAGACCTCAGGAAGATGTTCACTTGACTGAGCCTTTTCAAGTCTTGAATTCCTCTTGTTCTCTTTGTTCTTCCTTGTTACTAATAGACTCGGCTGTATTTTTTGTGTATCTACTTTGCTGCTGCCACTTACTGAAAGCCACACAACAGGGTAAGTTTGTTTTCCAGGAACGGAATGTTGATATACATCTCACTTCCATACTTTTCATGGCATGATATAGAGATGGTATCTGTCATAGTAGGAGCAGTTCATGAAAAAGAGGTCCTTCAGTGGCTGAGATAACCAAATGGGAGATGAATACCCTGTCAAATCATGCTGCAACAATTATGGCTATTGGATACCTCAGAAAATATGTTGTGTTATGAGTAAAAACATGAATGGAATAGTGCTGATTAATGTAAAATGTAGGGTAAGAGGATCAGTAAGGTTCAGTGAAGAAAGACACATAGAGAAACAGCAACTTTTAAAGGTGATGAATACAGAAGAAAATATATCCTTTTTACAGATTCTTTTCTTGCTGAGTTAGAATTTGAATATATATGGAATTATTCTTAAAGGGTGTTTTTTTCAGAATGTACTTTGTGGTACTTTTCCCTCAGTGGTAGTTGGGCAGCCTGCTGTTTTTTGTAATAGCATTGCCCTCTGCATACTCACTTCTTAGTAAAAGTGAGAGTAGGAGTAGAAACTTTGCTCTTGAGGAACTGCAGAAATTGTAGTTGAGATGTGCTTGAATTGGTGAATAGGTTATACTCTCTGCACCAGGTTGATCCTGATCCTGCTGTCCAGTGTTTGATGACCAGCTCTTTAGAGCAATGACTGCTGTAATTACTTCTTCATTGTAGCGTTCATGTAGGTCTCTCTTAAAATAAACAAACCACCAAAGCCACCAACCAAACAACCAAAACCCTCCCGCCCCGAACTCCAAACAAACAACCCACATCACAACAAGCCTTCTCCCCCTAAAAAAAACCCAAACAACCCAAACCCTATACTTTGGAATTGAATTTCTTCCTGATCTGTGTAAGAGCTGAAAATGCAGTTTGCTGTATGTGGGCTTGCTTTCATTAAATGGATTGAGAGGAAGAGACGCTTTTGCAGTGTCACAGTTCCAGACTTGTGTGGAAGACACTAAGCTTGAAGAGCTTGTAAGGGAATGTGGCAATTCCCTTAAAGTTCAATGTGGTAAGCACCTGGCCATATACTTGGTCTGAAAGGTTTTGTACCGAGGTGGGCATTGGTCTCTTTTCCCGAGTGACAAAAAATAGAGCAAGAGGCAATGGCCTTAAGTTGCACCTGGGGAGGTTTAGGTTGGCTATTAGGAAAGAATTCTTCACTGAAAGAGTTATCAAACATTGGAAGAGGTTGCCCAGGGAAGTAGTGAGTCACTATCCCTAGAGTTGTTTAGAAGATGAGGTGCTTAGGGATATGGTGGACATGTTTCCGTGGTGGGCTTGGCAGTGCTAGGTTAATGGTTGGACTTGATCTTAAAGGTCTTCTCCAACCTAAACAGTTTTATAATTATATATATAAAATGTTGGACTGGTGGTCCTTTTTCTCAGATGTCAGGTTGCTTGTTTCCTGAAAGCTTCAAACTGGATTTCTCTGGTATATAAGATGCTTAGCATGTTCTTTGGGCTTCATTCTGATCAAATTGTTGCAGGGATATTATCTGTTTTAGCTGTTCTCTTAATCTAGTTGTCTTATATGGGACTTGATGTGGTTTCTTTTAGTCTAGTCAGGTCTTTTTGTTTCTTCTATCTTCCTTCTCTCTGTCAGCTTTCTCTCCTGTTTCTTGAGGGAGAGGTGTTTTCATTCTTCCAGTTTTGCTTGAAATCCCCAGTTTATTTCCCCCTATAGCTCTGTTTGTTCTTCCATTTTGTCCATTTTCTCCATTTTCATCCCAAAATCCTTTTTATGCATTAGCCATCTTCTTTTCTTATTTTGTACTGGCATTTTTTTTTTTATTTTCATGCAATCCGTGTTTCAGAAACTACATAATTTCAGTGTTACTAAGCATATCAATATTATGTTGCAATTTTAAGAAGCCATTAAACTTGACAAATTTTGTGACTCTTAGTATTGTATGTTATAATAATTATCCCTACCTATTAATCAAGACAGACTAGTAACTGATATAATGAACTAATTCTTTTCCACATTATTGAAGTAAATTAATATTTATGTAAGGAATATTTTAAGTATGTTAGAAAGGATGCTGTAAGGATGGAAAACATTAAAATGGTTCAGCTAACAAACTGTGACTGCTTTTTTACTTCTACTCAAGAGTCTAGTTATTCAAGAGGTTGAACGACTTCAGCACCTACTCATCATTCACCATGCAATAAGAAATACTGTGCCTCCTAAATCAAATTTTAACAGTCTGTTCCTGATTTAACACCCATTTAACCTCTTGAGCCTAATTATTTCTCAGTAAACCGGCTAAATCTTAGCCTATCTTAGAAAGTCATCCAGTTGTCACCTGCAAGTACAGTATTTGTCAATATTTGGAATTGAAGATACATTGGGCTACAGCTGCAAGACTACTGCAGTTTTTCTTGCTGACAAAAGAATGCAAATTTGTTGCCTGTAATTCTGTGTGCATTGGCAGTGACCTTACTGCTAGAACTTGTTGAGGCATGTGTTAACTCAAATACAGCAAGTTCTCAAGTTTCTGTTAGTTTAAATACTGGGTATGGAATTAAGTATGTAATTCTTAATAACTGAAAAGCTGATGGGCCTCCAATTTAGTGGACTTCTAAATTTAATTTTCAATAGAGGAAACTCGCTCAAAAATTTAAAGCTGTTGCTGTTTGAAAACAAATTACAGCATTGTGTTAAAATTCTGCTCACATTACCACAAAATCCAGGGTTTTCTGTAGTATAAATGTAAGTGCATTATGCTTGACCTCTGTGCTGATTTGTTTTATTTCTATGAAGGCTGTGTGAAAGTCATGGAAGAGGGCTATAGTTGTGCTTTGTTTATAAACCAGAAGGCAAAGACTGCAGAGAGAAATATTATTCTCTCTCCTCTGGCTCCCTGAACCAAAAACTTGAGGATATATGTAGTATCAAGCTTGCTTATCTTACTCAGTCCGATAATGTAAAGTTTGGGAGACGTATTATCTAAAAGGTCTTTTTGGACCAAGGCTAAGCCAAGCAAGCAGCGCAGGAGGGGTATTGTCCGATTGTTGCTCTCTGGGAGAAAGGCAAATATTTGCTTTGAGGTCATCCCTGCAGTTGGATGGTGCTCTGTTTGCCTGAGGTTTCACTCACGTGGGACAGGGATGCATGTGTACAGGCAGATGTGAGGCCTCTGTTGCACCAACCCTCCTTGAGCATCTTTGGAAGCCTATGGAATAGCAGTCTTTTGGTTACATGAATGCTCTGTGTTGACCTGCTTTTCAGAGATTACACTGAGGCTATCTTGTGCTTCCCTCCAAGATTTATGCCTCTGCTGAAACGTAAGGTTTTTTAGTCTTGGTTGGTTCTCCTTCAGTACCCGTTGAAAGAAATGCAGTAAATAATCTTTTTCTTTTCAGCTAAATATTAGAAATATCATGATACAAATCAGCTGTCATGTAAATACCTGTCAAAATAATAAATTGGTTACAAAACCCCTCTAACTGGTCACAAAACCATGAGTCAGAGTCAGAAATTGATCTCTTTTAGGAAGAGGTAGATGGTATGTAGCCATGGATGGCTAGGAAGGTAAGAGCCTGCAACTTCCACAATGAGCTGTCTGTTGCAGGAGAAACTCCAGGAAAAACAATACCCTCAGCAATTCTGATACTAGGAATTATGTACAAACTTAATGAATGAAGAAACGCTGCTTTATGTCTGTTACTAAACTTTCCCTTCTGTTTGTGAGTGGAGTCTTTGTTTTATTTTTATTTTGTAAAAGCCCCTTTGTGTGTTAACTTTGATCCATCTATGGAAGCATTACTTGTTTGCAGCATGGAAAATTTGGCAACTGCTTTCAGTAATTATTTTGTAGCTTTAGGTCTCTTCAGCTGTACTTATTTTTGGTTTTCTTGTCTAATTTGATGTACAAAGTAATTTGGGAATCCTCTGCGGGAAGCCAAATTCATCCCCTGATCTCACCATGAATTAGATGCTTGCAATATGTAACTTTGTTATTGATAGCTAAAACAGTCTTTAGTCATTATTCTGCAGTTTATAAATATCTAATGTAAAGCAATAGAAAGATGGAAGGAAACCCCAATAAACAAAGCATACTGTTGTTTGGGAGCACAGGGAAAACTCCTTACTTGAAGAGTTGGAATGGAAAGGTCCATCTACTTAGTGTGTTCAAAATAACAAAGTAATAGTGGAAGATTAAAGCAGAAGGCTGAGTCCTGGATTGCCAGCAGTGTTTTGTACAGTTGGTGTGTTGAACAGCAGGTTTGGCACAAGTACCTTGATATGACAGGTGGGGTTTTTCTTGAAGGTCAACTGCCATACCATGTAAAAAAGAGTTGCTCTGTCAGGGGTCACTTTTGATAGTAATTTTAATGAATGGATTTATTGCTACTGCTATGGATTCAAAAAAAAAAATTCTAATATGTTGAGCTGTATTGAGTTTGGTTTTATTACTTTGTAGTAGTAAAATCATGCCCTCTGTCTTGTTTTAAGCATCAGTATTCAAAAGGCTTAAATGCTCAAAAAGCACCAGGGGACAAAAGGCAGCTGAACCTTGACTGGTTTTAAATTAGTTCAGTTTGATTTCAGCCAGCCAGATTGGCATCTGTTGCCACATGAGGCTCTGGCATAATAGGCAAAGGCTACTGAAGTTGTAACTGTAATACGTAAAGTCTTCACAGACTGACAGGAAAGTGTATCAGCTTTCTCTCTCTCACTTTAGTTCCCATTCTGTTGGCAAGTTCCCCAGCTCTCCTCTTTGAAATTTGTCATTTATACCTTTTTAATTTGGGCAGTTGTGCAAAATAGAAGAAAAAAAAAATTAAAGAATTAATCTGGTGGTGATGGGGATAGGTGAGGCCGTTAACATGTTTTCTTTGTGGACTTTGTGAGCTGGTAGTCTTAACCTTTGGTATACAGGTGTTTTGTGTAGGACAGAGGCAGGAAGGAATATAGCTTTTATGTTATCATTTGTAGTATTCCTAGTATTGTGAGCAATTCAGAGTTAACCTTACAATTTTGCACAGTCTCTGTTCTGGGGTGTTGTACCTTTTAATAGTAACCCAAAGAGTTACTCTGCATATACCTTGTCTTTAGATTGTAGTGTTGTCCCCCTCTGCTCTGTTTCACAGAGCTCTATGTCTGCAAGGTAGCAGAATGTAGAAATTGAAAATGTGGAAAATCTCTAGGTATCTAATTAAGCTATGTCTTACATCTTTATTTCATGCTTCTTAGTATAAATAAATGCTTATAAGTTTAATCTTCATATTAACAGGGTTTTAGAAGTAAAAAAAAATGTGTTAGGTGTCCTAAAAAACCTAAAAAAAAAGAAAAAAAGAAAAAAAAGAAAAAAAATTGGAAATTCTCACATCTCAGTCATTTTGTTTTGAGAAATCTTTGTTTTAAATAGAAACAGTTGATGATTTGGGTATATACTACTCTGGATGAGGTTTGTCTGTTCTGCTGCAAGTAAATTTGTGCTCTGAGCAGCATGCTGATTACATTAGAGGCAGAATCATTCCCTTTGCTCTAAGTGATTTATTTTCTCTAGATCAGCCAGTCCAGGAGGTTCTGTAAGCATGCAGCACATTGCTTTTCCTTTATGTGCTAAATGGTTGCCTAAAAAAATAAATGTGGGATCTCAAGATGTGCATTTTCAAGTTAGATATTTGAATTTATGTATATTTACGTGCATATGCGTGTGTGTATACTAATAAGGCTATGATACGGTGGAAGCAGTGATAAACAGTTGAGAAAGCATCACAAACCATGCTTTTGAACTTCTAAAGTTATTGTTACAGGAGAACAATATATGGTACACAATGTGTAGCACAAAGTTGTTTCTATTCTTCTCTTTAAGTACGTGAGAAATGCCGCAGGGTTCCCCATTGACTGTTTTCTGCCTGAGTGACAGAACTGGGATCCAGCCATGTAAGCTTGAGGGGATGGTTGAAAAGCACACTATCCCCGCACGTATCTTATCCCACGCCAGCCAGTATTCTACTGTTTTTCAGACTATGTTAAAAGAAGTAATTTACTGGATTTTCTTTACTCCAAGTTCATAAATGGCTTAAGATAATCAGATAAAGGTCAAGAGTGTTGACTTGTGCTACAAGCTGTGAGCGTTTTTACACTCCAGTATGAATTTTTTAGTGTTTATTTTGTTTACAGATCCCTCAAGGTGCTGTGCAGTTCAATTAGAGTCACTAGGTTTCAGAGTGCTGTGAAATCAGGGATTCTGCGTTCTGATGAGGCTTTTGAAATGGTGATGGCAAGTGCTGCTTAGAGATAGGGTGGGGTTTTTTTTATATTATTTGTAATTGATTGAGGACAGAGTAGTGATAGTATTTTTGTTGTTTAAAGCATTTTTACTTTGCCTTCATAATGCACCCTCATAATTTACTGGCAAAGTTAATGGCTTTAACCTTATCACTCACCCTGTTTTCTTTTCCTTCTTAGTACTGGCAGTTAACCACATTATCAAGTTTATGCTGCGAAGTGTACATTTTAGCATCAATGTTTTCCCATGTAAACTATCTGAAGCATTTAACTAACCAAAATATCCAAGCGGTGGGTTGTGCTGAATGCCAAAAGTTATGCTGTTAATTGTTTATTTCTTGAAATAATGTGCAGGTCTCTTTGTGCTGTGCCTTCTGATAGCAGACACTTGGGTTCTAGCTGTATCACAGCAGCAGTGTTGCCGTTGCACTAGAGAGCATTCTTCTGGATATAAAGAAGTTCACTTGTCCTAAAAAAGCCTTTCCTTCTGCAGCTAGTTGAGGTGATACACTGGGGAGTGAGAATGATTTGTGTTAAGGGTAGGGCTTTGCTTGAGGATCTCTTCCCCCAGCCCTCTGTCCCATTTTATATTGCAGTATTTAATGTTCTGTGGAGCTGAGTAGCTCAAATATGATGCCACCAGCTCTCTGCTGTGCAGACCTGATCAGGCCTGTACAATCCTGATACATAGGAAAGTATAGTTTGCCTGGCATTCATCTGCACCTTTCTGCCCAAATACTTCTCATGCTATACTGGCATGATACCAAAGTACCTTCTGTGACTTCGGTGAAGCTGGTGAGTTTCACTGTAAAATGCACATATGTGATGATGGGGTGCTATATTTTTCAGGTATATCCTCTGTTTTACGGTGGAATAGGTGAACAGAAGACAAGAATGTGTGTTGAGTGAAGAATCAGCTTGTTGGGAGGGCTGTGGGCAGGATTGAGGAGAGGTGCTTAAGGATATATGTACATGTATGTTTCCTGTAATATTCATTGGGTTGTAAAATGGAAAAGAATTAGCCAAGAATTTTGTAGTAGCTAGGTTATTTTGAAACCTGGTGAATTTTACCTTCACATAGATATATATTTTTCCTTTTTAAAAAAATTTACTCTTCTTTTTCTTCTGGAGACAATCTGTTTTAGAATTAAAGGACGATTCTAAAAATGACTAGATGGCAATGGGAAAAATACCTGAGTAGCAGTTTCCCAGGCACAGGTTAGGTATCCCAGTCTGTCCCTGTGAGAAATATTCTCTAAACTTTCAGATAAGACTGTAATATTGAAAGACAGTCTACTTTCAAGCTCTCAATATGCAAGCAGGCTTGTTACCTTCAGGATATTTTAAAAGGTATTGAATAATTACATCTGTGGGTTTTGCTTGTGAAGAATGGATGGATGCATTTAAAAAAGAAATTGAGAGCAGTTCCAGTAGTTACAGATTTGGCTGGGGTGCAATAAGATACTTTTTGTAATGATATAATAGATATAATATAGCTAGTGTTAGGAATCAGTTTTCCATGTGATTTGGCTGTCTGAATTCATAAGGATATTGCTGTGCTAATAGACCTAACCATTGTGAAGAAAGATGGTTTCTAATGGCCTTGACAATAGCTGGGAAATCACCCCTGGAAATTTGCATATACAAATCAAAAAATACACTGGCACATGGAAACAGATTGCTGATCCGAGGGCCATTTCTTTCAGATTTAATAATAAACTCACAAAAGCTGGTGCAGTGACCAAATGGGTGCCCCAATGTAATAGCAGTCTTTCCTTCCTTGCCCCTGTGCTCTCCCTGTGGCACTTGGCTGAGCTGAGCCTCTTGTCTTCCTTTTGTGGATAAGTAAAACTAATAATTCTAAATGTAATGAAAGCCTGCAGTAGCCCTAACTTTTGTGATAAGTTCCAACCAAGTCACCAGTATATGCAGTAATTATGAATGCTTTTACTGTCTATTAGGTACTTGATGTTTTTAATTAAGTCCCACCCCCCCCGCCCAATATCCCTTTCTTCTATTCCTCTAATTAAGCCTCAGCTAAAGTAAGAGGATAAATAATTTGAGTAGAATGGAAGCTATATTCTAGTAGAAAAAGCTGCTATGTTTCAGAAATGACTTTTCTGATGGTAGAATTAACTGCACTTTGTTCCCAGTTCAAGCCATAGAAGAGTATAGGATTTCTCCTTTGCTTTAAGATAGTGAAAACTATTGTTTTATCTTAAATTGCATCAGAAGGTTTGCTTTCAAGGGCAGTCTGCTGATCTGCCTTGCATTTGACAATCCTGCATTCATTGACTGAGAACTTTCTAAAAGCAAAAACTAACTTGGATATCCCCCCCACCCCTCAATTTTACATGTAAACATAGTATATAAGGCTGTGGGCTTTGACTAAGACTTTTTCCAAACTGGAAGAGTAGGGAAACAGCAGATCTGGAGCTAGATTGATAGAGCGATTTTATTACCCTGGTGGTTTTGTTTGTGTAACTGCAATTGTTGCTTGTTAGGTGAGGAACTTGGAGTTTCTTCTAATTTGTGTAATTCGCCCAAGACTGCAAACTCTGCAGGATATCTTTAAATAGTATATATTCATGATGTTTTCTTGTAAAATCATTATCAAAATTCATATAGTACTTATTTAATGGATACTTACTGTTTAGGATAAGGTTGGTCTTGGAACTAGCAAATGGAAACCTTAATTTAATCAAAGCAATTAATTCAGAATTCAAGTTTATATCTAAGAGCAACATTTTGAAGAAAAAAGGTAATATTCTTATTTCAGCATATGGAGAGTTGGTACCTCATGAGCAAATGGTGTCTCCAGAAGAGAATGACTGAAGACAACCTGTTTCAGGAAGTAGATGGAAGTGGTTTTTGTATTTTTATTTTTTATTTTACTCCTGTGTATGGAAGGGAAATTTAATAGCTAGTTTTATTGCTTTCAGCAGCACTGGGCCTTTAAGGGGAGTCCAAGAGAAATAAATGAGTTTTAGTTCATTTTGTATAACTTTTGTGAATTTAGGAATACCTTTTCACTGCAGGGAGTCTCAAAGTAGTGTTTTCCTTCTTGTCTTTGGTAGCCTTCCAAAATGGGAACTATTACAATAAGTCTGTTGTAATTTTTATGACCTGGGTCCGAGAGAGAAGTGTTCTCATCTGTCTTATGAATAATTGTGAATTGCATACATTTTTCTTTCAGAAATGATGAATTTCTCACAGTTAGTTTACCTGTGTACTTCCATTTTAAAGAAAGGATTCCCTTGTGTATGAAATACTTACTGTATTTCTTTCTACCTCTCTTAATGAGTAGTTCAAAAAAGTAACTCCAGAATAAAGGAGCTTTGATAGCTTCCTTATCTTTAAAGATTCTCATATATTTATCTATCATAGTGGTAAGTGGTGAGATTGTCCTGTTGTCTTTGATTAGATGTCACTTCATATGCATATTCGAATGATAGTCTTGGACTGAAAAGAACAGACTAGCTGCTGCTTTCATTATTGTTCTTCACAAAACCCTATTTAACATCAAGAGAAACAGAAGTAGAGGATTTCTAACTCATATTGTATTTGAGCCCTGAAAAATAGTTTGATACACTGAAGTGTCTTACAAGGCTTGATTGGAAGAAACTGTATTTAATATAGGTTTTAACTTTCTCATGTGCATCTGAGTTAGAGACTTGAAACAGTTTTGAGTCTTCAACAGTATTATATGTATGCGGCTTGCTACTGAGACCAGAAACCATTGAGAGAATCTTCTGATCATGCTCAGGGATTCTCTAGTGTGATTTGAACACCAGAAGTGTATTAGATTATTGTCATAGACTGTGAGGGGTTTATTATTTTAATTTATATTATTTAGTTTTAAATCAGTGTAGCACACCAGAATGTTAAAGTCTGTGTATGGAGTTGCTTACTGAATGTTAGCCTGTTTTCAGCCTCTGCTGGCTAAATAATTATCAAGTAGCCTGATGTATAAGTGTTGCTTTTGGGACTCTAGATGTGACTGCCTGTGATCTAAGCAGTATGTCCCTGATGACAGACAAGAGTGTTTTGCTAGTTCAGCTTTTCTGTAATGCAGTTTTGTGCAGCACTTAAATTGTGGTGGATATGAAATAACAGAAATTAGAATTGCAATACAGAAGAGAGCAAAACAAAGTATTTGATAATGTCAACTTTCCTGTTATTAAGAAACTATAAAAAAAAACCCTAAAATCTCTTCCAAAACACATGCTAGATGACTAAGACTGTTATTAAAGAATGTTTTTGTATTCTATAGAGCAGTATTATATTATGATTGTATTATTCCCCAGATCTAAGTTATGAAATAGAGGACTAGAAAGAAGAGCTTCAGCTGTCTGAGAGCTTTAAAAGGCAGACAGGCAGTTACTGCTTTTGAGAAATTTCTTTCATTAAACAAAGAAGGAATATAATGTTCCAAATGAGATTAGAAATTTAAATTATTTAATCATGGAATAATGCCAGACTGCTCATAGCTTTTTTTGTATGATGTCTGGTTTTAAGGACTTTACTGGTTGAATGCATTTCAGATTAACTACAGCAAAACTGTGCTATTTTGTTCCCGTGTGGCTCTAATTTTGAAGACCAACATCTTCAGTCAGGAGAGTCTTAAAAACCCTGAGAAAGGTTTCTGTTGGCAGAGGTAACTGTTGATTTAGCCCCTCTGTGTGTCTGTCTGCTCCATTTTGAGTAAATCACCTGGGTTCAGACTGCTGGGATTCACAAATATGATGAAGTACAGATTTCGAGGAATCTGCAGAACAAAATGTGGTGAAGGAAAAAGGCTCAACTGCTGCCACATAAATATGCAAAGTTTGAATTATGGGACATACTAGAAATGTTCCCGAATCCATGCCCTGCCAACAGTATAGGCATAACTAGTACAATAATTTTCTTTGACTTTTCAGAGATGGTAAGCTAATGAGAAGCAGAAGCTTGGGGAGAAGTTGAGGCCCTTGATTTAGATAAGATTGCCTTCCACTTTCCTTTGTCACCGGGCAATTCTTAAGGTCAGACTTCACAGGAGCTAATCGAGTGTGAGATTAAGTCAATTAGAAGCAGCGGATGAGGCTGTGAAAGAAATGAGTCTTTTCTGTTTCTGTGTAACCTCAAGTTCACTGTGAAATGGTACACAAAGACCTTGCTGATTCAAAGAGGCGATACTGGTCAATGATCTGTTCATTTGGCAGTAACTCTGGTGTTCTGCTTGTCTGCCCTCAACTTCCACAGAGGCAGAAGCTGAATGACGTGCAAGTGAGTACCGTGATGGCCTTTGAAATGCAATATGTGTAGTATTAGCGCACGCCTTCAAAACTGTGAAGCTGTTGATTCTGTTTTGATTGCAGATTCTTCTGCACTGTTGGCAACATCCCACATTCACAGTATCACAGTATGCTAGAGATTGGAAGGGACCTCAGAAGATCATCTAGTCCAATCCCCCTGCCGGAGCAGGAACACCTAGATAATGTTACACAGGAATGTGTCCAGGCGGGTTTTGAATGTCTCCAGGGAAGGAGACTCCACAACCTCCCTGGGCAGCCTGTTCCAGTGTTCCGTCACCCTCACTGAGAAGAAGTTCCTTCTCAAGTTTAAGTGGAACCTCTTGTGTTCCAGTTTGCACCCATTACCCCTTGTCCTATCATTGTTTGCCACTGAGTAGAGCCTGGCTCCATCCTCGTGACACTTCCCCTTTATATATTTATATACACTAATAAGGTCACCCCTCAGTCTCCTCTTCTCCAAACTATAGAGACCCAGCTCCCTCAGTCTTTCCTCATAAGGGAGATGCTCCACTCCCTTAATCGTCTTTGTTGCCCTGCGCTGGACTCTCTCCAGCAGGTCCCTGTCCTTGAACTGAGGGGCCCAGAACTGGACACAATATTCCAGATGGGGTCTCACCAGGGCAGAGTAGAGGGGAAGGAGGACCTCTCTCGACCTACTAACCACCCCCCTTCTAATACACCCCAGGATGCCATTGGCCTTCTTAGCCACAAGGGCACAGTGTGGGCTCATGGTCATCCTGTCGTCCACTAGGACCCCCAGGTCCCTCTCCCCTACACTGCTCTCTAGCAGGTCGTTCCCCAACCTATACTGGAACCTGGGGTTGTTCCTGCCTGGATGCAGGACTCTACACTTTCCCTTGTTATATTTCATCAAGTTATTCCCTGCCCAACTCTCCAGCCTGTCCAGGTCTCGCTGGATGGCAGCACAGCCTTCTGGTGTGTCAGCCACTCCTCCCAGCTTAGTGTCATCAGCAAACTTGCTGATGGTACACTCAATTCCCTCATCTAAATCGTTGATGAATATATTAAATAATACTGGTCCCAGTGCTGACCCTTGAGGCACTCCAACTAGAGTACAGGTCTCCAACTAGACTCAGCCCCATAGACTACAACTCTCTGGCTTCTCTCCTTCAGCCAGTTCACAGTCCACCTCACTACCTGATCATCCAGACCACACTTCCTCAATTTAGCTGTGAGGATGCTGTGGGAGACTGTGTCAAATGCTTTGCTGAAGTCAAGGTAGACCACATCCACCGCTCTGCCATCATCCATCCACTGTGTTATTTCCTCATAAAAGGCTAAGAGATTGGTCAAGCATGATTTCCCCTTGGTGAAGCCATGTTGACTGCCCCTCATAACCCTCTTATCCTTGATATGCCTTAAGATGGCACCAAGGATAAGGTGTTCCATCACTTTCCCAGGGATGGAGGTGAGGCTGACCGGTCTATAGTTACCCGGGTCCTCCTTCTTGCCCTTTTTGAAGACTGGAGTGACATTTGCTTTCCTCCAGTCCTCAGGCACCTCTCCCGTTTCCCAAGACTTGGTAAAGATGATGGAGAGTGGTCTAGCAATGGCTTCTGCCAGTTCCCTCAGCACCCGCGGGTGCATCCCATCTGGACCCATGGATTTATGGATGTCCAGATTGCTCAACTGGTCTCTAACCCATTCCTCATCGACTAAGGCAAACCGCTCCGTTGACCTGACTTCATCTGAGGTCTCAGAGGTACAGGGCTCTTCAGGACTGCCTGCAGCAGAGTAGACAGAGACAAAGAAGGCATTCAGTAACTCTGCCATCTCTGTATCTTCTGTCACCAGGGCACCCATCCCGTTCATCAGTGGGCCTACATTGCCTCTGGTGTTAGTTTTATCTGCCATGTATTTGAAAAAGCTCTTTTTGCTGTCCTTGACCCTTCTCGCCAGGTTTAATTCTAAGGATGCCTTAGTCCTCCTAGCTGCCTTCCTACATCCTCTAGCAGCAGCCTTATATTCCTCCCAAGTGGCCAGCCCCTCCTTCCATGACCTGTAAACTCTCCTCTTCCACTTGAGCATACCCAGCAATTCCCTATTTAGCCACGCAGGTCTCCTGGCCCTCTTCCTTGACTTCCTACATGTCGGGATGCTCCGATCTTGAGCTCGGAAAAAGCAATCCTTGAATGCTAACCACCTATCTTGGGCCCCTTTACCTTCAAGCAGCCTTGCCCATGGGATTTCCCCTAGCAATTGCTTGAAAAGGCCAAAGTTTGCCCTGCTAAAATCCAGGGTGGCGATTCTACTGGTCCTACCACACAAGATCCTGAATTCCACCATCTCGTGGTCGCTGCAACCAAGGCAGCCCTCAACCCTTACTGCTTCGACCAGACCCTCCTTGTTAGTGAGGATGAGATCCAGCAGCGCTCCTCTCCTGGTTGGCTCATCCACCATTTGCAGGAGGAAGTTATCATCCACACACTGGAGGAACCTCCTGGACTGTGGCTGGGTTGCCGAGTGGTCCTTCCAGCAAACATCAGGGAAGTTAAAATCCCCCATGACGACCACGGCCTGTGACTGTGAGGCCTCTCTCAGCTGCCTGTAGAAGGCCTCGTCAACTTCCTCACCCTGATCTGGTGGTCTGTAACAGACACCCACAACAGTATCGCCCCTGCCAGCCTGCCCCTTAATTCTCACACACAGACTCTCAACTCGCTCGTCATCTGTCCCTGGACGGAACTCAGTGCATTGTAGCTGCTCCAGTACATAAGGAGCAACCCCACCACCCCTCCTGGCTGGCCTGGCTTTCCTGAAAAGGACATAGCCCTCCATGACTATATTCCAGTCATGTGAGCTGTCCCACCACGTCTCTGTAATTGCCACCAGATCATAGTCTCCTGACCTAACACAGGTTTCTAACTCCTCCTGCTTATTTCCCATGCTAGTATTTCATTTCAACTGTATCTGTTTTAAAATCTTTAACTGAAAAAAACCCACTTTTTGCTTGGGTATTGAAATTCTTAACCTACAGGAGTTTTTAATTTTGCTAGTAACCTTTCGTTGATAGGTTGTGGTAGTTTTGTTGACCATTACATGAATAATTAGGGTAAAACAGCCATAGAATTTGCAGTTATGTGAATTAAGAGCTCCAGTAACGAGGTAATTAAAGTCATCGTTGTTGCCTGCCTGTGACAGCGTTGGCCAGCTGTTTAGCAGCTAAATTAAGCTGTTGTTTAAAGTTTCTAAAATACTGTTGTGTATGTGGATGAGAGAGATCCTTTAAAATAAGGAGAAATTATCCAGAAAGACAAAAAGAGTAGATCAGAGCTGTGTTGAGTTTCTTATTAAAAAAAAAAAAATTTGGATAGTGATGGTATGTAGGGTATTCGCTAGCAAAAAGATTCCAAACTTCAAATGAAAATACTGCTTATTAGAAAGCAGGATTATTTCCTCCCTCCCCATGCTCCTGTTTGGAAGGTGTGGCATGAATTTGTGTCAAAAGCAGTGAAATCTTGTAAGCTTCAGTTTTTTCAACATGTTTGCCTATACTTTTGTAATATGGGGAACTGGTTCTGTCTACTTTAGGTTAAGAGTATGGAAACCCCACAAATTTGCATGCAGCTTGGGGAACTGCATGTCATCGTTGTTTCAAAAAATGGCAAATTTGCACTAAGTTCATCCCTGGCCAAGGAGCTCCCTAAGTTCAAGGCCAGGTTGAATGAGGCTTTTACCAACTTGGTCTAGTGGAAGGTGTCCCTGCCCATGGCAGGGGGTTGGAACTGGATGGTCCTAAGGTCCTTTCTGACTCAAACCATTTTATGATAGAGATACTTCTTGGTCACTCCTATTCTGGGGAAGGCTTTAAAGCTAAAACGGATTCTTGGAATTTACAGCTGTTTTGAATCATCTTAGGTTAGCAATTACCCCCCATACTTAATCTGAGGCACTACAATTTTCATCTGTAAAGTGTGTGACCTGCTGTGGCTGGTCATACTGATGAAATAATAGTGGTTTGCAAAGGCTTTGCTGGTACTGCTTTTAGTGTTACAGAAGAAGTATGAAAGGCTGGAATTCTTTGTGTGGATGATTGAGTTCTTTACTACGTCCTGTTTGACTTCATTGAGGCCTACAGAGTATCTTCTGTTTATTGCTGCTGTTTGCTTGGAGGACATCGAAGTATTGCAAGGAATGAGTATCTCTATTTTCTACTTGCTTGCTGCTCTGTGTTACTGTATTTTTGCTGTTGGCTGTGGGAATTGAGAATAGACCCTTGTGTGCATCCGGAAGTGGACACAGTGGCAGTGTGGAGACTGAAAACTCTATGCTGAGGTAGGGTTGCTCAAATTCTTATTAGTATTTAAGCTTAGACTTTTGAACTGCAAACTTTCTTTTAAGGCAGGCCAATAAGATAGCCTTTTAGATTTGGCTATGTTTTTTTTTAATGAGGCTTGAGGATTTCAGATTGTAAGACTTCCACTAAAACACCCCTGCTGGAAAATCGCCTATAAGTGGAAATCTGGTCTTGAAACATGATGGTAGTGACTTAGTAAAAATTTCTTTACAAAAAAACCCAGCCAACCAGCACCTCCTATCCCCCCAGCAAAATATCTACCCTGAAGCCTGTTGGTTGCTTCGGATTCTTCTGTTCAACTAGTGGAAGTAGCTATCTTTGTTATTGTGCCAGCTTGTACTGTGCTGTATTGCCACGTTTCTGAAATGTTCTGTTTAGGTTTGTAGTCACAGCCAAAGGGAGCCTAAATTATGTAAATCTTGTCAGAAACACTGTTCAGATCTCTAGAGGAATTACTGCTTGGTTCCTGTCCATAAATGGAATTTAAAAATCAGGGCGTTCTAAAGAGCCGAGGGACTGACTGCTTCTTTTTCTTTTTTCTTTTTTTTTTTTCAGTTCTTCTTCTAGATAGACTTAGCTGACACAGAGACAGAAATCTTGTTATGCCATGTCTTAATTCAGCTTTCAACTGTTTCATTTCCTTGTGTTACCTGTTTTTGATGCTTCTGTGAAAACTGTTCCTGTTTTAATGTTAGAGACTTATTTGAGAAAAATGAAGGTGTTCTTCTTTAATGTCTTTATGTGTAAATTGGATTGGATTATGATTTTGTCTTGATGGGTGACGCTAGACATTGCAACCTGCTCCAGGAAAAGGCAGCAGAAGTTACTTGGGCCTGCTTTACACAGGCTGCTCATAACTGTAGAGGGACAGAAATGGGATACTCTACTTGGAAAATACAAAACAACAAGATGGACTTCATTTGATTCTGATGTTTTCAAGTTTTGTGGATTCAAATTGATTTCCTCAGCATTGCAAAGCTGGAAAGGTGCAAGCTGATGTCTTGCTAGATGGGGTGACAGTCACCCTGTAATAAGGGATATGCATTATAGGCAACTTACTGAGGCAGTTTATTTTCATAGGTGGTGTACATAGCTTTCAAAAAGTTTTCTGGCTTATTTTCAGTACTAAGTGACTTTCACATCAGTCTAGTAGAAATCTTTGTTGGTCAAAAGGGGCTCTGTTAATAGCTATGCTTTTATATCCACTGAAGTTATAAAAGGAAGAAAATTGTTTTATATGTTGTAAAGGGTAGAATAGCTAACAGTGTTATAAGATTATCTTGTCTTCCTGCCTCCATCTTAGAAGAACTTTTACAACAAAATAGCAGCCTGTGTTGTGACAGTGATTCTACTGAATGTAGAGACTACAACTTAATCCAAAATTTGAACACTGAAATTGAATTAAGTCTTAGTGTAATTCCTGAGTCACTGTGGAGTTGAAAGGGATATATTAGACACACAGATGTTTGTATACTATACACCAGTCTCGTGTGACAAAAGTGAATATGAATTCTCATCAGCTGAAAAACATGGCTAGGTGAGGAATAAACCATAGTATTTCTCAGTATACCTTAAGGTTCTGTGCTGCTTAATCCACCCTCTTTATATTTTATTTTTTAAAGGCTTTCAAAGCTTGATGTCAGTGTAAAATTAAGCCTAGTAGGCAGTGTTTACTGTTTCATCATTGGGTTTATAAGCAGTATAACCGTATAAACACAGCTTTTAATGCACAAGAGAAATCATTTATATTCTCAAGCAAATGTAGTGTAAACCCATGTTTGGGAACAAGTCATTACATAAGTGTTGAAACTGATTTTCTTCTTGTTATTTCCTTTTTTCTTGTCTCTCTGAATGCAGTCTTCATGAAAGAGACGGAAAATGAAGGTTTGATTTCTTATTTTTGTTAGCAGCAGTATAGTTCTATGGGAGTCCAGCCAATGCATTTAAGTAGAGAAGCAGTCACGCAGATTTTCCAGAGTTGGAGGCATCTGGAAGAAGACTTGAAATAACCATTTTGAACTTTCTCTTTTTAGGCTTGTTTCTCAAAGTGGCTTTGAAGGTTCTTAATGGGTATCACTTCAATTTAGCAAAATCAAAACCTGGGACCAGGGGAGAGATGATGCCATCCTAAGTGAAGATATCAAGATGGCTCATTTATCTGCAGTCACACCTTTTTGCATTCATAGTTTTCAAAGTTTTTCTGCTCTGATTACTTTTGTTGCAAGGCTGGCTCTTGTATTATAATGTGACAGCAGTGGCATGGCACCAGGAATTTGAAGCTTTTTGGAACCATACAGTGAACTGTACCTGCTTCTGGAACAACTCATCAGTCAGTACTTTGCATACAGAAATCTTTTTTTCAGTGAGAGAGATTTACCAGTCTTAGGTCTTCTGGTTAAAAATGTTGTTTTCCTTTTAGTTTCTTGCTTTTAATCTTTGGATTCTTACGGATGTGTGCCAAGTATGTCTTGGCACAAATGCTTTACCTTTCATTGGATGTTCTTCTTTTCACAGTGTCATGCTGTATATTTCAGTGGGTCTGATTATTTTCCACTTTTGAAGGGGAGAAGGGGGAGCCCACTCACCCAGAAGTTAGGGTTGATTTTCCAATTACATCTTTGGAAATGAAAAGGAAGTTTGCTTAGTGTGGCAATGAATATTTAATGATGCTGTAAACAAAGTGGAGGCTCAGGTAGTCCAATGTCCCTAAATTTTAAATACTTTTCTTGCTTAATTTTTTTTTTCCTTAAGATAAAAAGAGTATCTTTAAAGAGTAATTTAAAATCTATGACATAAGATAGTGAATATATTCTTATAACTTAAAGGACTAAAAGAGGATGGAAAAAAATAGGTAAAAAATAGCTCAAGGACATTTTAGATGTAACTCTCAAGTAGTTTCTGTACAGTTTCTATTATAATACAATGTAGAATACTTGGATATAACTTTTTGTGTTCCTAAGGTAAATATCTGGTCCTAAAGTTCAAACAGTTCAGAAGGATTATAACTTCTCTTTCAAATTGTTTGAATTTGGCTTTTCTGCCTGATTATTCTCTTATGGGTCACTGGATAATCAGCTACAGTTTATTCATGGATGTTCTATTTTCTTCTTCTTTATTGTCTTGTTGAAGGTGGTGATGATTTTCCAAGTAATTCCCGTCTCAGTGCTGAAGGGCTGATGATCTTTTAAGAGAAAGCATGTATCTCTTGAAGGAAAGAATGTTATATTTTGGACCAGGAGTAGAGGGAAATAAAGTGGAAAGATCCTGTTTCATAGGAGGAGGAGAGCCGTAAAATGAATAAAATGGAATATTTTATGAATGGTTGAAAATGATTTCTCCAGGGCAGAGATCCATTTTGAGGGGAATGAAAGGAAACTTGTACTGTTGTTACAGCCCCAAAGAGTGCTAAATGTCCCACTTACCTGTTACAGAAATCATTCAACTTCCATAATAGCACAGTGCATTTAATACTTTCATTTGAATTTCTGTCATTAGTCATAATCTTTAAGCAATAGTTCTTACCAAGTATATTCTTATTTTGGGCTCTTTTCCCACAGGTGTGTTTTCCTACATGTGTTCAGAGTGAATTTAATTTTATTTCTGGCCCATGCACTTTTTGCTCTAATTTCCATTGAACTTTGGCTCTCAGTCTCTTTTTTCCATTGGCAGTAGTGCTCCCACTAGTATTCTGTATTAGCTTTCCTATGGGTATGAATGAAATATTTCTGTAAGGTCTGTCAAAGTTTCTTTGCTTCAAAGCTGAAAACTTTGCAAGTCCCAGGGTAAGCTAATCTGCAAAGGTGAGATTTTTTTTAACCTGGAATGATAAATATACAAGTCAGGTGTCGACAATGGTGGAAAGTAAAGGAAGGATGAGGAATGACATAGTAAAATTGATGAAATGCGATGTCACTGTTAATATTGTCAACACTTATGTTACAGTGTTTTTTTTTTTAAGGGTATTATTTTGCGAGACCAGCATGGCAGAAGTGGCCATTTGTGTGTGAACACACAATGCATCATCTTTACAGTATTTTGCATGTTATCTTTTCCAGCTTTTTCACTAAATATTAACAGCTTCTAGGCCTGAATTTTCTTATATAAACAGTAGTCCTTTCCTTAGCAAGTATTTGTTACCCAGCACTGTATGCATAATAGAGAATTTAGGCAATGCTTCACAAAGCAGCTTTAGTGCTAACATGGAATTGGATTGCCTGGTTTCCTGCCCTCCATAGAAGGAAATAAACTTCCCATCTCAGTGCAGTGGGAGCAATAGCAGGCAGGGTCCCACTGAGGAGCAAGACTCAGCAGAGCCTCTTCTGTAACCTAAGTATCAGGTTGAAGTTGCTTCTCTTAGCAATAGGATTCATGATGGCAAATCCCCAAATAATGATAGTAATGAAATTCCCAAATTTCTTTGGGTTGCAGAACTAGAGAAGGTGTCATCTCCCTGGAATATGTTCATGATAGTGGATAAACCTTAATTGCTTTAGTAGTGTGCAATGGTAACATTGTTAAACTGTGTGGGAAGCTTGGTAGCCACAGTTTCACAGCGGGCTAAGTGGCAGAATTAGGTCAAGTTTTCAGTATTTAATTCTTCAGGGACTTCATATATGTGGTGTCCAAAAGTTATTTGGTATGTTTTCATAGCCAGTTTGTTTTAGGATTAACTTCTTAATTTTGAATTGCACAACTTGACCATATTCATTCTTTCTTCAGAATTTCATGTTCATCTGAAAACCTCATGCTTCCTGGAAGATAGAAGCCAGATTGGCTGGTTTTGCATATTTCCTTCAGGATTATAGGATATACTTTAGAGAAGCCTCTCAGTTGATACTGTACTGAGCACAAAAGTATCTTACTGAGTTGTTAAACTGGGACAGTGGGAAACGTTAGATATTTATTAACAAAAGTAGGTCATACTTCCTTATTTTCAGTGGTGGTTTGTTAGTAGCATTACCATCAGCTTCCATATGCCTCCTGTTGGCTGACGTCATACTGAAACTGGGAATTCTCTCTCTTTTTATTGAACCTGTGGGCAATTTTTTTTGCTGTCATTCACACAGGTATCACTTTTGGTCATGTTAAAGACTGAGATCAATTACAAGAAAGAAAGAAAAGCCACTGTTTTTTGCTGTTATTTTCTCCTGTTTGCTTATCACAAGTAAGGTGAACCTTCATGCGCATGCTTCTCATTCAGAACTAAAGTGTCCTTGGTTTTGCAATTTCCTGCCTGAGAATATCCACAGTGGAGCTGAAGTAAATTTATAAACTAATGAGACACCTGCAGTTCATTCAAATTTGCTTCCCTGAGAGCTTGTTGTGGGCTACTATTGGCTAGTGCTGCTCAAATATTCTGTATTTTGGAGTACTCTCTTTACAGCTGGGCTCCACGATTTTTTTGAAGTGCACAATATTTGCAAAAATGAATCCAGTTCTCAGCCTAGACCTCAATAGATTACATGGAACCCATAATGGCTGGTTAAAGACATAAGATACTTCCTCCTTTCATGTGAAAAGGACAGCCCTGTTTGGGGGAAGATTAGGTCTGGTTGCTTTGGGCTGAAGAGCAGTTGTAGCAGGAAACTAAACCCAGTTTGTTCTTCTTTTGAAAGCACCAGCTGGGTTTTAAAAATAAATTTTGTCTTTTAAATTCTAAGAAAAGATCCCGTTGTTCTAAATGCACCTTTTCGCTGTGAGCTTGAGTTGTACGTGGAAATTTTCCCCCAGTTGCGAACCTATCAAAATAATAATTACAAAGAAAAAAGAACCTGATCTATGTTTCCCTGGAGTTGTTGGGTTCTTTATTTGAGTGTACAGTGTAGGCCTTTCTGAAGTTTATAACCTAACCTCAGACTGAGTGACTTCATTGTGAATTGCTGATTTTTACTTTTGTCAGCACATTTAAAAAGGAAGTTGACAGCTGTAGGGTTTGTGTTGGCCTTTGTCTCCAAGTCTGGAAATGTGTGATATGATTCAGTGTCTTTGTGTTGCACATCATCAAGTCATGTATTATCTTTACTTCAAGAAGTTCACAATAGATATGTAGCAAAGTAACAGTACCACTTAAAATAGCAACCAAATGTATGGACAAGTAGCAGTGGAATAGGGGAAAGTAATTAGTCATCACTGTGCATCAGATGGTAGGATATACAGAGAAATCGATGGGAGAGCAAACGACTCCGGTGATTGAGGGCTGATAGGAATGTAACAGCAGACAAAGCAGGCTTAACTGTTGTAACTGTTTTACTCCGAATAGTTATTTCATGTTATTTCTATGGCTTTTTTTAATGACTAATCTGACAATTTAGTAAATAGGATTGAACATACAATTGTAAGTTCATACATACAAAGTGTATCAAACAGATTGATACACTGTTAAACCTCAATTCATGAAATATTAGGAAGGAGCTTGTCAGACTGTGGTGTTAGTTGTTGGATTTTTTTTGTTTTGTTTGTATTTAGTTTATTTGGGGGGGTTGTGTTTTGTTTTATTTTTTTGTTTTTTTTTTTTTGTTTTTTTTTTTTTTAGGAATTTACAGTTTATTCAATAAAACTGTCTATATAATGTTTGGTGGATTGTACCTGGCTCCTTTTTTGTCTGAGAAAATGTAGGGCAGTCTTCAAGAATAGAGTGGAAAAACCACAAACAACCAAAACAATGAAACACAAAACTCCCCCAAAAACCTCAAAGAGAAAAAGACAAAAAAAGTCAAAACCACAAAAAAAAAACCAAACCCACAAACCAACCCTAAACAAAACAAACCACACTCCCCCACTCCAACCAAACACCCCAAGGGATTTGAACACAACTGGAGTTAAAATATATGAATGACACCTCTAAAAGTCAGTATGAGTCGAGTGATCATAGAATGGAGATTTTGCTAATGGGAGTCTGCTGGTTTCAGCAAGAATGAGGCTTAATAGTAGTCAATTATTCTTGAAGAGTTCTTTGCTGCCTGCTTGAATGGATTTGAATTTCTGAATTATGAACCTTGGTAAGGGAGGATATTCCCAGATGGAGTGCCTGATCTCAGCTTCTCAAATAACAGATCCTGCCCCTGTGGTTTTCAAGTTCATAAGTGTTTCAAAGGCATCCTCTAGATTTTAATCTATCTTTTCTTGGTCGAAGTCTCTCCAGAAGGAGAGCTGCTCACTTTGTCTTCAGGCCTGTAGTGGAATATCACTTGGATCTCTTCAGAGCAGTAGCAGCACTTCTGGTCTGTGCTTTTGAACAAGCAAGAAGGACTTTTTTTTTCTGACTCCTCTCATCCTTTGATAACAGAATTTAATGCTGTAGATAAAGCTTTCTTAGGTAGAGGAGGAGGAGGAATTGGTCTAGATGGAAAAATTGATGAGTTTTTAGGGATACTAAAAGAATGTAAATCTGTAATCTCGTTGAGCTAATTGGGAGAAAAACTAGTAATATAGCTAGTCTGTATGACTGAAACCTTAGTAGTCTCCAAATTAATGACCTTATACAAGCTGATTTATGAAAGACACAGGGTGCTTGATGAGCTTAAAACTCACTGGTATTATTTAATTACAGCATTATATCAGTGAGCTTGGTGGGAGATACCACATAAAAAAGAATTTTGAAATCATTTGGAGAACTCTTTCTGTATTTTCAGATAGAGCTGGGTTCTGCTGTCCTCACAGCTGAATACGTGGCTGTCGTTTCACATCCCATGAAAAGTTGTTTGAATAAGGTCTGAAAGATCATTATCGCAGTTGCTGTACTGAAACACTGCTGTCGCTAGCTACTCTTCTAATTTAGGCTGTGGTGATTATGTTGCTTGCAGTGATTATTGCTGGCCCAAGCTGTCAAGTATTTAAGAAGAAAACCTTTAGGTATTGTGAAAATTTGCCAGCATCTCTGATTATCTAGTTAAGTGGGGCCTTCTTGCTTTAGTTCACTCAAAGCATCTACTTAACACCTTCGAAGACTCTGGAAAAGGTGTTCATAATCTCAATAGCTGTTCTTATGAAATAATAGGATAATCTGATTGTACTGATGTGGGCAAGGATTCTGGTTTCTGCTTGCTTCAATTCTGCTATGTTAAGCTACCTCTTCGTTTTTGGACATCATCATTTGCATGAGCACAGTTCCAGAAGGCAATCTCTAAACTGAAATGAGGTTATAGTTATCATTGAGCTTGGATTTGAATGCTCTCTATTGATTACACCATTCAAAGTGTTGTGGGTCTTATCATTTGAAGACACTGGTTTTATTCTGCAGTGTAAAGATTAAATTTCTTATGTTGTTTTTTTTCTATAAAAATTAAGGAACTTTGGTTCAAGTGCTTTACCACTGCAAGTAGCATTTAAGTGTGCTCCCTGGGATTTAGTCCTACTGCTAAGAATGCTCTGTGATCTTTATCTTTAATCGTAGGTGTCTTTTTTCATTTCTCAATCAAAGTCTTGCCACTGCAACATAGTGGAACCATATAATTGTCACGTTTAACATTGGCATGTGTGTTCTCTTAAAGTTAATTGTTGTTTTATGCAAATGTTTTGGCAATTTGTAATGTTAGTATGGTGATTATTTCCTGAAGAAAAACAGGTGAAGCCAAAAGCAGATTGTAAGCTCACATTGCTATGCACCAAAAGGAAACCATATATCTGTTCAGCTAGCAGTGAGGCAGATGTTCTTTGGATTTACAGTGACATCTTGCAGCCATCAGGATTAAGAAGTATTTTGTTCTGCAGGGCTTCAAATGTCGCTGGAGCAGCTGTGACTGCTTTGTGTATTCAGAAACTGATGGCAGCTGTGGTGGAATAGAGGTAGTGGGTTTTCCAGCCAGGAGTACGAGCTGGTGGTCAAGGGTTTATGTTTCTTACTGGGCTCCTGCTTTGTTTATTGTCTCTCATTTAATTGTTTTAAAAATTTTGTTTGCCCAGGAAAGTCTTCTCAAACTACTTCAAGAGTGTTAGTTAATGGATGATGGTCTTTTATTTTGATCTTTATTGAACTTGAAATGCACAGCTGTAGTGCCTATTGAAAAGACATTTTACTGGAATGCCAAATTGAAATTTTAATGGGAAAGCAGCCAGGAAATTAAGAAGTAAGTTCTGGTGTGGATTAAACTGAGAATCCTGTATGCCTTGTGCCTGTGTAGTGTTTTTCCTTAAGGAATCCACTTGTTTATTCCTTTTTAAAAAACCTTCTTCCTGAACCTGTGTTTTCATTTTTAAATAATTTCTAAAAGGTGTGAGAAAACCATTAACATTTGAAGAGAGAATATGAGTAATTTTAAAATTTTTTTGAACCTTATAGTAGGCTTGAAATAATACTGGTTTGAGTTATCATCATCACCTCATTTTAACTAGTGGTTTAAATCTGCAGCTGAAGCTCTGCCATGTAGGTGAGCAGACCGATAACGTGTTGCTGTTGAAGGCAAGTAATCACATTCCTTGGATTCTCCCTTGATCCTAGTGGTACAGTTCTATGTTCTTCTGATGATTCTTGTATTGATTCAGTTCACTTAGCTAGCAGAAGAACATTTTCATTTATATCTGGTTGGGTTAGTCCTGTTCAGGCTAAGACTGATGCTGCTTATGGAGAACCTCATGAAGGAAATTCCATAAAAATCACAAGGAAAGATTGGCAGTGAATTTAGCTTAAATTTCTTGGATTTTGTGGCAGGCTGCTCCAAATCCTTCATTCCAGATAAAGCTGTGGCTTCCCTAGTTCAAGAGCCTCTAGGTTATGCGAGGGCCTTTTAGATGTCTAAAAGTGAGAGCTTTGAAGGAATGAACTGTGAAAATAGATCATGTAATAGCGAAAAAAGATTTCACAGTGAACAAACTTGTTTATGGTGGTGTTAATCACAATTTAACTGTGTGTTTTCTGTATTTGGGGGGAGGGAGGGGGAATTTGGGTGGTGTGGCATAGCATAGTAGGTATCAGACCACTTCCTCTGTACCCATTTTTTTGTCGTTCAGATGGCTCTTGTGACAACCAAAACCATTTCTTCATTTAATGGTCTGTTTTCCATGTTGGAAGAAATTACGACCTTTAGTTTAAAAAAAAAAAAAAAAAATTACATGTGAAATATTTTTCATGGAGAATAATGCAGTAGAAAACAGCAAAATAAGCTGCTTAGCTGCAGCAAAATTGTGGACAGGTCCCAGAAAAGCTCTCACCCATACCATCTTATCTTCTGCATATGGAAAGACTGAGTGCAGGGGTTGGGAGGCCCATCTCTGTATGATGAGGCTACATTCTTCATTTGCACAATTCAGGGATCAGGAGCTCAGATGTGTACTTGCTGCTAAGTCTGAAGTCAGGCTGATGGAGTGAACAGTCTAGTATGAGCTTTTATGGCAGGGCTGCCAAACTGGCAGTTGTTTAGGCTGGGCTGGGCAGTACCCAAGTTGAACCCCCAAATCCTTGTGGACTGTTGCTCTTGGGTGTGCATTCAACTGTTTCTGCACAACATCTCCTACAGGTTGAGTGTTATGTTGACGTTTACAGCCTTTCTTCCTATTGCAGCCCATTTGACCAACATAAAGGAGCAGGAGTAGGAACAAGAGACTTTACCCTAGAAATGTTTGTCTGTCACCATGCTGTACTGAAATGTAGCATGGCTGATTTCTTGCTCCTACTTACTGAAGACGAGAGTGAGCTTATTTGCTGATCTTATATGTGAGGATATTTTTTTTTCCGTGAAAAAGAATGTTTAAGGATTTGTGTTTAATGAGCCCAGATGTGGGTCAAAATTGACACCTAGAATGGAGGGAGCCTAAAGGCTTAACAGGAGTTTGTACCCAGTGATGCAGAAGCAGATTGATCTCAATACAACAGAACTTTATTACAGTTGCCAAGTTATATCAGGTTGTTTAACCCAGACTGAAAATACCAAATGGGACCTTTTACTTATCTTTTCACATTTTTGGCATGGTAGGTCTTTGATAATTGCTTAACAGCAGCAAATCCATCATGCATCTTTGATTCAGATGCTTTTATTCCTGTTGGCATATAAAACAGAAGGTGACAATACATAACTGACAGTCTGTTTTCTTGCCAACTCCTTGTGCTATAGTGTTACCTATCACAGTATCACAGTATTCTAGAGATTGGAAGGGACCTCAAAAGATCATCTAGTCCAATCCCCCTGCCGGAGCAGGAACACCTAGATAATGTTACACAGGAATGTGTCCTGGCAGGTCTTGAATGTCTCCAGGGAAGGAGACTCCACAACCTCCCTGGGCAGCCTGTGCCAGTGTTCTGTCTCACCCTCACTGAGAAGAAGTTTCTTCTCAAGTTTAAGTGGAACCTCTTGTGTTATAATTAATAATTTTTCAGAATAACACTTTTTTATGGCGTTTGCAAACTAGCAAATCTGTTTTGGTTATTATAGCCATGACAGTGATAATTTAAGTAATTTAAGATTAAGTCTTGTGTTTTGGGCACAGCTTGTTTTAGTTTATGTACTGAAGTGATTTCACAATGCAATTAGGCTGTAAAAGAGACCATCTTTTTCCTGGCAAAATGAAAACATTATAATGTATCCATTTATCAAGTAGCTTACAGCCAATAACGTCAAAGTGTGGGGCTTATGTAGGTCATCATAGCCTTAGTTAAGGCTGAAGTCCTCGTATACCCAAAGACTTCGTGATGAATGACCTCTTGAAGTTTAAATAGCCTTGGCACCACTCTTGGGAGGGTTTATCAGCAGTGGCATTCATGCAGAGCTGAGGGAGCAGCTGGAAGGAGCCCAGCACAGCTGCCTGCAGTTGCTTGGGTGTGACAGTCTGTCTTCAGTTGTGGTGCAAAGTTCTGACTCTGTACTGGCAACCTGGGAAGCTTAAAATAGGTAGGCTATTTCAATCAGGGAGAATTGCAGGTGTTTAGTGCTGGCTTGTAATTGTAATAGAAAAGAGAAAGACATAGACTGCCTGTTACATGCAGCTCTCTGCAATGCTACTGTGCTGCTCTGGAGCTTTATAAGGAAGACCCTAACTCAGGAAAGTACTAAAGCCCTTGTCTGCAACTGAGTGGCTCCATGTACATTTTCCTCAGAAATGGTGCTGCTAGTACAAATTCCTGCCCTTTGCTAATGTTCACTCCCTCAATAGTTGTGCTGATGGTGCTGGTTGTAGGGCTACCCTGTACTTACTGTAAATCTGATTAGCTGCAAATTGAGGTGCTGGAGGGAGTTTGTTCCTTCTCACGTATCATAGAAACATAGGATGGTTTGGGTTAGAAGGGACCTTAAAGATCATATGGTTCCAATCAGGGACACCTTACACTAGACCACGTTGCTCAAAGCCCTGTCCAACCTGGCCTTGAACACTGCCAGGGAGGGGGCAGCCCCAGTTTCTCTAGACAACCTGTGCCAGGGCCTTACCACCCTCACAGTAAAGAACTACTTAATATCTAATCTCGATCTCCCCTCTTTCAGTTTAAAGCCATTCCCCTTTGTTCTATACCTACATGCTCTAGTAAAAACCTTTATTACCAACTCACCTCTGCCTGTTCTTTAGCACTCCTGCTCAGGCACTGCTGTTTGAGGTGGGGGTTTCTGCTGAGTGAAGGGTGTGCATCACGTGGCCAGTGGTGTTTAGCAGGATGGCTGTGCTGTTAGTTCTGCTGTACTCACAGGAGTGGATACAGGCTTTTTCCCCGTGGTGGTGTTAAGTGCTTATGATGCTTTTGCACTGTACTGTAAAGTTGCTCTGGCTTTTGCAGTTACTCTTGCAATTTATCTTGTGGTCACCTGTCATGAGAGATTCTTCAACTATGTCCAAAAAATCTGTTGGCTGCATTATTCATCAGTTTAAAACAAAAGTCTCTTAAAGCAGCTCAGAGGTAAAACACTTGGCTCCAGCCTTCACTCTATTATACTTGCATAAGAGAGATTTTCATTTTAAATGTGAAATGAGTGTGGGTGTATGTTTTCATGATGAGCTTGTTATAGAAATGGCATTTCACAACATCTACTGTATTTTCAGTTATGAAGCTAACTCTTCAAGTAATTCTGATGCCTTCACAAATGGCAAGAGGCTAAGATTTACATTCTGTGTTAACCGCTTTACATTGAGGCCAAATGGGGTAGGCAGTTACAGAACTGTTACCTAAGGTTAATAAACGGATCCCAAATGAAATATTGTACAAACGAATGTATGGGATTTGGGGGTGTTTTTCCAGCTTGATGCATTGCAAGTTTCTCAGGCTGAAATGAAAGTAGCTAGACTGTTAGGCTAGCAGCAGTTGCTGGGGAAGATGTGAAACACTAGGCTTTCTGCTGCTTTCCTATACTGCAACTGAGCCTATGTTTGGTAGTGGCCCAGAGAGAGGAGGATGCCACAATCTCTCTGCTTGTGGGAAGCGTTGTGAAAAACTGTCATACAGCAAACTCATTGTCTCTTGAAGACCTCTTCCTGTGGCCTTTGTCATAAATCATAGAATGGTTTCAAATGAAAGGGACCTCAAAGACTAATTCCAACACCCTGTCACGGGCAGGGACACCTCCCACTAGACCAGGTTGCTTAAAGCTTCATCCAACCTGGCTGGACGATCATCTACTTCATCAGAGCATAGGAACTGAAACTGTGACAGGAGTTGTTAAAGTCTGGGAGATTTCTTGGTCCTTCCCCTGTGCTTTATGTACCCCTGTATTATTATGCTTTTGTGTTACCATCCAGTCCCTAGTGTAAAGTGGGAAAGAAGAGGAAAAAAGCAAACCAAACAAACCACAAACCCTTCCATATTTCTGTCTACTACAGTGTGCTTGCTGGGAAAACCAATTTAGTTATAATTACGATATAATTTCAGTATATTCCCTCACTAATACAGTATGCTTCTCAGAAGATGAAATGCAAACAGGAAATTAAATAGAACAAGACAGCTGAACCTTCAATATAGCCTTTATGTCTTCATAACCTACTATGCTCTTACATAAACATCACTTGATGTTAGTGATTTGTGTTTGCAGAAATACCTGCCTGTAAATTTTTTAGGCCTTTCTGGCAACCTTGACTTAGAGTGCGAGAGAGATAATCGGTCAGTTTGAGTTTGTATGGATGGAGGATCCTGTCATGCAAAGAGGCTTGTTAACATCTTGCCATTCTGGATTCAAGTTGGCCTTTATACCATTGATTCTTGACACAGTTTAACTGTTTAAGGTCTAAAGACATAGAAACATAAAATAGTTAGGATTGGAAAGGACCTTAAGATCATGTAGTTCCAACTCCCCTGCCATGGGCAGGGACACCTCACACTAAACCATCTCACCTAAGGCTCTGTCCAGCCTGGCCTTGCAAACCGCCAGGGATGGAGCATTCACAACTTCCCTGCGCAACCCATTCTGGTGCCTCACCACCCTTACTGTAAAGAACTTCCTCCTTATATCCAATCTAAACTTTCCCAGGTTAAGTTTTAACCCATTACCCCTTGTCCTATCACTGCAATCCCTAATGAAGAGTCTCTCTCCAGCATCCTTGTAGGCCCCCTTCAGATACTGGAAGGCTGCTCTGAGGTCTCCAGAGCCTTCTCTTCTCCAGGCTGAACGGCCCCAACTTTCTCAGCCTATCTATGCAAAATGTCTTAATGGGAAAAGTCCTTCTGTAACATTACTTTTACTCTTCTGTTGTGTTTTTTGTTTGGTGGCTATGCTCTGAGAAAAGAGCTCAACCACTGTGATAAAGAGAATGCATTGACTTCGAGTATAAAAGCATTGCAATTTTTCCTAAAAGCAAATTTCCAGTTTTAAGCACTATGATTAAAAACACATGATTCTGGCAGTTTTCCTGGTTCTTTTTTCAGTGTTGGGATACCAGCACTGTTTTTATTCACAAAAGAGCATGAAAGAGTTGGCCTTGAAAGTTTGGATTTATTTTTGTGTGTGTGTAAACTTATGGATATGGTACTGCTGCTTAATATTCCTAGCCACTTGCTTGGATTAAACTAGCTGAGTTTAAGAAACGGCTCGGTGTGTGTCAATTTAGAATCAGCAAAAGAGGTTAAATGCTCACTGTAGTTCTCTTTAAAACGTTGCATTGGATAAAGTGTTCTTGAAAGATGACTCACTTGTGGACTTCTTGCTTGTGTGAGAAACTTATCTCAAGAGATGTTCTGTGGTAAAGAATCAACAAAGACCGATTGTGCACATCCCTGGCAGTACTGAGGAAGATTAGGTGGAATGAGCCTAATTGAATTCTTTCTTTTTTTTTTTTTTTTTTTTCTTTTTGGAAATTACTGCAGCTATATTGGGTCCTTAGAACAGAGTAATTATAGCTACAAGCTTAAAAATGCTTAAAATCCTAAATTTTTCTTCTTTGCTGTATTGATATGAAACAAAAAAGCCCTTCAGAAGTGCTTCATTGTGTCTGGAAATGACACTTGGAGCCAGAACTTTTAAGTAATCTTCTGTATAATTTATTTCTGCATATGGGATTCTTTAATTACTCTTAAGGTACCTATTTAGTAGTGATTAGTTTGGATTGTAAAGAGCAGAACAGATAAAACATTTTGTTTCTATGTTGCTTAATGTTTTTCCATCTTCATTGTTTTTTTTCTAAAGTACACAGACTAATGTGGTTAATGGTGAACAGGCATGGGGAGACACCCCTTCCCTCTCTTTACACCTGACTACAAGTACTACCAGCCACAGCACCAGTGCTCAATTTTGAAATACTTTACTAAGCTTTGTCCTTGCTGCTTTTATGTCCATTCCTTCATCTCCTCCTTGTCTCTTGGTGAACATCTGTACGCAGGATCATTGTCTATGGTTCTTCTATGCAGAGGTAGTTAAAACTTGGTTTGGTTGCATGGTCATATCAGCTCATCTTTCTGTAACACTAGTACATTGATTATACAATGTTGCTCAGCTTTATCCACCCTTTTGCTCCAAACTCTGGGAAGGTGCGAGGGCAGAGGGGCCAGACCCATGGCCTGTGAAGACTTGTGAAAACCAGGCTTCAGAGCTAATGTGCTCATTGAGGAAAGAGAGAGCTGGTGGCTGCAGGCTTCCCCCACAATGGGATTTTGAAAGAGATCTGTAGGGGTTCCAGTTAGGGGTGAAAATATGATTATTTTTTCTTAAAAATTCTGAAAGATAAGGAAATAGTTTGTATTCCCACTCTTTGAAGAGTTCCAGGAAGGAATATCAGACCACAGTTGATGATCTATTCCTGTGGTCCCTTGACAATACAGACATGACAGCATTTCCTTCTTTGTGGTATGATTCTGTGATTCATCTCTGGGTCCTGGCTGGTGGGATTTAGTGGTGTTTGACAAAGAGAACTGCAAGTGCATGTGAAGCAGTGTTGCCATGCCTGCCATACTATTTTACCAGGCTGTTTGCCAGCTTGTAATGTCCTGAAGTATATCTGGGATGGACACAAAATAGTTTAATTGTCTATATTACGTTTGAGATGTTCAGCTGGTAAATTTTCCTCATTCTTTATGAAATGTGATTGCAGTGTCGTAGTATGATAAACATGCATCTTCTGTACTGCTTTGAAACTCACTGTTAGCTGCTTTGACATATAAATTAGTAGTAATATGATGAACAATACTGAGTACTGAAGTCAATGTTGTAAGTCGTTTCACAGGGTTTCTATGCAACTGAGTATAAACATTGTACTAATTCTTTAATGTGCTGTTATTTAATTATAGCCTAGACTGTTGGTTGCCCTTTATGCTACGTCATTTTGATCAGTTTGCTGGGGAATATCTAATACTTAATGTTTAGGACAAAGCAGTTACAGTGAGATGGTACAGGAAGCAATAAATGACTTTGAGGGTATTTAAATGATGAAGCAGTGATGAGGCTGCTAAATGAGAGAACTGTTTGTAAAAGTTCTTTTGGGGAAACTTTTTTCTGTTTTCCTGTCTATGGAAAATAAAACTAGTAAGTGGAAACATGAGAAGTAGCATTAAACTGACTTCACACTGAGAACATTTAACTTTGCTGTTCACTAAGTGTTTCTGCTTTGCATGTGAACTGTTTGTGAAAGTCTGCCTTGGAGGATTTGGCAGCATGGCAATTAAATCATTTTAAAACTCCAAAGGGTCAAATGTGTAATGCTGTGTGTTAGTGTTGTATAGGCATCTGTTTGCAAGTGAATGGACATAGTTCCTTGTGTTTGCACACAAATGAAAGCTACACATAGATTGGAAACAGCTTTTTGAAGTGGGATTATTACTTATTTCAGTGTCTGTAAGGAAAAGAGTGTTTTATGTGGCATTTTGGGAGGGTCTGTGACTTTTTTGTGAGGGCGTACTCTGGCTGAAATTCCATTTATAATGTAGATTAGACAGTTGTTTTTTTTATTTACTCTGAGATCAGTGCTAAAACTGACATTAGAGATTGTTTTTTCTCCCTTTGTGAGACCAGTAATTACAGCTTCAAGTCAGAATGTGAAGCCCAGATGAAGGTTAAACTTGCCTCTGAAAAGTGTTTCTAGGCTGTTATGTTGCAATAAGCATTGACATTTCCAGAACACTGTACAGCTTCATCATCTTTAATCCAGGGCTTTCAGCTGCACCTTTTTTTAATAACAGCCATGAATGTATTTTAGTTTTGTTCTGAAAATACTTTGGGGGAAGTTAATTACTGTTATCGGTAATCGAGTATTTGAAATGATTGTTTCAGAAACTCAAAGCTGTCTTTTTATGACCAAAGGAGGATGAAAATGCAGAAGAATAAGATAAAGGCCATTATATCCTATGCTTGCTCAGAGAGCATGCAGTGAAATCATTGTTGGTTGCCAGTGAGTTTTTAGAATATTTTATGTAAAGACCTGTAAGCATCAATTTAAAAAGTGAATGCTACAATGTCAAATTGTTTCTTTTTCCCACAAAACAAATGTGTTCATGATTAGTCTTAAACTCACTTGTGGTGAGATAAGTTTAACCTAAGTCTGCATAGTGAGTCATAAAATTTACAATGGATGTTTGCTCATACATAGTTTTGTAAGCAACCCGTGGCTTCTTTCTTGGGCTATTCAAATGCGCAGACTCTTCTGAGATTGTGTATCAGCACATTGCATATAAAACTAAGTTTTCCTTGAGGACGATCTGCTGTTAAGTCTGCCAGAATTGGTCCCTCCAAATGAGGTTGAACAGCATTACTTAGCAAATGTGTCCCAGGTTTAAAACTTACTACAAATTTGGGTAAGATTCTTGCAGTAGTTTCATATGAATCTTATAGCCAAGCTCAAATTTTCAGAGGTAGAAATTAAAGAAATTCCTCTAGTTTCTTTGTAGGAACTCTTTAGTCATCTATATTGTCCTTTTTTTTTTGTGCATTAAATGTATCTGTGCTGTATGCTTTCTGCATATTTACACGTGTTTTCAAACACCGTTTTACTGGGGATTTTATTTTTGTTTGCTGTGGTTGTCTTGGAGGTTCAGCAGAGTAGAAGAATGGCTTCTGCAGAAGTTTATTTAAAATAAAATTAAAGTAATGCCAGAAAAAATTGTGGCAATTGTAACAAAAAGCAGAAGTGGACATATAGACAAATGTTGTATGTTGGAGGAATCAATACAAATGCACTAAACACAATTACCCATTGGTTCAGAAAAGTCCATGACCAAGACTAGTAGACGCCTGGAGGTGTTTTGGAGAAGCATGGTGATGTGTTAGCCCTGTTCTTAATGAATTCCTTATTTATTTGCCTCGTTCACTACCATAGATGCTCACAATGCTGCGTGGGCTTTTGGACAGATGCAACAATTACTGTGTTGTTTATTTGTTTAAGCACTTTTCATTTTCTGAGTTCTGTTGTGAGGAAAATGGTTCTTTTACTGTGAAAGTAATCAGGTTAGGAAATGAAGTTTGAATTTTTGTAAGATACTGGCATAACTGGGGTGATAAGCAGTATGGTTCCCCTGGAAGACAGCTAAGATAGACAAGAATAGAAATATATTTCTGTTCTATTAGGCAGTATTTTTTGGTGGGCATGGGGTTTTATTCCCCCCCCCCCCCCCTTTTTTTTTTTTCTTAAATCCTGTTTTGTTTTTTTTTTTTTTTTTGGAGGAGCCAAGATGTTAGTTTAGGAAATGCAGTAGTTCTTTGCAACTTGAAACTTATAATTTGTTGTGTCACTATCAATGTACCACTAAATAACTTTATGTGGGAAGTGCTTCACAGCTTCACAGTCTTTTTTATTTTTCATAACACCACAATCTCAAGTGTGCCTGTGGAAGTAAAAGCACTAATTGTTTTTAGCTGTCTTTTCCAGGTGAGTATAAACCCCTCTATTACTTAAATTAGTAAATAGTTTTGAACAAAGCCTCCCTGTTTAAAGTGGAATGCTTTAAAAAAGATGGAAGTTGTAATCTAGTTTAAGATTATGAATGCCTGTGTTTTGAATCAGTGGTTGAATATTTTTATTCTGATTCCACAGAGGATATTTGTTTTAAGGCATGCCAGAGCTTGTCACTTACCATTAATTTTAACAATCTGTGTTATGCTTGTTCTTTATAGCCAGCACATGGTACTGTATAAACTAGTTGCTACACTATTGAGGCACTTAAAACATATTGAAATAATATTTATGTATAAATAAATATTTAGGGCCTGCTGATACTGTAATCAACAGGCAGTTTCTGGATAATGGCATTTGAGTAAACTAACCTTATGATGCCTTTATTTGGTTTTGTTTCTGATTTGGATATAAAACATGACGCTTAAATATTGGAGAATCTGGAAGACTGTTTGTTAGTAGTTTCTGCAGGTGGACTTTTTTGTTCTTCATGCTCTTTTCTTCAAATAGTGTTTGCATAGCTGGAGTTCACAGTCCTGGGCTGGGGCTGCATTTTGTGATTTTTCTTCTTAAATATACCTTGATTTTTGGAAAGGGCAGAAAGTAAAAGAATTGAATTTTTTGCAGAGAGAAGGTGGAAAGGTCAAAGTACAGGTAAAATTTTCCTGTAATGTATTTAATCATCATAATTTAAAAAAGGTTAAAACCCCAGTGGTCCTCTTTGATAAATATCTTTGAAAAGTTTATTTGCACTGCACATCAAGTCACTAAATTCTGTTTGAATTTAAAGGTGCTATTGCATGCCCACTCAAACAAGTAGGTACCCATTTTGCTCACACTTTTTGATCTTTCTTTCCTAACTGTTAAAAATAGCTTTCCTAAAATTTCTTTCTGTGTGCTTATGACTCCTACTTCCTTTTTGTGCGTGTTGCTCTGAACAGCAGTGGTGATGGTGTATCTGTGGTGATGTGAGAACATAATCAAGATTGTTAGTTGGAGGCTATGGAATTTATTAGACCAAGTGACAGATGAGAAGTGTCAAGCTTTTGACCACAAATGCCTTTGATAAGGTTTGAAATCAAAATACCAACATTCAAAGCTAAATAGTGTTGTTCAGTGTTCAATTAAATATGGATCAATTTTACCATCTCAGAACGGAAAGGGAGTTCCCAGGAGGGGAGGCAGGAGAAGAGCAGATAAGGTGTTCTTGGTGGAGGGAAGAGATGAGAAAGCGTTTGTCTCCTGAGTGGAAGAGACAGTCACTTTATAGCTGGTGGAATACGAGGAGTTGGCTCTGGAGGGAGAAATCTTATTGAGCCCATATTTTTATTTTATGACCAATTGGATACATTTGGTGTCTAGCAGAGTTACACATTTTGGCTCTTACGTCGGTCTAGTTGCCTGTAAAATGTCCTTCTCCATGCCAAAGCTCATAGTTGAAAAGAGGTATGTAGCTTTCCCTTGAGGATGGCCTGAGAGATTAAAGCAACTGTTTTATGAGAACTGTCCTACTGATGTCTGGCTGGTTTGGTCCTGTATCAGTTGTCTGCATGAACACATTTTTACTTTTTTTAAAAACACTTGTTCATTTTTACTTTTTGTTTTTATAAATATCCTAAAATAGGAATGCATGATGTTCTAGGAAACAATAAACATTGTTTTGAGAAGAGGCATTTGGTTTTTCAAAATCTATATTCAAAATTTGCTTATTACATATAAAGTGTGGTGGACTTAATATTTGTGACATGCCACCATTTCCTGTGGTATTTAACTGGCTAAAAATTATTCTTGCTGCTTACAGTGTTTGTGTTCTAATTCCCAAGCATCTAGCTGCTACAATTTATCACATGAATACTTTCCTAGGTCCTGCTTAGTGAGAGCTCCTGAGATGTAAAATCGAAGATCAGAAAGTCAGTACCATGTCTGAAATAACGGTGTTAATCAGTAGGTAAGGGAGCTGTTTTTCTTTTTAAAACTAAAATTGATGAAGTCTAATAAGTCTCTCCCATTCACAGAGTATGATATAAGCTTTCTAAACTGTGAGCTTATAACCTAGATGGTTTTCCTTAGGGTGCCCACACATGAATTGCTCACTCTGCCTTTTATGTTCAGTGACTTACTGTTTGTAAGGGAATAGAAGAAGAAAAGTTTCTCTGAGCGGTAAAAAAGCCCTCTCATCTTTCTTTCCATGGCTGTAACAAAACTAGGTTTCTATATGGTCTTTTTTGTTGTTATTTTGTTTTTCCTCAAACATAAAATATGACAGATATGCATGCAGAATATCAAGGGCTTAATTCTGTTGCTGTTGCAAAGAACACAGGCATGTCTGGTCTTGGCATGGGTGCCAGGACAGGTTAAAGGCAGAGCTATGCTCTGGCATGTGTTGTTACTTGCCTTTGAGCTTGGGAGTGATCTGGAGTGCTGGCATTCCTTCAGTTGCAAAAATAGGGAGGAGAGGATAAACAAATGCTGGAGGAGTAAGGAAGCTAAAATGAACACATTTAAAAAAAGAACTAAGAGGCTTCTTTTGATTCAGTTCTCTGTTTAGAAGTTGAAACTTACTGACATTGGGAAAGGGCTACCTGGAGGCAATGTACAGGTCTGCTAGAAAATTTTTTTGTGCTCTTAGGGACTATAAGTAATCACACAACATCCATCTCTTAGCACACTGAGTGTCGAGCATCTTGAAAAATATTTTGTTTGCTTCTTTCAAAAGCATTGTGCAGAAGATTAAAGCTTTGGGGTAGGAAGGAATCGAAGCTTGCTTTCAAGTAAAAGTAAACAGCATTATTGGCAGTCCAAGGAATCAGAAGAGAAGGAGTTATATTTACAATACATATATTGGATATATTAGCACTTAGGGTTTATAATTGAAAATATTCAAAACACTTAAAAATTGGAATGAAAACACTGCAAAAATTTAAGTTTTGAGGAAAGTTGATAGCATATAGTGAATTTTGGATTGTTTTTTCACTTTCTGAAAACCTTCAGCGGAAAACACAAGATTTATATTGAAAAGAGAGGTACTGTGAAGAAAGGTATTTTGTTAAGAAAGTCCATCCTGAGGCTGTCTCTTTGGGGTTGTGTGGATCATGAAACTAACTCTTGAAGAAAGCATGGCTCTCTGCCATGGTAATTTGCACAACATTACTTGTTGGAGGCCAAGCAGTGGAATGCAGTTTGGTCTTGTTTTTTCTCTGCACCTGAAATATTTTTTTTAAATACTTTGTTTGTCACGGTGATCCAGTTTTAAATGTATTTGAATAACTGCACATGCAGTTTGTGCATCATTTAAATCAATGAATGGTCAGTATGATCCTTGAAAACATCTTTTGCTGCCAAGAAAAGCAAATATATTATATGAACAAATCTATTTGTTTTCTTAATAGGCACTTAGATCCTTCATTTGCCTTTCAATCTGTTTTTTTTTTCCACGTTCTTATACAAATAATGCGGATCACTACATTGTAATAGGGAGGAGAAGTCTAGCATGGATATCTAGTTGAATAAAGTATAAGGTCTAGGAACTACAACTGCTTGGCCAGTTCTTACAGTGGAGTGCATCAACAGGGATTTGTGTTGAGGCTGGTGCTGTCACGTGTGCATAAATGTTGAGAAGAAGGTAAGCAATGAGGTGAGGAAGTCTGATGCTAACTTACTGAGTAGTCAAGATCGGGGTTCAAGTATCCTCTAGCTTTTCAGCATGCAGTGTCCGAAACACAAAGACCTGATGCTGCCCTAATTGAGCTGGAACTGCTAGGGATTCAAGAAAGTTGTGACTGCGAGTGTACCAGCATGCACTTCTCTCCCTCCTCTCTTCCTGACTGATGACCTCTTTGACTCTTCCACGCCTGTCATATTTTGGGAATGGCAAACAGCAACCATTTCTGCTTGCTAGGAGTACTTTTTAAGACTGAAAAAAAAAAAAAAGTAGCTAAACTAATTTCAGCATGGATTTACTAGCATGGGACTCAGTGCCACCCAGAAAATGTTTCTCACCACCTTTATTGCAGGGGCTGTGCAGCCCATGTTTAGACCCTGTGTCAGGGAACTATTGTGCCCAGTATTCTACTGAGCTCCTGGGTTTTGTGTTTTGCTTTTTTTTTTTTTTTCACTTGCATAACTGAAATATGTTCATGATGCTGGTTCCACTGTTACAAGCAAAGGCTTTGTACTGCCTGTTGGTCCCATTCCAGTAGTTCACTGATGCCCTTATTCTAGGAATCCTCTGTGACATTTCTTCTTCTCATTGCCAAGGGGAGTATTATAGCAGCACAGTGCAATAATTGTCATCATACCCTGCTTCTTCAAACTTTTGGCAATCAGAGCTAATATAATCTTGCTTGGCAAGTCCTGCTTCATTAACCTGATCTTCTGTGACAAGGTGGCCCACTGAGTGGTTGCAGGAAAGGCTCTGGATGCTGTCTACTTAGCCTTTGGTAAAGCCTTTGACACCATTTCCCACAGCATTCTGCTGGAGAAATTGGCTGTTTGTGGCTTAGATGGGCATACATTTCACTGGATAAAAACCTGGATTTTTTGTATTTAAAAGCCGTGTAGATGTGGCACTTAGGGATGTGGTTTAGTGGCGGACTTGGCAGTGCTGGGTTAACAGTTGAGCTTCATGATCTAAAAGGTCTTTTCCAGTCTAAATGATTCTATAAGCTGTCATATCTAATTTTAACCTGCAGGTAACATTTAATTCTTATTTTCAGTTATTTTTGAAGTTAGAAGGCACTATAATGGGAACTGTGCTAGATAGTAATAACATGGTTTTTATATGATAGCCAAAAAGTGTAGAACACAGGGAGTTGTTTTTTTTTTTTTTAAAAAAGACTCCATATTATAGGAGGTATGTGGTGGAGTGATCCAGCACCAAAATATAACTTTAAAACATTTCACTAATTTGTATTTGAACTGAATACAATAAACTTTTTAGGTAGACAGGGAAATTTGAGATTGTTTCAAGCTGTGTGCAGAATGTAGAAAGTGTCTAATTTTCATTTCTCAATTATACTCATGTATAATAAACTGAGTAAATATGGGGTGTGTATTAAGAGAGTGTGTATTTGTACATCATTATTATATACTCCTGATGCATTTTTAAACTGAAAAGAAAATTGCTGTTGGTTAAATATTCACATTTGCTAAAGGTAGTAGTCTATTAAAAGTCCTTTTCTGTACTGCAGGACTTGTTCAGAGACGTAAGTCAACATTTTCCAGAGTGAATACAGATTATTGGTATTATATTGTCAGCTTGAAGCTGGGATCTGGTAGCATTGCCTGATGGATTAATCACAGTGGAGAGAGTATTTTTTGAAAAAGATGATTTGAGTATCTTTCAGAGAGCTGCCAGTTTGTAAAGATTGTTGCAATGAACTACCAGGTTTCAGCATGTCTGGAGTAATCGAAGCATCTCATCAGATGCCCGGGAAGCATATTTTTCCTTATCATGCAGTTTGGGTCTTTGGCTTTGCATTACTGAACAGGTACAGTATTGGAATATTAATATGGCAGAAGAATATATAATATTAAAGGACACTTCACTATGAGGGTGATGAGACACTGACACAGGTTGTCCAGGGAAATTGTGGCTGCCCATCGCTGGCAGTGTTCAAGGCTAGGCTGGATGTGTCTTTGAGCAACCTGGTCTAGTGGAAGATGTCCCTGCCCATGGCAGGGAGGTTGGAACTACATGAATACTGCTTGCCAACACTTAAAGGGGAAGGTTTTATTCTGCAAATTATATGCTTGTATGTGTCATGCAGTTATTTGTTAATACCTCAAAACTAGAACAGTGTATTTTGCTTTATTTGGCAATGGACATAGTGCTGTAAAAATGCATTGAAATAAATTTAAGACTTAGCTTTTCTGTTTGTGAATGAAATTACCCTGACAATTCGTGTTTCTTTTTTCTTGTTCATATATATATAAAAGCTGTGCTTTAACTGCATGATGACGAACCTTATCTGTGCTAACACTGAAATAGCAAATGTAGGTGGTAATGTTTATAGCATAGTCAAAAGCAAGACCTGAGCACACGCATACGTTATTGAGCTAGTATCAATCTGACTAGCTCATCTTCCGGTACCAGTGGAGTTGTAAAAACTCAGGATCCTAGGCAAGTTGTACAGCTTGTGCTATTTTTAATGCCATTAGGACTTTGTTTGTACTGGTGTCAGAGCAAGATAGGTTAACACTAGGCTATCGTTAATACCCTTATGTGCTTGCTATGTGTTGCAGACCTCTGGTCACACTGTAGGCGTGCCAAGAGACAGTGGTCATATCACATCTATTCCTAGTCTTATAATCACAGAATGATTTGGGTTGGAAGGAACCTTAAAGATCATGCAGTTCCAACCTCCCTGCCATGGGCAGGAACATCTTCCACTAGACCAGGTTGCTCAAACACACATCCAACCTAGCTTTGAACACTGCCAGGGATGCGCAGCCACAACTTCCCTGAGCAACCTGTCTCACCACCCTCATAGTAAAGAACTTCTTAATACCTAATCTGAATCTCTCCTGTCAGTTTAAAGTCATTCCCCTTGTCCTGTCACTACCTGCCCTTGTAAAAAGCCCCTCTCTAGATTTCTTGTAGGCCCTTTTGGTACTGGAAGCTGCCCTAAGTCTCCCCAGAGCCATCGTCTTCTCCAGGCTGATCAAGCCCAGCTCTCTCAGCCTCTCTGTGTAGGAGAGGTGCTCCAGCCCTCTGACCATCTTCGTTGCCACCTCTGGAGTTGCTCCAACAGATTTACCTCCCTCTTACATTGGAGGCCCCACAGCCAAATACAGTTTTCTAGCTATCCTCCAGGAAAGCCAGCCTTCAGCAGGAGTATGAGGACACAGATTTTCTGAGCCAGGTTTACACAGGATGTAGATACATGGTGGAAGTAGGTAAGAGTCCCTAATTAGGAGCAGGCACTTCACTTTCTACTCTTGCAAGTAGGCTCTTAGCATGCATATCACTGAAAGCAGCCTTGTAGGTTCCCAAATACCTGGTCTTTCAGGTTTCCTCAGTCACCAACTTTTCCTCTAAGGCTTCAAGTGAAAGTCATTAGATACATCTTTTATTAAGTGGTGGGCAGTGATGACTTTGCAGTTTGAGGGAGAGATGATATGGGCTCAAAATAATTTGATAAACTTCACCTGCTGCTACCAGTCCCTTCAGGCAAACTCCTCTATTGCAAGTACTTTAATAGCAGGCAGGAAATGAATTCTCATCACTGACGTCTTGAAAGTTTTTATTTTTTTTTTATTCCCTAGCATAGCCTTTTTTGTACTTCTGTGTGACTGTAATTTCGTCCATTCTAGTTATGTTTTGTTACCTTTCGGTAACATTTGTCTTTAACTTGTTTTAATCATAGGAATACGTTTAGATGCAGCAGAATATAATTGATTTGAAAGGAATGATAAATGGATAGGTATATGTAGCATCCCTACTCTATCACACTTTTGAATTTAATTGTTTCAAGTTTGCAAAAATAAGCTTTTAAGAAAATGAACTGTGAAATTCACACACACACACACCCCTGCCCTGTTTAACTCTGGAGGCCTTTTGAAATGTCTTATTAGAGGAGTTTTTACTTTCTGTGGTGTTTGTTTTTTATGCAATGCTATAACTTCACTTTTCTACTTACTGTTTTATCACAGAGGAATTGCTTGGAATGTCACTTCCAATTTTAGCTGTCGGTTCAGTTCCTGACTTGATATAGATAACAGTAGATTATTTTTTTTCCTCCCTCCTTACAACAACCACCCTCCTATTGTAAAACCTTTTTATAATGACACACTTCCTCCCCTCCCAGTGATACATCAAGTCAGATCTACAGGAATGAAAAAATAGTTCAGATACGACACTGACAGTTTTAAGAGTTTCTCAGTGCTTTAATTTTTTCAAAAGCATTTTTTTTTTCTTTTCCCCTGCCCAATCCAAGCTAAAATGGCAGGCTTGAGTCTGCAATAACGTAGTTGTTATTACATAGTCCGCTTACCTCGTAGGTTGCAAATTTTGTGGAGTTAGAAACAGCTAAAAAAAAGTGCCAGTGTAATTTCAAATACTGTGTGCTTTCTACTGTAGAATGTGTTTGCAGTTTTTATGCTTTCTAACTGCAAAAATGTTACACTTTGTCAGAAAATGCCTCCATACAATGTAGACTGTGGCAGATTCAGGAATCTGGAGTAGGTACTTGACTGATGGTTGCCAGCTTAATATCATTAAGCTTCCTTGATGTTAAAAGGAGCTGTGTACAGTTATGCAGGTATGAATATACAGTTAGCAGGCATCTGTCTCTTATTTCAGTTTTATGCATGGATTCCCCAGAAACAGGGGTATCTTCACCACTCTGATTTGAAACTCATGACAGTTAACAACAAACAGTAGTGGCTTTAGTTGTAGAGCAGTACTTTGGATTTACAACAGCAAAACTTGGCCAATCATTTGGCAAAGTGAATTGGAAGGGTTTCTGTTGATTCTAGGTGTTGGGCACTCTTCTACTTCAGCAGTTTGCTATGATGCTTAAGTTAAATTTAGGAATCTTTTAATTTTCTCCTCAGATCAGTGTTTCAACACAATTTCATGATCTGGGCAGTGGTGGTGTGCCTGTAGACTTTGTCAGTATTTTAAGAAAGATGTAATAGTTCAAGGCCTAGTTGCTGTTTGACATTTGGCTTGATCCAGTAAGCACTTTATGACAATTATTCAAAATTATCAATGGTAGGAAGCAAACCCCAATATATTAGATAATTACACATTACTACAGAGCTGATTTTGATCCTATTTGCTGTGCATAAAGACCAGTTTGTTAGAAGTTACCCTTTTATTTAAAATTGCACCTGAGGTGGAGGGAAGCTAGTCCAAAGAAGGTCATATAATGAACTTAGAGAGAAATTTTGGATCTCCTTAGATACTGAAAACCAAAACTGATCTCTTGGATATGCATAATGGTTCCCTTGATTACAATTTTGTCATTTCATTTGTAAATGCATTTTTTGTTAGTCCTTTGTTTGACAGAGCACAGCTCATCTAAATGATTGAAAGTCTGCAGTAATAGTATTCAGAAGGTATTTTTCTTCCATTTTGTGTCATGATGTGGGAGATGTTTTGCAGCAATATATACTTTCTTTTCTGGCAGCCTTATGCTCTTTCATCTTTTGTTTCCCCTCTTGTTCCCTCTTGCATACAGGAAGAGTAAATGCATCAGATGCTCTGATCACTGTACTTGATTGTGTACCTTGGAAAAGCAGTCAGATTAATTTGAAGATGTAGCATTGTTTCATTCCCACTTCTACTGGTGTAGGGAGTTCAGTAGGTTGTCTCTAAAGAGGTTCTTGGGCTGTAGCATCTGCTTTCATAAATGGATAAAACTTCAAATAACCCTGAATGGTCTCTTTTGTGTTTGTAGTTACTCTTGTACGTCAACTGCGTCAAGACAAACCTTACTCGTACAAATTCTTGTTAATGATTTTATAGTTATCTTTAGCTAACCATTTGCCAATTTGTTTGTATTATACATATCCCTTTCATATACAAATCTAAACATAAAGCCTTTAAATGTTGACAGTTATAACAAGCTACATGGAAGCTGTGATTCTTCATTCCAGGCCTTTCTGAATACCCGACTCGTCTGAAAGGCAAGAAGCAGATAGTTGCTTCTCTTTACGTACTGACAGGTTTCCACTTATTTTAGATATATATTTTGGAGGAAATCTAAGTCTATGGAGTTGTTACATTTGCTGGTTTCATCTCTGGAGCATGAATATCAGCAGAGGAACTATTTTCTATAGCGGTGAAAAGAGAAAAAGCTGTTAGGTTTGATTGTCTAGTTTTTGGACAGAGTGTATAGGAGTCTTATGTACTCACAGCTGAGTGTTAAATTGTCTCAGATCTTTGTTAACTTCTGAAATAAGCCCCTCTGTTTGGTCATATCTTTTCTGAAAGATTGCCAGCTTTTAAAGGAATCACGCTGCATTACCCACTTTTCAAGTCTGGGAGACTATTGATGTTGATATTTTCCTTCAAAATCTGAAGAATTCAAAGTGTTTCAGCAGTATTGCAGTAAAAGAACTTTTTCAAATTAGTCTGATATTTGTTTTTGAACTATTATTGCCTGTTTTCCCAAGGTGACTTGATCTGTTGCCCTTAAAGACTTTTTGTATTTTACTTTACCATGTAGAACCTCAAAGAACGTCTCTCTCAACAGCACCTGAGAATTGCGTCTGGGTTACCACATATGCTTGACTCACTGGATTCTACAAATTAAGAATTCCCAACATAGCGCTTGTATTTCTCCCTTAACTTACTGGACTGTTTTACTACTTTCTCCCTTTTAAAATTTTATTGACTAATCAATTAGCTGGATTTCAGTCTACAGGACAATGCATCCGTTTTAGACCAACCCAACCTGAATAATATTTCAAGCAAGTCAGTGTACAAGTGGTTTCTAGATAAGTCTGATTGCTTTTTCTGAGTCTATTTCTCTTTCGACCTCTGGCATATTTCAGTATAACATCATGTGCTTTTTCCTTGGACCTCTGTTTTATTTTAACCTTTGTGACCTTTGGATGTTGATTTATGCTTTGATAACTGGGTTTGGAGTGTTCATTTAATAAGTGGTAAAAGGTGGCGGGGGGGAAAGACTTTCTCAGGGAAATCATTACTCATCAGTCTTAACTGTGGTCTTACTGTCTTACTGTATTAAATTTTCACTTTTTTTCTTATGAAAGATTACTAAGTAAGTAAAGGGTCTTTTTGTGAGAAAACGCAGAATCAGGCCATCCATTTCAAAACAAATACAAACCTCTTGGCAGAATGTGATTCTGGCAGAACAAATAGTGCAGTATAAATGTGGAGAAAGAGGCAGACAAGAAAACCTGTGTATATTAAGCATGTGTTACAAATATGACCTGTTTTATGGAGTCATTTGTTAAATGTCATGTGTGGAACTAAAGTTCAGGCTTTTGGTAAAATTGGAATACAGTATGAAAAAGTTTTCATGTTTAGGATCACTTGAATAAAGAAGTACCTGAGGAAGGAATGTTAAAGTAAGTTTACATTAATCTCTGCAGAATCTCACTGAAGTAGAGAATGAGCTCTGCAGCATTTGTGTTGTGAACCGGCAATGAGGGAATGTATGGGTACATGTTCTAGGGGTTATTTGTTAGCAGATGTTAGGGATAAAAAATGGATAATAGAAGTTTTAAGGTAAAAAGGATTAATTCTGAGGGAGTGATTGATAGCTTCACTCTTGTGAAAAATGAGTCATACTAAACTAGAAGAGCCTGCATCTTCTCTGCAGAGCAGTCAAAAAATGATAGTGGTGATTTGTATCATATTGCACTCTGCAATAGGTCCCCATATCACTTAATGTCATTTGAATTGCATAGCTAGAGACAACATTCAAAGTTTCAAGTGATGATAAAGAAATCCCTTTTAAATAAAAATTGAAGTGAAATGCCTGCTGTAAGACTGTTATTTTGTTTCCTTGAAAGTATGCTACTCTTCTAATGGAATCTGACATTTGATTCAGTAAATATGAAAGTTGGAATGAGCTAGACTTGCCTGATTTGTTTAGGAATGAGGTGGCAGCTAAACTTTTGAATACCTGCAATAGGAGAAAAAAGCTAACTACTGAGTTCCTTTTTTCTTAGTTTCTGGCATGGTCTTTTCTAACAGTTTATTCCCGTTATAGCTCATAGAGCTGAAGTAGGATGGCACAGATCAGTAATTAAAGAACGCCTGTATCCATCTGCCTGGTGACTTTTATGCTTTGTTGTCTTTATATATCTACATGTTGCATTGGATGTAAACAGCTAAACAGAAGGACTTCCCAATCAGGTTCCAAATCCTAACATTGTGTCATATTTTATGTCTCAGAGTTCTGAAGCCTCTGAAGTGGTAATCCTGGAGCGCTGCTGGATTGTGGAGTTCAGGAGTAAAACAGATGTTTCAATAGTTCTCAGTAAGTAAGACATATCTCAATATGTTCAGTGTCAATTTTTACTGTCAATAAAAATAACAAACTCAGCTACTGAAACTTGCTAAAAATTTAGCTAAAATACATTCTCTTGTCTGTTAAATGCCCATGTCTGAACACTGCTTCTCTCTGAATTCATGCCAAAAAAAGAAAATCTTAGAAGCTATTTACTTTTTCTAAAATCAGGTGAAAGCCATATATCATAATCTTCAACTGACAATAAGTAGACGTTTGAGGTTCAGTTTTGTTAGATATTATGTACAATATGGGGTTTATATTGATGCATAGCCAATTCATCTTATTCTTGAATGATTATTTGCCAACCTCACCATTAAATGAGGGGATTTCCTATTTTTATCTCCTCCTATCAACTCTTCATTAATGAAAGTGTTAAAAACACTATGAAAAAATAGTTATTTCATAGAAATAGGAATAATTATTGAAGTGCAAGGATTGATTTTATTTGGAGAAAAGGCTGACAATTTCCAGGAATAAATCTCCAGTAGCCATTGTGGTAGAAATTTTTTATGATGTGGATTCTTTCTGATACCACTGCAGAGATTTGAAGTCCTTAGATCTATATGATATTTTCTATTGGCTGTAATGGCCTAAGAGCAGTTTTTGTAAAAGTAGCAGGCTGGTAAAAGTAGCTACAGGGGAAAAAAGGTTATGTTGCATTTGTAGGATGATGGCCAGCTTTGCATTTGGTAGAAGTTCCTACTTTCTTTATAATCAGCAAAACCCCCAGTCCACTTCAATGGAAATGTTACATTAATTATGCTAACTTTTTTCCTCACATGCTGAAGTGATTCATATTCTCATAGAATGGTTTGGGTTGGAAGGGACCTTAAAGATCATCTGGTTCTGACCCTCCTGCCATGGGCAGGGACACCTTCTACCAGACCAATTTGTTCAAAGGTCCGTCTAACCTGGCCTTAGGTTTTGGTCACGTTTGAGAAGGCAGTATTGTGGGGTTTATCCTTTTCTGGGGAGTAGCTCAAATCCTGCATATTTAATAGTGGAATTAAGGCTCTTGTCTCTTCCTCATGTTGAGGCACTGCACCAAAAAAGACTTCTTTCTGGATTTGGAAGCATTGCTTTGCCTAATTATAACAGCTGAATGATTACCATTGACTCTCAAATTGAGACATTTTAAATTGTGCCCTAATTGAGTCCAACTCATTGATTGGAATCATCAGCTTTATGAGGTGGTGATGTTACAGTTTGAGTAGAAATACAGTCATGCCAGTTGTGTTCTGGCACTTCTTTTACAATGCTTGAACATAATGCTGCTAAACTGAACCAAGAATACAGTTGTGATTGCTGACAGGACTCTCAATTAGCTCTGAAGCCTGCAAACAGGGCAGTTTCTGTGGCAGTGAGACTGGCAGGTTTTAAGTCTAAAAGCTGGGAAAGTAGACAACAATGAATATTGAGTAAGCACTTCAAGCTGCCTGTGGAGAAAGACTGTGAATATGTGTGGAGGAAGAAATATGCTTGCATAGTTACGAAGAGAAATTGCTAGCTGAGAGACAGACTTTTCAAAACAAAGTTTTTGAAGGTCAGTAGTGTGGTTAGAAGTAGGGGTGGCATTCTGACCAGCCTCTAAAAACATATTAAAGAACAAATGAAGAAGCAGTGCAGAGAAGTCTAGGTATGCAGAGCCAGCAAATGAGGAGAATGCCTGGGGTGCAACTGAAGGAATACAGCAAGAAAACAGAGAAGAGACAGACAGGTATATGAGAAATGGATTTCAAACTTGGCAATTTTCCTGTGCCGGAGAACAAGGACAATGACCTGGCTGCTGCTGCTTTGTTGGATGGGAAAAGAAAAAGAAAGCCAGACTATTACGAGGTATCAGAACAAAACTGAAGACAAATGAAAATGATGTATTGTGTACTGAGTGATGATAAACTACCAAAAGAAGTGTAATAATCCATGTACTATAGGTGAGAACAAAATTCAGAAGACAAAATGGGGGAGAAAAGCGAAACTCAGGAAGTAAGAAGAGATCTTTGTCAGTGGGGTCTTTGATAATGAAAAACTAGCTGTATTCTCACAAGAATATATCCCTTAGCCATTGGGAGCCAGAAAAACTTTAAAATATCTATCTGAGACTTTTAAAGAATTTGGGTGAAAGCAGGAATAGATCATACCTGCTCATAATGTCAAATTCCTTGTGGAACAGATGGAAGAGAGCTGTGCAGGAAAACAGAAGCAGCTCCATGGAAGGAAGTAGAGTTGATCTTCGAGGTTTAATTTGGAGTATGGCTGGGAAGGGACTTGCAGGCTTGGAGATGAAGATAATTAGCTGGTGGGTCAACTTAGAACCGTGAGGGGACGGTTAGAGCGAGCTTTTGGCCAGTTGCCTCCATATTTCTCTGAGTGGTGGGCTGAATCCCAGGAGACATGAGGAAGAGTGAGAAACTGAGAGTAATTTGGATATTTAGTAAGAGAATGTAATACAGGGCAGTGAAGTTAACATGAAAGGAAAAATAAGTACACTTTTATGCAGCATCTAGTGATACTGTGGAGCTGATCATTGCCTCAAGGTGGTGTGGGCACTGGAACATAATGGGAGTACAGAAGAGTTCAGGCAGTTGCAGCAGATAATCCTCCCAGTGCTTCAAGTGTAGTGCTCCCAAAGCAATCTATCTCAAAAGGTTTCTAAGCAGAACATGAATGAAAATAGGAGGACTTGTTAGGTGACTGTTGTTCTGTATGTGGCTGGTTTCTTGCATGCCTTTCCAGAAACTAGTTACTATTAGCAGAATAGTGTGAGTAGGATCTGACCGTGACAGTTCATAAATATGTGATTCATTCCTGAAATCCTGAAGGGTGTAATAAGGAAAGTGTTTCAACCCTTTTGTCCAAAAAGATCTTAAAACTGGAAACTGCTGCTGTGCGCTAAGATGTTTGAGCAGTGCGCTGTTAACTGCCTTCCCTTGGATTCTTCTCAGGAATAACCACCATTTTCATGCCATCAAAAGGCAATGGGTGAGAGTACAAGTGACTCTCTTCTGAGAGGTTCAGAGTCACCCATTTACCAACCTGACACCCTCTCTAGAGAAGTGTGCTGCTCACTGGGGGCATGTATCAGGGATGTCACTGAGAGACCATCAAGCCTCATACAGTCCACTTACTGTTATCTGCTGCTTTTGTTTTAACGTGAGCACCAGTGATATAGCCAAGAGCAGTCTGAGGGGACCTTGACAGGCTTGAGAGGTGGGCCATGAACCCCATGAAGTTCAAAAAGGCCAAGTCCAAGGTCATGACCTGGGTCAGGGCAATCCCAGGCACAAATATAGGCTGGGCAGAGACTGGATTGAGAGCAGCCCTAAGGAGAAGGACTCGGGGGTGTTGGTTTACAAGAAGCTCAACATCAGCCAGCAGTGTATGTTTTCAGGCCAGAAAGCCAACCGTATGCTGGGTTGCATCTAAAGACGCATGACCAGCAAGTTGAGCGGGGAGAATCACCTTCCCACTTCCACCTCAAGTGCTGCATTTGTTCTGAGTCTCCCAACATTAAGGACATGGACTTCTTGGAGTGAGACCAGAGGAGGGCCACAAAGATGATCGGAGGGCTGGAGCACCTCTCCTATGAGGACAGGCTGAGAGAGCTGGGCTTGATCAGCCTAGAGAAAAGAAGGCTCCAGGGAGACCTTAGAGCAGCTTCCAGTGCTTAAAGAAATCTGGAGAGGTGCTTCCTACAAGTGCATGTAGGGATAGGACAAGGGGGAATGGCTTTAAACTGACAGAGGGGAGATTTAAATTAGATATTAAGAAGTTCTTCACTGTGAGGGTGGCGACACACTGTCACAGGTTGCCTATGGAAGCTGTGGCTGCTCCATCCCTGGCGATGTTCAAGGCCAGGTTGGATGGGTCTTTGAGCAACCTGGTCTAGTGGAAGGTGTCCCTGCCTATGACAGGGGGTTGGAACTACATGAAATTTCTATCGTCCCTTCCAGATCACTCCATGGTTCTGTGATCTAAGCTTGTACAATGCAGGCAGGCATCATAGCCTCCCTGGGCACAGAAATACGTAACTGTTTAGAGCACAGCTGTGTCTCTGCTGGACCTTGGAAACCCTGTTATCAGCGGTGACACTTCTGAGTGTATGTGTCCAGGTGCTGGCAAGGAGGGGTTCTGCAAGGCAGTCTCCCTGAGGAGTGGCAGGGGCTACCCTGTGCCGGACTCAGCTGGTTCCATCCAGTTCCAGGTGCCCACCCTCAGGGCTCTGCCCCTCAGCCTTGCGGGTGCCTTAGGGAAAGCATGTTTTGGAGATGGTGAGATACTGCCCAGCTGTGAGGAGTGAGGGGAAAGTGTGGGAAGCAGCCCTGTGAGGGCCAGAGTGAGAGCACATGGAGGGGAGGAGGCTCTCTAGGCCAAGCAGAGATTCCCCTGCAGCTCCCTGGGGGGCTGAAGTGGAGGAGGTATTTCCCTGCAGCCATGGGTAAAGTGTGAGGGGGAAGGAACAGCAGAGGAGCACTTATGGGCTGATCATAACCACCCAAGCCCTCTGACTTTCATGTGGGAAGGTAGAGGGGTAAAAAGGAGAGTGAAGTTGAGCCTGGGAAAATGGGGGAGAGCGGAGGAGGGAAAAGGTCTTTCTCCATAGTCAGCACTATTAATTTACAGTATATTAAGTTATTTTTCCTATGAATCTGTTTTGCCTGTGGTGATGATTAGTAAGTGGTCTCCCTGTCTTTAACCTCACCCATGAGCTGCTGGGTTTTTTTGTCTCCCGGTGCTGCTGAGGAGAGGGGGTGAGTGAGGGGCTGGGCAGGTGGCTGGCAGCAGGCCCAGGTCAACACAACACTCTTAATCTGTGTCAGGGTTTTTTTCTTCTAAGTGTTTCATCCACTTCCAGATGTGTCACTGTTCGAGCAGCAGATGCAAACAGATAAGCAATCAGGAACAAAAAACTTGTATTAATGTTGGTAGTTCTTGGTTACTGTTGTGATTCTCTGGAGCAGGACAATTAGAGCTGTGTGGCTAGGTGTTTGAACTGGTCCCAAGAGCAACCTGAATTTGACCGCTCTGTTGTCTATAGCCTCATGTGGGTGAGAGCAAAGAACTGTCTGCCTCCTTCCCTCTATGTCATGTACAACACAAAATTGGGAATGAATCCAAGAGACTCAGGCACAATGAAATTCAATCAGATGAGAGGCAGCATTCAAGGACTGCTTTGTCTTGATCTGTGTATCTCTTCTGCTTTTCAGGATAAGAGATTTCTTTAAAGTTATTTTAATTGCATTACTGTGTGTGATCCCTTAGTGAGAACTATGGAGAGATAAGAGCTCTAATAGCCAGGTAGGGCTGGTGAGGTGCAAGGAGGAAGGGAGGGAACAGGAAGAAGACAGAGCTTTTGAGGAAAGGTCATAGTCATCTAAAACACATTGCAGTGTGCATCGGGGGGGGGGGGGGGGGGAAGGCCTGCATATAGGAATACCCTTAAGATGGCAAGCATTCCCTTTTGCCATGTGTAGTATGCAAGTCACTTCACCTTGGAGCTTTTTGTTGCCTTCAGTAGTAGTGGGTTGGAAAGGCAGATCAGTATCACTCCATTTTAGCTATAGAGTAAGTGAGGCATATGCTAGGATTACTCTTGCAGACCCAGACATAGAATCAAGATCTGTGAATGCTGCTTTTTTTAAGGGGGACTGATGGTCCAGCCAGTCATGCGATCTACTTCCTCTCAGCAAAAGCAGTCTACAGTTTTGCGAAGGCCTCAGTACGTAAAATGAGTGCTGTGGTACTTCTGCTCAGTGATCTTGAGATACCATTGTGGTATGTAAATATTTGTGTGGTCTGCCTTGCTTCTAGTATAGGTGTGGTAGTTACTTAATGAAAGGGAAGGAGCAATGTGGCATGTATGAAAGCCTCCAGGTATTAAAAGAAACAAAGTTTTGTACTGCAGTAGTCATCCTGGGATATCACACTATATTAATTTCAAATACCTCAGGCTTCTGTGGGGACTTATATAGGTTACCATTGCAATCTCTATTTAACTTTATTCCAGCATTGCAAAATATAAAAAACAACGCTGAAGATAAGATTCTTAATTAAATTTTTTATCTTTGATTGAAATTTAACTTCCAAAGCAAGATTAACTTGGCACCATGAGTAACCACAGGATGATTTCGTCACTACTAATTTGAAGATGAAATACATCAGCATATAGGATTCAGTCAGCTTTGTGAATTAAAAGCTTCTGATGTCTGTATTAGAAATATCCTGTGGACATAATTTACGTATCAAAGCTTCTGTTCTACTTTTGTTACAGCATATGGTGGTTAGCTGTGATGGTGCTTTATATTTTTGAGTGGCAGTGGCTCATTGATATTCTCAACCATTTTCCACTGCTGAGGTAACATCTGAGAATTACTTTTTGCTTGTGTGTGTCATAGAATCACAGAATAGTTAAGGTTGGAAAAGACCTTAAGATCATCTAGTTCGATCCCCTCTGCCATGGGCAGGGACACCTCGCACTATAAACCATGTCACCCAAGGCTCTGTCCAGCCTGGCCTTGAACACCACCAGGGACGGAGTATTCACAAGTTCCCTGGGCAACCCATTCCAGTGCCTCACCACCCTTACAGTAAAGAACTTCTTCCTTACATCCAATCTAAACTTCCCCTATTTAAGTTTTAACCCATTACCCCTTGTCCTATCACCACAGTCCCTAATGAAGAGTCCCTCCCCAGCATCCTTGTAGGCCCCCTTCAGATACTGGAACACACCTGTTGTAGAGCAAACACAGAATGCTGTGGTACAGAATTTGTTCCCACAAATGTCATCAATGATCCCTCAGTGTTAGCTTGCTTTTGCAGCTTTATCCAAGTGTCAGTTGTGTTATCCAAGTGTCAGTGCTCACATTTAGAGACCATTTCATGCATTAAAGTTAGTAATATATGGCCTTTTCTCTCCCCTCCTCCTCTCCTGTGGCTAGTAGCTGTGACCATTAATTTATTTTCAGCCAGACAGATCAAAACTGAACTAACAGTGTAGAGAAATGAGAAGAAATATTTTATAGTTGGCAATTTATTGTAATTGCGGAGTAGTGTTTAATGGCAAATATAAATACATCTGACTTTACACATTTTTAGATTTGCTCTTATATTAATGTAAATAGTATAGTAGCAGTACTCTTGCTTTTAAGCACTCTCCTAGCTTCCAGGAAACAAATGAGAGATCTTGGAAAAGCTGAGGACAAAGCTTTGTAAAATGTTGATTTAAATAGGTAATGAATTCAGTTAGATATATACAAATCTATTGCTGGGACAGACACTTTCAGGCAACTCTTGTTTACATCAGTGTCCCAGTGTCTGGCCTCAGAATCTTTCCCTTTATTTCTGTTTTTTGAGTTTATGCAAGCTATCAAAAGGTCTTCGGTTGCTTCTTGTAGCTATGTAGACCACCTTCAGTTCAAGAAGAAAAAGAGGTGAAGATAGAATTACATACCGTTTCCTACTGAATTTAGGGTTAGTAAGTTGAATGTTTATTTTGCAATGAAAGCCATTGTGTTTAACTGCATGAATGTCTTCCGTGGGTTTATTCCATCGAACTTGAATGCCTACTAGCAATGTTTTGCAGCAGTAAGATGAAAATTACTGTTCTACTATTGCAGATTCCCAAATAGATAGAAAATTATCTTACTGTTGTATATTCCTAGATCTTGCCTAGAAATTATAACAATAAAACTAGGAATGTTTACCAGATAAAGAACTGGTCTTGTTGAAATCAGTAGTAAATATTCTGAAAAGGTCAGGATTTTTTTCCAGAATTAACTCATGGTAACTCATGTTGCAGTGACGGCATAACAAAGGATGCTCATGTACGGTAACTACTTCATTGTAAAGCATAAAGTGCTTTGGTCCACTCATGAAATACTCCTGCGTTTAGGACGCAATACAAATATAATTCTGCTGATATGTCTACCACTCATTCAAGGCCTTCATTACATTTGTGGGTCTGTTCATTTCAGACTCATTTCAGCTAAGTTTTTTCTGAGCTTGTTAGGGTTTCTTGTATTCAGCTGATTTAAAATAACAGTCCCCATAGTCTGGGAGAAAAAAGAGCTGATGATCTTTATTATATAAATAAATCTGTTGCTCCTTTATTGCAACAGACGTGTTTGCCAATGTGCATTTTGGACATTGCTTATGTGTGTTCCAGTATGTGAACTTGTTGTCTGTAAACATTACATGCATTGAAACAGTGGGGGAAATATGTAACTTGCCAACTGCTGGATCTGCAGAATAAAACTTTCTACATTTGCAGTGATGAATATTTTCAGGTATTTTAATATGCTTTTCAGAATTTAACCTAGCTGTCAGAGTACTCCAAAGATCTAAATATAGCAGACTGTAGTGTTTTGAAGTGATAGTTTAGAATGAATTTCCAGATAGCAAAACTGGCACCTGTTAGATCAGAATACAGTGAATTATGCCCACTTGTACTGCATTTCACTATCCATTTCTGGTTCCATGCATATTAAGGGTGATTCAGTATGCTTTTTGTGCTTGGCAGTCTGATTTCCACAGCTGAGAAGTAAATATAAATAGCATGATTTCAATTGCAAAACATTGATTTCCTCCCAAAGCAGATGTTTTTTTATCTAGCTAGTGCTAGGATGTTTCAAGACAAGATCACTGTTCCTATTTGCATTTAAAAATAAAGAACAGAAAGAAAAGAACACCTTGGTATATTCTTATTTTGGATGCTAAGTGTTGGCTTGTTTCTCTGCAGTTTTTCCTCAGCTAAAGTATCTTGGATTTTCAGACTGCTTTTATTAAAGTTGTTCTTTTAAAGGCTGAATGGTGTAAGCAGGTGCTTTGCATGCCTAGAAGATCTGATTTTTTTTAAGTAGAATCACTGCTTATTAATTTCGGTCTTGATGCTGGTTAACTACGTGCCTCTTTTTTCCTGTCCTTTTTCCACTGGCAGCTCCAAAATATTATGAAATAAAAATGAACTTCTGAATTACTGAGGTCAGTGACAGAAGAAAGTAGACCATTGTGCTGTTGCAGATCTTACCAGAGCATCAGAAAAGTTATCGCCTCTTCTAATTTCCAGTCTTTTTGAAGGTTACTGCCCTTGTGGCTCAATGCAGTAGCAGAGCTTACAGCTGAAACTTCCATGTCTCTAAAACCATTTTTGACAAACAATAAAACACAGCTTTAGGTTTGATCATTCAAGTAGGTATTTTGTATGTAAACAAGGATCTGATGAACATATGCAGCTCTCTATGGTTTTGAATATTCTTGTCTCAAGAACTGAATACCTTGTTTTATGACTGAGGGCTGAGGCAAGAGTTTGAATCATTATTAGCACTGCTTAAATTGCCTGTGAATCCAGAAAGATGTTCCCTTGCTTCCTGCTCTTCTTTCCAGTCTTTCCTTACGAATTCTGTAGTCTGACTGGTATGTGAAGTCTTATCCAGCATTTTTAGCAGCAGCTGCATTCACACAGATTTCCTTAGATACACCCCCAGACAAAAAAACTTGTCTTGCCTCTACAGGCATTTTTGCTGGTACAGTTCAAGAGGCTTCCAGACTTCAGGTTTGCGTCTTTTGTTCCCCCCACAACAATAAAAGCAGAGTAAATTATAAGTGGCAGATGCTCAGTTTATGAAGTGCAGATGGGTTTAGAATAGCATGTGGGTAAGTGCCCAAGGTGAGATACTCAAGCTAGTAAAAGGGAATTTAAGCTTACTTTGTGCTGAAAAAACTTTTCTATGTTGTTTGGATTTTCAGGCTAAGTATGAAAACATTTAAGTGTACTGTTTCATCCACTAATGTGATCAATGGCTTATTTGAGTCAAAATGATTCTGATGTCCAAACAAATACTTCAGTCCCGATTAATACAGTAGCACAGGTGTTTTGTAGGGTTTTAAGTTTCTAAATCACTTGGCAACTTGTTTTAAAGAAGCAGTGATTTCCCCCCCCCCCCCCCCCCCCAGTTTATTTTTCTCAGTGCTTGTTGCACTAAATGTCACATTGAATTTGTGCCTCTGTGAAGCCATCTACATTGCAGAATTTGAAATGCCTAAGAGGTGTTTTTATTTCTTGTTCTAATCTTAATCAAATGACTGACCTTTGCTACTTACCTGGATTCCTTGGGAGCTTCTGCTTTTTTCCCCTCCTTCTTCATTTTCTTTTAGAAAATCTAATCATTAAACAATTAGACTTCAGGCAGAACAGCAAACAACATGTGGATATTAATGAGGTCAGAAGCTCCCACATACAACCTGTTGAGTCTTTACAGAGGAGCTGCTAGCCTGCGGAATCTGTGCTAAGAAAGCATTTCCTATTTCAGTTTGATTCCGCCACCTAGTTTAGCAATATATTAATTGCTTTTGGAACCACTCTGGGGATAGACTCAGTACAGCACTGAGTACAAAAGAACTGGGAGTTTGATTCAAGGGGTGGCTGGGGTGCATGGTTCTGTGACCATAAAAAGAAATCTGTGTGTGATGCTTTTAATTGTGTGGCATCAGTATTTTCATGATCCTAAAAATTGTGTTTATGTTTTCTGAGCACAGAGTTTCAGAGCGGAGAACCAGATCTTTACCTTGAAGCTGCATCAAAGCCAGATTGTGAATCCTGGGCTGTGGCACTGGGAGAGGCAAACTCAGAAGGTTTGCAGAATAAAATTCAACAGCTCCGGAGGTTGATCATGGAAATCAAAGAGGAGAGATCATCAGATGAAGCACGACAGTTTGTGCCCTCATCCCAAGTAGACAGTCTAGGAGAGCCATGCTTTACAAGTAAGTGCATAATACTCGTTTTATTGAGTATTATTGAGTGGTACACTAAAAATGTCCTGTCTGTATCAGTACAAGTACATTCACTAACAAGGTGCATAATTATGTTTTAACTTGTTGCTTGACAAAGTGCAATTGTAGAGGCAGTAAACTAATGAAAATTATCTTTAAATGTCATTACCTGATGTATTTTTATTTATACAGATAAACTTTGGGGAACAAATGTGTGATCACTGTGTTTCTGACTTTCTCTCCCTAATCTGTTTTCTTCATAAGACTTAGATGTTATTTAGTTAGAAATAATCTTTTCCTCTTTTATGTTCTATATAAGCATATGGACTGCTGTTTAAAATGTAGCCTGATAACTTTGATAAATGTTTATAAAGCCTTAGTGGTGCTTGAATTAGTATTGCAGATTTGTTCTTTGTGATATAAAAGCATGCTGGGGATTTGAAAGTACATAGCTATATGTTGAGTCATCTTTGGTGCTCTGGATTTATGATATCATATAGAGCTCTGGGCACTATATTTCAGTTGCCCAGCTACTTAGTCAAGTCCGTATCCAGCATATTGATAAAGGTGTTTGAAACCAATATGCTGATGCTGCTAGTAGCAGAATTCAACTTGGAAATTTGGTATAATTTCATAAAAAAAAAATAAAATGAAATAAAATGAAATCATGTTGTCTCTTATTGACCAAGGCCTTTTTAAGCTCTGCAGCTGTAATTTTTCTTGCACAGCCCTGAATGATTAGCTATAGTAATGAGAACAATGTGGGTTGGAGTTTTTTGTGGATTTTTTTAATTTTTAATTTTTTGTTTTTTTTTTTTTTTTAAGAAAAATCTTGCATTCCAGTTCATATACTTGGTCCTTCCCATCTGACCAATTTCTTCAGTAACGGCAAATACTCAGTAATGCTCACTGGAGACAACATGTAAATGTCAACAGGAGACAGTTCAATTTCTACAAGGTTCATTGATACCATAGTTGTGATGCAATTACTTCCTGCAGTGGGTGAACAACTGTGTTTTTTAATTATCATTCCTACATTACTCTTGTTGCTGCTCTGTGGTTCACTCCTTTATTCCAGTGCAGTAAGAATATATTGGCCTTTGCACTAAAATATGCACTAGAATGTAATTTTGCAATGAAGGGAATTGAAATATTCTTATTGCCCTTGGTATATGAGAAGAGGAATTAGTGTGATACTTTCCAAAACCAAAAAGAAGTTGGTTTTGTTGCTTTACAACATATATGTAGCTGGTTTATTCTACTGTATTAACCTGATTTACATACTTCCACAGAATGTTTTTTGTCTGTTTTTAGTGGAATGACATCACTACTTAAGAATGAGTAATTAGGTTTAATTTTTTTTCATCAGATATATTGTTAGTTGTTATGATAGAAAAATCTTACAAGTACAAAACTAGTCAAGTACAACTATGAAAGGATGAAAGGTTGGGTCTTTTTTTTTTTCTTGGTTTTCTTTCCCAGCAACAGAAAGTTTCTATTAAAAAGAAAAATGTCTTCTTCAAAAACAGAATTTTTTTTTTTTTTCCAACAAATATTTCACGCACAGGTGTCTTTCACTGTAAGTTGGTTAACGTGAAGTGTTATTCTCATGGCAGTGGCAGATAAGAGTATGAATTAGACGTTTGAAAGTTTGACTATGTGTTAAAAAGCTGAACACTGAAGTCTAATTATGAGATATATATATATATATATATATATATTTTATTTTTTTTTCCTGAAAGGTATTCAGAGAATTGCAAATGAGCCAAAGCTGGAGTTCAGTCTTGGTAAGATACAGTTTTGTCTTCTTCTAATTGCAATGGCCTGTGTGTGTGAAGAGTTTATATTTAGCTGGTACCCTAAAGCTGCACCCTTTGGGGCAGATGTACTTCTGTCTGATACAATAATTTTTAGATTATCTTAACTCTATCTTGGTAGCTTTACCTGTATGCCTTTTAAAAACTGACAGTTATAGCATTACAAAAACTTTGTTGAGTAGTGTTTTTTCCTGTAGGGACTGTTTCTGCTGAAATGGTTAAATGTTGGCATGGAGAAAGGCCTAGCTTTGTCTTGGGGAATTACTGCACTGTAATAATTGTTAAAAGTTATTTTAACTTTTCTGTGCCTTTCTATACATGCTGTAGGTGACGTGACTGTAGTATTTGGACATAGCTAGTAATCGCTATACTTGAGGGATAATAAACTCCCAGAATGATTGTGGTGTGGCATAGGAGCGTGGAAGAAGGTGCTACAAGCAGTGACTGCAAATTAGATGAGCTGTACATCAGGAGAACTTGCTTTCAGTGACAAATGTACCCCAGCAGGCAGAAGTGTAAAACCGATGTAAAGCCATTTTCAGACTTGTTCAGGCTCATGCTGAGCAGAGCTCTGTTAACTCTTGGTATCAGTATTTGTGTATTGCATTTGGTTGTTTCTATTAGGAATTTATGTTCTGTGGTTTGTTCTGCAGCATTATTGATTGAGCCGTTGCAGCTCTGTGAATGATCTTACACACTGACTTCTGCTGCTGCTTGGGTAATAAATAAGAGTAACAGTGTAAATCTCTTGGTTTTGACTGATATTCGTGGTTAATGTCTTAAGTCGGGGATATTTGGCAGTATAGGGAATATGTAAAGCTGATTCTTAGTGTCTTGGTCCTAAAATAGTACTATATATTTAAGTGTAGTGCATTTACATTGGGGGAATCCCCTTTCAGTGGCTGCATGGTCCATGGAAGACTTCAATTTTGTCCTAACAGTTAGAAATCTTCCTGGAGTGTCAACATATCCATGCCAACTTTCCTAGCCCCAGCCACCCCACTCACCACTACTGTGCTACTTATATGTTTAATATACAGGTATGCAGCAAACACCTTTCTGATGAGTGAGACAGGAACAGTTTAGCTGTGAAGTATGCATATGCTGTTTGGCCCAACCAGCTAGTTAAAATACCTCTTGCAAAGGCAGCCAGTCAAGATGTCTTTTCTGCTGTTCACCTGGTTATTGACAGAGGTGGAAGGGACTCTCATTCTGACAGGCTGGTCTCTGCATCTGGGAAACGTGACCTGCCTTGCTGTGCCAGCCAAGCTGGATAGCTGCCCCTTGGCAGGATCTTGCCTTTTGAAGGCTTGGTTTATGTCAAATTAAAGACTTGACTTTAGCTTTAGCTAGTCAAGGACTTTGAAGATCTCTCTGTGAAGCAAACCAAGGCATGGTAAGCTGGGATGAGAAAGACATTTGCTTCAAGCAAGCACATTGCTGCAATGGTTGCTTAACTTGTGTAACTAAATCCTGGGGCTCTGTAGAGATGTTTCAATTTGATTAGACTGGTCTTTAGCATTTAGAATTTGGAAGGCAAATCTAACAGTTGCTAACCTATAATACTAGTTTCTAGTCCTGAAAGAGTTGCTTATATCTATAATTTTGTTCATATGCGTTATATGAACAATACTAAGTAGCATATGATATATGTATGTAAATAGACATTTGCTTGTGCCAGTTAATATATACATTTTTTAACTATATTAAAAAGTTGACAATTATCATATAATTGTAGTTTGTAACTCTTCTGAAACACTCTGGAAAGTGTTCTCTTTATAAAATGCCCAAAATATTGTCTTCCTTTTATTTTAAAGGTTAGTAAAGTGTTTTGGGTGTTTTGGTGATTGTTTTTGTTTTGCATGGTGGTGGTTTGGTTTTGGTTTTAGTTTCTTGAGGTTAAAGGAAATGATAAAAATCTTCTGAATTATAGCTTCCCAATGCAATATACTCAGCACTTTTGGGATTCTACCTGATCTTGTAACATTCCATATTTTGTAGTCAGATCTTGCTTTAGACTAAGATTTTTAATTTTTGTATTCCTGAGGACTCTGGAAATATGGCTGTTTTTTGAGCCTTATAACTGTTGGGAAGTTTTACTTTTCAAACTTCTTGTTTGGCTTTTCAAGTCATTCTGTTCTGCATGCTGTTTTGTGAAGCACTAAGAGGTAGCATGTGTCAGTCTGTGCAGGTGAAGTAGAGCGAAGGAATAGAGCAAAAGGAATAAAGGCAGATCCTGGGCCTAAATAAAGACCTAATCTAACAAACAGTGAAGCTGGTAAGAATTTTTCCCATGACTTTGAAATGCACAAAGTCACTTCTTTTATAGATGTTTATTTTGGAGTTACTGTTCTTAGTTGCTTCTAACATCCCAGCCTTTGAGTCCCAGATCTAACTAAATACGGTTGTAGGTTCCTGACTTTGCATTGGTTTCACTGTACCTACTTTATCAGAACTGAGCTGAAGCATTATGTAATAAGTTATGGGAAATAAATTATATTCTGCATGTTGGTAAACACTATTGTGAAGAGCTTCCACCTCTAAAGGTAGTTGCATTTACTTGATGGGAAATTGTCAAAACACCACAAGAAAACTCAATTAAAAAAAAAAAAGAAGCAGCAGGGCAGAATGCACAGTTTATTGTCAAAATGCTCAAACATGAAATCAGTAGTGAACATGATGTTAATATGGAGAAATAAATTTGAAAAATGGTCTAAAAGAAAAGTTTGTTACTCTACCAATGACCAATCGAATTCATTATGACCCACTACAGTGTGTTTGAATTTGTCTAATTGACTAGAATTGTTAAGAGAAAGCAAAGGATATTGCAGTTGTGGCTGCTAAGTATAATAATCTAGAGAACTGTAGAGAAAGGAATGCCTCTGCACACGTTATAAGCATATTCAGGTACTAACTTCAATGAAAGCACCTGTCCAGCATCTGCAAAAGCTTTCAGTTCCTTGGGAAGTACGTTAGGGCAGTGAAGTCTAATGGACTGACCTAATGTTGCACAGCCTCTAGGTACATTTCAAGGTACAGAATAATGTAACCCGTGGTTACATCATTTTGTTAAATCTCATTAAACAATGCACAACTCACAGAAAACTTCAACAAGTAGTTGAATGAATTAAAAATTAAAATTTGGGGGATATTTATTTTTTCATTTTACTGACTAGTGGATTTGACAAGAGCTGTCTAACTGTAAATGCAGAAGTATTTATTCTTTACGGTCTTATTTTCTCAGAATAATATTGTGATGGCATCTTTTGAAAAAGGTCTTGAAGCAGATTTACCTCTGTGAACTTAAATGGTGTATGGATGTTGCTCAAATACCATGATTAAATGATTTTTCCAATTCTGAAACATAATCTGCAGCTTTTTCAGCAGCAGTTGTACCTAGAAGAGTGATAAGCAGAAGTACTTTTTTTTTTTTTTCTTTTTCTTTGTCCATACCATAAGCCCAGAGTCAGAGTCCTGGTCCTAGCAGAATTTTCCTTTCTAACCTGGTTGTCATATTATGAGTTGGTGAACAATTGATACTTTGTTCTGTTAGCCAATTAAAAAACAATAAATTACATTTTTTGTTAGATTTAAAAAGTGATCCCTTCTCCATGAATTGAATTGAAAGTGATGCTTTATGCTGAGGGTGTATCCCTCAAAAAAAGGTCAAATGTTGACCATGTTAGCAACAGTATTAGCAAAAATATGAACGTGAAAGGTGGGTTTGTGCTTTACTAAAATGTTATTTTTCTGTTTACATTTCATCGTTTTTTGATGACACAGTTTAGTGAATTTTACATGAATTTGCTCTAGCCCTACACAAATTTCATCTTACACCAAAACAGCTAGTCAGGTTTTCTTCCTAGTTTTACTAATGTTAAATTTTACTGATGGAACTACCCTTACTTGACTGTATTTGAACTATCAGGAGAAAGTGGATGACAGCCTTGTAAATATGAATGTGTATAAATCAGGGCTGTTACTAAGGGAGATTTTAAATCTCATAGAATAATATTTCTCACAGCAACACATGTTTTAGTATAAATTGTTATCTAGAGATAAATTTTGAATAGCTATTGCTAATCTCTTTAGCAAGGGGTTTGTAGATACCTGAATTTGAAAAGCTATTTAACAGTTGAAAGGATTTTATTGGAATTTAACCATTCTGAGAGACAGGGTTTTATCATCTTAGTTCTTGAGCAATGCAGCAGATAATAGGATTAAATTCTGTCAGAAATGTGCAAATTCTGGAATCTTGTCAGAGTTAGCAAAGTGCTATATTTACAAGGCCAGGGAGGAAGGAACATAAAACTAGGAAGGACCTTCCTTTTTAACATCATAAATAAAACTGGTAGGCTTCTTAGTAAAATCAGTTTCTTCTTGATATTGAAATTGGTACTTCTGTCTACTTCACATTTTTCTCATAGACTACATAAGTATTGTCTATTGTGCAAAATTCCTTCTATTCAGAATTTCAAAGGGATAAGGTTGTGTCTATGCTGAAAACTGTAAAGTTTTCTGTGAGGTTGGCTGCTAGATCAGTGCCGCATTGGTGCTGGGTGCTGGGAGCAGATTAGTTATAACAGCTCAGTTTTAGTGTGGTTCATCTACCTCATTCCTTACCAGTAAAGGTACTTGTGCTGCTTTGCCTGAACTAATTCTAGGTTCTGAGGTAAAATGCTCAAAGCAATCAGAAACCTCTAATATAACTTATAAGGTTTATTGAAAGTTACTTATGAAAAGGGTTCCTGAATTAGTTAAGAATTTGTAGATGTAGGTGGAGATATAATGTGATTCTGTGAAAATTGAGCTATCTTAATAACTTTTCTCACATAGATTAAAACAAACAAACAACTCAGTATGGACCATAATTTCTCCTTTAGTATTTTTCCAAGTGCAGTGCTTGGCTTCTGAAGTACTGGGTGTTCTGGTGGATGTGACAAGGACTTTTAAATTCTGATGAAACTGAAAATGTGTGTTTCCAGGGTATTTTTAAGGTAGTTCATAGGAATATAAGATTAATATCATTAAGTTAGAGAGAAGTTATTTTTGGCACATGCTGCTGCTCTTTTTTCTTCATCATTTTTCTCTTCCTACTTTTCCCCCAAATTACACCTCCTACCGTGCATACTTTCTCCTATTTGTCTTGCCAACATATATACTCTTTCCATTTAAGTTTTTGAAGCTTGTTCTCTCAAATGAGTCTCTTCAGATTCCCTTCATGCCTCCCACATAGGTCTCTTAGACCTTGTACTATGAGATTTGATTTGGGGGGGTGTGTGTGTATGTGCATGTATGGGCGTAGCCTACTACACATTCAGTCTTTAGGATGCTGGAGTGGGAGAACAGAGCAAGTGGCAGAGCTGTGTGAGATCCCAGTGGCTGAGCTAGGAACAGAGAACAGTGCCTTACCTAGCAATTCTCTGCTATGGAAGGAGTTTTTATGGGCTTCCTAGGTGGACTGGCATTTAGCCCACTCCCCTTTGCATGACCAACACATCCACGCTTTTATGTGACCTGATGGCTTTGTGCTTACCTGATACATAATGAGTCCATGAGTGATTCCACTGCGGTTCCAGGAAACTGGTCTGAATGAAAAGGACTAGTTACTTAGAGTCATTTCTATTGCAGATGTTTATGCACAGAGAGCAACAAGCCAAATAAGGATGAGTTATTCCTTTGTTCTTACAGAAAGCTCTGTAAGACTTCCTTACCTACAACAGAAAATTGGATGGCAGTCCTGGCATTGCTGCCTTCTTACAGCCTTTCTCTACCTCCCAGGAAGCTGACATTTTAACTATTCAGGATGTAATTGATTTTTTTTTTCCTTCCTTATTTATTTATTTATTTATTTTTAAATTCCTTAACCATACTGTTGTCAGGGGGCCTTAAGAGGCATATAGTGGCTGCAGATGCTTTTCAGCAATAAATGTTAGTCTACTCCATAGCTTCAATACTAGAAATAAACTACTTTTTCATAAATCTTTTAAAACTACAATGCTTCTCCTAGTGGAAGGGTTTCTTGAGGTTGTTTTTTTTTCTTTTTCCATCAAACTGCAATGTCTAGTAGCATTAAAGTTTTAAGCTTTATTTCTACTTAAAAAAGAAATCGTGTATGCCACTGAGACGTTTTTAGTATTCCTTGTTTTATGCTTCAGTGGCTGAAATCGTAGTTTTCTATGCTGCTGTCTGATGTCCCTTAGAGTCATGGGATTTCTTCCAGGAAGGTATGAGAAATAGCTTGTATTTTGGAATTACTGGACAGTCAGCCGGGATGCCAAAAGTAACACGATTCAGGGACTGGAGATTAGTAAGGAACTGGAGCATCCTTCATACTGGGAGAGGCTTGCACCGCTCAGCCTGGAGAAGAGAAGGCTCATGGGGGATCTTATCCTTGTGTCTAAATACCTGGTATGAGAGATTGAGTGTGAGGGAGCCAGACTGTTCTCAGTTATGCCTGGTGAAAAAACAAGAGACTGTGGGCTGAAGATAAACCCACATGAAATTCAATCAGAACACAATTCCCCATACACAGACATTTTTATTTTGAGGGTGGTAAACGCTGACATAGGTGATGTAGGGAAGTTGGGAAGTCTCCATCCTTGCAGATGGTCAAAACTCAACTGGACGCAATCCTGGCAACCTGCTGTAGCTGATGCTGATTTGGGAAGAGGGTTGGACTAGTTGAAGCTCATTCTCATTCTGAAGTTCACTGAGCTTCAAGGGAAGACTGATCCTGAGATCTATGTGGCAGGGATTTGTCATGTAACTTGCCAGTAGGATTTTCTTAGTGGTGGGCTTGCAATGGACTCTTGTCTCAGGCTGTACCATATGTTGATAATAAGATGTCTGTTGCCTCTATCTGTAATTTTTTTAGGAGCTCTAAATCACTCATAGCAGTCTAATTTAAATGTAATTTAGAATTGTTGCCATCCTTGTTGACTCAAGCAGTTTTAGGGAACTTCCATTCTTGCACTGTTACTAAACGCTTTAGGGTATGTTTAGTGTGCCTCACAGAAGGGTATGACAGCAGCCTGAATTGCTTTGCTTTTGGGGCAGAGAATGTGTTAGGACTGGAGTAGAGTAAATGTGGAATTAAAATTTTGTGAATACTCTTTGCCTGAGATAATATCTTATTGGTGCTCATTTTTATGTTTTAGGGCCTTTTTTTGTACATCTGCATGCATAGTTTAGTTTATTTTTTTTCTGTATATTCTCACAGGGAAGACTAACTAGTGGGAATGCTTGCAAAGTGCAAGCTTGAAATAGAATGTTTACTGAATATGTATTTACAGCAGTAGAATTGGCCAGGAATTAAATTGAAATGGACGCTTGTGCCCCGAGTTGAAACTCTTCCCCCTTTCTCTGTGAGTAAAAGAATTTGGGTCAAAGACAAAAGAAGCTGAGGATGACTGCTGGGTGATTAGCCTTTTTTTCCAGTGAAGTGGACCTGAATTCTGGAGTGACCATGGGCAGTGACCTGAATTCAGTGACAAGTGAATGTAAAATAATATATGTAAAATATAGACATTACCTTTCAAATTAACTTTTGTCCCCTCTACACCTTCTTCCAGTACAAATTCCTTTTCTAAATCAAGGTGGGACAGATTCAAGAGGAAGACCTGAGTGTCTGCTCATATGCTGTCTTTTGTGTAATAACTGGTAACTTTGTGGTGTTTAGCTGCTATGTTAGAGGTGGGCAGAATGATAAACCTCTGTGGATCTGCCCTGTTTCTGACCTCTTTCTAGTCAGGTATTCTACTGAGTTAAAATGGGCCCCATTTCTTCTTCAGCCGTCCCACTGGGTCTGTGTGAAGGAAATCAGCAGTGATGTTCTTGCAGAGCGTGGACTAGCAACTGTGCCCTGCCACTGCCTGCCAGCCTGATACTGTCAAGATAGGTGTGTGGTTTGCAAATCTTGACAGGGACAGAGATAGGCTCAGCATTGTTAAGGCAAAGGCAAGTGGGACATGCCCAGAAGCCAACCTGCAGGGATGTAAAGACCTCTTACAGTTGAAAGCTTAAATATCTGGAGACTTTAAATACCCTCAAAGCCACATAGCAGGTGTGCAGAGGCTTAGAGCAGTCTGTTTATAACCTACTTGTAGACATCTCTGTCTTTTTGTGTCTTTACGCTTGACTTTTTGCTGTCACTTTTTGCAGCTGGTCTTTTCTAACCTTTAGCCCAGTCTGTAAAATGCTTCATGAAGAATTTTTGGGAGAACTCTGCATCTCTTTCCTTATGTGTCGTTCTCCTTGAAGATAGTCACCTGGCAATTGCAAAAGAGTACAGATCACTTGGGTGACAAAAAGCAAATTGATTATTTACAGGCTACAGTGGTTATGTTCATGCTTCCTGTTGTGCAGAATGGTAATGACTAAACAGACATGAAGCAATTCTGTTAGGCCGATAGTATTTTAACTAAAACATTTTTAAGTAATTCAAAGCATGATAGCTCTTGACTTTTTTGACTCTTATGGTACAGCACAGCATTAACTGAACATTTGTCTTTGAAATGGCAGTCGTTAAATACATCTCTAATTATGCTTGTAGAAATAATTGCAGTAAGACTTTCATGTTATAAAACATTTCCCAGTGGACTTATTTTTTTTCACTCATATGTAGAAACAGAAGTTCTGTAAAAAGCAAAACATCTAATTAACAGAAGGTTGAAGTCATCTCTCTTTTGAGCACATTAGTAATAGATGCATTTATTTTGGGCAGTTTTCAAAGGCATGTCCTGTGGGGAGATTTGACTTGAAAAAGAGATTCCTCTGCAGGTCCTGAAAAAAATGGAATTCTCTTAAATGCAGCACCACAAAATGCCACATGATGTTGTGTGCAGCATGACAAGCAGACTGACCCAAGATGCTTTGAAGGGCTTTGCTGAATACCTAAGAATGCTTTTCTTCATTGTTTTACCTCCATCTTATGTGGATAATAAAGTTTCTAGTACATTTATGAACACTTCAATTATTGTGATAAACTAGATTTTTAGTATTTTTTTCCTGTTATGTGGAATATGAAACTGAAACAAAATAAATTCAACTAAATTTAAAAAATGCTTGACTGAAATATAGTTCAAATGTTCAGAACAAGTCAAAGCTGACACTTTAATCTGAAATCCTGTTGCATTTAAGATTGATTTCTGAGAGACTGAATGAGTACAGAATTTCATTATGAGTTAAGAAGAATTTAATCTTGGCATTCTTTGAAGACCAGAATTCTTCACACCCAAAAGGCTGAGGATTGTTGGGTGTAGGATTATAAATGAACTGCTTTAGAAAGTAAAATGGGCTAGCACTGTTTTCAACTTCGAGATCTGAACACGCTCCCATTGAGGTGAAGAGCAAGAATACCTAGGTCATTCTGGATTTAAATCTCAGATCTGCCAGGGGGTGTCTCTGCAGAGATACATGAAGGTCTTCCCCCCACCTTTAATCCTTAAATAATATTTCTTTGTACAAAGGAGTTGAAATAATTACAATTATTTCTCTGCGAAGAAGAGAAAGCTCTATCTTTACATGTGTCAACTCATCAAAACCAAGGCAGTTTCACCCTAGTATTGTAACGTGTAAATAGCAGGTTTTCACCTTTGAAGAAACTCCTGCTAGAAATGACAGTCTATTTATAGTATAAAGATCCAACTTTCTGGTTTAGCATGCAGCACGTTGGGTCCTACTGCTCTGTAGAAATAGTTAATATCTCCTCTTTTTGAATCTCTCTCAAAATACAAGTTTGCAGACCTTTTGTAAATCTGTGAGTTAACAGAGTAATAATTATGAGCTGGTATCTTTGAGGAGATGAACTCGATGTTGATTTTGAAGAAACTGGCAATGCAAATAAATATAAGTGCTTTAAAAATGTTACTTTAAGATGACATCTGAGTGTGTCACAACAACTACAGTCAGTATGGTTTTTGTCACCCTATACTTTTTTAAAGGCTGTTTGTGTCTATCAGTAGAGTTCTCATGGTTGGGATGTACATTTGGAAGAGTTTAGGAGTAAACATTTTTTCTTCAGAATATGTGAGTAAACAAATTCAAAATGCTCATGGGAGATGAATTCTTGCCCTTTGACACAACCCTTGATCTGTGAGCTTTTATTATTTCTGGACTCTGTCATTAACGTGAAAAGACACAAGTATGTGGTTTTGGTTTATTTTGAGTTTGGTTTTGTTTTTTAATTCCTTAAAAAGGGGTTATACTTTGCTATTTCATGCTGGTTCCATGCTATTAAAATAATCTTAATTTAATTGTCGAAATGGCTGTTTCAAAATTCCCTGAGGAGTAAAGCATTGTCTCTTACTTGGATCTTTAGTTTAGGTATTAATCCAGAATTGCCACCTTTTCAGACAAGTCTTACTGATATTAGAACATCTTATTGTTTTACCTACAGCTTGCATGCAGATTACTTAGCATTTATCGTGCATTTCCTGCCTAGGAAATTTAATCATTATAGGGCTTAAAGTGATTGTTCTGGGTTGCAGAAATCTATTTTCTCCTTTGATTAAAAGTGTCTCTTGCTTTTCTTTGCCTTGACTTTGAAGTACATTTTAGTTTGGTTTACTTTTAGACATGTCAAAGAGCGTGGGTTTTGTTTTGCTGAAAAATGACCTGTGGCATATTGGAGTGACTAATGCTTTGCTTTCCGTTTTCTGGGAGGACCCTCTTTTTAGACAGAGACTCACTATTTCAACATTTGACAGGCACCTATGTAACGAGAACCAAGTGTGAATCAAGCTATCATTTAGCATCCCAATGGGGGGTATAATAAAAAAATCCAGTAGAATCATACAGCTCAATAATACGCTGACTGCTTTTTTTTAAAGGTTATGTTCTGGCTCATTTGAGCACTACAGATGGAGAGTATTACAATGCTCAAACCTTTCTGCTGTGCTCCCATGGGTGTTGGATTTTTAGGAATCTTTGTGAAGTTGATCCAAACTACACTGCTTCCTCTCCCTTCACAGCGGCTCCATCCTTGGCATATGTAAAGGAAGGAACACCACTCTTCTCGGACAAATGTTCCGTTAGACAGTGGAGCAATAGTTTGGCTTCCAAGTCTAACTATTGTCAGTCTTTTGTGAGTTGCAGTCCTTACTGCACCTTGTCCTGGCACCTTCATCGTGATTGCCTTTACTATGTAACATTTTCACTCAAAGAAGAAATTAATAGTTCTATTCACTTGCAGTGTCTCATGGTCATCAGGGCTATGGCCACATGGTTTATTAGCTTATAATTAATTAGAGCTGGCTTCAAAGAAGTTTATGTGGAAATGACATCCTCATCACAGCCTCTAAAACCTCACTATTGTTTAGATGTGCTCGGGTCAGTGTTAACAGCAGCTCGCTTAGGTTGTAATAGCTGTGGGACTCTGAAGGCCTATCCAGGCTGCATGACATGCTGAAGAAGCAGGGTGGAACACTCCCTGATGAGGTCTCGGTTCCTGTAGTTGGACTTCTACCCAGAAGGCAGAGTAGTTCACTCAAAGCAGCTGTACTGCAGTGAAGAAGCACCCTGAAAGATTTAAGGTTGCTTAGAGTTTTTTCTGAAGCTTGTTGTCGGCTGTAGCTCCTGGACTCTTGTGTTGCTTCCTTTACTTTTCAAGGGAAGCTTCTTTCCTTGCCAAGCCTGAAAGTATGTTGTAAGGATTTATATGATGACATGGATTTGGAGTAAGACTAAGCAACAGCTGAATTTTCTTTACATATTAGAGGAAAAGACTGTCTCAACAGTATTGTAAAGTAATACTGCACTCTGAGGATCAAAACCCCGTAATGCTTCACTTGACAATTGGCATAGCACTATATAAATGCTTATGTCAAAGGAAGCAATGTATGCTGTTAGGAAAAAAATGTGGCAGATGGAAAACTTTGAGAGTGACTTGGCATTTTTGTTTCTTTTCATCCTCTTGTTGTATTGCTGATATATTTTTGCACATTTATTATATTTCTGAAGATAAGGACAAAGTTAGGAATCAGCAGAATATATTTTATTTATAGAATATGGAGAAATTGATACAGGTTCTGGTTGTTTGTTATGAGCTTACAGTATAAAGAAACTTAAAGCTAAAAGAAAATAAGAAGTCTGTATACCATATGCTGTTCTTCTGATTCCTTGGTTGGTACTTAAACTTGTAACCACTCAATTTTGGGGATCATGAGAAATCTCAGAAAAATTGCAGCAAGTTTTCTTCTTTATTTAATACTTGATGTGATAATGTTGGGAGAAGGCGAAGGGGGAAATAGTTTTTCACTCTGTTTCAGGAGGTTTAAATGCTTTTGTGGTATTCTAAAGTTCTAACAATACCAAAATAAATCATAGCCTTGGAATAGCAGTATCAAAAATAATTTTGATATGAATATATTTTGGAGTGTAGTAATATATAGCAAGTTTTTGTAAGACTAAGCAAATTTTTTCCTCTCTTTTTTCCTTCTTATTTCTCTCAGCAGAGAACTGAGATCACCTTCAGGTTCAAGCATAACTACCATTTCTGCTCATGGCTCTGCCTGGTACAGTTTTGGACAGAAGGTAGCGATGACAATTGAGAATCTAAAGTAATAGCAAGAGCCTCTGCTTTGGGGTCACTAGACTGCTGCAGCATCTCAGAGTTCTTTGTGCTGTTAGAGGCACAGTGTGCTCAGTAAGGAAATGCAGTCTTTTTCTGGAAGAATTACAAAGATACACAGAGACACATTTTTCAGATAGAGTTTCAAAAATTAAAGGAGCTTAAAAATATTGATCAAGAGCAGTTTTTTCATAACTTAAGGAGCCAGCTGTTATGAGTAAAGCTATGAATTCACTTCTGTGACCTTGTTGCTATTGTATAGCTTAAGTCTGGAGCACAGGGGTGACAGAAGTCAGTTATACACAGTTGTAAATAAAGCTGGAGGAGCATGGTTGTTAGCAGTGAATGTGCTCAAACAGACAGCTTTCATTAGCAATGGATTAAGGCGCTACCAAAATGTAAATAGCACTGAATGAACGGTTAACACGTGTAGCCATGCATTCAGTTCTGCAGTGGAAATATGATGCCTATGAGCTGTACGATGATTCAGTCAGCCTCTTTCCTGAGTTTCTTCATCTATCAAACTGTGCAAGCAACTGGGACTGTCCAGGCTGAATAGCAAAACTGCAGTATGAAATAGGCCTGTTCTAACATGTCAAAAGAATTGAGACCCACATGCAGGATGTGACTATTATTGCTGCTGGTAATGGCAATGAAAAGTTAGTCTAAGTCTTTGTGTTTATTTTACCTTCTTGGAGAAAGCACAAGGATGCAGTTAAGAAGTGCATCTTAATGCACTGAATGCATACTTAATGCTCCAGTACGGTATGAAGCTTTCAGTAAAACAGAAAAAAGACACCCTAAAATTTCTTTAGTACTGCAAAAGCCAGGGTGGGCAGAACTTACTCTGAAATACATCACTTCTGATTTTCACAGTGGTAATTCCAACCAGATCTATTGCTTCATATGCAAATAGGAAGATGAGTGCAGCTGCTGTCTCAACTCCTGGCCATGATTACTTATCCCACCCTCCATCAGCATATTGTATTTTCCTTCTGGAGCAATGACTCCTAAATGATTGCTCTTTTAGCTGCAAATTAAGTGGGTGACAATTGATGTTTTTCTGGACAGCATATTGAGGTATTACTTACAGTGAGTACTGCTAATATTGGTGGTGGTTGTGTTTTTTTTTTCACCCAGATCTGTGTTTGTAGAGATTTCTTAGAGATACCTTTCTTCATGCTTTACCTGATGAGACTTCCCTGTCATCTCTTTCTCCTTGGACTGTTGGTAGAAATCTTCTTCCTGCTGTTAATTACAGGCATGCCCCAAAGGATACTAGTTGTATTACGTATGTGCATTTCCTTGAGCTACAACTAGGTTACTTTAGTAACCAGCTGTACATTCCAGAGAACAGATACGTATTTTATCTTTATACAAGTCTCATCTCCAGAGACAGAAACAGTCTTCTTGAACATTTTTTTAGGTAAAAGTCAGTGGTTCTCTACTGTTTTGTATGCAATCCAAATGTAGTCTTCTGTTACATAGAGATTCTTTTCATTGCAAAGTTTGCCTGAGTCTGACCATCTGTTTTAGTCACTACTGTTAAAGAGTGTCCCTCCTAATACACAGCTTTTTCATGGCTATGTAACTGTGACCTCATTTTGCAATAACATGAATATTACAATTTCTGTGGCTGCATCCTTTGATATTTAGTGTATTACAGTAAATTTTACTGGGAGTCCACATTGCAAATTGTTGTTGGAATAGCTTCTCTGTTCTTTTGGTCCCTAGGTAGAAGTGCTCTTGAGCAACCAGCAAACTGAAGCATTCCTCTGAAATGTGAATGGGACGGCCAATTAGGAATATTTATGATAAACTAATTAATAATATTTATTGTGGAGCACTATCTGGAGGGGTGCTCATTAACATCTTTCTGTGTTAATACCAGTCCCCAGATGTTTCTCTCATTTGCTTTCAGGCATGTTTTGCCATGCAAAGAACACATCTTTGTCCTGTTCTCATCCCTCTTGCAGCTGTATTTACATTCCTACTTCAAAAGTATGGCCAAAGCCTTTCCTCTGTGTTCTAAAGTTGGATTATTCCTAAGCCTTTATATGTGCCTTACTGAAGGTATTCTTTTCAGCAAGCTTGGTTAGTGCTGTGTGTTCGCAGCAGAGACAGAAGCAGTGGTGGTGTGCCCTTCCTTCTCGTACACCTCCCCATGCTTCTCAACAACCCCCAGGGTGGAGGAAGGAAATTGGTGTACTGTTTAGCGTTCTGCATGTAGCACAGGTCTGAATATAGTGTTCTCTTATTTAATGTGTCCTTTTGCTCCCTAAGGAATAGCTGCACCTCAGTTAATTAGTCTACCAAGACAGACTGTACATTATTATTTATAAACTAAGTTGCTTTGGGATAATAACACTGCTGCAATGCCAATGAAATGAAAAAAACTCCAAACAACTTTTGAACATTATGTTCACATATACATGTGTGTGAGACACACAGGCTTCTCCCATGACTCTTGTCCTCAGATACTACTAATTTTCTGTTCTCTTTTGACAGCATGCAAAATAGTGTGCCCTGGGGACAGTGGGGCTGTGGTGCTTAATTTGTGTCCCTTGCTAGCCCCTTGGAATAAGTTTTGGTTTGGAAAATGGAGAGAGATGAAGCTGTGGGAAATTGTGTTTCTGTCACCAATTAGAGGAAAAGCTACCTTTCAAATTGTCATGTAGGCTAATATATGCATTGTGTGAATCTGTAGTCTGGGAAGACATTCTCCAGTGTGCTGTAGTTTCCCTCACTAACAAAAATAAACATTGCAATTTCAATGCCATTTACCATTTTTTTTTGCTAGTCCTTGGCTTCCTTCCCAAACAGCTGTGTGAATTCTGAGCTCAGGGTGTCTTTCACTCCCTCTGCCCATGTCTGTTTGCTCCAGCTACGAGACCTTTTTAAGTTCTGGGAGATGCTGCATCTCCCCATTTCTCTACCAGATTCATTTATTTTGGCTCCAGTGGGCTTAGCACTTGGAGTAGTGCTGAATGCCTGGTCAGAACTGTTACAGTTCCATGGAAGGTAGATGATGAATTTTCACACTGTATTTTGTTTTGCTTTACCCCTTTTCATTTTCATATACTCACAGGGATTTTTCAATCTTTCTCTCTGTGCTCTGTTCCTCTATGGAAGTAGTGTTTTCAGAAAATCCTCCCAGATCCAATGAATCAATCACTGAAACGGTGAAGCAAGATTCTGCTCTGTTTATATTATAGCCCAGTTTTGAGGAAACAGTAACTAGTCTTTCTCCTCTGTTGTCTTTACATGAGCACACACGCTCACAGAAGGATGAAGAGCACAGCCAGCATGTCAGTGCAGCATAGAAGCTAGTGAAATATTGAATGTGGCAGGACTCGAGAGTCAAACAGCTACTTGTGCATTTTGCATTTACAGCACACATAGTTTGTGTGCGTTGTAATGGTACTGGAATGTACAGGTCAGTGTATAGGCATGACTGATAGACAAGGAGCACTTGTTTACTGGGATTCATGTAAGAATAGTATTATAGTTTTAATAGTAGAACAACAACAGTAATGTTCGTAACAATATTCTCTTTGCTTTTATTCTTTAGAAAAGTAAATGTTGAAGGATGGTTGATTAAATGTTATCTGTTTTAAGGCATTTAAAATGGTTAGACAGTTTTATATGTAAACCACAGAATTTTGCAAAATACATAAATATTTGTAAATATATTCTAGAGCAATTCTTTTTCCCTGAAGCCTTTCATTTTGCTCTATACGTAGTGATTACTTTGCTGTCTTTTCTTCTTCTTCTTTGCTTAATATTTAGAGGAGTTCTCTTCCTGTCATCTTAGCTTCTTTCTTTGGTGATGTAAAAGCATAAATTATCCCTAATACCGTTCTTTCTTAAACATTCATTGTACGCTGATAGGCTTAGAAGAGATGGGATCACCAGGAGAATGGATGATTCAAGCTTCTACACTGAGTCAACAGTCACAATGAGTAGATTCATATACTTTTGGCATGTAGGTACAAGCTGTCACTTCATTTCACTGAGTTTTGTTGAGGAATTTTTTCAGAATTAATTCAAGCATAGTAAAGTATTAGTGTGACCTATTATATGGTCTGCTTGGCTGTAGGTTATGATGGGAAATGCATTGACACTGTTACCTGCTTTTGCTGTACTATATTTGCAGTTAAGAAAAAAGCCTTAGCAAGCCTTTAATGTTTGTGTTTTCAACAGTTTCTTTTTGAATAGTATGTCAATAATGCCCAGTGGATGTGTTTAAATATATAACATGTAGCTGGAGTTCCACTTCCACAGCCACGTAATGTTTTGCTTTTTCCGAAGTGTGTTGGCTGTTTTTTGAGAAGCCTTAAGATTTTCAGAGGTACTGGCAGTAAAATAGTTCAAAGGGCAGTAATGCCATGTGGGGCTGTGGAACTTGCCAGGCTATAAAGAGGATATAAAAAAAAAAACTTCTTCTTTCTTTGCTATCAGCTTAAAAGTAGTCCTTATGTTGTGTTAAATAGTTCAGTTGGGCTGTTTTTAAGGGAAGTGATGCACTGTGCTCAAACTAACAGATTCTGTGTCATACCAAATCATTTCTCTGCCAGCATCAACCTTACCGAATATCCCCTCTAACTGAAGAAATAGTTGTGAACAGCAGTAGCACAATGTCACAATAGAGACAAAGTAGGCAGAGGTTTTATTTAATTTCATTTATCCTTCTGCCCTAGGATTTTCTAAAGAGTTCTGGTACTTTGTGCTGATACTCCCCATTGGAGAGATACAAGTGAATTATCTTCATGTCAGCTGTACCCAATGAAATTCTAGATAGTGTTACTAAGCTGCCTTCTTGCAGGAAAATGATCTAATGACTGGATTGTCCTGCTATCATAGAAATTAGTCGTCGCCTATGCTCAAATATCACCAAGGTGGTAACCACTTAGTGCAAATCATCTTCCTATTGTTGAAGGTTTGTCAATAGGATAAAAGCCTGTGCTATTGGAATTAGTCACACCTAGTTTATGTATTTGAGACATCCCACAAGTAAATCAAATTATTATTTATGAGGGACTTATCTCCAACATACTCCAGTACCTTTTACAAGAGTTCAGCTGCAGGGTTCCTGCCAGAGTCACTGGTGGAGTTTTGGGGAGATTTATTTTAATTTTTCCTAAGTTTCCTGTCTCTTGTTTTCCCTTCCTTTTTCCCTTCTTTTTTCCTTTTTGTCTTATCCTACTTGTACCACCAAATTATGATAGGGTCAGTTTGAGACTGTCTATCAAGAGATTACATTGGGAGTTTGGGCTAAAGCAAAAGCTTCAAAATGCTCAGTGAAGATCAGATTTAGTTGCTTCCTTTTTCCCTTTTAACTGTTATGGAAGGAGTGGTAAAACCTTCAGCCAGTTTTCCTTTTATTTCCTCAAGCAGCAGGCCCTAGCCCCCCCACTCAAAAAAAAAAAAAAAAAGTATAAACCAAGCTGAGTTGGCCTTTTGTATGTATCAGAGCTTTCCTTGCCTTGACTTCTCATCAGGCCAGGTTTGCTTGCTGTGAAGATAATCACTCATCTTTCAAAACGCTAAAGGTCAGGTGCACTTGAGGAAGCCCGTGGTTGGCAGTGACTCCTAGAAAATTTCACAGCATTTTCTTGACAATTAGCCTCTCCAAACCCATGGGGTTTGCTTTCCTTTCCTCTGGATTCTAAGTTCCCAGTGTAGTGTGATGCTCTGCGGAAAGCACTAGCTAGGTGCTATCACAGTATTCACTGTTGTGTCTTCTCTGCTGAAGAATGTAAGGTGAATGGGTTTTGCTTTTGAACCAATGCATGCCTCGTTAGTCTACATCCCTTCTGCAAAACAGCTAATGGGGCACTTGTTTCTTTTCTCCTTTTCCATTTTGGTGCTTTCATCCTTTTGGTTAGAAGGGATGAGGTGTATTAGTCTAAAGAGTGAACTCAGTCACCTGCATTAGTGAGCCCAGGGTAACAGCAAATTATTAAACAGGAGCTGAATTTCTCTATACTTGTTTGCTAGAATAAGGTTTAATAATGATGTGACATAGCCAGAATACAATTATTCTTCTAATTTATATGCCAGACAAAAGAATTGGTTGTTTTGCTGTCTGCTTTTAGTTACGTAGATTTTTATTCAGTGATTAATTCTACTAAAAAGTTCCTAATGTAGTATCAGACTGTGTAAACTAACCTAATCACTGAGAGCATTTAACTAGTTTAGAATGTGTTTAAAATGGTTGTGTACTGTGAAAATTGTCAGACAAGAGATGATCAAATTAGGCTGCTAAGGGAGATTTTGTGGCAAATGGAGTAAGTACTTATGTTTACATAATTACCTAATGTTGCAGTGTGTGTAAGTGTGTGTGTATGCGCACGCACATTCATATACTGGGGCTGATGAGCCTCTGGCACGGAGCTTTGCAGAAGCTGCAAGTATTTTTAGTGGAAACGAAATCTCAGTTCAGTGCTGCAGCATGTGACTTCCTATTTCTGTCAGTAACTTCCAAGGGACTTCCTCTGTTAAATCGGCTTGTCTCTAGAGATCTGATCTGGAGCCGGCGCTTAGTCTGCTTTGTCCTGTGCCTGTGACAGCTTTTTCCCAGAGTTTTCTTTTGAGAATTTCATTTTTATTTTGTACTGTCTCCAGCATGCAAGGATCTAGTGACTGCTACCCGTGATCGGAAGCTGAATACATTCGTACAAGTCTCAGTGCTATATCCAGCAGAGCACATTTTGACGAGGTATTCAAGCACTGAAATCGTGGAGGTGAGAGTCTTTCTTAATTCAATTAACATGTTGATTAATAAATAGCTCGTTTCTTCCTTAGAAAGGGAATGAGAAATAAAACAAGTTAGTGCATAGTCTTAGGTAAGACAAGCACACTCTGGCAGTTACTAAAGCATACCTAAGAGTGTTCTGTAGTTCTTGGCATTTAACCAGGATAAACAGTTAGAAATGAACTTGGCTTTTCATTAAAGCTGTGTTGTTCCAAGTAGAGATGTAGAGAATACTCCGGTTCTCCAGACGTAAGTCTAGAATGAAACAGGGAATAGTTACTGTCATGAAAGAACAAGGCAGTGCAAAGTAAAACTAAATTAAGAGTGCAGTGAGTTGGTAAAGTATTTTTAAATTACAGAAGAACATAGGTGTATTGTATGGTCTGTTATCCTGTTTCTTGTTCTATTTTTTTTCCATTGGAAAGTTGATGTTTTGCAATTTCTAGAAGTAGCCTAATATTTTAAAATTAGGGAAGGAGTGTATGTATGTAATGTCTGTGACTTTATATAAAATAATTAGTGTCTTGCATCACGTATTATATCTTTGCTTTGCTGTATAAGCGTAAGTGTCAAAACCAGCAAAAATGGTTCACAGAGAAAATGAAGTGTGAGCAGGCAATGTAGGTGTAACTTGTTTAACTTACTGGAGAGACTCATTAAGAAGTGGGAAGTCTTATTATAAACACACACAGGGTTTTGCCAAAGGCTTCTTTCAACTGTTAAATACAGTAGAAATATTTCATGAGCTCTTTGTGTGATCAGTTTCAGCCAACTACTAATTAAATTGTTATAGTTTCAGCCATCAACCATCCTGAAACTGCTTAATTCAGGTATCTTGTGTCTGATCAGGATGTTTCATTGCAGACTGTCTGCAGTGATGTTGTGCAGAAGATGGAATATATGTATGTATAGAAGTTGATGCATTTCCTAACACAATGTCCTAGATCTGAATAAATCCCTGAATTTGGTGTGTCAAGGCTCTTAGCTTCACAGTCAGGGTTTAGGGGAGGGGGAAGAAAGGGGCACAGAAAAGCTGTTTTCTACAAAAATTTAAGGATACTAGCCTGGTAATCTTTGGAAATTAACTATAATTAAACATTAGGAAATGATAAGCACCATTTTATATGTTTCATTTAATTGTCTGTGTGCTTGAAGCTGTGATAATAGTTACCTCTTTGTAGAGCTTTTAGATATAATCATGTTACAAAATACAGGAATGTTTTCTTGCCCCACTGCTGCCTAAGAGGGGTAGTGTAATCCCCTCCCCACAAAGCAGAATGCTTAATGTAATACAGGGAGTCTCCATAGCATTTCTGTAGACATTGTGATTTAATGAAGATCTCTTTTTTTTTTGTTTGTGTGTAAGTTTTATTTTTAGGTTATTTAAATTAATATGAAACTGTGGTACTTTCAGAGAGTATTGTGCGAGAAAGAAAGGGATGGTTTATTGCATGTTGTATTCCAGATACTGATATTTGCTGAGTTGTTTAAAGGCATGTTGTTAGTCTCTGTTTCAGAAACACTTAATATCTCTTCCAGTTGAAAAACTTTCCAGAAAGTCATTTGAAACTTTCCTGACAAAGTTTTAAAGTTCTCCAGTTTTCTTATTGATTGGATAATACTTAGCTTTTCAGATCTCTCTGCTGTAGAAGCAAAGTTTTTGAAAGAGCCCACAGTTTCTGTACATCTGCACTGGAACACTACACATTGCACAGCTGTTACCTTACTGAATGTTTACTCATGTTACACAGGGTACAAAAGATCCACTGTTTTTAACTGGTGTGACATTCCCACCGGAATACCCTATCTATGAGGAGACTAAAATAAAACTAACAGTCTACGATGTCAAAGATAAATCTCAAGACACGGTAAGTGCTTTGCTTCATTTCTTGCATAAATCGTGCTGACGATTCCACATGGTTCTTTGGCTCTCTTTAGCAAGTTTGCAAATTGGGGAAATAGGTTTATGTGAATTGGTTTTGCTCTTCTTTTATACTTAAAATGTAGTTTATTTTTTGTTGTTAAGTTAGAGAGTAGAAAAAGAGAGCCAGGCTTATGATGGACCCTTTGCTGCTGTTTCATTGGTTGCACGAATCGGCACAGGAATTCCTGGCAAATGAAAGATTAGTCTTCTGTGCTTTTTGATGGCAGAGAACATATGCAAAAGAGAGAGATAACACCACTGTGAATAATTTTTCAGAAAATGTTTCTGATAATATATATACCCACACCAGAATGATGGTATAGCCTGTAACCTGGTGTTTGAGAGAGATAATTATACTTTATTTTAATCTCTTGCGTGATGGTACCTGCAGGTCTGCAGTGGCTGCTTGCTGTTACTGGTTTGAGAGTCCAAGGTCTTGTGTGTCATTGCTAAAGGCAAATCATTCTGAGTTCCAGTACTGCATATTTTTTGTTTCACCATCATCTTTTTATGCTGAGAAACAGTTACTCTTGAGATAATATATGGAGGTCAACAGGAGTGTTTGAGTGATGTAACTGCTAAATATAGGCCTTGAGTGCCATCGCATGTGCTCCAGGTGATCTAAGACAGCCTTATAGAGCTAAAAGATGTCATAGGACCTATGGGAAATGTGTGTTTTTCTTCTGTGGCAGCTGGAGTCCAGCTGATAGTTTTCTCTTGGGCATCAAAAATGGCCCTTGATACCTGTATTTTATTAGCTGAGCTGCCCTTTACATATCTGTAATTGTCCCCCAGTATGATTAAAGACTGTGCAAACTCATGTCATGACTGTATATGCATTCATTATCCATAAGAAGGAAATTAAAGGCATAGCTTACAACTTAAGAGTGTCTTTGAACTGCTTGCAAAAGTAAAGTTATATGTTTAGAGGATTTCTAATATTTTTCAGGTAGAAAATAGTTGATATATTTGTTTAAATTTTGGACTCTTGTGAGCAACCAGGTTGGATCTGTCTCCTTACTGTGTTGGTTTTTGGTTTGTTTTTGTTTTTTTTAATGGAAATATGTGGAATATTTTAGATGTAGAATCTATATATTTCTTTCGGTTTAGAGACTAAGTTATATTTTCTGTTTAAGCATTACCAGAGAAAAGGCATGTATGCACATTTTCACAGTGTGTATGTTTTAATTTTTTGTTATGTTTTAAGACTACAGGGGCTTAAAATAGGATCTGCTGTTTATTCAGTAGAATTGTCACCCATGGACAGATAGGGGAATTGAGTGAAGGGAGTTTGACTTTGTCCCTTCTCTTGCAGTTTCTATTGTGACTGACAGATGATAGAAGATAATATCCCATCTGTAAGCAAAAAGTGTACTTGATTCAGTTATCCTTGTACTACTACTCTTCTAGTGGCAGACCTCTCTATTGCTTTTTACACAAGGCAAGATCTAGCCTAGAGAATTAATATAATTTGATAAGTTTTTAAAACCTTTTAAGAACTATTTATAACTGCTCCTTAAAATTGTAATACAGGAGTGAAGTCTCTCCCAGAGAATGCTATTAACATAGCTTGTAAGTCACAGGAGAGAATACCTTTTTCTTTTTTTCATACCAGTTATGTAGTTCCTGTGTAAAACATTCCAGATCTATAGTTTATAATATTTTTTTATAAGGAAAGATGTTACTGCTTCGCCATCTTACAACTAGATGTAGGTAAGAAAAAATGTAAATAAGCTATAAGATTTAAATCAAGGTAGACTGCAGCATGTGTGAATGACCCTGGGCCACCCAGGCTGTGACTTCATTTATGCCAATATTTGGATTTCTGTTTTCATCCTAGAATATCAGTAGTGATCTAACTAATAACTTGACTTTCCTATAATTGGAAGCCATTGCATTTTTCTATTCATTCAGGTGACTTTTGAGTCTGGAGGTATATATAGATTTGGAAAAGTCAAGGTTTAAATCTGCTACAGCTTGATATCATTACCAGCATAGCTGCAGCTGCACAGACCTTAATGGTTGCTTCATGACCCACGAAATGGGTTGTGTCCCTTTGGCAGTAAGCCTGTTCCAAGTGCTGTGGCTTCAGAGTTCTGATGATCCATGCTACAGTAAAGCTGTCTTTCTTGTTTCTCAAAAATTGCTGCCACAGCTTATGGCCACAACATGTAGCCCCACCATTTCTTAGCCAGGTAATCCACTTGGGGGTGGAGGGGAATCCAAGACTGTTAGGTCATTTTGGTCATCTAGGCCATGCTTCCATACCTTCCATGAGTTCATACAAGTGAGCACTTATGGCAGAATAAACCTGGAATCTGACACTGCAAAATATTTTGCAAAAATTGGGCAACAAGCTACAGTAATAGGAATTTCCACAAAGTCAGAGCTGTACTAAACCTGGTTAGTTCAGTTAACCAGTACAAAGTAGTTAATATCCTTCATCACAAATATATGCTTATTTTTTCTTTTTTCCTGTGTAATTAAAATGAAACTAAAGGAAGTTAATTGTGTGCATTAAACTCAGCAGGATTTTACTACCGCTAATAGAAGACTAGAAAAGGCAGGGAAAGGGCAGTGGGTGCATCACAGGGTAATTTCTTGGGTTTTAGCTAAACCTGCCTCTGTCCATATGAAAGAATTAGGTCTTATTTTAACCTGTTGGATGTTTACTGTAATACAGAAAGAATTAAATACTGCTCAGTTTGTGCACACATAATGCTAAAGGGAAAGTGGATACTCCCTGGTGAGAGACAACCAGATTTTTGTTTTGGCATTGCTGCCATGCAGTGTAAATAGAAACTTTTAATAAAGACTATGCTATTCCTACTTTACTTCTATATATTTGGAATAAAGAAGCTAATATAGTGTGTTAAGAAGTGTAATTTTAATACATCCGGTGGAGCCATGCATACAAAGCAATGGGTAATGCCATATTCTGAAAAATGTACAGTGACATCTGTTTCTACATCACGATTTTCTTTCCGTACTGCCTTGGGTTACACCAGCTTGAGCTGCACTGTCTTGAAGATTTTGATAGCTGAGTTTTGTTGTAATGATGGAGCTACACCTGTTAAGTGTTTTTCAAGAAAAGTGTGGAAGAAAATTGGAATTAGAGGCTCATATGCTGTTAAAATACCACCTCTGTACTACTTTTGCACAGACATGCTATTCTTATCTTTCCTGTAAGCATGCAAGTTTGGTCTAGCGAGTTTTAAAACTGTCGCCAGATTTATTCTCTTTGAAAATACCGCTTAGCACAGATCGGGTAGCACTGCCATGTGACAGACTCACAGGAAATACAAAATAGATGAATTTGTGTTATATTAAGAGGAGGGAGTGCTTAGTGTCTAATCTGGGAGAGGGCAGTCTTTCTGTTCTGTGTTTAGAATATATATACTTGTGTCCTGCAGCAAGAATTCTGAACTTCGTTGTGTTGAGCAGTGTGGTTATATTTACGGTACTGTAACATTTAGCTCTGGTGAGACTTTTGTTTGCTTGTTTTACAAGATTGGTTCTTCTGTTGCCTCATTTATGTCTGAAAATCTCATTACACTGACTTTTCTGTATGTAAAGTGGGTTTGAAAAATGTTTGTGTCTTGTGTGGTGGGATTATGTGTGTTTTAATGCAACAAGATCTTGTAAAAGCTGTCCTGGTTGACAACTTTCTGTGTCTGGTCTCTGCACCACCCCTTCACAGTTTCCCCTTATTTTCAAGAGGAGAGAGAGACTCCATATCCTAACTAGGGTTACTGATTTAATGGATGTCTTTGCTGTTTACCTTAAAGAGCAGCAGGTAGATATAATCTCCTTTAGATGAATATAAGTACTGGAATTCACATTTAGATATAAACAGCCACTCCAGTGCAATCTCCTGAAAGCAAGGAGAAATGGGATGTATAAAATTCAGTTGAAATATTTATGCATTCTACAGTCTGGTCATGCATTTGTTATTTCCCAAATTTTCTCTTAATCGCTGAGAATAAAGTTAGATGAATTTGGTAATTTTAAGAGGAGGAGGGATAAAAGTGAAGCTTCAGATGTGGAAACGTATGTTATAAAGTCAAAATTTAGATTATTTAGGCTTCAAATTGCATGTCTTTTAACTGGTGAGATTTGAATCTTCTATTAAACTTGCTTACTATGAATGAAAATTTGCAAAAGGTTTTTCTTTGCATGCTTCTTTGTATTGCAAGTATCTCTGTTAAAATGGAATCACACTGGAATGAGTAGGAAATGAAGACTGCCTGTCATTAAAAGATGCGTTGTGAGTCTGGTTGTGAAGCCAAATCTGAAGTGACAGCATTCCACTTTCCCTTGTGGGCATCGATCTATATCACAAAACCACCACACACTTTAGTGTGGTTTGTCATCTCTGCTGAAGAGGCCCCATGGCTTGAATATTAGGAACACCGCAGAGCAGGATGTGAAATGCATTAGCAGAAATAAATGTGAAAGCTTGTCCATCATCTACCTGCACTCTGCCTGTACTGGAGTGCTCTCAGTCCCTCCCTTTTGTGAATGCTAAAACTACTCCAGCTGCTTTTACTTTTTCTTTAAAACTTAAAGTGCTGTTGGAAGTGTTTGACTTTGTTTAGAGAAAAAACACTTAATTCTTCCTTTTCTCAGTTCTGGTCACTGTAATCTCTGCAGGATTTTTAGGAAAATATTGCTTTAAATTAGAAACTCTTAATATCTCATTCTTCTTAATAGAGCAGTACTGTATAGTACCATGGTCCTACCAACAGAAATACATGCAGTAAAGCTTCAGATGTTCGTGTGTCTCTTCAACATCATGTAAATATTTTTTTTTTTTTCACAAATACATACTTGCTGATAGATGTAGTTTCCCTTTTGCATCAGACTATAGATTCTTACTAAATGCTATTGTTAGAGATACTGGGAGGGAGAGATCTTTTTATTCTTCTGGGCACATGCATGTGGAATCCACCTGAAGTATTATTTGTTAGTCTTTCTCAGAATTTTTAAAAAGTCTGGATGTATAAAGGGAAATTCAAACTGCTGACTTTCATTTGGATTTATATTGAAATAAAATCTTTCTTTGAAGTGGCTGAGGGTTACAGATAAGGTTTCATATATCTTAGTGTATCTGTAAGAGAACTGGGGATAAGCATCAGGACTGGGAAAGTTACAGGTATAGACTTAAAGTCCATTTGTAGCCTTACTGCTGTTTGTGCTTAGCCCTTGAAAATTCAATGGGAGGATTTGACTTTCCAAAATTCCTTCTCTCTTTGAATGCATTCTACTTTTCATCCTACTATTTCTCATACCCTCTTGTTATTGTTTTCCTATTTAAGGCAAACTCCTCCCTATTGCTGTATCTTCACAGAAAGTTGTAATCTACTATTTGTTAATTTTCCATTTTTCTTTTCCTTTTCTACCTGCTCTGTCAATCAAGTGTTACTGCTGCCTCACACGAGGCAAAGGTTTGCTCTGAGAACTGACATTTTGGAAAACTGCTGTAGAACTACATAGTGATGAGACTAATTGTATTCTGTAAAAATGTGAGGGGTTGCCTTGGAAATTGCTTAGAAATAAAAGAGCCAAATAGTAAAAGATAACATTTTCCTGTAGATTTTTATTTTAACCAGCTAAGAATTTCGGTAACATAGGTGTGATTGTTCTAATCTCTGTAGCACTGTTCAAAAAGATTGCAGATGTGTCATTTTTCCACGAGTACTTGTGTATGCATATTCATAGATATTCATTGCTCCATCCCTCGCTCGACTGGCATGGAGCACATAGGAATAGTCAAACAGATTCAAGGTGGTTATTGCACTGCCCTCTCATTTCTAATGATGACTTTTAGGGTTCAAGAGTCATGTGCCTGCTATAGAAGGCTGGAATATTTTCCTCTGAAATATGCATAAAGCAGTGAATAGAGGAAGAAGAGCATGGTGTTCCTTTAGTAAGTGTGGAGCAAGCTGGCTGTGAAAACACGACCTCAGGTTGAAGAACATGCTTCTTTCCTTTCAAATGGTTGATACGCTTTCCTTCGTAGTGCCTTTGACCTGGTGTTCCTTGGAGGAGACACTGGAGGAGCAGTTCTTCAGGAGGGGTGGCTAGTGCTCTTGTCAAGCAGGGTGCTGCAGCCCTCATGGGCAGCCCCAGCACTGCAAGCATGAAGGATTTTCTTCTACTAAAGGCAGCAACATGGGAATGTTTGAATGACTCGAAGGATAAGATCTGTCCTCACTGGTGATTTCCCTTTCATAAGAAAGGTGAATGATCTGCTCTTCCAGCTCAGGGGACTGGCTACCTGGAGAATGACTGGCCTTACTATGAAAGACTAAGGCAGAGAAGGCATTAAGTAAGCTCAGCCTTTTCCTCTTCCTTTGTAACTGTGTTTGCAGTAAAGGATGGGGATTCTCCTTATCCCTCCTTTTTTTGCTACTGTATTTATAGAAGCATTTGTATTTGTTATTTGCAGAGGTAGCCAGATTAATTTCTAGTTGGGTTTTGGCCCTTCTAATTTTCTTCTTTCACAACCTCACAACATCCTTGTAGTCCTCCTGAGTTGCCCACCCTTTTTGCTGAAGTTCATAAGGTCTATTTATTCCGGTGTTCCAGCTGAAGCTGTCTGTTCAGCCATGCCAGTCCTCTTTCTGCTGGCTAATCTTTTGGCACATGGGGACGGCCTGCTCCTGCACATTTAAGATTTCCTTCTCTAAGAATTTCCTGCTTTCCTAGACTCTCCTTCCAATGGATTCTGTCAACCAGTCTTCTAAAAAGACTGACGTCTGCCCTCCGGAAGTCTAAGGTAGCAGTTCTGCAGACTCCCCTATCCTTACTTCTCCAAGAATCAAAACCTCTATCATTTCATGGTCATTGTGCTCAAGATGGCCTCCAACTATCACATCACCCATAAGTCCTCTGTTCACAAACAGGTCCAGTGGGTGCCTTCCCTAGTTGGCTCACTCACCAGCTGAGTCAGGAAGGTCTCCAGGAACCTTTGAGACTGTTGGCTCTCTGCTATGTTGTGTTTCCAGCAGTTGTCTGGTAAGTTGAAGTCCCCCACAACAATGCAGGCTAGCAATTGTGAGACTTCTCTCAGCTGCTTACAGAACATTTCATCTGCCTCTTCTTCCTAGTTGAGTGGTCTGTAACAGACTCCCACCACTATACCTGTCTTGTTGGCCTTTCCCCTGATTCTTACTCATAGACACTCAAGCCTGTTGTTGCCATCATTAAGCTCTAGATAATCAAAACAGTCCCTAACATTTAGGGCTACCCCACCACCTCTCTTTCATTGCCTCTCCCTTCTGAAGAGTCTAGAGCCATCCATTTCAGCACTCCAGTTATCAGAGTCATCCCACTGTGTTTCTGTGATGGCAACTATGTCGTAGTTTTCCCACTGCACAATGTCTTCCAGGTCTTCCTGTTTGTTGCCCATGCTGCATGCACTGGTGTCATGCACTTCAACTGGGCTATTGATCCCCACCTTTTTGGGGGGAGAAGCCCTAATTCCTATGTGACCATTCTCTGGTGCTTCAGTGGTTTCTAACACATCAATAGCCATTGCGTCTTTGCTGCCACATAGATCTCTGTCCCCTGCCTCCACTGAGATGGCAGACCTAAGGACATTGCTAGCACACCATCCCTCTAACACTGGGCCCCCAGGCTTATGTCAGGTAAACCTGGTTTTACCCCCTTTCCCCTTCAAATCTAATTTAAAGCTTTTTCAATGGGGCCCACTAACTCCTGTGCAAAAGCTAACTTTGCTAGCTACCTCTTCTATCTCTCTTCAGAGAAAGGCACTTACCAATATTGATGTAATAAGTAAAAGGTTCAGCATAGTTAAAATCTAGTCCTTCAGTGGCAAAAATATTTCAAAAATATAATACTTAATATATTTTGATGCAATAAGGATTGAAAGGATGTAAAGAAATATGTATGGAGCTGTTGTATTACGAAAGCAGGCACTTAAAACCAGTTTGGAAACAGATTTTTCTTTTCAAGTTTTTGTGTGTACTGGGAAAATGGAACAAATTCAGTTTATTAAAACAGACTTTTCTCCATTACCATGTGTCTCACAAGAGTGTTCTATACAGTTATGGATATATTTGCACCAGGAAATGTTTGCATTTGAAATTTTGTACTTTCAAAGTAAAGCTGAGGAAATAATTTTATTTAAAAAAGAGTTGCATGCATTGGACTTAACGTGAGACTATCTTCTTGAGCAAGTTTTTGTTAGAAGAGCATAATAAATTGTTCGTAGTGAACTAGTTAAATGATTTGAATTATGCTGTACTTTAAATATTTGATGAATAAACATGCAAGGTTTATGTAATCATTTAGGAATTCCAGTGTTGTTAGAAATGCATGTATCATTGAATTTTACAGTAATCAAAACCTCTTTATGCAATCATTATGCAGTATACTACAGAAGCAAATTCCCATGTGGCTGAAATTCTCCATGCTTGCCTTTTTTCATGCCAGAAATGGGGATTTTGTTTTGATCTGTTCTTTATTTTGTCTTCTTCACCATGGATTGCATGATCATAAAAAGAGGGGAAAACAATCTGGCTTTCTAACATGCAGTTTTTTAATAAACCGTTTGCAGTTTGTGCAGTGTTGGCTGGAAAACTAAGAGAACAAAGGACAAATACAGTCGGTAACATAGTCAAAGTGTAGTGCGTTTGCTTTTCTGAAAATCTCTCCAGCATAAATGTGAAAGAACATTACAAACATCAACAGTTAAACTCAGAGTTTCAGTGCACACAGTATCAACTCCTTTGTAGTGTTACAGCACTTTGTGGTATATGAGATTTCCTTTCACTGAGAAGTAAGCTGCCTTCCATCACCTTGAATTTATTACTCATTGATGAGGTCATGGATCTTTGTCAAGCAGTCACTGGCACAGTGACATTAGGTAGGATTATGTTTAGTATGTTTGGTGTGTTTTCCCAGCATTCTGGGGTGTTGCGAATTTGGTGGATTTTTTCTTTCTTTTTCTTTTTTCCCCTCTGAAGTTCTTTTCATCACAGCTATGATATTTTTAAAGCAAGAATAGTTGAAGTTTTTTATAGTACCATGCAGCTGTTGATGCTTATTCTTGCAGTCTTATTATCCTTATATCCTTTGTTGTATATGCAGTCTCACTAATGTGAAATGAAAAAGCTACAAGTCACAATTATCCAAACAATATTGGTAAGATTTCATTTTTCCCTTTTTTTTTTATTTTTTTTTTTTAATTTCAATTTGGAGTAGGGAACACTGTCTATTTTCCTTATACCTCCTTTCCCTATCTTTGTTGTTCTTCCCCAGTTTTCTCTGCCAGTTTCAGCATGTATCAGTAAGGCACAGTATTTAAAACAACCCTTTTAATGGTTTGTATGTAATGGTTCATAGAGCTTTTGAGGTAACTTTGGAACAAAACCAGAGATACCAATTTGCAAAGACTGTTCTGTCAGTTTTGACTGTAAATATTACACCTGAGCCATATTCAAGTGAAATTGAGGCTTTCACTAGAAAGAAATTTAAAAAAACTATTTTGTCTACAAGTTGATAAGCAAGTTTGTTGTCATGCACACCAAGGAGTAGTACATTTGTACCAATACTAGAGTATGTATTCTTGTGGGATTAGAAGAAAACTTTTTAACTATTGGTGTAGTACATTGATATGACTTGAAATGTACAATTATTTCTGGTGGAGGCTGAAGTGTTCTTGCTTTGTGTGTCTCATGGTTACATATTGTTGCCTATATTGCTTAGGTTTTTGGTTCTACAGAAGAATATGAGCATTTGTCACTGTGTTATTTTTAGGCAAAACAAAGAAATCACTGGATCTCTATGGCGCGGAAGGAAGAGTGGAGGATACTACCTTCTCTGTTTTGCATCTGTTAGCACAAAATTAGGCAGGTGTGTTAGTGTCTAGTAAGTTTATGTCTGTACTACTTCCACCAAAATCTGGGAGCAGGACCAGAGGCAGTACTGGATCACAGTTTTATGTTCCCTTCTTTACCCTTTAGAAGTTTTACTGGGAGTGTCAGAAGCAATCAAAAGCTCTAAACCTTTTTTTCTAGGTGCATTGAGTGATAAAAGCTGATTCCTTTGATTGCAACAGCATGTGCACCATGAGCCACTGTATGGATCTGCTTTGTCATAAAATGCAGATTTGTAAGTTTTGTTTTGGAGAAAACTATTTCTCTGGTGAGATTAGTTCGGACAGGATAGTGTTCTTCCTGATAAAATCTGTGTTGTGTGGGACAAATGTGATTTATTTCCTGTAGAAGGCAGCAGTCAGTATGTCTTTGAGATGCTTGCAAGGCTCGGATTTTGACACACACCTGCCTTAGTGAAATCAAGCATGGAGGTCCTTGATTTGTTCTAGCTATGGATCCTCACTGCCTCTGTTCCTGGGGAATAACTTGGAGGCTCTTCAAAAAGAAGTAATTGCAAGGCTCTTGCTCAAGAAATTATCTCTCAGTTACTGCCCAGTTATTGCTACCCTGTTCTGAAATAACATCACCCCTGTGACAAGAAAGTTTCTAATTAACTATGCCCAAATGGCTTTCAGGTTTGGGTATAACAGAAAAAAGACTGTCCTTTCAGTGTAAATTAAAATATAGATACATATACCCTGTTCCGTTGAGAGGCTTCCTGAAAGACTGTTTCCATGTATGTACAATACTGTGTGAGACTTGTGTCCAGAGATTCATTGTCTTAAGACATCCTTGGGCTTATCAGTTACCAGTCCTCTCCTAGAAACCAGGAGGAGAGACGTGGTGAGTATTTGGCGAACATTCCAATACAAAATGCATACTGGGTGGCTAGGAAGAATCTCAAGAGTCTCAGTTCTAGGTGTGTTCTAGATGACCAATCTAGTAGCGCATAGCAGGGTAGTACCACCATTGCTATTGTAGATGACACACCACGCTGAAGTAGTTTGTTTGGCTGTTTTCTGTTTCATGACTGCTGAAATTTGATTTGGGCATGCGAGTGGGAGATGGGGAGTAGCTGGCCAAGCAAAAAGATTGCTAGAGATGTGACAGGCAGAAAGTATCAGAGGGAAAGGAGACTCATGTGCAGAGGCAGAGAGATTGAAGTATAAAGTGCGGCCAAACTTTGATATGCTAAGAACTTAAATAGCCCACCCCTTTCCATCTCAGGCTTGCATACTGTTAGAGTTGGATGTGTGTGTTTGCGTACAGGTAGAGCTGGATCTCTGGAGTGGGCTTCAAGTCCCAGTTCCTTTGACATTACTGTTAGAAAGAATAATGACACGTTAGGCTATGGAAGGAATTGCTGGAGAAATAGCTATTAGTACTGTGAAGCCTCAAGATAGTAGGTCTTTGAGTTTATATACAAACAAATTCTGAATACAGAATTCACTAAAATAAGAATAATACAAAGACTACAAAGTCGTGTGATGGAAACAGAAAGCTTAGGTGAAATGAAGACCATGCTTCTCTACAATTGCTTTGCTAATCCAGAGTCCATGTAATTACACTATACCTGCATATTCTTGTTTTCTGTACCTAAGGCTTTTAGGTTAGGTGGTGGTGTTAGTGTCAGTTGCTTCTGCAGTCACTAATATGCTAATATTGAGTATAATAAGTTGTAATGCTTTTTTGTGTGTGATACTGAGTATGAAAACTAGGGAAGGGGGAACAAATTCAGTTTCAGCCTCTATAAACATGGAACTTAGAGCATTAGTAGCTAAAACAACTGTAAGTAAAATGCATGTTTTATTTTCCTTGAAAAATGCAGGCAGTATGTGCTGATACTACTAGCAAGTACAATACGATGAGTTATGGAAGTCTGTTTCTTACTATCTTAAAAAAAATGTCCTATTCAGGGAATATGGAATTGTGTGTAGTTTGCTTATCTACACCAAAGTAGTAATTTCAAGTAACTTCATTTTATTTGTGGTTTCTCATTCATGTGATTTATTCATGGCTCGTTCAGATTTAGTGCTACAAACTATGAGGAAAAGCTTATCATACTTTAGTAAAGCCACTTAATTTTTCAGTGAAATATTTAAGTTGCCTTTTTCAAAGAGGGAAATGTTTTGATTGTGATTGAATTAGTATAATAATCGTACATTATTATTAGCACTTATTTTAAGCAGATAAACACTTTCTCCCAAATTAGCCAAAGCTGATGCTGTAAGAACACCTGTAACACCACCTCACCTTACCAAAAAATACAGTGGGTTTGGAGGACATTTGGTTTTGCCTCAAATTTCTAAAGCTAGTTTATTTTCTTGTCTTCTGTGAAATGAATCCTGCTTTAAGTGGTGGTATTGGTCAAAGGAGCCTTGAAATGTTGGGGGAAAGAGGGCCAAGAATGTTCCATCTTGTATGATTTATTTCTCTTGAAGTGGTTTTGGTTTGGTTAGGGGATGCTTTTGGGGGGTAAGGGTTTGTTTCTAGCAAGATCCTTGGCCTGATGGTACTTTAAACTTGTCAGCTCTAGCTGACTGGGTGAGACAAAATTTCCACATGGCATAATTTCTGGAGCCTGGGCTGGCAGGAAGTCTGAGGGCGGGGTGCTGCTTGCAGCCCAGAATATAGGTTAGTATCTGAGCAATAATAACATTTCCAAGAGAGAAGGCTGAAATTCTGAAGGGTGCATTTATTTACATGAAGCTTTTTAAATTCATTTTTAGAGGAGGGCTTCAGTTGTTCCTTTCTAATCTCTTCCTGCTTTCCCAGTTTTCAGATCACTGAGAAGATCACATTTAAGTAGTTTATTTTATAAGCTGGGTGAAAAGATTGGAGTTTGTCCCACATGGTCTAAAAGAGCAGTGTGTGCTGTTTAGTGCTCTGACTTTTCTTCCATATGTTGTTTCTAGAGTCAATAATAACAAAATCCTAAGGAAGATGAAAATGGTCTGTATCGAAATACTGAATAGCACTGAAGGTCAGTGTCCTATATAAACAGAACAGTTCCTGTGTATGCTGGGGGAACATGTGTACGTGTATTTACATTGACAAAGTGTGTTAGAAAGGGTTCTACTTTTTGAGGTATGGTTTCTTCAGGATGTTAGAAAAAAAGAGCCGAAATGCAGGCTACCATAGCAGATATCTTTATTTACTTATTTATTTCTTAGTGCTTTTTCCTATTTCTAAATCTGTATGGCACTTGTAACCACTAATGAAGTTAACTGTGTATCTCCTTGACCTTTCTTTTTTAGAGAGGAAAATTGAAGAAGCAGGGCTTTTATTGTTACATTGGTAGCTTCATATCCAGAATTGGATTTTTCCCAGTTCTGTTAATCAGTCCTTTCCTCTAATGTCTGTATCTGAAAGTGGAGGTAACGTGTGACCACAGTATTTCTCTGGTGGCATTAGTTCAAATACAGAGTTGTTTGCAGCACGTACTGCATCTCCTCTGGGGTTTTATGAAAATGTTACTGTATTCAGAATATTTTGGTACTGAATAGTAACTTGCAGCAGTTTATTCACTGGAAAATATTTGTGCAAGGAAGGACAGTGGTGGCCCTGTTAGTCTGAAGAAATCTGCATGTGTATCATCCCATTTTTACAATAAAAGCCTCATGGCAGCAGATAATTATTTTAATGTTGGTTATCTAATTGAATATAGCACCATTGCAAAGTTTTGCAAAGTGTGCAGTCTCTATGCATGCCTTTTGATGGCAAGTTTTCTGTCCTCACGTTTGCATAAATCCTTATATACAACATGTAGGCTGAAGAGTGTGAAATGTCTTTGGAGTAGAGCTGGAGGATGCTGAACCTGTGAGCTGCACGGCCCTTCAGCTCCTGCCCACGTTGCTTCTAACAATCTAACAGCTCTACCTCAGGCTCAAAGTGTCTGTGCCACACAGAAATTACTGTTTGGGGGGTACCTAAATAAAAGGCCACCGTGCTTTTCCCTTTGTGCTTGATCTGTTTGGAAGCTTCAGAGTTCAGGCAAGCCTGTCTATAGTATGGGTTAGTGTGCTTACCCTGTGGAAAGCAGTTGAGTATGTCAGTTTCTGTCAATAAGACCTAGCTGCGTGTTATTTGTAGGAGAATTCTCAGGAGTATTTTGCAAACTATGCTGCCAGACCTCCAGCAGAAAGTGTGTCTGCACGGCAATATTGCAACAAGGAATTGGACCCTCTTGTCATGTGCAAATGTAGTTTCTATAGAGGAAGAGAAAGAGATACTCTTAATTTAAAGTTAAATGTACTCACCTCTGGAGTTAACAACTGTTCGACTAAGAGATGGTAATGCTACACACTGCTTGAAGATAAAAGCTGAAGTCATACCTTACTGAAGGTATTAGGAGGTGTTTGTCAGGCAGCTGTAGCTATTTGAATCAAGAACATGGATGAACATAGGGAACCAGACTTCTGTTTCAGGAGTAAATCCTCATCATGAGCAAGGATGTATTAAAGTAAGATACTTCCCGAATGAGCAAAGACATTCTGCTTAACTGGATTCTCTGGACAGTCTCTTAAAGATAATATTAATTACAGCACTTTTTATGATAGAAAATGATCTTTGCAGTACGTCAGTGCAAGCTGCATTTTCTCCCCCAGAGCTGTTAGTATTTTTGAAGCATTTGAATTGAGCTCTGGATGTAATTTAACTCCAAAAATTTCTTCTTAATGCAAACTTTCTATACTGTAAATGTACGTAAATGTCTCCAGAAATCATATATGAATCTACAGTCTTACTTGCAATGGAAAAGGAATTTGTTGAAGAAAAGTAGAGAAAAAGCAAGGATGGATGCCTCACTAATCTTCATGGAACTTGTTGAATTCACTGTGAACTTTTGATACACTCATGTCACAACTTACTGTAGAAGTTCCTATCGTTCAGTTCAGAAACTTGAAGATGTGTTTCAGTAGCGAGTCAAATGTAATTTGCCGCGGACTCCCCAGCACTTTTTATTAGTGTAGGGGCCCCATTTGACTAGAGCAGCTTGCACTGGGGCAACCAGCATGGTAGTAACCTGGCGGTGCAGAGCTAGCAGCTCTAGCTAGCTAAGGCTTGACAGAGGCCCTAAAACCTTCACAAAATTACTTTAGTCAGCTTTATTTGGTCTGCTGGCAAATGTCTAGACTTCTGAAAAGTGACAGTGAGGCTTGTTACAGCTTCTGTTTCATGGTCCTTCCTCATTAGGCTGTCTTTTAAAGCACAAGACACGTCGCTCTTAAACAAAAGAGAACTTTTTGGAATGGATTTCATTGAATATTTTTTGTTCAGTTGGCAGCTGCGAAGACTGAGTTGATTCTTACATAATTTTTGTTCACCTTGGGGTTCATGTAATTTGTGGCAGACTCTCTTTCATGTCACTTTATCAGTTACTTTTTGTGTTTTAGCATAGATGCTCCACTCCAGTGCAAACAAAAAGCAAGAAAAAAGCCAGTTTTCCAGATATTCTCTTAAGAGACAAAGGATGCAACTAACTCATATGCCACAGTAGTCATTGAGGAAATCATAGCTTATACACTGGACTGGAAAAAAAACATGAAAGCTCTGGAATGGTACTGGATTGTTTAAGGTGCTTTTTAGGAATCAAACACGAGGTCTTGACTCTTTTCTCTTCCCCCCTGCCTTCCCCCACATCAGTTTTCACTGTAGCTGAAGATTATGCTAAGGCTTATGGGTTGAATTTAGAAAGATATTCAGACTGGAGATATGTACACACCTAAAGATGCCAGTGAGCTCCTGTATGGATTCTAATGAAGTTAAGCATCCAATTTTCCATTTTTTAGCTACTTGAGGTACTTCTAGTCAACCTATACCTACTTAGATGCCTTTAATGCTGCCTAAAGAAGTTTGTCAACACCATTTTCAGTCTCTACATACTTTTAGAAAATGTGACTCTAACTTTGCCAGATTGGTGTCCACTATAGCATCTCTTTTACAGATGTCTGTGTGCCAGCACAAAGTGATATGCTCCATAAACTTTCAAGATGGAGGTCAAGTACCCTTTCAGGAGTTAATCAACCAGTACTGTGGATGGAATACATTCCTGGCTATCAGATTGTACCTCAGACTGGCTTCTAACAGTTTGTAATAGGAAAATTGATTACAGCTCTCCTGTAATCAGATGGTGGGGTGGGCGGTATATTGGCCTACACAGTGATACGTAGAGACTTTGGGCAGTCTGGGGGAGAACAGTGTCTCAGCTTCTAGTCCTTGCCTTGGTGATTATTTTACAAAATCAAGATGAAGAAATTCACTTATATATGGCTGATAGGACCTGAAAGATGGGGGAGAAACTCAGGTTTTAATGCAGTTTTACTAGGTACAAGTACAGTGAGATGAAGACTCTGAGGATTGAAGATCGGGTAGGAATACCTTTGGAATAAAGAATCTGGAAACCCATGCCTGGGAGTTTTATAGACAATCAACCTGTCATCAAGATAAAGTTTTTTCAGGAAAGAGTTGCCATAACCATAACGAAGTAGTAATTCAGCAGAACAGACTGTTTCCATTGAAACATTTTGGACTGAATTCCAAAATATTACTAATGTGATCTGCAGCTTCCCTCACATTTCTGTTGGTAAACTGTGTAGGTATCACTGTGTTTAGTCTGTCATTCTGTTTTACTGTTCTTTGAACTTGAACATGCAGGTAGTTACTATAACATAATTTTGTCTTATATGCCTGGTGAGAAGTATATTATGGGATTTGGTTAGAATTTCACAATTAGGAATTATGTAATGTCTTTTATATTTTGTAAATGGACTGTTCAGTTCAAAAGCATGGTGGGTTTTTAATGTGTAAAATTTGTATTTTGTTTTGTTTTCTAGAGGGTATGAAGATTGATGTTGGTTAGTTCAGTGAGTTAAAGCCATCTAAAAATTGAACTGACCATTCAGAACAGTGAGAACAGGTGCACTGAATCTGAATGACTTGGAAAAGTCAGAAAAAGACAGAAAAAGAATGAGGACTTTTGTTTTGAAAGAGGTAAAGCAATAGTAAATATGTGACAAAGGGGGATTTTAATAAATTAAAAGGGTTAAAAGACAATTAGTAAATTTGGATTCAGCCTGTGCCCTTGTTTTTTAATTAACAGCTGTGTTTTTGAACTGAGATATAAATAATATCTTCATTACACTTGTTCTTAGAGTCACAGGGAAGTCTGTGAAGGCTGTGGTCCTTTGCTTCTAGATGTTTGTTATATAGGACTACTGGAAAGGAAATTAAGTGTTTAATATAGCAGGGAGAATACTCTGATAAAAGTTCAGCTCTGTCAGCATGTCCTTTGTAAATTCATGGTTTCTGAGTTTTTGTGGGCATGAAAACTGGCTTCAGGCTAAATTTATGAAGATTTAAGGCTAAACTCTTTGAAGTATAAGGGGATTTTGGTGCAGGGAATGCCTCTTATTGTGGCAGTGTGAATATATGTCATAACAAATATTTCTTAAAATGAATTTTAAAATAGGTAGTAATTTTTTGATTCTTGGGGGTCTTGGTTTGGGTGGTTTTTTTGTGTGTGTGTTTTTTTGGGGGTGCATGTTTGTTCAGCTTTTTTTGTTTGTTTTTCTTTCCATTTAAAGTAATTTGAAATGGAGAATAGGCTGATAAGAAGTGTGTGGAATAAAATAGTGATCTGTGCTCATATTGATATATGTAATTAGCACAACAATAACTATTATAAGCAGGAGAATGCTCATACTTATGAAAGCACCTGGCAGGAATTCAGATTTGTCTGAATTTGTCATGCTGCATATTGGATGTACATAGGCTAAATGGTTAAAAATGATTCAGACTTCATAGCAGGGTATCTCTGCTCTAGCCTAGAATAGCAGTCATAGTCCGCAGGGCAATACGGGCATAACAGCAGCCAAGCAGTGCCCAGAAGAATTCAAGGGGAGTAAAGCTCAAAGGCAATTTACAGTGTTTCAGTAACATTCAAAAAATATGGTCTTTTGGAGGAGGGGTATAACTTTTATTTGCTTTATCAGCATATGCTAAGAATGTCTCTTGCATCAGATGTCAGTGAGAATATGAAATTGGAAGGTCCATTTTCCTTCTCTAATTTCCAGCAGCCCCAGTTTTAAAGTCTGGGGAGTACTACCCTAGTTTAAATAGATCTCCTTCCTTTGATGTTAATGGGCAGTTGCATTCATTTAAAATAATCATCTCTCCTTGCAGCTCTTGTTTTGTGATGCTAAAAAAAAACAATAAATTGAACTATTTTAGTCTTACTACCTAAAAGTTGTTAACCATTCTTACCAGCATTCTTAATCCTATTTCTTGAATATGAATGTCAAGTGTGTACAGTATTGCTCATAATGTGGAAATACCTTTCCTGATATATCTGAAAAGGAATTTGCTTTTTTTCAAAGTTGTTGATGCCTCATGCTCAGCCTGCCAATGAGTGGTATGCCTAAGTCTTTCTGCTGCTGTTTCCTGAACTAGCATGCTTCTAGCTTGTAGCGGAAGTGCTAGTTGTTACTAATTGAATGCATCGCCTTATACTTGATACAGTTACGTGCCTGTTACTCAGGTCTCCCATGTGTAATTCTTTCTGTATCCCTTTGTGGTTTTACTTATTACAGATTCTGCCTTTCAAATTTTATTTCAAAGCTTCTGCAATTTTTGCTGTAGTGTTCAGTGAAAATATGAAAAAAATTAGCCCTGCCACTGAGTCTCAAGGAACCGTTATTACTGTTTCAACCCTGCCATTTCCTGGTTAGTCAGTCTGTTATTCCAATTTCTTTCTAACCAACTAATACATTTTTGAAAAGCCACTGTATCAACTGCTTTATTGAAGTCCAGAAGATAAAAGCTACGGCATTTCCTTTGTCTAGACAATCAGTTATCTTACTGAAAGAAAATAAGAAATCAGTCTGCTTTATCTCTGTTTAATGAACATGTGTCTTTTCCTAATAAGAATATACATATGTATGTATAAATATTGTGGCAACCATCAGTAATGCAGTCACCAGTCAGGGGAGATGCAAAATCATGACTAAATCTTAAATTACTGGGAAGATCCAGAATAACTTGCAGTTTTTAGTAACATGCCAACTAGACTATCCACTGTCCTTGTCAGCCTACTGATGATGTTAAAGTCTAACTATGAAGAGCATGAAACACTGTGAGCTAATGGGACCTGAGGAAACCGCATTAACAACAGTTTGAATCATAACTGATGGAGTTCTGGGGTGGTGGGTGGTTTGGCTTTTTGCTTCTTTTCTCCTATAACACATTTGAGAGGCTTGACATCCATGAGATTTTTCTGAGCTCTGTAAGTTATGTCTAACATGAAGGGTTAGGGTCTGGTTTCATTATATTAATTGGTGGTTTATATTTCCAAATACTGTCCAGGTTAAACATGTCATTCATTCTTTTCACATTGGGCTACATAGTTACATTTTGCTTTAGTGCCTACCACAGTTTATTTGCAGCGTTTCTGACAGCATCTTCAAATCTGTTTGGATCTCAGTCTGTTGGTGTGTTCCAAGTGGCAGCAGGACGTTTTAGGTTGCTTGCAGGTGATCAAAGCCCTCAGGTGGTTTTACATGCTTCACATATCAGTGTTGTTCACTCTTTAGATTTTTCCCCTTCTCAGTTTTATGATTCCTTAGGAAGATTTAGTTTTAACACTGAGCTAGAGTAACATATCAGTAAGTAATGCAGATATCTTTAAAGCACACAGTTGCATTTGTTTTGCTGGAAGTCTAGTCAAGTACATAGAGAATCTCGCTTGGACAGTCCTAACTTTAAGTTGTCTTCATGAAATAATGAATAATTATAATGAATAATGAAACTATTGTGATAGAACAGTGTTTCAAATGTACATAAACAAAATTCACTCATGAGCATTTTAAACTTAGTCAACAACAAACTTTTCAACAAATTTTTAAGTAAGCTTAGGAAATACCTAAATTTCTGCAGAAGAAACCTGATTTTATGGGATCTTGGTCATTGATTAATTTTCTCTTGTTTATCAAGTAATTGCTTTTCTATGGAGAAAATAAGGGTTTCAAGCTTAAGGTATGTTCCTGGTGTAATACGTTTCTCCTTGGCAGTTTTGAGTTCTTAAAGATTCTTCTCTTGTATTTAAAGGAAAGAATGGGTCCATCTTGCTCAGAGGTAAATCCATCTGTTAAGAAAACGGAGTCCTGAATTGTTGTCATGGGTCCTCAGACTATGTTCTCCCCTTTGTCTGCTTAGTGAAAGAACCTTTTTCATGTAAGAAACAGCACTGAAGTATCAAAATTCTTAAAATGAGTTTGAAAATACAGTACTGCAAAAATTACTATTTGGTTCCTTTTTCATACCAGATTCTCTTTTACAGGCCCAAAGCTTCTGCTTTTGTAGTGGTGTTACTTCAGTGACCTGAATTTGCCTCTAATTCACATTGGCAAAGCTAGGAGTGGCCCTTAATTGTTTTAAGTAGTATCTATTTTACAAAAAGCGTGACCGGAAAAGCATTTCGTACTTGGAAAATACCTGTGAAACAGCACACTTTTCCTTACGCTTATTGACTCTTCCCCTGTGAAGAACATTTTTTGTTCAGACTGTACTTTCCTTACTAAATTGCTGCCATTTAGCATTCATCTGAATCCAATTTCCCATGAGACATCTTTGAGAAAGGGCTGTTCTGATTAAGTATATCATATTTAATTAAAATGATACTATAATTTCATTCTTTTTGTTGTGGTCTAAAAATTCTGACGTTTCAACAGGAATTTCTTGTCTCCTTTTATGCTTTTTTCCTTGTTTTACTGGCTTTGAAGAAAATAGCCATTAGTGGCTTAGATGTTGTTAGGGCAGAAATTATGCTGGTATATTAGTGTTCCTAGAATGGAAACCATTGCAGAAATCACATGTGCAGTGAAGTAACTGCAGCTGTACTGTTTGTTTCAAAGACAGTGCATTGTTTGGTGTTTGGTATCGAGTTTAGGGAAGTGGGAGGTAGCAGTGAAATTAAGAGTTAAAATGCTCAATTTAGTGTGGATATGCCAAAAAAAAAGCATTTTCAAAAAAAGCCTCATTAAATACAAGGAGTTAAGACATTTTATTTTACTTATGAGTGTTGACATTATATTTCCTGCTTGTTTTACTGGAGAACAGAAATGAAACTTTCATTGCCCCACTAGGCATGGGACACAGCTTTCAAATCCCCAGATTTTGAACAGTGAATGAAAAACAGTAGTTCTGTCTTCCTTGATAACATTTCCATTGTACGGCCTGAATGAAAAGGGTATTAAAAAGTGATGTACAAATATAACTTTTTTTTTTTTTACTTAGTCTAACTTCAATGTTTTTGTTTTCCAAAATAATTTTATTTTTGTCATTAAAATAACTAGATTACTGGTGTAGTAGTAAAACCAGTCAAGTGTATTTACACACTGGCTTTAGTGTATTAACAAGATCTGAGGTTATAAAAGAAAGGTGGCTAAGCAACCATGGCCCTTCAAATAGTTTCATATGTAGTGTTTTCTGTCCTAAGGCAGTACCCAAGTTCTTCTTCAGAACCTGAAGGTGCTCATAGCTGAGAAGTCCATTGTGTTTTGCTGGCCTTGTTTCTAAGTACTCTGAGGAGATAAATCTCTTGGATAGCATGCTGGATGAGAGAAAGTATGGGAGTTACACGTCACATGTCTCTGAATAGCCTGCCTTTTAATGTAGCTCTGCCCAGCTGAGTTGTGTGGCTGAGACTTGTGTTTTTTTGGGATGGTTTCAATTAAGTCTTGGGCTTTGAAGAGGTATTAAACCAGCACAGTGGTTGGAATGCAGAAATATATTCGTTAGGGGGATACCCCCAACTGTGAACAGAGGAAGGAAGCTGAGTAATCCAGTGGTATGTGGAACAGGAGACAAGAACCTATGTTCCTAATTTTATCCCAGGCTTACTATATTATCACAGGCAAGTCACAAATATTATATTTCTATGCTGTAGAGGATTTGATTTTTATGGGATTACTCCCAATGCATGAGATCAAATATGTGTACATTGGTAGGATCAAAGTATTAGGTAACCAGTCTTAGTGTCTGAAGATGCTAAGCATGAAAATAGTGGCTATGTAAATAGGTGCTTCTGCCTCAGTAAAATGGAGGAAATTCATGTGTTATACAGAGAAATGCATGGGATGTTCTAGAGCTAACTTTCCATTTTAACAGGATGCACTGTAAAATTGTTTAGGTTGGAAGGGACATTAAAGCTCATCTAGTTCTAACCCCCTCCCACTGGTAGGGACACTTTCCATTAGACGAGGTTGCTCAAAGCCCCATCCAACCTGGCCTTGAATGCTGCCAGGGATGGGGCAGCCACAACTGCTCTGGGCAACCTGTGCCAGTGTCTCATCACCCTCACAGTAGAGAAGAGCCTTCTCTTCTCCAGGCTGAACCACCCCAGCTCTCTCAGCCTGTGTTCTTAGGATAGGTGCTCCAGCTCTCTGATCATCTTGGTGGCCTCCTCTGGACATACTCCAACAGGTCCATGTCCTTTCATCCATTTGTATGCCCTTTTTCCTTTTCTAACAATACTTGGTTGCAAGGAAGCTCTCTTTCTAACGAAATTCTGTCATTTTTGTTGTCAATCATTTTAAACAAAGGAATGCTGAGAAGCTTCAAGCAGTTTGGAGTCTTTAATACGCTACTCCTTGCCTTGTTTAGATGTTGCTACATACAGTTGTTGCATGAAGTCTGGGATGTTTCAGAAGCTTCATCTTGACTCCTTCGTTCTTGGTTAAAGGATTTCCGTGCTTTTAGGTGATGCTGGGAGCTACTTTGACATTAAGATCTACATTTTATCTGAGCATTTCATCTTTCTTACCCAGGATGCAGTGGGCTACGAGTGGCTTTAGAATTGAGTTTTCATCCTGGTGCAGGCTTTCGCACTTCTTCCTAGATGCAGTATGTGTACTACTACTGAAAGGCCATTTTCTGGTTACATTGACCAGCAAGGAGTTTTGAAATGGAACTATAGTGTTCCTTGTAAAAGTATCAGTCACAGAGGCAAGTAGTTTTAGTTTCCTGTAGCTAAATTCCCTGTAAGCAATTTGTTGTATTTCTGGTGGTCTTGGGGTGTGTGGAAAATGGGAAGTTACTGCTTTTCCCCTACCCTTTCTCTATATGCACAGTGCTGACCAGGATGGAGTAAGAGTGCTATAATTTGAAACAGTTTCTCAGCAGCTAAACCAAATAGCAGGACTGTAACACGCTTCTTTTTCTTCCTCAAAGGTAATAAAAGCAGCAGAAGCTGAATTTTTCTTTTAAGGGTTTTGTGACTAGAGTTCATCTGTCTACCAGAAATGAACGGGCATCTGTCGCAAAGAATTAGTACCTGAGGTGTTGCTGTAGCTGCTGGGTTTATTATCCCTTTGTTGCAGGAGGGGACATATTGGGGTAGGAGTTCCACAAGGTATTATTGTGGCTGATGAGAAGGTATGTGATTTGAAGTGGTATTTAATTTAGTTACCTAATTGAGCCATCTTTTGTTTAAATGTTATTCTGTATAACCTTCATTGACATACTTTGTGTAGTCCTACTTTGTTTCCGGTTAGCCCCTTGGGGGTTGTTTCACTTTAATTATTTACTGCAGCTTGTTTTCACTCTTTTTTGACTGTGAAAAAAGGGTGAAAAATGTTGCTTATTTTAATATGCAAACGTGGAGATTATTCCTCCCCCTCCTTTTTTTAAGACGTGTCAGACTCTCCTGACCCATTGTACAGGAATTCTTGTAATTTGCAAGAGCACAAAGCCATTTATGAGAAACTTTTTTTTCACGCATGGAGAGAACAGATTTTTATTCTGTATAAGTAAAAAGCAGGGAAGTCTGGGCTACATTACAGAACAATCGCAACTCAGACTGGTGTGTGTGTTTTCATGGAAAATGACATAGTGTAAGTACAGTAATTAAGTATTTGTACAACAAAGGATTTCTATGGAACCCTATTATAAATGCTTGGCATATAACATCCAGGAATATGTTTGGCCACAGGCTGTGGTGAGTATTAAAAGAAAGCTGAAAGGCATATTTGTGAACTTCCATCATTTTGAATTTGAAAGTCTGCAGATCCAGTTTGCAAAGGCTTTAATAGGAAAAAGCTGTGAATGTGGACATTTAAGAAAGTGGAGAGGACTTTCCTTTGTGACATGAACTTCATGAGCACAAACTGGCTGCTGCAAGTCAAGCACAGAGCCTATTTCAATTTCTGATTACTGGAAAAAAAAAACCTGCAAAAAACAAGTAGAGCTGTTTTCTGAGAAAGGGGTTCAGTGTAACCATGCTGACTCCTAGTGTCTTAAGAGCAAGTATATGTATTATATTGGCCCTGTGCCATAAGGCAACCTTTGGCTGTGCCCTGCATGCAAGAGCAATTATGTTGTCAGATGATTCATGGGTTGCCAGCGGAGCGGGATTTATAAAGAATGTGTTGGGACTGTTTGTTATCGGTGGAGGATGTGGGAAATTTAGGGGAGATAAAAGTGAGAGGAAAAAATATCGCTGTTGATACAACTGAACTGCGTAACTGGAAGAGGCTTTCGTTGTTGCTCTTTGGGAAACAAACTGAGCCTTTGCTCAGAAAGCATGGTTTTGTTAAATGATACTCATTAGGTACTGGCAGTTTACAGAGAAATGTTTTCAAGGCAAAATGATGGTCAGTCTGCAGCATTTCTTTCTTGGAAAGAATAGTTTACTGAGATGGCCCTGTATTTAGGTGAAATGAAACAAAAATAGTGGCTCTGCTCTCGAGAAGTCTTTAGCACATCTGTAACACAAATGTAACACATCTATAACACAGAAGATTAACTAGAGGTTAAAAACATGAATTAGTCTTTGTCATTATAAAGATCAGGTTTTAGCAGGAAAAAAATAATCTGCCAGACTTGACTTTTTGAACCGTTTTTTTCTGAAATGTATTGTATTTGGTTGTTGATGATAGCTCTAGTAGTGGCAGGAGATCACTTAAATGTAGGCACTTGTCAAGTGAAGTGCACAATTATAAAAATATCTTCGATCTGCACAGGAGCAGAGAAGCATTAGTAGGAGACCTTTGGCCACAGAACTAATGCTTCCAGCTCCTGCTTCTTAGCATTTTCCTTGGAAGAACCAAGGTTTTGAATATACATTCTGGAGTATTAGTATTTTTAAGTAGGAACTAAAGTCAGAAGTGAAATAGGCAAACTGGTACACTGAAAAGTAGTCCTGATGCATGTCCTCCAGCAGCGGTGGATCTTTTCCAAGGCTTCTACTTTTATGTTCATAAATAAAATTATGAAATGGTAAATGGTATTTTTTTTTATGAAAGGGTTTCTTTACGTATGTTTCCTTTTTATGCCTGTAATATAAAATAGGGTAATGTGCTTTATGTTTGCTCTACACATCAGTTATAAAACTTAATTATATATTATATGGAAAGAAAACTTCTGTAGCAAACTTTCTTCAGTGTTAAATTCTTGGTGGTGAAGAACGGAAAAGAGTGGAAGTGTCTGGCATTCCAACTCAAAAACCTTTCTGTTTGGGGGAACTCATAAGTCCTGGAAAGTTACCTTCTGGTATGTGATCCTTACTAGTACTGTCAAGACTGAGATGTAAATGTTAACTTCCCTCTGCAGGGGCTTGCAGCTTTCTGTGTTTATCTCACTGTTGAGGGAAGGAGAATCATTCATACTCTCTTATAAGAGAAAAAGACCCCAGGAAGCAGATACACTGCAGTTGGCATATGAATTTTGAAGAAAAGCAGGGTCTGGATTTTTTCTGGGTATCATGGAATCTGAATTGATACTCTCTGACAGAGGCTGAAAATACCGTTGTTCTCGGGAGCAATGGTGAGATATTAAGTGAGGTGTCATTTCAGGAACTGCATGTTTCACTGTGGCAGCCTTTCCTGCACGCAGTTGTCATGGGAAGAAATCGGTATGTACTAAGACTAAAGATGCTTTGTAGGAGAATAAATTAACAGCTATATTAAATTGTGATGGCATAAACAAAAATTAGCATGACAGAAATGAAAGGACATTGAGAACATCTGGGACTTTCTGTATGGACTCCAATAGCCTCGGCCCTCAGTTCTGCAGGGCAAAAGAATTTAATTTTAAATAGATGTTAGATGGCTTTCTGGATATGAATGTAGATCAGAAAAGAATTTCCATGAGGTCACAGATAAGAGGCTTCTAGATTTTAAGTACTTCTTATTTCAGATGGTGCGTGGGCTTCCCCTCTCCCTGCAGAGAATTCTGTCACTTTTGTGTTTGTGAAACACCTTGTGAATTCATTCAGGGGTCTTGGTTTCTTCTCTTGTATACAAGGAAGAAGGCAAGTACCGTTAACTCAGAGCAATCTTGAGGGTTTTTTTTATTTTTTATTTTTGGGGACCATCATACGCCCTTAAACTGTTCCTCTCAAGGTACATGCAGTTGCGAATTGCTCACAGGTTTGTGGAGCAATGATGATGTAGAGAGTGAAGCATAATTCACTGCCTTTCTGTACCATGATCTTTGTGTAGGAAGATGAGAATTTTAATCTGCAGTGTTTAAATCTGACCTGTCATACACATTTCGTTAATGCAAATATTATCTTGAGCTGAAGCCTCATGTGCAATTTGGATCAATGCTAGGCTTTCCTTTAAAAGAATACTCAGCTATTATTTTTAAATGTGGCCTTTCAAATAAGTCCAAGTATGTTTTAGTTTTCAGAGGGAATGAACTGAAGTTCATTAATGTTGAGTTTATTTCACTCTCATCTTTTTAAAAACAAGAGACGCAGAATTTAATAAAATGATCACTGCTCTGTGATGATGCTTATGTTGACAATTTTGAAGCTAAGGTTCTTGCAACAGTATTAGATTAGGTATTATTTCAAGATCTCTTAGTGCTTTAAACTGAGCAGAGTGACTTCATGAAGTTACAGAATGCAACAGGAAAAAATGTAACTTCTTTGAGATTGTGTCTTGAAGGCATATAAGTAACCAATTTGTATACTTTTATAGTTCTATGTATAACATATATTTTATATATTTTTATTTTGCCGAGAGCTTTTTTAGTTAAATTCTTAACTCATTAGATTTTTAAAATATTTTTCCATGTAGTAAAGTTTTGTTAGTCAAATATTGAAAAGCATTTTGACCCCTTTTATTCTTCTTTTGAGATATTAAGTATGTATAAATGAGGGAATAAATCAAGGCATGTTTTATGGGACATTTTAAGATCAGGGAAAAGTTTCAGTCTTCATTTCAAGCAGTCTGATGATACTAGCGCTGTGAAAAATAATCACCAAGTTGGGAAATACATGTAAGAAAGTTTAATAGCCTGTTGTATTGACAGTTTCCAATCAGGTTTATAAAATGTCTCCTCCCCCCTTAAGTAATACACTCTTTCCACTATATCATGTATATTTTCATAAAGTATCATCTACCATTAAGCAAGTTTTTTCTTTAAAATTAATCAATTTACTGTAAAACTGAAAATTTCATTTTTAACTTCTAAGTTCTCCTTTGCTTTCATTTGGGATATCAATGGTATTTAGACAGCTGCTGAAATGCCTCAAAATAGAATGCTTTCCTGAATCAGGACCTTTATCCCCGCTTTTCCTTATCCCATTTCTCATGTTCCTCCGTGTGAATTTGGAACACAAATAGCTTTTTGTAGCCTGTTTCTCTGGTAATTTTACTTTTCTTATATCCAGACTTCTTTGTGGTCTTCAGTTTAAAAATTATTTTGGGAACTGTTGGGAAAAAGCCACTGACTAATACAATATTTAATGCAGCCCATAATACAATGCAATTAAGTGCTTGTTCTTGCATCTAATTAGTGATTTAAAATGATCTGGCATGAGAGCAATATATAAAATGGAGTGTTATTCAAAAATACCATATCTCTTGATGAGACTAAGTTTGTAATATCCAAATAAACTTGTCCCATGCATACATACACATTTCAAGTAGCTGATGCTAGAAAAGCAGATATGACACACTAGTCTCATAACTACTCTAACATGACTGATACTGAATTTAATTTTCTGTGTATCCACTTGCTTGTAAGCTATGTTATCCTCTTTGTGTTTGTTCCATTCATAGGTAGGATAAATTACAGATGTTGAGCAAGAGTTCATCCCAATACCTTCAGTATTCACTGCCCTCATTACATTCTCATGTTCTTTTTTTGTCATTTGTAACTGTGGCTGTTATTGTTCTGGATAAGCATCCTGGCTGCTCACCTGCAGAAAGGTGAAGAAATGAAAGTCATAAACGGAAGAGGAGGGTGTTGGTTTTGGCATCTGGGGTTTTATTTTTGGGGTTTGCTTCTAAATAAAATTCTACAATTCAGTTGCTGGATGTGTTTTTTTTAACACTGGAAATTGCATGGGTTTTATTAGAAAACTAGGCAAATGAGCCTTGATATTCATGCTAGATCAGTTCATGTCTTGAGATGTGTAGTGGGTTGACCATGGCTGGACACTAGGTGCCCACCAAGCCACCCTGTCACCCCCCTCCTCAGCAGGATGGGAGGCAGGGAGTGGGAAATAAGATTAAAAAAAAAGCCTCTTGGGTCAAGATAAAGGCAGTTTAATAAAGCAAAAGCAAATATCATTTGCAGAAGCAAAGGAAAACAAAGATTTTGTTCTCTATTTCCTATCAGCAGGCAATGTCCAGCCACTTCCTGGGAAGCAAGGCTTCAGTGCACGTAGTGGTTGCCCTAGAAGACAAACATCATAAATAATGAATGCACCCTCTTCCTTCTCCTTTCTTTTAGCTTTTATTGCTGAGCAGATGTCATGTGGTCTGAATATCCATTTGGTCAGTTTGGGTCAGCTGTCCTGGCTGTGTCCTTTCCCATGATCTGGGCCACCCCCAGTCTGTGGGTGAGAGGGGATGCTGGAGAAGCAGCCATAATGCCAGGACACTAGTGTATTATCAACACGTTTCTATTTAGCAGTACAAAGTACAGCACTATGAGTGCTTCTGTGAGGAAAATTAACTCCATCTCAGACAGACCCAATACAAAATGCATGCTAGAATTAGTTAGATGAAGATGTATGCATTTTATCCAGTGGTGTCTTGACTTTCTTCAGATTTCTGTTTAAAGGGTCCATTTGCAATGTGCTGAGTTCAGGCAGCTGCTATAATAATCACATTGGATGTAGAGGGTCTGCAACAATTTACAGAGAATTTATTGAATGAGTTGGAAGATTCCCTATGAGTACAGCATTATTTCACATACAAGCTGTTCTTTGTTGCATATATCTTTTTCACTTTTAGATATGATATGTGGAAGGGGGAGGCCTCTAAACATTAATTTTCTAAAACTACCACCATCCTGTCAGCATATAGGATGCTGTGCAATTATCAGAGCACTGTATCATAACCTATCCTCAAGCTGAAGAGATTACCATATTTTTACATGTATAACTACCATTCATATAATACATCTGGTGTTAAAATGCTTTTCTTTTATAAATAATTATTCCCTCTGCCAGGGGAAAGGAGTGAGGAGAAATTGTAGGCTGTGCAATTGTACTTGCTTAAAGTGAAAATGACCACTTCACTTTGCTAAAGCCTATATTTGCTAAGCTTTTCTGTATTATTTGTTGTATTACTTGTGCTTGAGTGAAACTGGTGCTGTGCCTGTGAAGCTGGTGAATTAAAATAATTTTGATATGTAAGGCTACTAACACAGTTTTGGAAGCATAGCCTATGTGTTGCTTATTAAGTAGATGGAATCTCCTACTTGTTTTCAAAAGTCCTCAAGACATTGTAGTGTCTGTAGTCAGCCATTAAAAAGTATACAAAGTTACGTCATCTATGGCAAGATCTGTTCTTTTGATTTATTTAGACAGAAATCAAATCTTTGTCATCTAATCTACATGACATAAAATCATTCCAGCTACAATGTGCATGTGCTCCTTTTATCCCCTACTTTTGTAGGGCAGACTTTTTAGTGAATTTCTAATACTAATTTTGATCTCTCTGAGAACTGTTAATGATTTAAAATACAGGTATCTTCCATAAGCTACTTTCCCTAGACTTGGACCAAAGTTAAATAGAATCTCATACACCTCCTGTAACCAACTTAACTTTTAATGGTTTTTGGAAGACAACTAGCTCAAGGTATTTACTGACAGAGTAATTTTTAAAATGAGTTGCTGCTTGGTGGCATTGAAATGCATGCCTGTGTAAAATTTCCAATTCCTGTTCCTGACGCCAATTTGAGTATATCCTGAGATATGATAGTGACTGTAAATCTCTGCACCCTATGGTATTTCATGTCATTTGGTGAGGAGGTAAAGGGTGAGGCAGCAAGTGCTGTCATCTTAGCAGAGCTCTCTTGGAAGCAGCAAAGGATGCAATAGTGAGAAATTATACTGCACATCAGAAGGGAAGGAGCAGCATGTAAAATATGAAAGGGAGGAGAGCTGTCATCAGCATTTGTGCTACAGCTTTCCTGTCTCCTGGTTGAGGCAGCTTCATTTAATAAGCTGTAGTGTTGTGGCTGACATCTGGATATCTCACAGAAAATGTCTGGTGGGTGAGAATGGAGTTGGTGGCGTTTTGTTAGACAAGGAGGTATGTTGGAGGAAACAAGTTTTGAGGAGCACAAGCTTTTTTGAGTTCCTGAAAGAGACTTCATATACAAAAAACAAAGTTGTCCATTTCTTTCCATCTCATATCAGCTTGTCTAATAACAGCTATCTTCTTTTGCAGAAAACATTATTTTGCTGAATTTCTGAATAAGAATTTGCAAGTTGAATGCAAGAAAGAACATATAAATGATTTCTAGAAATAGAAGCGTGATCAAATTTCAGACTTAAACATCTTTGCTAAGAATACTGTTCCTAATATCTTCTGTTTATTTGCTGATAAAGCATGTTTGAAACAATCCCAGAAAATTACCACTTTTTAGTTTCAGAAAAAAGTGAATCTTTTTTTTCTTCTTTTTTTTTAAGTAGTGAAAACATTTAAATCTATTTGGTGTTTACTCTGAGTGTTAGAATCTTTTTGTGCCATCAGTATATAAATTGTGAAAGAAACAATTAATTTAAAATATTTACCTAGTGTCATTATTCACACTTTGCATTTCATAAAAGTCAGAATTTAATTACTTACCATGGGCAGCCATGACTATCAGCTTTCCTGACTCTACTTAGCAGTCTGAAAGTAGGCTTCTCATAACTTACTGGCTTCTAACTCTGTAAGACCTCAGTTGTGCTTATAGAAAAGTATTATGTATTGGAGATTGCAGTTATGCTTAAAAGAAAAAAGATGATAATGTGGGAAAAAAAGGATTTATCTGAATATGGCAGTCAAGCACTGTGATGTGTACTCAGATGAGGAAAACAAGTCTTTCTGTAAAATGGTTTGAGATCAAAATCATGTACATTTTATGCAGAAGTGACTAATTTCACTGATAAAACAGTGAAATGTTTTTAACATTAAGTTGTCCCTCTTACAGCTTTGCATTGAGAAGTAAAGGAACTGTGTGAAGTCTGCTTTTTGCCTTGCCTTGTAGGTACAAAACTGTATTTGGGTTGCTGCAGAGTAAATAGGCCCACAGCGATAACTGCATCCAGTGACACCTACTTCATGCCTTTAAAGCAGAAACTGATTTAGATCATGAGAGAGGTGAGGTATCTATCTTGAAATCACTTCTGAAGCCAGAAGTGTATTTCTTTAATAAATAAATATATAACCCCCCTTTCAGTTCTAATCTCAGAAGAGAGAGAGGGGTTGTGCGAAGGTCAGAATGCTATCAAAGATTGTTTGTTTAAAGATGGCTGAGCAGTAGGTCATTTGTTGGAGTATTTCTACACTTAAGAACTTGATTCCGGTTACGCAGGTTTGATTGGTGTAGTTCAATAATGAAATGCTTTCTCAAATTGAAAAAAAAAAAAAAGAAAAGCCTCAAACAAAAGACAAAAAATATTTTTTTCATTGTAGATACTTTTGGAAATGTTTATATTTGGATAGTTGGGAATGTTTGGGTTGTTGGGAATGTTTATTTTCCCAGGGACTTTTGAATGTTCCTGTGAGAAAATTCCTTGCACCTCTCAAGCCTGGATTGCTAACAATGCAGATGAAGTATGTGGGAACTCTGGGCACAATAGTCATTCTCATGACAGTACTGCAGTTCTGAAGGTTGAGAGGGCCATTGTCTATGGAAGTACAGCTATAAGTTTGCTAAACTGGGCTTTTGTTAATAGATAGATCGTGTCTACTAAGGCAAAGAAAACAGAGCTTGTAACAAGTCCCCAAAAATTGTAGGTACTCCCTCTCATTCTCTAACCTATTTTTATGCCTTCTACGATAGTATATCCGATGAGCAGTTTTACCCAGATATCCCCAAAGCAGAAACGAATTACCATCTGTTAGGTAATATTGCCACCAGCCCTTAGCCTCCACTATTTTTTAAACATTATCACAAACTGTCATAATAACAAAAGAAAAATCCTTATTGATAACTCTTATTTTCCTTGCTTTTCTGGAAATATATGTGAGACTCCTTCAAGCTTCCACTTAAATTAAAATTTGGTGTGTGAAGAAAGCTTCTGATGTCCTAAGGGAAAACGGGTTGCCAGCTGAGAGAATTCTTTACCCATGGAGCTGCTTCAAGGCACTCAGTCTGGAATAAGAGAAATGGGATGAAAAAACAGTAGTCTCCAAGTACATATATAGTTATGTATATACACACACAAGACAAGGCAAAAATATATATTTTCTACTAACATGAACTTTTTGGATGAACTAAGGCTTCATGCATTGGAAACAAATTACGTGAAAGATAACACAGGTAAGTGAGTTGATCAAAGTGGGATGTAATGCAGCAGAGAGAGGCAAGCGTGATTCCTGGATGAATCCAGGGAATTATGTTCAATACACCCGAGTTAGGGCTTTTCTAGAAAGCTGTCAGTAATGTGATCATTCACATTCAAGAAAGATGAATTAGGACTGGAACAGATCAGCTAGTCTGAGGAATGGAGAGCCTGTTGTATGACAGTGTATTGGAAAAGCTTGGCTAATTATCCTAACAAAATGAAGTATGAGAGAGCATATGATTCCTTTCTTATGAATACATCAGGAGACCAGTATGAGGAACAGAAAATAATTACTTAGCTAAAAGACCATGTTGGCAGAAGAACAAATGAGTATAAACTCTCCATGAATAATGCTGGGCTGCAAATTAGAAAATTACTCTGAACTATTATAGCAATCGTTTTTTGGAATGGCCTTCCAGTCACAAGGGTGGGAGAAAAAATTAAAATAATTTCAAGGTGTAGTTCAAAAATGTGTGAAGGGGGGTTTATTATGTGGTGTCTGTGACAGTAAAATATTGGAGCAAATGATGTAGAGGTTCTTAGAGCCCTGTGTTGCTAATATTTCTTTTTATTAAAATATCAGGTTGTTGATCACTTTTCCAACTTTTATGACTGTTTTTGAAGAGAGTAGGGTTAGTCAGAAAATATGCACTCTACACGTATTCTTTTATATAGTAGAGCTGAAGCAGCTTTCTCTGCTCCTCTCAACAACTCTTATGGATGTCTGGAGTACTGGTGGATGGGTGCTGCATGTAAACATGGCACAGACTTTGGGGAAATAATGCTACTCATTTTAAGTCTTCACATGGATGGATGGATCATCCCTGGCAGTGTTTAAGGCCAGGTTGGACTGCGCTTGGAGGAACCTGGTCTAGTGGAAGGTGTCCCTGCCCATGGCAGGGGGGATGGAACCGGATGTTCCTCAAGGTTCCTTCCAACCCAAACCATTCTATGGTTCTATGACGAAAGTTCTTTCTGGTGGTGTTACTGCTGCAGCTGCATGTAGCAGTAACTTCAGGAAAAAAACAATGCTGGAATTCCCAAGAGAGACACCCAGTAGGAAATGAAAAAGGTTGAGACTGGCTGAGCAGAATCGCTCTAAAATGTTCACTTTAACATTCAAAATCTCATGTTAATAAGTTACCTTACAATGGAAGAGGGAGAGGATAAAATCTTTACCTTTCTTCCTGGATAATCTCATGACAATTTGGTGCTTCTGTGGGGGCTGATAGTTTGTCAGTTCTGTACCTCATGTAAAAACAGTTCATTCAAATTACCTTAAGGTAATTTGGGACCTTAAGGGCCCCAACAGGCAACGCATTCAGGTATAGGCAGAGGGGTAATACGAGCTTCTATGGCAAACTTAGGTGAAGGTGTGTACTGGGGACATTATTGCCCCAGCTGCAGAGCATTTTAAATTCTGAGTTCTCATTTTCAGCTGCTCCCATGAGTCAGTAGACTGATGGAGATTTTGTATAGTGTTGAAAAGCCTGGATTTGGTTAAGGCAGCAAGATTCCTTTCTGTATTTAATATGTGAATAAGCTTCTGCCATTTGAGTAAATGTTGCAATCTGTTGAGGAACTGGGAGTGTTGGAAATACCTATGCTAAATGCAAATATAAACTGTGCTGCTTTTAAGTAACTGGCTCATCAGTGTAAATGGTGTCATGTTTAATTTATAGTAAGAGTTCTGAAGAACTTACTAAGATTTTTATGGCAATAGATACAAATTATGAAATGCAGATTTTAGCATACTCAAAAATAGACTGTCTATTCAGTAAATTAAAAAATGGGATTTCCAACTTATTTTGTCATTGTAGTCATACTCATAGAGCAATTTTTATTCAAGTTTTGATGCGGAAGATTGTGTTACGGTAATTTTGTAATGCCATTGAGCTCATCATCTGATCAGTCCAGCAATATTTGCCTTGATTTAAGTTGTGTGTCATATACTGAAGTGAGATTGTGTTGACTGGCTGCTTATGAGACAACTGGATGTGCTTTTCACCACTCTTGGCTTGTTGCCTCTGAAATCTCCCTGGCAATATGTGGTTAGAGTACAAGTTCTTTCCTTGGCTTCTCTAGCATGGGGTTTTGGCACAGGTTTTCTGATACTCATATGGAAATGAGATGGTTTTTTTAAATTTTTCCTCCCTCTATCCAGCTGCCTCAGGCCCTGTGAGCAGTGCTGAATACTTTCAGTCTCAGAAGGCATTTTTCCTTGAAATTTCAGCTTAAACACTTGGGTTGCTTCAGGGGAGCAAGTTGCTCATATGGACAGACAGAGAAATTGCCAGATCAGTCATGTTTTGCTCAAGCAATATGCATAGCTAGGTGGGGTGGGGGAATGGGGTGGTGGTGGGGAGAAAAAGTGTGAGAGAAAAGCCTCTCTCTCTATTTCTGCATCTTATTTTCTTGATCATACTGGAGTGAGTATTCTTTGGGATGTAGGTTGCCAGAACATCTGGGATTCCCTGGCTGCCATTAACAGCTGCTTTTTTTTTGAATTGTGGAGTCTGTTTCAGTGATCTTTGGGTGGTGGAATTGTAGTAACTGGCCTGAGGTATTCAGATTTGAGCAAATAACAACTCCCCATTGGCTGCCCGTATAAATGAATAGCCAAAAAAGCTTAGGAGTGCTCCATCATTAGCTTGCTGACAGAAGCTAGAATTTGTCTTCTGTGGCTTTTATTTCACAGTGAAAGTAAGCAGGGAAGAGCAGGCATCACAGGCACTTCGGAGGGGATTTTTACTCTTCAGGTTTTGTGGATTGTTCCCAGTATGCAACAGATTTTGTAGGGGTGATTCCCAGAAATTATGGTGGGGGCAAGGGGAAGAGCAACCAGCCTACTGGCTGTCTTTAATGACTACAGATTTCAAATATGATGTAGTATTATATAAAAATGATATCCAAGGAAATGTCTAGTATATTCAGTACGTATAATAAGACTACAGAAAGCTTCTTCACATGGTTGGGCTTTGTTCAGAAAAACTGAAAGATGGAGGAAAAATCCTGTATTTCATTATTTTACTACCAGTGCTCATTATAATGGTTGCAGATGATGAGTGCTGTGTGCTGTGTCCTATTCTCAGTTGCATCTGAGAATGGATGGTGTTTTGGACCCCTGCAGTGCTTGAACCATCACTTGTAGGTGTTTCTTCCTGCATGCAAACTGTGTGCATTGAAACCACAATGCAGAGGTCATCTTTTGCTAGCAGCAGTTCACAGAGGTGTGACAATGATCTCATGGTGCAGAACAAGAATGCTTTGCAGGAGAGGTCTACATTAAGTCTTAGCTGAGAGCTAACTGGGTGCAGCAATACACAGCAATTTCTTCTCCCTGTAAAGCGGCATACTGCAGCAACTGATACTGGCAGAATATCTGTACCCCAGGTTTCAATAAAGAGCAGATTACTAGCAGCATCTATTTTTAATGATGCCAAGACTCAAATGTTAATTATGTCCAATTTATAAAGACCATTTTTCTTTGCCACTTTTAATCTCTAACATAACCTTACAGTTGACAGATCTTTCTCAGTGAAAAAAAGAAAAGCTCTTTCAAATAGGTTATAAACATTGAATTTAGTGCTCATGCTGTGTACTTCATTAATAAGGTAAATAAATAGTTTCTTCCTTCTCTTTTTTCATTGTATACCCTGAAAATGTAATAAAGATTTATATGGGTAGATTTGACAGCTTGTTTATGTTTACATTGACTCTAAGAGATAAATTAAACTTGGGGTTTTACCTTCAAGGATTAGTTATTTCTCATATGAATAGCTGTGGAAGAGAATAGACCTAGATACAGAGAGGTTGTTATAACTGTGTTTTAAATGTGTGATTTTCAGTTTTGTGTGTTTCAGTTTTGGAGCACACTGGGGAAAGAAGCTGTGTATGTGATCCTAGTGCTTTGCAGGGGAAGAACGTTAACAGGAGCTGCCTTTTTTCCTCCTAGCACATCTTCAGTACAGTCAGCTCCTATTTGTATTTGGTAATTTGCAGACCAAGTGTCAGCAGCGTAAGTGGTCAGCCAGGCTGACTCAGGCCCTATACCGGAACCATAACCTCCAGGAATCTGGGATGCAGTGAGCCCTTGTACAGATACTGTCAGTATCGTTCTGCGTAAGAGGCATGGTGCAAGGGAGTACCGCTCTGCTGTGGATGGCAACTATGCTGAGTTAATAAGCCTTGCTGCATCTGATCTGACTCTCTGAGCATATGCAAAGCACTCATAAGGTACAGATTTTTTCTGTCCCTTGATCTCTTTCAGCATCCATTTGGATGTTGCAAAGTGGCATCTTCTTTGTGATGCACTCAATACAGAGTTCCTGAGGTTTTGGAGGCAACTCTGATCACATGCCCGAGCTGTAAAAATAAACAAAATTGTATTTGTAATCAAATACTCAAGGCTTCTTATTCAAACACCTAGTTATGCACCTACATAAGCTGTTAAATTCTGTTCACCTCAGCCTTTGCCCAGGGGGATCTTGTAATGCTTATCTTGTACCATGTGTTGGTACTTTTCTCTAGAAAGCATGCAAAGGTACACCCTACACAGAGAAGATAAAGATATTCGGTTGCAGAGAATTTGGGAAGAAAAGCAATTTATGATGATTCTTAGAGACTGAGAAGTTCGTATTTTCTATTATGCTCATATTATGCCTACATTATTTCTTGAAAAGTGTGCCTGGAGGTAGTAGATAGTCTCAGTGCTGCACAAATGAATTATTCTGACTCCAATTATTCTGACTCCACACACTGCATGAGAGTCAAGATCTAACATTGCCTATAAAAAGTATCCAACCATATGCAGATATGCCTGCCCTTCTATTTGACCCTTTCAGATAAATAAACAGCTGAAAATGTCACTTGGTATACAGCAGATAATAGGGGCATGCATGTAGTAAAGTCCCAGTTTCCTTACTATAGATAGTAGGGAAAATATAGACAATATTTTATCACTTTTTATTCTATATTTTATGAATATAAATATATAATGTTTCTTATAGACTATACTATATAATAAAACATGTACTGTACTACTGCAAAAGCATAGCAGTGAAGTTTATATAGCTTATATTCCTTTTATTTGTTTTCATCTTTAGTGTCTCTGCAAACAGCTTTCCATTGGAACAGTAAACCCTTCAGTACCAGATGCATGTCTATTGTGAAAAAAATTTCATTTTTGTTTTATATGGACTCTGAGAAACAACTGTGCACTAAAGGTTGAAAATTACTGTATAGTCTTTGTTCTCCAGCCAATAAGCAGGTATCCAGCAAATATTGATTGAAGTGTTTTACTTTGCTGACTACGCTATGCTGATTGAACTATTTAGCAAATTGTTAATCTCTATAATGAAAATAAATAGCTGGTAAATGTGCACAGTGTCTCATCACTATCTTCTTTTAAAAATTAATTTGCTGCATGTACAGGAATGGGATCTATCCTATAAAAGTTGATCAATATTATTGCAGAACCTAGTAACAATTTCAGCATTTTCAGCTCATCCAGCACATATACGTGGAGCTACAACTTCAGTGATGAAAAGCTTACAAGACAAGTGGTTACTCCCTGACTCTGATGATTGGTGCTGCATGGTTGGTAGGCAGTGGTGGTGAAGCTGGGGACTGACTATCCATGGCAGCTGTCTGTGGAGTTGTGATGGCTGTGTTAGCAGAGTTCAGTGTTCACTTTCTGTGCAAAAGGGCTTTTGGAGAAAGAAAGGTGCAGATGGTCACTGTCTCAGATCACCTCCGGGTAACATAAAAGCAAAATTGTCTGCATGTGTTCTTATACCACTGCCAGCTGTATACTGATGAGGTGATATTGTGAATGCCTTCATGGAAGGTGCTATATTGAAACAGTATAAGTCAATTTTTCAGTGACTACTTTCAGTGGTCTCTCATCCTATGCTTTGTCTGAAATGGCATGTACATAGTTATAGTGAGATGCTGGTATCATATAACAGCAGTGAGAGAAGAGTGCATTTGAGCAGCCAACAGCAATAGGTACTGGGAAGTCATTGGAAACTGCTGGTGATTTGATGAGGTAAATCTAGAGTAACTGAGAAAAGGATCTAACATTTGTTTGAAAACTTAAGTGCCCTGTGAACATGACCTTTGATCACAAACTGAAATGCAAAGGCTTTAATTAAGGGCAGGCACAATAGTTTTGAAAATGGTAATGATTCAGTTTTCTGAACTTTGACAGTGTGTGTGGATGCAGCTCAAACTGCCATGAGTGACTGAAAGAAATGTTCTTTTTAATCATATGAAGCTGCCTTATACTAAAAGACAGTTAATTAAAGCTGAATTTAACATTTATGCCTAGAGAAATTTGACACTTGGATATGTCTGTGATAAATGCACTTTAAAGTATAAGAATAGCTATTCAGTGCATATTGTTCTACATGAAATTTAAAGAAAATGAAATGTATCCTGAGTACCCACTCTAGTGTTCTTACTGGTTTGCAAGCTGTGGTGCATACAAGATAGCTGTATTATTTTACAAACTAAATCATTGGAATGAATACTTGTCACAAACATTTTGCATTTGACCTAGTTTACAAGCAGTTTTTCTTGCTTACTTCTTTCGTCTCTTCATACATCTCTTGTCTGGGAAGGTAAGGCTGCAATGTGTGTTATTCCAGGGATGTTCAGCCTCACACCAAACTAAAACTCACCCTTCGGAAGTTTGCTTTTTGCACAGGAAAACCTAGAGCAAATAATGACAAAACTCAAATTCTAACAGAATAATGGATGCTTGATATTAAAATCTGCCTTTTTGTTTGTATTTATATTTTGTAGTTGTTTTAGAATACTATTAGGTCCATTAGGGAAAAGTTGGTTTGTGACTATGTTTTAAAAAGTACAGTAGTTTGTTTAATCAGGCAATGCACTGGGAGAATATTTGCTTTTATAAATCCTTTGTATGTCTTTTCTTAAAAAAAAAAATAAATTGTGCATTGGGGTTAGAGTTGAGTTCTTTCTTAGATTTTATATTTTGTTGCAAACTATCTGACTGTATTTGTGATGTTGCTGGCCTGGGCCTATGTGGACATCTCATAATAGGATTCTGATAATTGCAGTATTCTGAGAGTATAAGTATGTTTGGGAACTCAGCCAATAGATAACATGAAAGGGACTAGACAATAGCTCCTACATATATGTTTGCATACACATATATGGCTTTTTAATTAATATTTTAAAGTGTTTCTAAAGAATAATAAATATTTGTGTACACTTGGATCAAAAAATCCAGTTTCCTTTCAAAAAAAATGTATTTCAGAGAGGAGGGAAAAACAGCCTAATGCCAGCCCCACCAACAATGGTGCTTACATACATTTGGCTGTATGATTACTGGTTATAAAGTGGTTTAAACCAACTGAAAACAAACAAAAGAACCATGGAGCTACACTGTAAAGTATTTTAGAGCTCAAACCTGAAGTTTATGGATACTTTTTCTATTCCTTTCATTGTGACACTAATGAAATTGAGTTTGGAACTGCAAACAAGCAACAAATTTTTTTTTTTTTTATTTAACTCCATTTGGAATAATGAAATTTTTGTTATATGGAAGGTTTATGCTGTAGGTTTGTCAGGTGTTGACAATCCTTTTCCACTCCTCTGCTGGGCCAGAAAAGCAGAAATAAGTTCTCCTGAACTGAGACTTCATCCAGGAAAAGAAAGGAATATTCTGTGATTCTAAGCCTATGTTTGGAGTCCATTAGTTTCTATAAGCATAAAAGACACTTAGGCTTCCTCGTGCTTTAAAGCACACCTGTTTCATGCAAAACCAATTACACATGTTTGAAAATACTTGCTGGACTGCTGCTTCTTATAAATCAGTGAGGAAGAGAAAGTTTCATTCTTAAATTATTTGTTGTGTTTCTTGAATAAGTATCTATAGCAATTAGAAAATGGAAATACCTCACTTCCATGTTGGGCCAGATGTTGTTTGAGGCTCAGCTTTTTACTGGTGTAGAATCTTATGGCCTGTCATAGACACCCTTCCTTCTTTTAAGAAACAGATCTGTAAGTTATCTTTCCAACCTCTGAAAGGGTGAAACATGTACCACCACCAAGGAAATATCAGTAGTTTTATTTTAATCCGTGACTTGAAGTATTTACAGGTAAATTTTTGACACAAATTTGGTGTTGAAAATTTTTTACTGGTATGCTATAGAAAGCCAAACGCCTGCGTGATACTAACGCTGGAACTAGATGATCTTAAGGTCCTTTCAAACCCTAACTATTCTATGGTTCTATTAGTGAAAAAAATCTAAATTTAAAATTACACCAAATTGAGGAATCCCACAGATTTCTAAAATATGCTGGCTGTTACTACATTAATTATAGCATTTCTTTGTTATCTTTATGCTTTTGTGGAAAAATAGTTCTTCTCACTGTACAGAATCAAGGCATAAGAGCTAACTCAGAAAAGCTATGGTTCTACTTTGATGTGTCTCTGTAGTAGATTTTTGTTGGCCTTTTCTAACAACACATTGTATTTAGGATAAAAAAACAGGAAGGAAAAATTAGCTTTGTTTTAAAGTAAGGTTTTCTCTTTGTATGGTAAGTTGCAGCTAGAATAAAAGAACTAAGAGATGCATTTGAGGGCATGGGACAAAAATTAGTCTTCTGCTTACAGTTTTGCAAAATGAGCTTGAGTTTTACTTTGAAATCAAGCCAAAAACTGTTCCTTGGGGGGCCCTGCTGTAAATGGATATGTGTTATTTAGGCTAGGTAATCGAACAGATGCGAATCCTCAGTACATGCCTCCCTTGTGAGTTGCTGAAGCTGGCATCCTGTTACCAGCAAGCTAATTCAATGGGCTGTTTTGGCTCAGGCACACCATGTTAGAGGGGTGTTACAGAGGTTCTCTTACACTTATTCTATCCCAGTTTTACTGTTTAATTGGTTCTCTGTTCTTAACCAACATTCAACAATAAAATTATATAGACACTAAATCTGTCCCCCTATATTACTGTATGTTGTCCCATGCGTTTTCTTGTGGAATGAAAGTAGTGGTGTACAAAAGCAGCTCCACCCTGCAGCAAATGCAGGGGCAGCTGGAGATCCCTGTTGTCTCTACATTCCTTCTATGAATATCTACAAATATCTGTCACCTCGAAGATGCTCAGAAATTGGTAGGAGGAGACAGGGCTCTCATTGTGTGAGACTGGGGATCAGGATGTCTTTGGCAGATCAGCCTGCAAAGGCAAGTGCTTATTTGGATAGAATACTTTCTAATGTACTGTGTTCTTCCATTTGTGGTTGAAAATTTTGATTCCAGTTAACAACTCTAGATGAAGAATTCTGGCATTCAGGTTAGAGGCAATGAGTCTAATTTTATGAAAGGAAAAACTGAGCACAGTCTTTCTCCTTTAGAGAATCAGGAAAGTTCAGACTGACAAATGTTTAGTGGTAAGAGACTTTCCTCATAGGAACCAGAAGATATTGTGGTTTTAAATTATAGATTATTTTTTATTAAATTATATATACATATATTCCTCCCTTTAAATTTATCTCCATAATGTAGAAAGTATGAGGAAAAAAATGCATTGTTTTTTTCTTCTTCCTTTCTCAGGTCCGCACTAGTGTCCTACCTGATCACAAGGAGCCAAGAGCAGATACTGGAGTAAGCAATTTTATTTTTTTTTAGTAACTGATTTTATTTCTCAGCTCATCAACAGACACCCAATGAAGAGAAATGGTGCTCTGCCTAACTGCTGAACAGGAGCTGACAAGCTTTTTTGCTAGCAGAATTAAATGAATTAAAAAATCAAGGCACCATTAATGGTCTCAGTGTCTGCTGAAATCCCATTCACATTGTTCTTGAAAATCCTTTTAACTGAAATTATCTTGAGGCAAGTACTACAACTATCTAGACTTCCTGCTACTGCCATACAAGCAATCTGGATGAGATCAAGAGCCTTGGAATCATGTTGCTCGAATGGGCCTGACCTGTTGACTTTCTGGTTTTCATGTGCAGAGTATAAAAAGTTCTGCTGTAAGAGTTGCTTTTGAATCCATCTTAAGAAATTACACTAGTGACATATGGAGGACTTATTTTGCTGTGTAGATCTGTGAAAATTTTGGCAAAGGCATTGGGATATAATTTTGGGGTCTGAGAAACCTCCCAGATAATACAGATACCTCATGGGGCTGGGAAATGTTGGTCCTGCAAGAGCTGAATAGAAGACCAAATGTCTGGTGCAGGTATCAGATTTACATCTGCAAACAGTTAAACCAACTGGATTTGAAACTTTTAGCTTAAGGTGATGTTCCTGCATTACCAGGGCCTCCTTGGCACAGTTCAGCTAGTGTTTGAAAAACCTGTAGTTTGGCAGCAAGTTCAATCTGAGTGAAATAATCGATGTGTTTCAACTTTTCATATAGCTATTATGGAGACTTTTCTCTTTGGCTAGCTGAGACTATTCATCAAACTACACAAGGCACATATCTTAACATTTATAATCGTAAGTACTCTGCTAGCAAAATTACAGAGGAACTTTACTCTATAATTAACATTACAGCAGCAGTTCTGTTTAAAGCCTGCCTTTAAAGCCTCTCCAAATCAGGTATGCAAAGTTAGACTGGTTTGTATGCTGCCAGTTCAGTCCCCAGGGTAGAATACTGGTATCTAAATCAGTGTGAAAAAGTATTCTCCAGCATTGTTTGAAATTAGATCCCTTGAACATTAGCATAACTCTCTTCATGGGATCATTCACAGTTTTATTTAATTTTGAAAATAACTCCTAATTGTCAGGCAAAGAAAACCTAATTCTAAATAAGCATAAAAATAAAAACCAAGCGAGTAGAATTTTTTTAAGCCCATAAAATTATTCACCTTTAATTTCATGACCCTTGAGAACTAGATAATGATGCTGAGAGCTCGTTACTTTGTACAGTGACCAAAGCTCCTAGATTGTGTAAGAGAGCAATATAATTGTTTCTTAGCCCTGGTCATATGTGAACCCTGACTTAGGGTTCTTAAATGGGTTTACAGTTCTATTGTGCCGCAGAAAGAACACCTAAGTGACCCAACTTCTATCAGTTTCATTCCAAATATTCTCCTCCCTCTTTTCAAACGGTAAGGTTGAAAATATAAGCATTTATATGCCATAAAATACCAGATTAGAGGCTGCTATATAGACGTTGTGCTTCAGAACATGTTCTTATTTTACTAAGGATATGTGTCTTCCTACTCTTGTAAAGAGGTAACTAATTTGTGTTTACCATGCTACCACAGAGTTTTAGTGAAGAAACACTGTCATTGACTGATCTAAAAGAAGACGGAACTATCTGTATATTCACTCTAGGTGTGTCACACCTGGACGTATTTCTTGTAAAAGTACATGTTTCATTTTGGCAGGGAAGACTAACCTTAACTTTGTTTGTCTGGCTGTCTTATTTTTTCTTCCTTACTTCCTGTTCAACACTTCCCAAATCTGCTGTTTTCCCAGCCTTCCATAGACTCTCAGCTTGCATCTTTTTTCCTTTGCTACTTAACTGCCAACGAAAGCACGGGAAATCTAAGCCTGTGTCATGAATAGGAATGGGCCATAAGTGATGACTTAGTTACCCACTTGGAGACCAGTGTCAGTGCTTACCTAAATTGAGAATTTGGATTTGAACTGTATGTTTTACATGCAAGAAAACCTATCATAAGGAAGGGCTTTATTGTTAGCATTCAAACACTCAATATCCAGCTGGTGTTCCTGCAAGAAATCAGGCTGCAGGGTTTTTTTACTAGAGGAAGTTACACTTCTCTGTAGCAACAAATTCTCTATTTCCCTAAAGGGGAAAGTTACTATCTACATGCAGCGTATGTCAACTCAGAGCAACTTGATTTTCTTTAATTTGTATATCCAAGAACATGTATAATATAGCTTGGAATTTTACTTTGCATTCCAACAGTAAAATTAGTGTAATGTAATGAAAAGAAACTGTATTTCTTATTATTTTCTTGCAAAAATTCACTGTAGTTTTAAGATCTCATTATAATTTATTCAGAGCAAGTGATGTTGAGTCACATATTTGAAAGATAAATGGATAGAAGATGGCTGTAGACTATTACTTTCTTTCCCATTGTTTCTGGGGCAAAGTTGGCCAGATGAGATTTTTGCAATTCATAGATGGTAGTGCCTAAGGTTTGAAGAAAAAATATAGCAAACCCAGCTTTGATAAAATACTGAAAACTTAAAATTTCTTGTAATCTAAAAATTACAGTTATGGAAAGAAGATGATGCAAAATGCAGGTGTGCTTGTGCTGAACAGAAGTTCTCCTATGGCCGTACATTTTGCAACTTGTCATTTTGTCAGGTTGTCAGACTGTACTTAATAAAAGAGAGAGAGGTTCCTGCCTATAAAATCAAAGTTTAACAATTTACTGATAATCATGTTACAGGTGCATAAAAGAATTTCTACTGGATAGTGTGTCAAATTGACTCTATTGGAATATAATATTTTCTAGGGAGCAAAGAAAGATTTTGAAGTGTGACACAAAAAAAAAAAAAAAAAAAAAAGTAGTAATGAAAACTTCAAAAAGTAATGGAGACCTTACCTTTTCTTTCTGCTTTGTTTTCTAGAGAAGCTTCCTGGGCTGTACGACTTTTAGAGTAGCAGACTTGGTAAAGTCAAAGGAGCAACAGTTGACCCTTACCCTCAGGTAAGTGTTTTCCTCTGTTGAATTAATAACCTATGGGATTTCACATCCAGAGAAGAGCAATGAATCTAGTGAAGGGTCTAGAGGGCAAGTTCTGTGAGGAGCAGCTGAGGGAACGGGGGTTGTTAAGCCTGGAGGAAAGGAAGCTGAGGAGAGAGCTTACCACTCTCTGCAACTACCTGAAAGGAGTTTGTACTGAGGTGAGAGTTGGTCTCTTTTTCCAAGTGATAGGATGCGATGGCCTCAAGTTGTGCCAGGGGAGGTTTAGGTTTTCTATTAGGAAAAAATTCTTCACCAAAATGGTGTTAAGTATTGGAACAGGCTGCCCAGGGAAGTGGTGGTGTCATAATTTCAGGGGGTATTTAAAAGACATCTAGATGTGGCAGTTAGGGACATGGTTTAGCAGTGGATTTAGCAGTGTTAGGTTTATGGTTGGATTCCATGATTTCAAAAGTCTTTTCCAACCTAAATGATTCTATAATTGCTGCTTGACTATGAAACTCTGTATTACTTCAGGTATATTAGATGTCAACTTGAAATGCTTCTATGCCTACCATGCACAAAGTCAAAATGAAATATTGATTCTTTAAGCTGGGGCTTGCTTCGTGTCAGATTAGAAAAGGTTAGCAATTTTTTAGTATGATAGTCTATGGAAGAATTGCAGGGAATTTGAAGTAGGGGATGTCCTTTCAAAGTTTCCTTTAGAAAGGAACAGAAAATTCTAAATATCATTTGATATGTGTGGTTTAAAGATTTAACACTGTACAGTTTTCTGGTTTGTTTACTAGACATATTTAAAGATGGTGGACCCCGTGACTCAAGGCTTCTCTTACGTGAAATTGGTTGTCAACTTCTAAACTATTGTTACATGCAGCCAAACTCAAATGCCAGTATGGGGGTGATGTACAACTCTAATGAGTGGCACAGTGTACAATACTGCAGGAGAGTCAGGGCCCATAATTAAAAACTAGGGCTGGGCTGAACGGATAATTCTGGTTGTAATCTCCTAAACTATTGTTACATGCAGCCAAACGCAGATGGCAGTATGAGTGGCACAGCATACAATGCTGCAGGTGAGTCAGAGCCCATATTCAGAACTGGGCTAAACAGGTAGTTCTGAAAGCTGTGCACTGAGGAAAAAACATGAAGTTTTCACCCCTGATACTGACTTGCATGGCCTAAGGTGTATAAAGATATGAATCTTTTTGAAGGTTAGGGGACACATTTTAGGCACTGATTTTTCTGAATTAATTCTTTGGACTTTATATGGTGCTGGGATTTTGTTGAGTTGATTTTTGCAAGAACAATGGAGACTTATTTGTGATTACTGGATATGTACAGGTACACATCACAGAGCAGGTACCTGAACTCATGATGCTTCTGCATAGCCACATTTTTGGGAGGAAAGAAGCTGTGCCTAGGAAAACTGAGATACTGGTATATGTTCTGCCTAGGATACTGTACATAAGTGCTGTAGAAAAGTTGTGTTGTATTCTTTATTCCTTCACATGAAGCCAGGCTTCATTTGGATGGAGGCCCAAATTGCAAACCATTTCAGTGATGCTGTGGTATTGTCACTGTGTTGAGGACGCTGTATATTTTTTAAACAGAAACTTCCTGAAGTATTTTGGGTTTATTACCACATGTGCTTTCCTATTATAAGAATAGTAGTTACATACATGCGTAGTTTAAAGGGCAAAGTTAACAAAATGCCTTGATTTTAATTTCTCCCAAATGCAGATAATGTCATGCCTAATCGGCAGGTAACTTTTTCTTACAGAAGAAACCAATCCAATCAAATGTGAACTGACTACTCCCTATGGAATTGTATGGCTAGATAAACAAATACCAATTTACTGTTTGTAAGTCTTTTGTTACAGAATTTCGAGTTGTCTCATGTTCTTTGGAACAAACTTTGCCTCTCTGACTGACATACTGAAAACTTGATCTGAAAGAATGCCTCTGACAGGTGCCATAATAATTGACAGAATGTAAAGTGTCAGGAAAGTTTCAGGGTATTTTGTACCTAGCCCATCTAATTTGTAAATAAAAAGTTCAGATGGATAACTAATAATCCACAGGTGACAGATTGCCAGGTTAGTTTTAACTGAAGCTCTAATCCTTTTCAGGGTTGCTTTTATTTATTATTTTCAGTCTTGTATGTCCTCTTTATGCAGCTAACATTAAAAGACAAATATTATCATAGAATCCTGGAATGGTTTGGGTTGGAACTTGCTTTCCTTTAATTGCCTTATTATATTAGCTCCCCTCAGGAGGATAAGGGAGTCTTATCAGAGCCTACAGTTCTATTTAATTGTTGTTGATATACTTTGGATGGGAGTTTACCATATACTGCCTGGGACTGAGATACTGCTTTGCTAGATCTGAAGTAAAGATTTAAGTATCCGGAAATAGATCTTTGGTGTGCTCTGTAAATATTGGTGCAATTATAGTATCTGGTTACTTTTTCCAGGGTGTTGTGGGTTTTTTTCCCTTATTTATTATGTCATGCCGTTGTCTTTTATGAGGTACACAGTAATATAAAAATATTTTTAAAGAAATATTCTTGTATTTTTCTCAGTTATTTTGTGGAGGGGTGGCATACATCTACAATTCCTTGCTTTTCCTTACCAGTGTACATTCATAGTGATGAAGGAATCAAGTTACAAAACCACTGCAAAACAATTTATTGTGATTGTCCTTTCTTCCCTATGAAGGTGCTCTAAGCTAATGTCTGAGTGTTTATTGTAGATGTGTACACCTATGTCTGTGTAGAACCAGAGCAGGTCAATTTATAAAATTGCTTTGATGCTGATGATGTATGCAACTGATGTTGGCAGAAGAAATTTAGTTAGTAGAGACTTGGGATTGTGGTTTTCAATATGAAATTTATAAAAGCAGATATGCTTTCTATAGAACAAAAAGTTTTATTTTGTAATGGTAATGCAATGCCACTTGTTTCCAGCTTTCTCACAAGGCTGTGATGATCAGCAGAGTAAAATGGGCTCTTGAATAAAACAGAAGTCAAAGCTACAGCCAGTAACAGAATATTTCTTAATAGTGACTATATGCTGCAATGTATTCAATTAAAAAAAAAAAACAAACCACACATCCTTTTTTTTACTTTGTAAATGAGTTAGATAATGATCACTATTTTAGTAATTAATAATAGTTTATTAAATAAATTTTAATTTTTTTTTCATGTTCAGTTTGGAGGATCTTTTTGTCATGCCTTTCTTTTAAGAACAGCACAATGTGGTTTTTTTGCTTGGTTGAGGCTTTCTGTAAAGGGCTAGCAACTAGTATTTCCATTAGCTGCTTCCCCTGTGGTAACAGTTTGTCTGTTTCCAAGAAAGTCATCTTTAACTGGGCGATTTTGGTATGATTTCCAGTAAGTTACATGTAAGAAGCAGCAGAAGAAAAAGATAAAAGTACTCTTTTGCTCTCTCTGTAAAAATAAGGTCCATCTGTCTGAGATGCTCCTCTTAGTAGACAGTACAAAATTGTAAGTAGGGTACTTCAAGATGAAACTAGGGTAATATCAATGCCACTTGCATCCTTTGGCCCCTGTAAACAAGAACTCTGTAGTGATGGAACTAACCATACAAAAAACAAGAACTAGGATGCAGTGCATGAATTATACAGATCACTTGAGAGAACATGCCTGTGGATGTCTGTCAGTCATGTGGTGTACAGACTTTCTTTAAACGTGTGACTGTACTTGACCTCTTAGACCATATCTTTTTATCTATCAATCTGATTTTTTTAGCTGCCTTATTTTCATTTATCTTGGGCAGGACTGAACCTCTCTCCTTTAAATAAAGGAGATAAAAATTAACCGTAGTTATTTTTGGAAAGTTCAAAAAAAAGCAACTCCAAGACTCCGTTAAAGAAATCCCTCTGACTTTTGTCCCTCCTAGCGCTGTTCTGCAAGCATCTTGTAGTTCAGTAGGCTGGAAGACATGTAACTGCACTTTAGTAGTAGTTACATTCGTAATGTTTAACTAACTAAAGACAATTTGAAAGCAGCACACTAATTCTTGCAGTCATTTATGTACATATAACTTCATTAGCAAATGATGACTGTAAAATACTATGTATTTAGCTGCTTTTCCCCATTAAAATTCAGTCCAAGTCTTCCTACAACTATTTTTACTTATCTTCCTCATGAAATTGTTTCTTGGCATCCACCGCAGGAAGCAGGTGGACAATGGCTTGGCATTATAAGGGAGGCAAATCGTCCATTCAGTTGAGGTGAAACTTGTTTTGACATGAAGCTTAATCAACAGTACATTGGATCATGAAAACTGAGAAGGAATCGAATAGTGAAAAACAGTGAAAAACTTTATTTACCTTAGAATGCAATGTTAGGCTATACTAATGGCATTTATTGTGTATTATGCTTTGAAGAAAGGGGCTGCCTGCTAGATGGCAAGTCATGCAGTTTGTGTTTCAGGACGCAGTCACTCACTTTGTCATGTATAATTGACATAGCTCGGCAAATACACTCTCTGCTTCTCTTTCCTTGTATTCTTGAGGTTTTGTTTTGGTTTTGTTTTTTGTTTTATTTTTTGGAAGAAAAGTATGGCCATGGGAACCAATTAGCAGGCCTAAATTTGCATATTCACTGTGCAACAATGAGACTTGATGTGCACAGCATTGGAGGCAAATGGCTGCTGTTCTCAGTCCTTCCAGCTCATTTGCTTTTCTACCATTATCTTGTTACCATCTTTCTTTCTGGATGCTTGGGTCAACCTTTCGTTGCTAGAAGTATTCAGGTGAGCATGTGTTCCTGCTGCTTGTGATGGTGCTGACTAGCTCCTTACCTTGCCTTTGAGGGAACTGATGCTGACCTGGTGATTCTTGAGGACTTAGTGTGGTAGGGAAATCCATGTGTATAATAAACTACAAGTTCATATTAGAACCATTAGTAAGTAATTGTAGTTTTAAGCCTGAGCTGATTTCGTGATGGCTTCCAAAGTCTGTGGTTTGGCTCAGTGAGGAGAACATAGAACAGCAGTGTTGCTTTTAACACTGATAGAAGTTTGTGGGTTTTGGTTGTTTTTTTTTTGTTTTTTTTTGTTTGTTTTTTTTTTTTTAAGTTCAAAACAAACTGCTTCACTTGGAATCCCCTCCACAAGGTTCAGCAGAAGATGGGTCCTTAGTGACTTAAGCTTAGTGAGTGCAAAATATCACAAGCTTATGGCTGTGGTAGGTGCAGTGAGCACTACAGTGTGCAGTCAGGTTACGCTGCATGGTTAGGGATAGACTGAAATATTGCTAGCTTTGCTGCCAAAGCCTGCATCCTGTGACACTGGATTCTAAAATCTGGTTTAGAAATCATGCTTCCAACACTTGATCTCCTTTTCATTGGTCATATTCCAAATGCAGATGCTCTGCAGGCCATTGGTGCTCCTTCTCTCAAGCTTCTAAAAATAATCAGCAATTTTCCAATTCTATAAACGAGAGTTTGAGCCATATATGGGCTTTTTTTTTTTTTTTTTTTAAATTCTTATTGCTATATTCCTCATCTCCACTGTCCCTCTGCAGTTTTATGAAGATATAATCGTTTGTCTTTTAGGTCTACTGTATCTCTTGTTACATGACCATGAGCCATTTGATGCAGGGACAGTCTTCACTGCACTGCGAGAGTACAGAGTGCACCTTTTGCTTTTATTAAACTGCAGTAAATAAGCTGATTCTATCCTAATGCATTATGAAGTCGTCTAAAACTAATTAATTATTCTCCTAATGCTCTGTTGAGCATCAGTGTGTTTGTGTGAGACTGTCTTTTCCTGTCTGTCCAGGGAAATGGCATGAAGTGTATACATATATGTGTATGTATGTGTGCTATACTTTTTCTGTTAGTGCAAAGTAATGAAGATTTTTATCTAAGTATAATCACTAGACTTATTTTTCCCAGTGCATCACTTCTGTTTTTTTGCTTTTAATTTTCTTTCAAGCTAAATCTTAATCTTCTGATGTTGCTTGAAAGTTTTAAATGTGTGTGTTGTTTGCACCAGTGGTATTTTACATTCACAGTGTCTGACACAGCTAATGGCACTTTCTCCTTGGGCATTTATAGAGCTCTTTGTTGATTTGCATGCCTGTAGCATAGAGTGGTTGGGGTTTTTAGTTGTTGTTGTTGTTGTTTCTTGTTTTTGTTTTGTTTTAATTGTGTTTTCATATTTCCATGTGGAAAGAGAAGAGAAATGGAGGAAGTAGTGTAACTGCAATGCAGTGTCCCACCACTTAGTTTTATTCTGTTGCATGACCGCTTGCAGATACTGCATGTTTCAAATTGTAATATTAGATATATATTAGACCAGAACAGGAGTGATTTTGAGAAAAAGTCCAACGTGTATAGAGTAAGCTTCCAAATCTATACTGCTAGTTGTGCAGGCAAGCAATGCACTGCCCACTGCCATACTGAGGCCAAACCGCTAATAACAGCAATGAGGGGAAATATTTAGTGTTCTAAAGGAAGGGAGACAAGGACTGGGAAAACACAATTGGCTTTTTTTTTTTTTTTTTTAATTTTATTTTACTTGAGCAACATACCTTTTTGGCTTGTAGTACTTCATTTGAAAATTAAGCTCCATTTTGCTCAACATCTCTTTATACTCTTAATTTCCTCTGATGTAGTTTTAAATCAGATCTGTTTTATGTAGGTCAGTCTCAGACTTGCAGGTCTCTTTAGGCTTAGAAAAATGTGTTTCCTAAAAGAGGATGGGCAAGATTTTACTTCTGAAAGTCAAATGGATGCAACATTTTCCTTTCAGACTAGAATAACAGTAAAGTGCTATTGCATATTTATGTCAGCCTGGTAATGAGGTCGTCCACTTGTACGCTTTAGTTGGGACACATTAAGCTGTTGAAAAATTTTCAGTCTCGCAGCCACACATTTTACTCTGATTTTTAAAGGTATAGGTGATTTGATAACATCTGTTGTATTCCCTTTCTCCTTGGAAATGCTGTAGTCGATTTGTTGAGTTAGCCTAGTTTGCATGCTGGTTTGACACAGGAAGGGGAAAACAAATGAAATCAAACCACTAAGCTGTAGCAACTCAGGGGAATGTTCTTCATTCAGAAGGCAGTTAAGTTCTGATCATGCATTTCAAATTTATTGTACATTTTTGCTCCTAAAAACCCTTTGGACATTGAACACTTCTTATTTCTTTTGTGTGTTTTGTTAATTAACATAGGCTTCTTTGGTTGCGAGGCTGTCTGGAATTGGTTCATTTTTTATTGTTCCTTTATTTTATTGTCAGTAATGAATTTGGCTTAGAGGAAATGAAGTAGTGACACATGTAAAATATGAAGAATTATGTCAATTTTGCAAGTTTTTATGTAAGAACAAATTTAATTTGTGTAGTTACAAGATGAATGTATTTTAATGAGTCACATATTAAAGAATAATGGTTTGCAACCAAAATAATTATTTAATTTTGAAGCTTGAGGGTAGCTGTATTTTGAGACTTCACTGTAAAAAATGAAAGTTTTGATTTAGCATAATAAATAAGTATCCATGCCTGAAAAGACTGACATATGCGCTTAACTTGAGTCAGTGTGAAGATTTGACATGCTCTGACTTAATTAAGGCCTTATGCTGCATGCAGAAATACAGATGATGTCAAATCGTGTGAGGAAAACGCAGAGACAGCGTGCTTCTACCTGGGACATGAGCAGGCACTCTGGGAAAGCCTGTGCATGGCAAAGTCCAAGGCCTGCCCTGCCTGAGAGCCGGGGACAATGTGTGTCGGCGTAGTGCTGCTCAGGTGTTCTCAGCGCTTCCAAGGCAGTGAGAATTATCTCATGGAGCTGTACAGCTCTGGTGCCTCCGCATGGTATTGTTCCATGCAGCAGGCCAGGCCTTGGATTGCAGTCTTTCTCCTGGTTGGTGAAATGAGGAGAAGGCTGTTTGGTTTTTTATTTTTTTTCTTTCCTATGCTAATACAGTGCGAGGACTGTTTTTTGAACTTCTCAAAGGGTGTCTGTGTTGAGGGGGTTTTGATGTTTTTCTGCAGCAAGGATTGCCCTAGGAATGTGGCAGTTTTTAATGGAAACACTTTTTTTCTAATATTACTGTTTCTGAAAGTATTTTTTCTTTTTATTGCCAGCCCTCTAGTCACTTTTCTTTGTATTCCTTTGTCCTGCTCCATCACTTCTTATCTTTGCTTCTGAGATGACACAATTACCCCAAACCCATTTGTTTTCATTCTTTTCTCTGTGATTTTGCAATTCTGCTAAACTTTATCATTTCCTTTTGCCGATTTTTACTTGGTGGCTGTTGTTCTACCTTCTTCATTGTTATTAAATGATCTGTTAACCTTCATCTTTTCTTTCAAAAAACCCAGTTGTTCAGAATAAGCCAGGGAAGATAGACTGCACCATTAACCTTGGTGTTTTGCTACTAGTGAAAGCTGAAAAGCATTCAGTATCTCTTTGGAGTTTAAACCTTGGTTTCTCCTAAAAGGTAGTGAGCAGTACTCTTGGGAGATGTAAATCTGAATTGCTATTTATTTTCGCTTAATTGGAAGTAAATTGTTTGCAGAGATGATAATAAAGGTGTTCATCTGGAACTATATTATCTTCTCCCATATAGTTGAAGAAACGGGACTGATTCTGAATAATTACTCTACAGAAGGACTTGGAAAGGAAAAGTGATATTCGGATTAGTTTCATTATTTTGGTTTAGCAGGAGGTTTATTAATATACTGAGCATGCCCTTTCTTCACAGATTATGTTAGGAAACAAAGCAGTGTGTTGTGCAATGAGATTGAAGTTCATAGGCAAGGTATTGGTGCAGTGTTACAGCCCTTTCTCTCATGGTTCACACACAGAATAATGTCTAGAATAAAAGCTTGGCATATTCATGGATTCTTCCACCATTTATAGCGCTTACCCATCCTCAGTTTTGTGGTGAAAACTTTGATTGCTATTATAAGGAATTTGGAGAAAATACAGAGTGCCTTATTGTTAGTATTTGGTTTATGATTGGAATCATAGAATGGTTAGGATTGGAAAGGACTTTAAGATCATCTAGTTCCACCCCCCCTGCCATGGGCAGGGACATAGTTGGCAGAATGGAGAGGGAACTAAATGTTTATCAACAATGTTTTTACTGAATGCATGCGGTGCTGTAGATGACCCAATGTGTGGATTTTTTTCCCCTAGGACTTCTGATGGTGGGAAAACAGTTGGTACCATTGAAGTCAATCTTGTGAAGATGGGAGAGCTAGAGGATGGTGAAACAGACCACATCACAACAGATACCCAGGATCAAAAGGTAGAAACTCAGTTCATTGTGAGCCTTAATTAGAATGATCAGCTTTGCCAAATACCTAAATTGCTAATTCCAAATTGGGTTACAGATATAATAAAAAATTTCCAGAATAAAGTACTATGTACACTTACTATCCCTAAACTAAAAATAGTTTTTAATGAAAACCTACAGAGTAATATTCTATCCTTAGTTTCCTAGGCCTTCCCCTTCTTTAGGAAAAAAAGAGCTAATTTTGATCTCACAGTATCACAGTATGCTAGAGATTGGAAGGGACCTCGAAAGATCATCTGGTCCAATCCCCCTGCCGGAGCAGGAACACCTAGATAATGTTACACAGGAATGTGTCCAGGCGGGTTTTGAATGTCTCCAGGGAAGGAGACTCCACAACCTCCCTGGGCAGCCTGTTCCAGTGTTCCGTCACCCTCACTGAGAAGAAGTTTCTTCTCAAGTTTAAATGGAACCTCTTGTGTTCCAGTTTGCACCCATTACCCCTTGTCCTATCATTGTTTGCCACTGAGTAGAGCCTGGCTCCATCCTCGTGACACTCCCCCTTTATATATTTATAGACACTTATAAGGTCACCCCTCAGTCTCCTCTGCTCCAAAGAGACCCAGCTCCCTCAGTCTTTCCTCATAAGGGAGATGCTCCACTCCCTTAATCATCTTTGTTGCCCTGCGCTGGACTCTCTCCAGCAGGTCCCTGTCCTTCTTGAACTGAGGGGCCCAGAACTGGACACAATATTCCAGATGGGGTCTCACCAGGGCAGAGTAGAGGGGAAGGAGGACCTCTCTCAACCTACTAACCACCCCCCTTCTAATACACCCCAGGATGCCATTGGCCTTCTTGGCCACAAGGGCACAATGTTGGCTCATGGTCATCCTGTCGTCCACTAGGACCCCCAGGTCCCTCTCCCCTACACTGCTCTCTAACAGGTCGTTAATCTCAACTGATTGTATTTGATCACTCCTAATCAAAAAATGTCCATAGAGACACCATAAATTTTATTTTTCCCTTGGACAGTTCCTCCATTTTCTGCCCTTGAAGTCCATGGATTTTTATGTGCAACCTGTGCCCACAATATTGAAAACCTTGAAAGAATGACAGACAAGCAAGCCAAAGAAGAGATGAGTCCCCTTGCAAAGGGAAAGGTTCAGCTGCATTTCATGGGAGCACACAGCTGTGGGGAAAATCAGTGGGAGGGATGGCATAGCAATGATGGCTTAAAGTGGTAGCATAGAGCGGTGTTGATCAGAAGGTTGTATGTAGGGATTTTAAGTTGGATGCTTATGGTGTGGGGCAAGAGAAAAGATAGAAGGGCTTGCAAAGAGCAAAAATGCTCTTAAGTAGGCAGGTTGTTGCAGGCAAAAGTGGTGGAGACTGCAGTTGAAGTTGAAACGGGGAGAGTGGATTTGAGAGTTTAAAAAAAAAAGCAAAGGAAGGAACATGGAAAGGATGGGCTTTTTCTATGATGACAAGAGGTTTAGGATTGGAGGAAATTCAGAAATGACTGCTCAGAACAAGGAAATCAGAGCTTGAATGATTTGCAGTTAATAAAAAGGTCTCTCTAACTGGCTCCCTAACTGATGGTAACTGACATACCTGTACAGGATTGCCTCCTCCTATCTCTGTGTCTGCAGCCTCATTCTTACTAACAGAATTTTTGCAGCCCTAATACTATGGTGTATTGCTATACACTATGGTGTATTCTGTTATTAGTGGGGAAAAGAAAAAAATTACATTAGGTAATGCTTCAGGGAATGTAAGTTTAAGGACTGCATTATTTTGTCTGAAAGTAACATGTAAGAAGCTAGCTTTGGGGGAATTGTTCTGAATACCTTTCCTGCTCAGCCAAAGCAGTCTGCTTTTGAGCCAAATTCTGAGGATAGATTTTACATTCCTTTTTTCACCATTCTTCTTAAAAAACTTCAATGCCCTTTTAAAGCAATGGACCAGTGGGACCAGTTCAAAGAAGCCAGCAAACACTGAAATCTTTGTGGTTTTGTACTGCAAAACTTCCACAAGATACACCAAATGAACCATTTTTTCAGCCTTCTCTTTCATTTTGCTTTTCTTCTATTTCAAAATATGGAATAAAGCTTCCCACAGTTATTTGGCATATAATGAATGAACTCTGTCTAGCCTGAGGGAGCCAGAAATAGCATAGCCAGCAGGGCCAGGGAAGTGATCATCACCTTGTACTTGACACTGGTGAGGCTGCACCTGGAATCCTGTGTTCAGTTCTGGGCCTCTCACTGCAAGAAAGACATTGAGGTGCTGGAGTGGGTCCAGAGAAGGGCAACAAAGCTGGTGAAGGGCCTGGAGGATAAGTCTAATGAGGATTGGCTGAGGTAACTGGGGTTGTTTAGTCTGGAGAAGGCTCAGAGGGGACCTTATCACTCTCTAAAACTACCTGAAAGGAGGTTGTAGTGAGGTGGGGGTTGGCGTCTTCTCACACGCAACAAGTGACAGGACAACAGGTAATATACTCAAGCTGCGCCAGGGGAGGTTTACATAGGATATTAGGAAAAATTTATTTCCAGAGAGGGTAATCGGGTATTTGAACAGCCTGCCCAGGGTAGTGGTGGAATCACCATCCCTGGAAGTGTTCAAAAACTGTGTAGATGAGGCCCTCAGTAATATGATTAAGTGGTGGTCTTGGCAGTCCTGAGATAATGGTTGGACTTGATGATCTTAAAGGTCTTTTCCAACCTAGTTGATTCTATGATTCTAGGGGGTTCTAATACTTGTCAAGAAAGACAAGCCTCATGACAGTTCAATTTTCTGTGGTCTTTAAAGGATTCCTTAGTTTTTATGTATTAGTTGCACCATGGTGTTTTGGTTTCTATGTTCATAGTGAGGATGCAATTGTGAGACTGTAAAGTTATTGAATTATTTCAAAGAAGTAAGTTCTGAATCAGGTTTGACAATTCATTAGATTCACTATGTACAGGGAATTCCTCATGGAAGTGTAAGGTGATAGTTAAATTCAGTCTGAGATATCAACTGGTGGGACAATACATCATGTCTTGCTTTTTTAAGCTCTGCAACAGAGTATCTAGGAACTGGGGAAGCCCTAGGAGCTCCCTATCACCTTTAGAGGCTATCTGTTGTTTTTTTCTGACTGGAGGTAGGAGAAGCATTAAAAATGTGCATTTAACATAGGTTTACACTGTTGATTTTGCCATGAACTTTTAATACCTTTATACCCTGATCAAAGAAATCTTCAATTCACTTGTATAACAAATTACTTCAATCACACACTGTGAGTACATTTTAAAGACTTCCCGTGGTTTCTACTTTTCTGTTGTTTAAAAATCAATGGAGTGCTTTCTGACACTGGATGTGAAAACTACATTGTCACCAGAAAGCTCTCTGAAAGCACAAAAGTTGTCAAAAATTATTTTAACCTCTGCTGTAAGAAACCTTTCTGTTTTATCATGAAATAGCTGATCATATTTTGCCATTTTCTCTGCTATAGTTCTGATTGTGTTACAGTATAATAGAATGGGACTATAAAGAGGAAAATGTAAATTATAATTAAGGGTTGAGAGGTTACATTATCAGTGATGTTTTTCAGTCTGCCTTTTATAAACTGCTATGAATTTCCTTGTAACACCTGAATGTGTTACATTTGTTGTTGCATTTCTTTTGTAGTGTGCATTGGTTCGTGAATGTGCAGCCACTGAAGGCATAAGTGGTAAAGACAATTTGCCTTCATTAAATGCAGGTAAGTATTCTAACATCCGTAAAAATGTGTTGCAATGCTATGTCAGATCCTGAAGAAATCACAAAGATTTGGGGAAGAGCTCTTAAAAGGCTCTTCAAGTGATGCACAAATTTTTAATATTTTAATGTTTTGTACCTATTTGACAGTATCATTTTACTGAGAAATATGAAGAAAACTTCCAGAAATATATGTCATAGAATCATAGAATCATAGAATATTTAGGGTTGGAAAGGACCTTAAGATCATTTAGTTCGAACCCCCCTGCCATGGGCAGGGACACCTTACACTAAACCATCTCACCCAAGGCTTTGCCCAACCTGACCTTGAACGCTGCCAGGGATGGAGCATTCACAACCTCCCTGGGCAACCTATTCCAGTGCCTCACCACCCTAACAGGAAAGAATTTCCTCCTTATATCCAATCTAAACTTCCTCTGTTTAAGTTTTAACCCGTTACCCCTTGTCCTGTCACTCCAGTCCCTAAGGAAGAGTCCCTCACCAGCATCCCTATAGGCCCCATTCAGATACTGGAAGACTGCTATGTCAATTATGCTTTCTGAAACAAGCACTTCTATGTCTTTGCCATTCAATGATTTTCAAGACTGTTAGTGACTTCGGTGGGCATGGAATTAACCTGATAGTTTTGTCTAAAAAATAATTATGCGTTATTTGTAACTGCATACCCTGAAGAATTAATTTCTGTCATAGTTAATGAAGTGGCAATTTCAGTTTGATCTGGAAGCTGTATGTCCTAAAATGAAGGAAGCTGTTGGCAGGGTGTTCTCAGTTCTGGGTGAACTCTGGGCTTAAGTGTCCAGTGTTCAACTAGATCTGTTTCTCTTTAATTATACTGAGAAATATTCCATGCTGATATGCTGCACCATAAAAGTTTTATTAGCCCAGGTTTATGAATCTCCATTACTCTGCAGTAACAATGTCACAAATAAGTTATATGGGTCATCGGAAACCACAGTGCTGTCAAGAATTCTGTGTGTTTGCTGCATACATTTGAGGACAAATGTTACTGAAGTTTTAAAGCCTTTAATGAAACTTGTTCATATGACTTCACTGATAGGACAGACTTACTAGACTAGCTTTGCAGTCTGAGGGAAGCACTAGAAGCCTTCAAAAAACAGTTTTTTTCCATGTATATATGAATGCTGTGATTTTTTTTTTCTGTGACTTGTTAAGACTAGATCAAAAGCAAGGAAGAATTTCTTCTTCAGAGCTGCCATTTCTTTTCAACAGTTCAACATGAGATTAGATATGTTTGTGGAAATGATACTCATTGAGAATTACTAAATACACAGGATCTACATCTGGCTCCAGAAATTCCTGAACTGAAAATCACTGGAGGCAGGAAGAGTATCTTGAATATTTAGGTGTCTGTTTATGGCTCTTGGAGACAAGATACAGAGCCAGTTGAACAATTTGGCCCAATTCAGTGCAGCCATTCCTTGATTCTGATTCTCTATGTCACCCACATTAGTGGGTCTTAATGAAATGACATTTCTGTACAGAGAAAATGTTACTGATTCCCAGCTGATTTCTTTCAATTTGCTGTCTCTGTTGAGTGAGTTTCATTGTTTTTTTTGTGTTTTTTTTGTGTTTTTTTTTTTTTTTTTTTTTTTTGGGGGTTTTTTTTTTTTTTTTTTTTTTTTTTTATGGGGAAATGCCGTACTTTGGGGATTGTAGTTTTTTGGAACTTCCAAGGCAGATGCCAATTTTATGATTATTAAAGTCTAGATCACTTTTCAAGAGTATTTGCACATGACTTTTTTGTTTATCTAGACAGTGCTTAACATTTCTACATTTATTGTTCTCATATACAAACACACAATATAAAACCAAAACCCCCACCCAACACTACTAGGGTAGGTTTTTGTTTGGTTGATCACTTTTTGTTATTTAAAAGAGTTGAGGGAAAAAATCAGAACTGCAGATGCGTATGCAAGAAATGACAGCACACAGGATATTGGAAAAAGTTTTCAGTCACAGGAAGTTTGTTCTAGTAAATACATACTCTTCAGTCTGTTTCCTGTGGTTGTGACTTCCTCTTCTCACTCCAGTTGCCTGCACTTCCCTGCTGACACCTGGCACTAGTTCCAGGTTTTGTCAGTCCCAGTGTCTTTACTGAATTCCCAATTTCTTCTTTTTTAAAATTTTAGCTCTCCTTTTATATTCTCAACCTTTTTGCCCACCCAGTTAGACTTCTTGTCCAGCACACTGCTGTGACTGTTCTTCATGTGGATCAAATTCCTGTGTTGTCTGTAGACTGGCTTTCTCACATGGGTAATTCGGTGCTGCCCTTAAGCATATTGTACGACGCAGTAGCTCTGCCCAGAAACATATTCATCCACTCTGTATGATTGTCATGTGCACAGTTTTGGTGGTGTTAGAAACTGGGGAGGCCGCAAGAATTTTCAGTACAGGTAGACCCTTGGTGCATGTAGGAGCTGTAAAGTTCAAGTTTTGAGTTTTTACATACTGAAATTTCTCTCCCGATGCTTATGTTGTTGTCATATATGGTGAAATTGCACATCCCTGTAAAAGATCTGCTGTCAGAATTCAAGTTTATAAAGCACAGAATTTTCTGTTGCAGATTTCTGGCCTCATTCTGTGTATCTGGAAATTTCAGAAAATAATCAGTTTAAGCCAGACAAATTTGTGTGGCAGAATTAGAGGCAACCAAAAACAGGGACTGAAGGGAAAGGAACAATATCAGTAATACAGTACAAGTACATTACAGGCAACCTGATAACATCAGCATTGCCTGCACTACTTTCCCTGCTGTGTACACACAGAACTATTACGGTGCAGTATATATTCCATATAGATATGTATTTAGTACATGTATATACTGTTGTAACAAATTCTTTTACTATCTCCTGTGGTTTATCAGGCCTTCAAAACTATGAAACTGAAAAACTACCCCTGTGTGAATCTTGAAGTCTGTAGGAATAGATACACATTGGCATTCCTCTGTAATTTAAATCTTAATATAAGGAACTCACAGCCCTCAAGTGAGTTATGAGGCACTTACCGAGTGAGCGGGAATGAGTATCATATTTCAGAGTCTTATCATTGTTCCATTTATACCCCAAAAGATTAACTTTGTGTGTCTTGAAATTCAGTTATTTGTTTATAACACAGGAGAGTTTGCTGATTGTTTGCATGTAAACAAATTGAACTTTGCAATAAAAAAGAGAATAAAAGTAATTGAAATTAAGCAAAAACTAAGAAAATTTTAATTATTCTTCCCAAGGTTATATGCATAATACACCTATGTGACAAAGGAAGATGTAGTTAGAAACACTTAGTAAATTAATATATGGCAGCAGTATGTTTTGATCTATGTTTGATAGGGAATAAAAATGAAAAAAAGTATCCAATCTTTTATTATGTTTTCATTTTACTTGCAGGGGAAGAAGTGTAAAGGATATTGCATGGAATAAAACCACAGAAATCTTTAAATTTAAAAATGATAATTTCCAGAAATATGGCTAGTTAAAGATATGGCATTGGCTTTTAGGCTTCATTACCGTAGAGAAAGGCTTTTAGAATAGGTTTTTCTTTTTAAACAGAGTAGTTCATCTCTTGGATTGGGCTTTTTTCAGTGTTTTTCATGATCACTGTCTAAATATAGGAAGGATTACCTTTATGAAGCTTTGAGTCATTTTAATAACTACTTTTTATAAAAAACAAATCTAGTCTTGCCATTCTTACTATTTGGGTGGTTTTACATGCCTTCTAGAATTTGTTTTTAGATGACTTGTTGTAATTAGAAAGCAATTATTGTTGTAATTGGAAAGGAAAACACATGAGATTTTTATGGAAACACATGATGTCAAGTATTTTGCAGCTCCTGTTGATGGTTTTTCTCAGTTTTTATATTAAATTTTCTTTATAACCCATGGAGAGATGTTTTGGCTATATATTTTTCTTTTTTTTTTTTTTTTTTTTTAACTTGCAACATGTTTGAGATTATCCCCATCTGAAAATTCAGACTTGGAGGTAGTACTTGAATTGTAGTTTAATGGTTCTAACAGTGATAAAAGTCACAACTTTCTGATCCACATTTTCAAAGTTATTCCTGGTCTCCCTTGCTGTCTGTTCTGCTGTTTTTTTTTTTTGTTTGGCTTTGTTTTTTCCCCATGGTGGTTGTGGTAATGGTAGGGAGAGAGGTGAAAAGAGATTGTGGAGCTACATACATGTGTTAGGTTCTCACAGACAAATGTTTTTGAATGTAATAGATTGAGTACAAATATGAGGGCTATTCTTGGAAAAACATCTTTTGATAACTTCTTAGGAACTAGACATAATAAGGTAAAATAGAGAAAAGAGCCTTTTGTGCCTGCGGCATCATCATTTGAAATATCCTAATAAAAAATAAAAATATCCTAATATTAAAAATATTGTAATAAAAAATTATCAACCTGCTCCTAAAGAGCAGGTGGAATTAAAAACAAAAAAACCACAACCTCACACACACATACACAAAAAATGCCACTCGCACAACAATGACAAAATCACCATTAAATCATCATCTGTGTTTTGGCAAGTGTCTCTTTAAGGGCAGACCTGAATTAGCCCTTAGTTTCTTGAGCCATCCCTGAGATCTGAAGATTCTCATTCCCTGTCTTGATCCTGGAAGATGATAGGTGCCATATATCTACTTTGTGGATTTACAAAGGTTGCGATAATATTGACAAATCTGATTTTGTTAATTAGAAGTATCTCAGCAAAAAAGGAGGAAAATAGGAAAGTATTGCAGCATATTTTAATCAATATAATCAATATAATAAAGTCCAGACACTAAGGTTTAAGTTGATCATAGGCAAAGGACTTGGATGGGATTTTTTTTTTTGTAGTAGACACTAGTTAAGTCTGTGTGATGAGGTTTCTGGAACTGTGTTATGTGTGTTAAGATGCTTGCACATTGAAGTATTTGGGGGTATTAATAGTAAAGAAAAATTGTTGTTATTCAGCATATGTTATGCCATAGCTATCAAGCATCTATTAGGCCTATTTCATAACAGTAAGTCAGAATTTAGTTTTTGTAAGTAAAAACGCTGCTAAGTAAAGGCAAAATGACTCCAAAAAGACTTCCAGTTTCTCTTCAAATTTAATCTTGTTTTAGCCTTTCTGAAGGAACTTCTGTTAAAAACAGTTTGATTAAATAGACAAGACAGTTTGTGTGTATTCAAAAACTTGGTCTGTGTTTTTCATTCCCCGTAAATAAGCCTACATAAGCAGTAATGGTGGAAGTGAGTTCTGAAGCTGAAATTTCTATTAGTAGATGTCATTTTGACAGCAACAGTTTCCTTGCAGCACACATGGGAAATGCATTCCTAGGAGCTATAGACCATTCAGTGGCAGATCAATTGGAGCCTGCTCTGAGGCAGCTTTTTCCAGAAGGCTGATAGAAAGGTACTGTTGGAGGATTTGGATGGCTGTCCAAAGTCATTCTGAGTTGTATGATGTGTGTGTTAAATGAGAGTCATTTTTCTCCAGGTAAGCTTGTCAGATCAAACTTCTCTTTCTCAGCTCTTTCCTCATTTGCTCTTCCTGCAAAAAAAAAAAAAAAAAAAAGAAAGAAAATCAAAAAGAAGGAAGGAAAGGAGAGGATAGAAATTTCTCACCTTTATTATAGACCATCATTGTAAGATCTGACCGGAAACATAGCTAACACGTGAGAGCTTTAAGATAAAAAATATGATAGGTCTTTTAGTAAGACCTTCCAAGACATCAAGTAACATGATTTTCCTATGTCAAGATAGATGCTGAGAGCAGTGTGTTTATCATATTTATAGGCTTGTTATACTTATTTTTATGTAGTGGCAGTCTATTGATGAAGTCAGTGATAAGGCTGACTATAAAATGACATCCTTTTGACCACATCAATGGTCAAGTTTCCTTTAATGCAGATGCACACCATCGGTATTAGTGACTTCTGTGTGTGCATATCATGGAGATGTATTAGTTATAGCTAAACTGAGGCATGCTTCACTTGTCCCATGCAATTTATTATCAACGTGAGTGATTCTAGCAGATGGTGAGCAATGGCATTGACTGTATGTGAGTTCATTTTCTGTTTCTGCATTTAATTTTTTCCAACTGTAGCCAAAGTGTAAGAATAGAGACCATAATTTACATTCTCACTACACTGAAATGCTAAATTCACAGGATACCTCCTGTGCAGGGAAAACATGATTTATCTACTCTACTAGTAATACTTTGTCCTCCACATGCTGCTATAATAAATTAAATAACAATCTAATGTTTTTAATAGAATTGTAATGGTTCTAAAATTAACTCTGGAAGCAAAGCAGGAAATAGTGTATTATTTTTTAATATCATTTTTGTCATAAATTTTCAGAGAGTCATATAACCACAGTAAAGTAATGATATAATTTTTCCTCTCTGCAGTGTTAAAAAACCCAATCTGTAAGTTATATAGATTCCCTACTTCTGACAACAAGTGGATGCGGATCCGGGAACAGATGGCTGAGACCACCCTCTCTTTCCATGTTCCGAAAGAGCTGATCAATCTGCACATAAAGGAGGATATGAGAAGGTAAGGAAGAAGAAGTAGCAACAGCAAATACTAGATTTTATTTTTCTGAGTTGCAATAATGTAAGTGATGAGCTTAAAATATAATTTTTTAGTATGAAATAGGCAAAATATAGCAATCATTTTGGCTGCTAAGAATTTACAGCAGTAACTGAACAATAGCATAGATTGTTCAGAATTTTTAGGACTCCAGTGACTTCATAAGTTCTGAGCAATGAGCTGTGCTAAAGAGCAGTTATGATATTAAATGTGTAAGCATCAACATTGGTTAACAGTGTAAATGTTCTGAAAAGTTAACAATTTATACAGAAACTACACATTACAAGGGAGTGATCTACATTGTAGTGTGTTTAGCTTTGTGTCTGGGAAGTGCTAATGTCACAGGCAAACATGCAAGTAAGGGAAAATAGCATGTTTGTAGTTAACAAAGGAGCACTGAAAATATAAATCACATTTCTCTGACTAATGTAAATTAGTTGGCATAAGAAAAGGATACCAAAGTAACTGAACTTTTGAAGTCTTTGTTTACATTTGGTCTTGTAACCAGGAGGGACATCTGAGGATCATTACAGTGCGTATGGCCTGGGGATAAAAGAGGACAGGGAGTGCAGGTGTCCCAAAATCCTTTGTATGTCCAAATTCTGACTGCAGCAACTAGAATGGTAGCCTGTCCTTGAATACATGTAAGTTGTGCTGATACAACTGTGGAAAAAAGCAGTGTTTTAAGCAGTCCAGGGCTTTCCTGAAAGCATACTTTTTTTTTCCAATGAGAATGTGTGGTGTGGAGAAATGTGTTGCTTCTTTCCCCATGAAAGTTGCTTCACAAATAGGTAGGCATTTGGTCTCATGTGTGAGATTAACACTGCTTCCCAAAGCCACCCTGTGCACTTTCATGCAACTCCATCAGAGGGGGTTGCTCATGGTTGTTTATAGTGGCTGTTTGTCCTGCAATAGGAGGTTCTTTTCTCTTTTTTTATTCACCCCATCTGCTGCTTCTGTATGATCTTTTTATGCCAGTATAATAGCATATGAGAGACCACAATCTTGCTTTTAATAAAGTCAGTGAACAGATACATACTTACGCATGGTGATGATGGCTTATAATAATCATATGAATTGTTATAATACTTCCTTTTATTCATTTATTACTGTGTTTATGCATTTATGGCCTGATCTTGTTTGAGAATACTAACATGTAAGGCTTTTTTAGTAAGCAGTAAAAATAGATTATGCTGACTTGCACAGTTCGTCTGCTTCCTAGATTTTCATTTGCCCCATGGGTAAATGCCTTTTAAATGTTAGAGGATTGCTTTAACCACTTTTACTACTGCTGCGTTATTCTCTCCAAAGGCATAAGGCACTGGCTGTTATTTCATATTATAGCATTCACCTCCTTGGATAAAGTCATAGTAAAGAATCACCATAGTTTGGGGCTTTTTAAGTGATTATTCAATACTTACCAATATAAAGAAAGTCTTTGAGGAAGAAACTGAAGTAAAAGTTGCTCAAAGATTGAGTTGTTCTGATTTTCCTGACTGCCAAAACGTGGTTAGCTGTTTGAGCATAGTAGAAAGTGTGGGTGTAAGAAAAAGAGAGGCATAGTGATTGTATCGATCTGAGAGAGGAGGTAAGACCAACCAAGAGGAGCAACAACTTGCGGTAGAATACCAGCAGATGGTGGGAATAGGGGCAGTGTGTGTTACCTATCATCATATAAGTGTGTAGGTTGGAGCTTCAGTTTTGTACAGGCTTTGCTTATTGAAATAAATGCAAAGATGTGCAATTATTGCAAAATTTTGTGGACTCCTTACATTGTTAAACGGATAGAACGATGTTAGAAGGATATTGTTATGTTAGTTCTTGAACTTGTGCAAAAATTACATTGCAGCATCTTGAGGCTATTCTCTTCTGAAGTATTCTTCTCTGCATCTTTTTTCCCCAGTTGGTATAAAAGAATAAATATTTTTTGTCTCAGAGGTAATTTCTTATCATCCTATTCTGGCTTCAATGAAGCAATTGTCTATAAAAAAAATATCCAAGTGAAGTGTTAATCCCATTCAGTGTTGTATTTTAAAATGTAATTTGAACTCCCTTTTCGCATAGCTCCTAAGATTGTTTATCTCTCGTATTCACTGTTAACCAAACTTTTTAATTTACTGATGTGCTAGTCTGAAGTATGGAACTCCTAAGGACGTTTAGCTTTGCTTTCCAGTATGAGATACTATTTTTAAAGATATGCATACATTACAGATTTTATCCTTCAAACCTCCCTGGAAGAAGTTTTAATAGGAGTTACATGGTCATTTTTATTGTTCTAACAATGGTCATACAGTTTGCTTTGCTGGTTTTATTAAGGAATTATTTCTATTTCTTCCGTAAGTTTTTTCAAGGAGTCCTTTCCCTAGTCTTTAATATTTCTTTACACAAATCTCGTCCAGATACTTTGCACCTATCATGCATGATTAGCCAAGAAGTTCTTTGAACCTAATTGTTAGAAGAAAGACTTAGTAGTTCACAGTCATTGTTCAGAAGGTTGGCTGACCCATATAATCTAAGCTTGCAGGTGTAGATGTAATTGGTGTTGCACTAGATGGCACAACAGCAGAATTAGTTTACAGTGGAGGCTGCAGTACAGGCTCTTTCAGATTTGCCACCACTCTTTTGCGTCTCTTGGAACCAAACTCAGCTTTGACTGAAAGGAAATTCCACTTACTTACAGCAGAATTTGGCCCATGGCATTTGTGGTCACAACCAATAAACAGATTCCAAGGATAAATTGCTGAACTTTGCTTGAACCCTCTCTCCAGAGTACAAAGCGTGCTGAAGCTTTCCTTCTGCATCAGGAATGGCTGTCCTGTCCCAACTCCGATAGCCTTTTCTTGTGCAAATCTGTGCTGTTTGTCTGTTTTCTGATTTCTTTCTTGTAACATTACAGGATAGGGACAAAGTTCAGACTGTCTGAAAGATGTATGTTTTTGTACTATATTTTAATACACAACTTCCATAGAGCAATGGAGCCCCAGGCAAAAATGCTGTGTATTGGGAGTAGGCATCGCTCTTTCTGGACCTTTGCATGTTATTTTTTACGCGACTGATTTTTGAGCAATTGCACTGCAAAAATATTGTATTAATAAGAGGTAATAGCATTAAGAAAAAAAACAAACAGTTATTCTAAGTAAACTTACCATGAATTTTGAAGCTGTTTCAACCAGCTGCATTTAGACAGGCACTGTTACTATGCTCTCTACTTAAGGACATTGAAAACCCAAGTAAGGTTTTCAAGTAACTATCTAGCACAAATGTTCACCTAGTAACTAAGTAACTACCTAGCACAAATGTTCAAAGAAGTAATTTTCCAATTTTTTCCAAAAAATGTAGCTCAACTACATGCATGTGCATGATGGTGCATGCATTTTACATGCATTTTAGTTTGTTATCGAGTGTTTAAAGTTGTAGTGCAGTCTCAGTGGCTGCTAAAATTTCCGGGTGTTATATCTGTGCACATCATGCCCTGGTCCATGCTGAGTAAATGATATAACTTGTAGACCTTATTAGAGCCTCCCACATCATTGTGAAGGACAAAAAGCCAAAGCAAAAAATAATCTCTTTCTCAAGATTATAATTAACACACTCAAATTCTGTCATAAGAAGCATTTAAATTTTTACATTGTTAACTAGAGATTTTGCACTTAGCAGTACTTATATGTGGTCCTAATAGAACCAAGTTGGTGCTATTCATGTCAGTGGGGGTGCAGAGAATATAAATTAGAGGCATTAAGGCAATTAGAAAAGCTTTGTGCAGTTTTAATATGTTGCTCATGTCATAAAGATTCTCACTGTTTATTTTGGATGAGCACTCTGATTAATATATTGGAGAAAAAAAGAAAAAAGAAACCCACAAAACTGTTTAAATGCTTGAGTAATAATGCAATTAATAATGTGATTAATCTTGTCACATGTGATTCCAAGCTGAAAGAAATGAAGTTATAAATATAAGCTATGAGAATAAAATGTTTTTGCTTATATCATACAGCTGAAGCAACATTGTCTTGAGACAATTCTAGTGTTTCTTGATGAATTGGTAGAATTTAAAAAACAACTGAAGAACCCTAAAACAATTCTATAGAGCATAGCTAAAATATACTATACTATTAAAGTGTAAATTCCACAGGTGCCATTTAGGGTATTACTGAATTTGAGACTCTTTGCAAAGTGTGATGCAGATTATCCTCTGCTATTAAATGTGAATCACAGAATTAACCTCAAATGACCGTGCTGTTTGAAGATCTCGAGTCTTTCAAAGATAAACCCAGGCAATAAAATATCCAAGGAAGGGCAAATTTTAAGGCAGGAAGGAAGAGATGAGTTTAATTTAGCTTGTATATTGTCTACACTTTTGAATAATAAAAAGGGGATAGTGATAGATAGAAATGCAAAACCTCCATCTTTCGGGAACAGTATAAAATATTCTCAAGCCTTTAAAAATCCTAGTCAATTTTCCATATATATATATATATATATAAAAGAAACAGGTTTTAAAATATTTTTAATGTGTGTTGTGGTTTGTGTTTTTGGGGTGGTTTGGGTTTGGTGTTTGTTTCTTTTGTTTCTTAAACAAATGTCGAATGCAGGAGACAGGCAGAACCTACATTTTAGTTTTTGCTTACCTGTCAGGTCAGGTTTACCAGAACCTGAAAGTTTTGGGAAAATCTGTAAAGAAAAAAAAACAACAAAAAAACAATTATTTTCTAGAGGTTCTATGTAAAAATTATTAAGAAAGAAACAAAAGTATCCTTTTATTCACTTTTTTTGTGGTAGCTTCTCCATAAGAGATTAAATCCTCCTTAGTAATTACTTATCTGTTTGAGAAACATTATAGTAAAAAAGCTACAATTCTCTCATTTCTTGGGAGAATGTTGTATTTCTTGGGAGAACATTCTGATGGGTAACTGCCTGTACATCACAGGACAATAACTTGTGGTAAAGTAAAATGAGAGTAATTTTGTCAGTTTCTGTTCTACAGAAAAAAACAAACAAACAAACAAACAAACAAACAAAACAAAACCAAGCAAAATAAATTAAAAAAAAAGGTTTATCCATAAACATGTACACTTTAAAGAAAAATTTCTTAGAGAAAAATAGTTCCTGTGTTCCTTTCCTTAAAAGAAAGCTTCTAAACTTCCTTTACTTACAAGTGATTGAGTCATGCCCTAAAGCTTATGGTGTATATTTACTCCAAAGCTCCTGTTTTCTAAAGATGCAGAACTTTGTTGTATTTATAACTTTATAAAACTTTTGCAGATATGATATGCAGATATGTTTCATCTTGGTTTGGATCCTGCTAAGCACTTTGCTTCTCACGTTTTCTGAAATTGGATTTCAGAAGCTAATTTTTCTTAGTGGAGGCAAAAATCACTTTCTTTTTTTATATTTGAACTTGTCATGTTTGCTTCACTTGGACATGCAAGACTAGATTTTTGAAGCTGAATGAATCAAAAACTACTACTTTGTCTTCATACGGCATTTGTGGTTTATGTGCTTTTGTCATACGTCCTCTTAATTATTTCTTCTTTGTGTAATTACACTGATCTTTTCAACTTCATATTTCAATTTGGGAAGATTTGTGCTATGTCCTTGATGATGCAAATGGCTATTCCTGCTGTTCACTTTTCTGCAACAGAATAATTGAATTCAAAACGGTTCATTGATGGTATGTCCCCTTCTGAATTATGCTTATCTTAATATCTTGCTGCTGGGTTTTTTGCTTTGTTTTGAGTTTACTGTCGCTAACCACAGGTTTTCACTGTGCTTTCCACAGTGGTGTCTGGGCTGTTGAACCTAGTTGTTGTTTTGCAAAACAAGTTCTTTTGGAACATAATTTCAGTATTAGGACTTTCTTCTAATAATTGTGAGCATGATGCGTATCACTTGTTCAAAATACTCCTTACAGAATTCAGTATTTTAAATTTTCAGCATTGAATATTTTTCCTTTAGGCTTCTAAGCTGTTTCTATCTCCTCATACCCAAAATGATGAGAAAGAGTCTTTTGCCATTACTATGGTCATTAGAGAGCATGGCACAAAGCACAAACTGATTAAGTAGAAATTATTTTGTTCCTCTTTCAGGTACTTTTAGTAGTTTACTATAATCATGTACGTAAGGTGTTCTCAAAAAAAAAAAAAAAAGGAAAAGCATGAGTTGATAAATCAAAAGGCAGAATATTAGTTTGAGCCTTGGGTGCTCAACCATCATTTCATAATGGGCTTCATCGAACATTTTCTTGGAACAAGAAAATTGCATGTAGTTTTACTTTGAGACTAATGGCAATAGTATTTAACTGCTACTATTGTCAGAAATGTATCCAGTCGTGCTGTGTTGGATGCCCTGGTGCAGTTGTTCATAAAGAAGAGTATAGCTGTTTCAGTCCATGCACGGATCCTCTTAAACCACCCTGCATATCCGTGTAACAGCTTGTGCAGTGACTGTAATTCCATTCAGCAGGCAGAGGCGGGGTAAAGCTTGATTTTCCTAAAGGGCACAGTGCCCATGAATTGTAGCTGAATAAATCAGTAAGACATTCAGAGTAAAAGAAGTTGTTGATTTTAAGTAAGAGTCTAGAACGAAGGTTTATGGCAGTTCTAATAGTGCTGTGGGATCCTGAGAAGTCTCATAAGTTAGACTTTTTCATCTCTTCAAAATTGTGTTGTGATGGCATCAATGATCATTAATCTTTATACTAACAATCACTGTGCTTTCAGCAGACCAGGATCCATTACAGAATTTTTCTGCCATAATGTCACAGAAGAGTTTTGAAGAAAGGGTAACAGGTAGAGTTTAGACTTTTTTTAATGGAGAACTGTTTCTAACCATAATGGGAAGTGCTCAGTAAAAGCTGGCATAATTCGTCTACTAAAGGAAAGAGTGGATGTGAAAAACCGAAAGTACCTGAGAAAAGCTTAAAAATAAGCTGATTAGCTGATGTTTGAAGTGAACTAGGACGGATGGGACAGACTATTTACATCCTCGTTCTGGTTAGGTACAAAGGAGGCAAGATTATGTCAAGGCCACCAAGGAAGATACTGAAGTAATCAAGGGAAGAGACAAAGTTGAGGCACGCTCCTGAGTGGGAGTTTTGTTGTACATTGACAGAAAAGACTATACAGGAGACAGCTTGAGGAACTGGACAGCAAGATGTAGACAAAACTTGTATTTTCATTCTGGAAAAACAGTTGAAGTTCATGCTAAGCACCAGATCTGTCATGATGATGTGTACAGTTACCTGGAAAATACTTCGAGAGGGGATTTGCAGTGGGAGAAGATGATGATAAATCACTCTGTTTTAACAACATTGAGTTTGCGCTGAGCTTACTGCTTTGTTGACAAGCTATTCAAAATTCCATGGCTGCACTGAAAAGGTGAATCAGTAACTGATTTTCCTTCTGTAGAGCCAATATATATTATAAATATTAATTTTCTTTTATAGCACAGTTTTTGTTTGACACAATTATTGGTTGAAGTGTGTTTTTTAAAGTTATTCAATGAAATAAGTTCTGGTATAAATATTATTAAAACAAAGATTTTTAAGATTGTTGTTGTGGGTATTAGTGAAAACTATAAACTTCCACATTTGAAAAATGTTATGTTTCTTCAATCTGTTTGTTTACTTTTGGGAAGGGCCCTTCAAAACAATGATGATAAAGCTTGGTACTATGAAGTGTTGTCGATGGAGGTTAGATATAGGAAAAATCTTTTTTCAGCCATAATTCAGAGTTTTACTGAGCAACAAAAGCAGTGACAAATAGTAAGAAATCATAAGACACAAATACTATCTAAATCCTCTGTCTTACATGTTAGTATTTGGAAAAAAGAGACATAATTTGCAAAAAGGCTGATTTTGGAGTGCTAGCATTTATGACATATAATCCTGTTATCTCATGTGTTGGCTTTACTGTATTTTTAAATGAAAATAAATTTAGAAAAGGTACTGTTCAGAGTTTTCATGCTATATATGGTCTAGATTTACTATAAAACTGCACATTCACTTTATTAAAACACTGTGGATAAGATGTGTCTTTTTATGACATACTAGTGGCTGCATTTTGACCTCAGTGATGCATTTGTGTTTCTGAGATGAAGCAAATAGAAATCTTGTAGACAACGATAAGAGCAGGATTTGACATTTCTTGAAAACATGTTAAAGATAATGTGGTGGGATTTGAACTTTCCCTTCCCGTTGGTGTCAATGCAGTTAACGTGTAATCAGCCAGTTAAACCAGTTTTGGTTTTAGGCTGAATAGTTTAGTCTGAGATAAGGGATTTCTGTTTCTGCTGTTGCTTGGCTTGAGCTTGTGACCAAAAGCTCCAGGAGTGGGCTTAGATAAAGGCAGGGAGCAAATCCTCAGCAGTGAGTTTTCCATGGCATAGAGGGCTGTGCATGTAGCATATTGATGTGCTGACCCCTCACTCTGTAGTAAAATTCTTCACAATGAGGGCAGTGAGACAGGTTGCCCAGAGAAGCTGTGGCTGCCCTGTCCCTGGCAGTGTTCAAGGCCAGGCTGGAGGAGGCTTTGAGCAACCTGGTCTAGTGGAAGGTGTCCTTTCCAACCCAAAAACTATTCTCTGATTCTATGAATACTATACTTCTGTATGGGAGGAGCAGTAAAGTTTTGGAACTCAAACAGGTCCAAATACTGTTGCTAAAACTATTAAATAAGACAAAAATAAAGTGCCAAAATATTGCCACTGCAAATAAATCAAATTGTATACCCTGACAAATCTTAGGAGGTTTTTTTAGGAGGAAGCCCTGAGATTTTCATTTAATGGGATGCCTCATTTTAAGCTGATAAAAACTTTCAAGGAGAACGGTGGTTGAAAATGGTGGGTTTGTCCTCTTACTGCTGATGATTCTTCTGCTGCAGCGTTACCAGCTTGTATTGATGATAGAGGAAAGTTGAAGTTTCATCTACTTCTGTTCTTCAGATTGAATGAAATGGAAAAAAGTAACTGTAAGTCATTAGTAAACTCCCAATGAGCTCATGTATTGTAATCTGTGTTTCCATTTTGATACATTCAAGAACATATATAAACAGTCTTAATACTGCTTCCAGTGCAATCTGCTTGATTTTGGTTGTTCTATTCACCAGGTACAGAATTATGCCTAGATAGCTTATTCTAGTGGTGTTCACTCTCATTCGAAGCTAATGATGATGCAGGCAACATCAGTGTATCAGTGTGGGGCTGTTCTGTTTAAGAAATAATTTTAAGAAATAATTTATGGCTAGGGGTCAGAACTGTTGTAGTGTTCCTCTGCCACATTCTCACTGGTATTTTTTTCACCCTTCTGCCCCTTTTCCCCTTGTTTTTTCTTTTACTTCAGTAATTTTCCTACAGGTGAGAGGAAATTTGGAAATCTTTTTTTGAGACTTCCAAGAATTGCAGTGCAACAATCTGCTCAGTACTTTGTGGAAAAGTAGTTGGTTGTTGTTGTGCAAGTTTTCTCCTGAACAATTCCAAGTGTTTGAAGAGTCAGTATCTTTCATTATCAGTTTCTTTAACAGCAAATCCCCCAAAGTGGCTCTGGGTTATGTATAGGATGAACTTCCTTTGCAAGTGGGGAAAACAAACAGAAAGCCCAGGGTACTGTGACTATGCGTGTTTGTGTAGGAAATTAAAGTGATCTCTATTTCGCTCAGGTCAGCCCTCAAGAGTGTACAGGAAAACTGATAATTTGCTAAAGGATTTCCTTTTGGATTTTCAGTGACATGTTTGGTTACCATAACAGACCTGATGAACACAGCTGTAAGGCTGAAGATTAAGTTTAAGGGGACTGGTGGGGGTTTTCGGTTTGTGTATTTTAAGCACTAAAGAAATGCAGGCAGGGCTGGTGTGTTGGTTAAACTGACTTCTGAAGAAACACTATTAAAACTGTGTTTATGATATATATGAAAGTATCTAAAGAGTAGAGTGTATCAAAATACCTATGCTGCAAGAATTGCCAAAGAAGCAAGCTTCGAATTCTTTACAATGGTGTTTAGTATTTCTTCACAGAGAATTGCTGTGAGCACAGCTCTCTGGAGCCTGGAAGCCTTCTTACCTCCAAGGAAGAAATAATATTTCACTTTGCAGGCTATTGCATTGGTACCAGTTGAGTTTTGAACAGAAATTACTGTACTGTTGACTGAATCGACTTTCTTTATTGTGTAGCTGAAAAAATGAGCTGAAATCAGCAGATTTTACAAGTGTCATGAAAACAGATTTTATTTATGTTAGAAAGTCCTTTTTTTTTAATAAACTGGTTTTAGATTAATTTAGATGAATGTTAACAAATTCATGAGTTAATTAACCTTATCTTTTTGCCTTTTGATACAGGAATCAAGAACTTAAAGATCTGGGAGAACTTGCCCCTCACTGGGACAATATGCGAAAAAGTGTTATTGCTCATTGTGATCAGATGCTGAGCATGTACCAGGATACTCTTGCAGAGCTTGGGAAGCACACAGGTATGAATCTATGGCTCCAAAATTCCATGAAAGTAGCCTCTCCTCTTCTGGAGCAGTTAAACCAGGCTGGGGGGGGGCTTTCAGCAACCAGGTCTAGATGGAAGGTGACCCTGCCCATGGCAGGAGGTTGGAACTTAGGTGATCTTCAAGGTCCCTTCCAACCCAAACCATTCTGCGATTGGTATATTCAGCAGAAATAAAACACATAGAAATGAAATATTTGTAATTCTGAGATCTCACAGGTGCCCTGTTTCTTCATCTATTCTTGGTTACACAACAGCCAAAATAAAAAAAAAAATAGGAGTGAGTGTGCGTATGCATGTTTTAATCGCATGTTCTCTTGGACAGACTGCTCTGATCTGCTAATTGAAACCACCATTAGAGGTGGTTTTGTCAGTTTTTCTTGAGACCTAATGAGGTTTCATTAAGGAAGTCGCATTTAACAGTCTACAGGAGAACAGTAATATCTAGCTATGCATTACATCTCCTTGGTGTAGTGGTTGTCATTGCCCACACTGTGCCAGAAAAACACAGAACTAACATGGGATGATCAGTCTGCTCTCAGTCCAGAAATAGCAGCATGTGCTGCCTCACCTTTCTTCATGTGGAACCTGTGGTCTTATATTCAGATGTGCTCTGGGTGCTTGTTCAGTTCATATCTGCCAGAGTCCTGTGGTCAGAGCGTTTGCACGGCAGTGGAAGAAGCATCAGTGACAAATGTGAAGAAAAGGCAGCTAGGCTTTTCCTCCTGTAGCAATTCTTATTCATAACAAGACAAGTTGATTGTTCACGTAATCGTTCAAGGAACTTAGGATAATTCTTTTCTATTTTGTGAGACTACTGTGATTATTTCCTGTATAACACTGTATTTAGAGCAAACAAAGATTTCGGTCAGTATATAGCGTAACTTTTTGCCTCTTCCTCCTGGTGTGCCTCCTACACACACACACTCACACACACCACTATTTTTGATATGTTCTGGAAGGAAATGGACACATTTGTTCTAACTTACTACAAAGGCCTTGTTATTGTTGCTGCTTTCTTGCTGGTGTCAGATTTCTAACACCAGTCCTCACAATCACCATTTCAAATATGTGTTTTTGATGACATTATTGCTTGCATATGCTGTTTTGCTACGTAGTCTCACTGCTAGATGTTCCCACTGTGGTCCTACTCCCACACTTACGTGTGTGTAGGCACAGCAGTATGTGTCAGAGGTCAACACTGCACTTTGTGTTACATATACAGAAGTTTGCAACCTAGAATATTCCTGAAGGAGGGATACGTTATGGTTATGAAACTCTGTAAAAATAGAGGTACAAATTATACAATCTTTTGAAATATCTGGTATATAGTTATGGAAAATTTGCAGTATTTTCTTAATGAGTTATAGCTTTCAATTTCGCAATTAGTTATAGCAAACAAAACTTTTTCTGTGTCTACTGAGAAATGGATTAACCGGGTTTTAGCTCAATATACAACTAAAATGCATAGCAGAATAACTATTTCTTTTAAAGAATTCAGTGCTTAGAATGAATTTGCTGCACTGAGTAGTTGAGACACAAATCTTTCCCTTCCAAAATGTTCATTCAAACTGTACTTTTATCCTTTAGCAATCATCTTCTAATACAGGACTGAGTATGGTATTTCTCATTGCAGATTACTCTCTGGAGTTCAGTGACTTTCTTGGTCACAGGAAAAGAGAAACCCTGTTTCAGTGTATGAGCAAAACAGAGTCCCTAAATGAAACTAAACATTTTGGGAGCAGTTGATCACCTGCTTTAATGAGTGTGTGTGTTGGGGAAAAAAGCTCATCTCTTACACTAAATGTTGTATAATATTTTGCAGTTTGGTTGCAGAACTGTAATTCCTTGTATTTATGATTGTTTTCCATCATCAGATCTGATTTTGGCAGACTGCACTCTGATCCAGCATGACACTTCCTATGTTTCTGTGTTTTAACTGATATAAATGTGGCTTTTAATGCTGAGCTAATAACATTTTGAAAGCAATCCATAAAATATCATATGCAAGGCAATAAATACAGATTATGAAAGAATCTATGTAATAATTATAACTTGCAGGAAAAGATTGAAATAAACTTTTGAGAATAAAATGAAAGTAGACGCTGTAATCTATTAAGCATAAATCCTGGAAGTCCAAGTGAAATTAAAAAGATTGGTGATGTTAATGAACTGTCTTGACTGTGGTTTGAGATAACTGCAACAGACCAGGGAACCTGGTCTGAGGAGAACAGAACCAGCCCATACGAAAAAGTGTAGGAACTTCTCTCTGAAAACAAAACAAAGCAGGAAACAAAGCAACCTAATAATTGTAGTGAAGATGAGAAATAAGGGGAAGATGTTAATTTGCTGGCTAACACACAGGTATACCTCCTTACTAATACAGTACTTGTTTATACTTGGAATACCCCTGATTTTGCATCTTGTATGAAAAAAAGTTACTTTAACATTCAAAGACTTATTTTATTGTGATCAGTGGGCTAACTGCACATTTTAAAGCCAAATAATAGCCTAGTCCTTCTAATGAAGACAACGTTTACTCTCAACCCTGCAATATCTTATTAGATGTCACAATTAAATTAGATGATAAATCCACTTCTAAGGAACAATTCCATGTGAGTCATCTAGATGCACATATCTCCAACTTCCTTTTGTATCAGCACTAGGGAAGACTGTTAACTCATAAGCAATGTAGAGAGGGGAGATAGCATCTGCAAATAATTCTTTTTTTTTCCAAAATATTCCCTCATTTCTCCTATACAATCACATGCTGGGTTTTCTGAGAGATAGTTACTTCAGATTCAGTTGAGCTATTTGTGGAATTTAATGGAGAAGGCTATTTCTTGTTAAATTTGAGAGATTGCACTGAAAGTATCAGGAGACTGCATTACTGTTAGCAGTTTTGATTTAACAGCGTATTTACTGAAAATGGAGGTTTAAGGAAATTAAGACTATTTCAAATTTGAGTTGTTTTGGCAAACAACTCCCCTCAAAAATGGGGGAGAATTTTAGAGAATGATAAGTATTTTTGTTTCAAGGAAACATAACAAAAATCTAAAAGGGTTAGAGAACATCAGAACAAATAATTTTAGGTTAATTTAAAACACAGATTTGGTGGTTTGGGGAGGGAGTAGAACTTTGAAAATTATTTTTTTTTGTGTGCATTTTAGTTTGACCTGAGATAATTTCCAAACATACCTTTTCTCTTTTTTTTTTCTTTTCTTTTCATTTCAGTCATCAAACTGAAAATCCTGTCCATCTAGTTTAAGGCAATCCCTGCCTCTATCACAAAGGTCTTTATGTGACACTAGGCAAGACAGCCTTCAAAACTGGTTAGTGTGTGATGTTCTTTTTTGGAAGCCTGGCAATAGACACCAGCTGTTTTGCAGACGTACTCAGTACTCATGGATGTAATTCAGCTCAGTGGGAGCTGCACTTCCAAAATGGAATGTGATGTTGCATTATAATGCGTGCTCTGCAGAATGACATCCTCCATATCTCATATTGATGCATTGTTTTCTTAAATGATTTGACTTTTATTGTCTGCCATTAGAATGGATAAAATTATAACCCTTTTTCTCAGCCAGTTAAAATTATTCTATAAATATTTGTAAAACCCTTAGAAACTGTTGGGATGCAGGTTTGAGGGAATGAATAATCCTGTCTTTGTGGGAAGCTTGAGCAGTATATTTGAATCCAGATACCTAAGTAAAAGTTGGAAACAAAATATTGAATCACTATTTCTAAAGTGAGCAGCAGAGACATTCAATGAGCTGGAAAAAAGCTAGAATGTGATAAGTCACTGAAGTCTATTTCGGAGTTCCTCTTCAGATGGATGTCAGATGAAGGTTGCATCCATATTCCTGTATTTCCTAACTTTGAAGAGTTTAATCTTGCGACAATAACAACAACAACGGTTTGAATAGAGGGGTTGTAGTTTTCTCGGTCATTAAATACAATTTGCCAAGTTATTTAAAAACTAACAAACTACATTAGAAATTAGTTTAATCACATGGATGATACTGGCAGACGCAGACCGAGGTATTAATGCCACTGCATTAATATCGCATACCTGAGTAAACAGAATAACTGATAGCAGTGGGTGGTTATTATCGCATGTGTTTCTGGTGCTGGACAGGAAGGGATTCTGCTTCGCAGCTCTTCCCTGAAAAGAGAAGTAACAAGACTCAGCAATGCTGCATGTATGCAACTCCAGCCCAGAACAGAAGTATACTCTAGGGAAAGCAGGCTCTTCTCTTCCCTCCTACTCTTCTTTTGCTGTCCCTTTTAATCTGCTGACATCTTACTCTTATCTTCCAGTGTTTCCTTGTCTCAGATGCAGTTATCATTCCTTAAGCTTTGATCTTGGTTTCAGCTGAATTCTGATAAATAATCTGCACTCTTCTGGATTTCCTTCCTAATGATTTGCAGTCTCCTCATCTACACTATTCCTCATACAGTTGAAGTTCCCTTTACTGTTCCTATAATTTTGTCTTTCTATGCTCTCCAGGTGCAGGTTTCCTGCTGGTATTCTTCATCATCCATGGTTCCTCGTTTCAGTTTGCATCTGCAAATTTTCTGTAAAAGCTGAATCTTTGACTTCTGTCAGTTGCTTTTCTTTCTACTTTTGCTCTTAATCTTAGTTATATTATTTAGTTACTAAGCTTAGGTAGCAGCCTAACCAAGCCTGGCTGGTCTGGAGCATCACTGGTGCCCTCTGGCAATGTGATTTGCATTGGGAAGCTCAATACTTAGTTTTATTGGAATCTATCGCATTTTCCACAGATAACCCCTAGCAGATCTTGATTGATGAAGTCAAAAAGAATAATTTAAAATATTTCATATTTTCCTGTTAAGAAAATGTTGAACTGATTGAACCTTTTCAAAGACCTTTGAAAATGATAGTGTGCTGAAAAAATTGTCTAGATAAATGTTGGGTGCCTGAGTGAGAAGATAGGGCTCTTTCCTAATTTACACCCTTTAATTTTATATATGCATATACTGTTATCAAATACCTCCAGGTAAATTACATTTTCATACTGTCAGGCTTTAATTATATTCCTTTATGCCATCATAGAGTTAATCATAATCTCACATTTTGGAATTATGCAACCAGATTTTATTTTTCTTTCCCAGTACATTGCGCTGCTTCTGGTTCTGGCTTTTTAGAAAGAAAACCCATTTATAGCTTTTCTTAAGCTAGTTTATATTTCTTTATTTGAAATTTTTAGGAAGAATGCATAGCCTTGTCAATGTAATCCTTTTGCTTGAAGAAAAAAATGTTACTTGGTGAAAATATAGTACCTCCACAGCTCTGTATCCCTGTGTGTTTAGCACAGAATAAACATAATACACATTAACTGTGACATTGTTTCCAGCAGACTGCAGAGCAATTTGAAACAGCGGGAAAAGATGTCTATCACCTAGACTGAAAAATTAGATTGTTCTCTGAATTAAAAGCTGTTTTGTTGCTTCCAATATGGATACATGCTGAGACTCAGTTAGTGAACCATTCTTCTCCTAATATACAGTTAAACATTAAAAGTAAATTAAAGAAGACTCCTAACATACAAGTATTGTCCTCGCATTAAAAGGAAGACAAAACATCTGCTGGGTGCTTAAGATAATGATTCTTTAAACTTTTGTTTTTCAGGTTCTTCCTTCAAATCAAGCTGTAGCAAAGGAGAAAAAACATTAGAATTCATCCCAATAAATCTTCATCTGCAAAGAATGCATGTGCATAGTCCTCGATTGAAAGGTAAAGTATATTCTGCAGAGAAATTTTCCAAGTATGACAAAGTATGTTTTGAAATACAATTAAACATTCAACTAAGTGATATGGTTTTCATTGTAGCCCATTTTAAGATGTAGATATCTGAATCTGTATATCCTGTTTTAAGGATGAACATTGGGTGGACATGCTTTCAGATTTAAAACTACAATGGAACTGAAAGGTATGCTGTTTAGAGAGTTGAATCTTAGTAATTTTGAATTTTTTACTTAATCACTCTTGTTAAATTTTGTAGGTGGGACAAAAAGATGCTACAGATAAAAAGCATGAAAAATAATATTATTACATTGATTCATTTTTTAGTAAATTTATGTGCAATTTGGACTTTTATCGGTTTGGAGAATGCTGAGGAGAAAAGCATATCACAAGAAATATAGTGACTTATAAAGAAAATTCTGAGATTCATTTCCTGTTGCATGCATTTTGCCAGTTAGTGAAGTTTGTGCAGTATTAGCTCGTTTGTAAAATTTGTGCAGTATTGTAAGATTTGATACAGATGGTTTCTTGCATGACCAGATTGTTGCTTGGTTTGGTTTGGTGGTTTTGTTTTTCTAATAAAATCAAAATCAATCTTCCAAATTTGTTATTTAAAAAGCTGTGCTTTACAGGCTTAAATTGTTTATTTTTTTCACTTTAGTGGGCTCTAGAAACTTTGTGTGTTTATTTCTTGCCTTTGTTTTGTATACATATCTGGAACCTGTCTTCCCAAAGGTTTTGATTTCATTCTCTCATGCCTGTACATCTGCTTCTAAAATCCAAGCTTTCCAGTTTGGGTGGTGTTTGGAATATTTCTAGGGCAACTGATTATGTACTGTCCATAAAAGACCCCACTTAAATCATGAGATCAAAGAAGTCAACAGCTTGCCCACCCTCCAGATTTCAAATTCTTAAACTAGCATGCAGACACTGCCACTGGGATTGACTAGAAGACCTGGATCTGTGCTGGAAAGTAGGAATCAGGCCCAAATTTAAAGCTGTGCAAGGGATTTCTCTGCCTCGTCTTCTGAAGGCACAAGTTTTGGATACTGGTAGCAGATGAAAAACTAAGAGGTGGTTAACAATATTTCTTTTAAGTTGTGGGTTTTTTTTTTTATAAATTCCAGGTGTGTTGTGCTCATGTTGTTTCTATGAAGCTTTGAACAAATAAGTAAATGTAGAATATATGTTCACTGAAATGTATCGGTAGCTTATGTATGATTCAAAATAATGTGTGGTTTCAGTGCAGAACTAATACTGTCATGATTCATACAGACACACTGCACAGTGTTCAGTAAGAGTCACATCGTTCTAGAGCATTGGCTTAATTTTCCATTGTGGTGTATAATGTCAGTGCAGTGTAAAAAAAGCAAGTTTCACCTGTCTGGTTTCTGAGGTGTTTCTGGTTGGTTGGTTTATTGTTTTTTTTTTCCCCCTCACTGTGCCACCAGAGATAGTGATAAAAGCACAAAATATTTCCTCCTAGAGACTGCTGGGGTAAATTTACCAGCCTAGGTGATGTTAGTTGCAAGGTTCAGTTAGGGGTGGTGTTATTTCTAAACTTATTATCATAGAATGGTTTGGGTTGGAAAGGACCTTAAGATCATCTAGTTCCAACCCCACCGTCATGGGCAGGGATGCCTCACACTAAACCATCTCACCCAAGGCTCTGTCCAGCCTTGCCTTGAACGCTGCCAGGGATGGAGCATTTATCATTTCTTTGAGCAACCCATTCCAGTGCCTCACCACCCTCACAGTAAAGAACTTCTTCCTTATATCTAACCAGGTCCCTCTGAATGGCATTCCTTCCTTCCAGCGTATCAGCTGAACCACACAGCTTGGTGTCCTCGGCAAACTTGCTGAGGGTGCACTCAATCCCACTGTCCTTGAACAGGATCGATCCCAACACTGACCCCTGAGGGACATCACTTATTACTGGTCTCCCATTGGACATGGAGCCATTGACTGCAACTCTCTGTGCGGCCATCCAGCCAATTCTTTATCCACCAGGTGGTTTATCAAATTGATGTCGCTCCAATTTAGAGACAAGGATGTCGCATGGTACAGTGTCAAATGCTTTGCACAAGTCTGGATGGATGATGTCAACTGCTTTGCCCCTATTCATCAGCTCTGTAGTCCCATCGTAGAAGGCCACCAAATTGGTCAGGCAGGATTTCCCCTTAGTGAAGCCATGCTGGCTGTCACAAATTACCTTGTTGTTTTGATGTGCCCTAGCATGATTTCCAGGAGAATGTGCTCCATGATCCTGTCAGGCACAGAGATGAGACTGAGACTGACTGATCTGTATTTCTCCGGGTCTTCCATTTTCCTATTCTTGAAAATGGGGGTTATATTACCCTTCTTCCAGTGGTCAGGAAATTTACCTGACTGCCGTGATCTTTCAAATATGATGGACAGTGGCTTAGCAACTTCATCTGACAGCTTCTTTGGGACTTGTGGATGGATTTCATCAGGTCCCCTGGACTTGTGCACATTCAGGTTCCTAAGATGATCTCAGATCTGATCCTCTCCTACAATGGGCCTAAGGTCTCCATTCTCACAGTCCCTGCATCTGTCTTCCAAGACATGGGCAGTGTGGCTAGAGTACTTGCCGGTGAAGACTGAGGCAAAGTTGTCATTGAGAACCTCAGCCTTCTCCAAATATATCCTATTTCTCAGGAAGCCTTAATAAGCCCAATGCTGCCTGTGCCTAAATCAGCTAACCTGTGCCATGTAAGCATTTGCTTAGCATTAAACGAAAATATCTCTCTGATTATACTGAAAATACTGTGAACATCTGATACCTTATGGAAAGGGTGATAATTTTCTGTAATGTCATCTGTGATTCTGTTTCATACAGAATTCTGCTACTGTTGCTTGCATATAATTTTAGCAGCATCCTTTACAGATAAATGATTGTATATAAGCAAATCATAGTACAGTGAATAATTTATTGATAAATTGAGATTATTAAATTTGCTGTCACTGTAGAAACTTGTAAATTACACTGTAAAGTTTTGCCTTGTAAATACACTCTGCATCTAAGCAGATTGTAAAATGGTCTGTAGAAACAATGATTGTGGGAGTACTAGACTGTGTACTGCTGATGTTCATTCCAATTTAGAACATGGGAACTTCTGAGTATCTGTTAGGTACTGTATTGTGTCAATATTTTGTTATTTCTTCTACTAAACAATGGTTCCTCCAAACATTTTAACGAGATGGGGAGTTATTGTGACAGAATATGACAGCATGAATTTTAATGTAGCTACTTTTTTGAAGTTAATTCACTCAAAAGCATTTTTAGATTTGTAATGACTACACATGGCCAGAACTGTAATTTTACGTCTTTTCAAGAAAACCTCTGGCCACAGGACATTGTATGTTTATTTGCTAAATAAAAAAGTGGAATGAAATATGCTACTTAATCACCCCCAACTTTTGCACTTCTGGAGTTTTGTTTTCTTTTGTTTACAATGAATTTTCTCCTTTCTCCTCCAAAATCATTTTACTTGTGGCATATGGTTAATCTATAATTGAAAAGGGTACAGAAAGAATTAAATGTTAGAATAATATTCTAAATTTAGAGCTTGACGTTATTAAACACTCCCTTTTTTCTTTAGCTAATGTTTGGTTTGCTGATGTAAGAATTAGATAAAACTGTTCTTGTTACACTCGAGTTTAGAGATCATAAAACATTAATAGAGAAGTGAACTTGTGTTAAAATCAGGGTATTTCTGCTTGCCCGTATTTCTGGGACTGACACCTTAGTTACAAGGAGCTCTTTTTATTTCTCTGTTTACAAAATGGGTTCCTCAATACGTTCAGGATATTTTGCTGGCACTATAGTATGGATACAGCAAAAAGCAATGGATTTTTATTATATTTGCCTTTGGTTGGATAAATTATTTCTCTATCTATTACACAGCTACCATCCCATCTCTTTAGTTCTGTAAACTTTCACAGAGGTGGTGATTAAACAAGCTGATGAGCCATAAAACTGTCATTAACCCTTACCTTGTCAGATGTCTTAATTTTGGGAATGCAAAATAGGTTTTAATCCCTGTGACCATATATGCATGCCCACTGATATGTGCTTTTTTGTTCAACATGTTCAATTACAGGCTTACTTTTACCAAACTTTGATTTTGGATATTGTTGGCGACTGACATGGAATAGAAAATACATGTGTGTTTAAACTTACAGTAGAAACAGCTTTGAGAAAAATACTATTTCATTATGGGATAACTGAATCCCTATGTATTTGATAAACACCACACTTTGCTTTGTTCATCATACTACAAAGTTCAGTTTTATATATTGCCGTAGCTTTGCTTTTGTCCCTGTTCATACATTAAGTGTGTTTGTTTTAAACAAATTTGGTGGACTGAAGAAATTTTTATTTTGCTTCTGGCCAGTGGGAGATACCATCTCTATGAAGGCAAACACGTTACTTCAGTTCAATATTCAGCTGTGCTTGACATAAAAATCCCTCAGCTCTTTAAATTGGTCTGGTAAAGCCTAGGTTTATGGAACTTCTGTCACTGTGGATGTCATCATGTTGCAAAAGCTGTGTTTTATTTGTGAAGGGCGATGGGCAGGTAGTTTATATTTCTGCATGGTGAAGGGATTGTTGGTTTTGGGCAAGTGTAATTGGTGTTAGTGTTTCACTTGTACCAGTAGGAGGTGAGTGATATTTTTGAGTCAAAATAATTGGTATGAAATGATTAACTCAAAGCTCTGTTTCCTTGCACTCCAATCTTCTGCATTTTCTTCCTTCAGTTCCTGAAGTAGGTATTTGAAGAACAGTTGAGGGGTCTTTCTAACACCTATTAATTAATATTTTGGGAGAAGCATGCTGACAGTATGGTTCAGCTCCTACAACTCTCTGCTGGATTTTAAGGTCTGTCTCCACTGTATTGTCAACAGTCATCTGTTCTTGAACTGGACAATGGTTGTGAGTTAATGGAGCATTCCTATACCAGTGCACTCATGCTGACCCTGCATATGCCTTACAAGAAGCTTCACTGATGTGAAAGCGGACCACATTAAAAGGCATTCCTTGCAGCACTTTCCAGCATACTGTCTTCTGGAAAGTGGGACTGAGACTGCCCTGTGGCTGTTACTAGGGTCATAGACATTTTCTTCTTCTTAGCCACTCTCACTCTCCTATGTTTGCTTGCATGGGGTAGATGCTAAGAAGTTCTGGGTGTGTTTGTGTCTCAAACATCCTTGACCATGATAAGAAGATGCCATAGGCTGAATTAAAGCTTCCTTGTGGGCAAATCCTCCATAAAGTTAGCTATAAGCAGGGTCACTATTGCTTTTTAAAACAGAGGCAGCAAAAGCACCAGGGTTTACTCTTTTAAGTATTTTCTTGAGTTAATCTGTAAACATATTCAGAAGCCATTATTCAGTTACCCTGATGGGTTCATATCTTATTTTGGTTTCAAGCCACCATTTTTTTTTTAAGGAATAGAACTACTTATTTTCAAGTACTGATAGAGCTCTAATAGCCCAAGATTATGTAGTATGGACTAATGTCTATTAAGACCTGAAAGAATGGGCTATTGAAGAATCTTGATGCTCACCTTAGGCTAATGAAATTATGTCACTTCTCCTTTTAAGTGGAAATTGAAGAGTCACAATTAGAGTGCAGATCAATTTGAGCGAATATGCTTTGACATTCAACTCTGGAAATAAAACATAGTTCATTAACTGTGAATCATTTCTGCAGTGTTCTTGCTTCTAGGGATATTTATCATCAAAATGCAAGAAAAGTTCTATTTTAGGAATGGATTAGATTTTAATTTAAATGCAAAGCTTCCTTAATGAATAAAGTAGTTCACAGAAAAAACTCCTCTAACGCTTCCTTTAGAAATACATTGTAAGAATGAGGCATTCTGACCTGTATTTTTATACCTCCAGTAATCTTGGGCACAAAACAGGTACTGCTTACTGCAAACATAAATTCTGCAAATGTAAATTTAAACCTTGAAGGAATAATTATTGTGGTTTGGGGTGTAATTAAATCTTCATTTCTGCATTGACAATCAATCACAGGCACAAAATGAAAGGCTGTTTTTAAGATGATGTTCCACCTCCAGTTCTGTAACCATACAGGAAAAGTTCATCCCATATGTCACAAGATATCAGGTACATACAGAGAATAATAACAGTTTGTTGTCTCATCAAGAATTTCAATAGTATGGTATATTTTCCGTTCTGTTAGCTTTTCAGCTGAAGACTACTGACATTCTCTGTGTTTATAAGCATATATAAAAAGGAAGTACATGTCATAGAACAGGGTTCTTCAATTTAGCATTAAACAGGTAATTATATCTGCAAGTGGAAGCTAAACAAATTCAAAGCAGGAAATAAGTGGAGATTTGACTGATTGATTAATCTTTGGAGCAACTTCTCTTGGAATATAGCAAACTCATTGTCACTTGAAGTTTTTAAATCAGAATCAGATTGTGTTGGTTTGTTTGTTTGTTTTTAAAGATGCCTTTACTCAGCCAGAAAATATAAACTTGATGCTGGAATCATTAGCTGTAATTCAAGCAGTCAGACTCTTCAGTTCCATCATAATGGTCTCTTTTGACTCTAAAATGCTTGAACTTTGCATCTCAACATAATTGCAAGTTAAATAATGGAAGGGGTAATAAAGTAAAATACACAAAGGGGCAATTTACTTGGCAGCTTTGTAAACTGCAGAGCTAGAATATTGTTCTGTGCTGTGGCATATAATTTAGATGTAGCAATAAATCAGATAAACTTTCAAAGGTGAGCAGGTGGCTATATGGAAAGATTGATTAGCCTTTGGGCCTCCTTGAGACACAGATTCTCTATTATTCGTTGGAACTAATATAGACCTGTTGTCCTCATATCTTGTAGAGTAAATATCATAGTGTTGCCATACCATGGGGATAGGCCCATGAAAATCTCTGTGCTTGTCTGTTGCTGTTCCAGATGCTCTGTATGATGTCATCACGGTGGGAGCGCCGGCGGCTCATTTCCAAGGATTTAAGAATGGTGGTCTCCGAAAACTACTGAGTAAATTTGAGGCAGAAAGACGAAAGTAAGTAATTTTATAAGTAGCTAGGAAAATATCATTAAAGTTGCATTAAAATGTTATGAGCTCACTTGAGTAACAAAATGGTTTACCCTGCTGAACACATGGAAGATTAAAATCTAGTAGGACTGAACAAGGATGCATTTATAACCTATTTCCTTTATCTTCTCTGCTTTATTGGGCTGCAAAATTGAAGCAGAGTTTGCTTCTAGTGCCAAGACCCATTTTTGAACACAAACTCAAAATTGTGACATTTTCTTCCTATATTTTGGGAACTTGAGGAATATCAGTGCCTGAAAACATGCTGTGCAGAATGAGATAGTGTTTTGGTAATTTTTGTGCTAAGTGGAAAGTGGCTAGAGACAATTTTTCAATAAACAGTAACTTCATTTCTGACAGCTTTGGGTATATGTGAACAAAAGTATTTTTAGCATGTCTGTGAAGTAAATAAGGAACTCCTCTTGTTTTTCAGAAAGATGAAACAAGAATAAGCAAAGATAAAACCCTAACTAAGGTTTCAGTTTATTGCAGTACTCATATGCTTTGTTAACTACTCAACATGTACAATACTGTTAGTTGCATATTTTGCTAACCAAGAATTGGACGTATTTGTGTTTGTTGCTATGGCTGTTAAGACATTTCAAGCAGCCACAGCTGTCACTGGCAGCACCCATAGCTGTGACTGCTCAATGCTTCAACTAACTGTGCCAACCCCATGCAGTCGGTGGCACAACATTCAAAAGAGAATGCAGGAAGGTACTGCATATGTGCTAATCTAAGCATTGGGATGCTCTGTAGAAAATGAATTCCATTGTTTTAAATGCTAAGAAAATTTTCATAGTTACAATATCATAAAGAATGAGCAGAAATTACAAAAATATATTGTTGACTTCTAGGTTGACTAGAAATTGGCATCAATACTAAAACCAAACTGAAACCAGCAGATGTATTTCCTTTGAAAGCTGCATTATTATTTTTCTCTTTGCATTGCATGACATAAAAAGCTTATTAAATCTTCCAAAGTCTTTCATTTCCCTGCCACCTCTGACGAGAGAGCTTGCTAGTGAAACATGAACATCACTGTTCACACAAGACCCACGAGTGGACTTCGTTTTGACAATAGGTACATATTCTACTATCAGCGACTGAATAGGCAGCCTTAGCCCCATGATACGGAGGTTTATGAAGTACATGATAAAGAAAATGTCTAAAGGCATTTCTTAAAATAGCTGCTTTTTAACTATCTGATTAATATAGTTGGAGTTGTATTTAGTGGTTTTTTATTGCATTTCATAAGAAGAAAGTAATGTCATAAGTGATATAAAGAACTTCAAAGTGTTTTGCTTTCAGAAAATGAACTGTTTCTCACTTGCGCAGTCCTGCAGCATATCCATATTGACAAAATGTGATTTCCCAAAATGGAAGATAGCTGTGAGGCACACTTGAAATCATTAACTGCGATTTCTGTTCCTTGAAGAAAAGGAAAATGCTTTATAGGGAAGAGACCTAGTCTTTCTTGAGTTCTTCCTGGGAGAACATATTGCAATATCTCATAGGAATGGGTAGACAATGCTCTTGTTTCTTAGATGCCATAACAGGAGAACAGAATATGATGGGCTAGACTCATTTCTTCAGGTCCTATTCAATGTTCTATGGCAAAGGATACTCAGTGCTGCACAGCCTCTTCTCATTTTTATTCACTCTTCTTTTACTGACTCAGTCATGTAGACCTCTAAGTTGATAGATTGTGATCAAGAGCACAAGGTAAAGCTTTGTGCAGATTTTATCACAGCATTTCATACCTATTTCAAAGTGCCTACACATCACCTTATATTTGCCTTGCCGCTTAGACTTATTTGCATCCCTCAGAAGCACTTGTATTTTGGTGACTTTCAAGGACAGAGTACTGGACTTTTACTCTGACAGTGCAGTTCTCATGTTTCCTTGTTCCCACGGAAGAGCAAAAATCTGTATTTAGGATGATATAACTAGGGTAACTGTTAGTATCCTCACAGACTCTTCCTAAAAAAAAAAAAAAGAGAGCCTCCGTCAGGCTACCAAACTTAATTTTGAGCATTGAAAACAGGGGACTGCCATTTTAGCGAATCACTTACCAGACCTGAAGAAATGGACACTTAGCATATGAATTCCCATGAAGTAGAAAGGAGGAAACCTCCAAAATTCATCTGTCTTTGAGAGCAGCACAGAGCAAACTCAACTAGAAGATCTCATATGAGTCAAAAGACAGGAGCAAGTAAGCTCTGAATATGATCTCACTTATTTGAATATTGAAGAACTGGTCTACTTTAAATATAGACAAGAAGTGGCCATTCTCATTCTTGCCAAGGAGAATTTCTTTCACTGTGGCAATGACAACTTTATTTTGTAGGCACCTGTTTGTTTAACTGCATGAGGATAGTTTGAGGACAAAGAGCATTTTCAGGGGCAGCTTTTACAATTTAAATTTTCTGGTTTACAATGGGAGCAGCTTTTCTGAGGGTCTGGTTGAAGGAAGAAGTGACACCTTGAGATATCAGTCAGAATATAAAATGAACAGAAAAAGAATGCAGATTTAGCAGCCGTTTCCTCTAGGCGAACTGAGCTGAATACAGAGAGACAGATATGGGAAGAGATTATTTCTCAAGCCAATCCTGATAGCTTTCAGGATACTGTTAGCACATGACAGAATGCCTTGCATGCCTTTGACCTTCAGGGTGATTATTAGAATAGGTAATTGAAATATTCAACAGTATCGCCATATCACAAAATATTCCTTGCTCAAATCTATGCTTGTGGAATTAACAAACAAGAGGAACTGTCAGCTGGTAGCAAGGTTATATCCTGCTTTGCAAGAGCATAATTGCATTTGCAATTGCCAAACCAGAACAAGATTGAAACATACGTTTCATGAAAGTTTATCAAACAGAGAAATGTGGGAAATGTGTATCTGAAGGTAGGGCTGGCATATTTTCTATTATGTATAGAAATTTTCTATTACATATGTATTTTGTGCAGGCAAAAGAGAGGGGAAGGTATTATATAATATTATTTATTTAAAAATGCAGTATTTTTGCAGTTCTCTCATTTGTTACCACAGAGAAAATCATATTTAAAAAAAAAAAGATTTCTAAAAATCTGATCTCAAATAATAGGGAGAAGTTGGAAAACAAGACTTAATGGTATGCAGTCTGAAAGCAGGGCCATTATTTTATTACCCATTCACAATCTGTACTGGTTTTGATTTGCAACAAAAACATAGATAAAAGGCTTTGCTACTGCAAATGTCAGGCCTGTCTATAAGACATGGCTCTAATATGTCTGTCCCTTTAGTAGCTAGCGATGCACTTCACAAGACCAGTAAGAGCAAAGGATTTTTTTTTTTATCTTCTTTAGGCATAATCACATTTAAATCCAAATCATTGAAGTTTGATCACAATATGTGAAATCATTGCACAATATGAACTGTATGTGTACAAAACAATACAGATTCGGTTCATTTTTTTTTCATGATGTTGTATTGGTTTATTCTTTTTTTTTTCCTTCCTTATTTCTAGCTAAAAGAGAAAGTCAGTCAGTTGTTCAGATTCAGTCTTCTGTTGGCCTGCTGGTATAGGTTACTTCTCCTTCCTGCAAATGGAAGGCCTTGTAGTCTTCATCATCATCATCACCAGTCTAGATGGCATAGCAAATTATTTTTAGAACTCATTTGTGCAGGAACATAAGGCAGTATACGTTATACTGTATGCAGTAAGTTACACACGTATAACGTCTTGCTACTCAAAATGTGCATAAATCACTTTCAAGGTACTTTCGAGGACTTTTTTTCTAATTTAAAATCTAATTTGATAAACTCTGGTGTAGCCAAAACACGTAGCCTTATGATTACAAGACTTTTAATGCCCTGGTACTCACCATCAACAAAAATGGGTATCCCACAAGCTGCATTAGGTGCTGTAATTCACTACGGTTTTGTAGACTGTTTCTAGCATGTTCTTCAGAAATTACCCTGCTTTAAATTAGCACAGGCGTAAAGCTGGAATAGCACTGAAATGGATTTTCTGTTGATTTTTTTTTCTTTTTCTAAAGCCATAATAATTTAATTTGGGTTTAAACTGCCCAAAAGGACCCTCTTTTCTTTGACTACTCCTAGCTTTTGGTCAAGGTGTGAGATGTGTTTCTTTACAAACATACATGTTACCAAAAATTTTATCAGTTCTGAGGTCTTCCTTCAACCCATTTCCATTCTCTGAGGAACCTGAAATGGTACTGTTCCACAGAAAATCCCAGAGCCGTTGAAATAATAATGAATTGCATTTCATCTAGTTGTAGCCTTTATTCTCAAAGGGAAACCACAGCCTGTCATGCATTGCACTGTTCACAGAGATGTTATTCTTTGCCCACTTTCCACTGTAGTTTGTTTTGTTTTGGTTTTTTTGTTGTGTGTGTATTCCTACGTGTGTGTGAGAAAGAAAGATTAGACTTCATGGAGATGAACATTTTTTTTTTTCATTGGCCATAAATCAGTGTTGTTGGAAGTTTTGCTGGGAAACTAACAAAGATTATACTATTTGTTGAGATATAAAAATCTCATCAGTATTTTCCAGGTGCTAGACACTCAGAACAGAATTGCCTGAAGCATTTCCTTAAGCAGGTATAAAAGAAAAGGGACTGGGGCTGTAAAAAGAAGGGAAGAAGGAGTTGAGGAGCTTTGTATGTGAAGGTTAGAAAGGATCATGTTTTGGAGAGCAAGAAAACTGTTCCTCTTCCATGGATCCATGAAGTCACACCAATGTAAAGATACTCTTAATTTAAAGAACTGTGGAAGGCTTTCCCTGGGCATGCAGTCTGCCTGGGCTTAGTCTTCCTAGGAAGATTCACTATAAGATTCACCTATGCCCCTGTGGCTTCAGTCCTACTTAGGTCTCCAGAGGGCTGATGAAGAGCATCTTGACCTTTCTTTTGACTGAAACTTGTGTCCAACATAACCAGCTGAAGGCAGTGATGTAGTTATTCCAGGGGTCAGTTAGGAATGAAGAGGAAATAGAAGAATAGCAAGAGAAGCTGTGCATATAGCCTTAGCCATTGCTTCAAGATAAGGATTTGTGGAGATTTGGACTTAGTAAGTAAGGATACATTAGAACTAATAATTTTAATTTCCTCAGTATTCAAAGTCAGAATTTCCAAGTTGCAAGGGAAATCTTCAGCACTGGTAACATGAAAATCTCGGCACTGATAACATTGTTTAGTTTTGTTTCCTGAAGCAGCAAATTGTTCTGAGGTTGAGAGGTTTTAATGTTTCAATTTATTTTTGAGCCTCACTTCCCTCTTCAGACAGAATATATGTGATGCATAAATAAGCCACTGAATTGGTATCCTCTGTAATGTATGTAAGCTGGAGGTTATCTGGGCGTACAGGTTCTTGCTGCGTATACTTTAACTGGATTCTTGCTGTTATTGTCTGTGGTTTTGACTGTTGAAAAAAGCAAGGTCAAATGTTCATTATTGAAAGATTTTAACCCAGTCCCAGATGGTGATAATTTAACTCAGTCACACAAATTACTCAGTTAACAGCAGGAGTGGAGTTACTTGGAGTGTCATTAAAAATCAGACATTTATCATATTGCAGTATTTATTCTCAGGCAAAAAACTTTGTTAATTTAAATTGCAGATCTAGTCAATGTAATCTTTATTCAAATTACATGACCGTGTCATTAAACCAATTTTCAAAATGAAATGACCACTGACAGTCATATGTACATAGTTAATGATGGTGCCAATATGTGGAAATGATTAAATATGCTTAGTGAGAGCTTTGAAACTTAACCCAGAAGACATTATTATAGAGTTTTTCAAAAGGTACCTGACTAATAATACATTTTGCATATCAAAGGTAGGTTTTCATAGTGCTGCTGGCATCCCGCACTGGACCTACTCATGCAGCCTTTGGCCCAGTGCAAAACTTTCTTACTTGTAATTCCCTTCATCTAGTTTCTGCGTTGTGACACCTGTGAAAAGTTTCTCTACGTGTTCTTTTGGTAGCTGCTTCTTTTAAGTAATGCTGCTTATATACCACAGCTGTATGTGGCATCAAGCTCAAAAAGTAGTTATTTATAAAGAAACTAATTTCAGTGACTTGGAAGTAGTAATGTCTTTTCATGAATGGCAAGGCCACAGAAAATCTTAGGCTAGTCTTAGATGGAACACTGTTGAGACACAACAATTAGAAATTTCAGATACTCCCAAACGTGTTGTTTCTCGATAATAATTATGCACTTTCTTGGAGGAGAAAAGTTTCCCTCAAATTCTGAAAGAAACTGACTATTTGAAATCATATCATGCTTTCTGGGGGTCAGGAAATGTTAAAATTAGCCAAATAATGAGGCCTGATTGAACACTTCATTTTGAAGAAAAACTCATTCTCTGTTTATTATTTTCTTTATTTAAAAACTATGATTGCCTTTATTAGAATGAGAACTAACTACAGGTTTAGTATCTCTCTTTCCTGTTTCTTTTCTTATACCATTGACTGTGGCTTTTCTGCTCCAATATTTGGTGAAGCTTAGAGCTGTGGGAGATGAGTGAAAATGATCTGGGAATTAAAGGCAGAGGGGAATCCCAGAAAGAAGTGTGTGCATGGTGCACTTGATAACAGTTTTAGCCAGATTCAAACTGCAAAAAGGCTGTTTAATAATGGGAGGGGGAAGCCTGAAGGGAAATTAGAGAAGATTATTCAGTGCTGTGAAGCATCAAGACTTTTAAGACTATGTCTTCACTACAATTCACTACAAAGATTACTCTTTGCCCCTGCCCTGTCTACTGACTCTGACAGCTTGAGAGCTGTGGTAAATTTAGAGAGCTCTAACTTTGGAAGTTCATTTCACTAAGTGTTTGCACCTTGAAGGCAATCCTGTGGCCAATTCCTCATTTCCCAGAGGGACAGGGATTTTTTTTTTTTTCCTTCCAAAATCAGTAGGAGAGATAGTTTGTACTATTCATTTTGTTGACATATTCGGAATTCTGGCCTCTGCACTCAGTGGTACAGCAATTCATGTAGTGGACTGCAAATTGGAGACACATAGTGATTTTGATGTGACTGGTAACATGACTGATCATGGCAAAGCTTCGCTGACTCAGATGCCCTTCATGTAGGCTACCTCCACAACGAATTGTATCTAAAAATAGAGACATCATTGAAAGATGGAGAAGTAGGTTGGGGTATTTTGGAATTTGTGACTGCAACTTAGCAAAGTGTCTAAGCAAGAGGCTTAATTTTAAGACTGCTTGCATCTATCCTTATTTGGCACAAGACTTCAGCCGTTTAAGTTGTAAGGAAGTGGCTTCATTTAGACTACTGAATGTGCATTGCATATGTCCTTTATCAAATTAAATTTAGTTTAGAACTCATTTCTAATGGGGGAGTGAAGAGATCTGGGGAAAGACTGAAATGAAAAACAGCGTATATTGTTCGAAGGATTGCACAAATTTCAGGTCCTAATATGTGAAATTAAGAAGGAAATTAAAATGGTTGGGAGAGGGCAGAAGCGTCTAAGGGATGTCTGGTAAAAGAACCCAAGAGAAAAGAAGGGATAGGCTTACAGAACCAACTGGGGACTAGCACGTATGTTGCTCTGGCATTAGTAATGTTCTAGGTGTTGCTTGATTACAGTTTTTCCTTGTTAACATTATAGGTTAACCTGAAACTGCAGAAGGTTTTGGTTAGTTTCTCCAAAAGGCTGAAGCAGGGCTTTATAAATAGATTAGATACAAGAGTTTTAGGTGGGGAGATGTATACTACATCGAAGAATACAGGTGTGTGCAAGCTCTCTAAAATGGTATTTTGGAATAATGTTATGAAAAGGATATTGCATGATTAGGAAGTGTTGGAGAAAAAAAAACAACCAAGGGGTAGGAATGCAAAAGAATTGCAGTAGTTTGCAAACAGTTAAAAGTAGAAAGTTTGCAGTGTTCATTTGTGTGGTTTTGTAGTAATTAACTCCCATACCCTATTTCTATGTCTTTTCTTGCAAATGAGACACATGCTTTTTATTTGAGATAGCTCTGGTTATTACCAATTCCTGGACATCACTGATGCTAATCAAAACATAGTGTGGGCCACTGATCAATTAAACAGTAATGGCTCATTTTGAAAGACTTAATGTGGTAGGTAATAATGTGATGGGGAGTCAAGTTGGAAAAATGAGGAGCCTTATGACCTTTGTGATTATTCAGTGACTTGGTCAAACATTTCATTTCTCCAGAATTATGTTTTATAAAATAAGTAAATAAAAACCTGTTTTTCTTGTGTTAAGATCCATCACTCACAGGGATGATTAAGTTGAACAGTACTGCTTGGAGCATTTGGTAGTGGGCAGTCTGTTGTCCTCTACTGTTCTAGCAAGGAGTTGGTTTTAGCCTTAAATAAGGAGCATTTCAATGATATCAGTGGAGTTTAGGTCTCTGCCATTGTTTGGAAAACCAGGTAAAATTTTTAGCACATTAAGCATTGCTATTAATAGCAGAAATGACTTTGATGTTTTGTGACTCTTTCTCTGTTATTACAGTACTGGATACCAGTGTATTTACTATTCACCTGAAAACACAGCCAAGGCAAAAGAAGTTCTCAGCAACATCAATCATCTACAACCTCTCATATCAAGCCATGCAGACCTGCTACTTAATTCTGCAAGCCAGCATTCTCCAGACAGCTTGAAGAATTCTTTAAAGATGCTTTCAGAAAAAGTAAGATTCAAATCTTCACTGCAATGGAAAATGGAATAACCAACTCTCTAACTACTGGTGGTTTTTTTCCTGAATAAATTGACTTTCACAGCATCAGCAAATGTTAAATAAGCCCTGCTAAAATAAGCTTCAGAATGTTGCTATTAGAAAAAGAATATTATTTAGCATTTTCTGTATAGAAAATAAATGAAAACTATAAAGGTTGTCTTTATTTGAAAGTATAATTAATTTCATGTGTGTCTGTTATCCTCTAGTGGCCACACACTGGGGTTTATAAAAAAAATAGATTATTTTAAATGATTTTGCAGCGTGATAAATGGTTATTTTAGTTCTCTTTCTTTCATACTTCAAATTTGAGCTTGTGGGAGGTAGCTTAAGCCAGGTTTGAGCTAATGTTTAGAATTATACCATGATCAGAAATGGTGATACAATCTGGAAGGAGAAGTTGGCCCCAGGAGGTCTCAAATTTTAATTCTCTTTCTTGTATTATATTCTGCTGTAGCTGTAGGCTTTTCCTCATGTTAGCTTCTTTAGCTCTAAATTAAGGACGATAATATTTTCCACCTGTCTCACAGAGTGATACTATAGATTAGCTGAAGTCAGAAGTACTTTTAAACATATGTTATCTTACGCTCTGACCAGAGGGGTTGGAAAAAAGTTTCCCATTGCTTCATGGGCCATACCTTCTGTAATGTGATCTCAATATGGCTTAATAACACTATCGATAATCATTTCAATATATCTTCAGCTATTGGAAGTAGCAACCCCTGTGGTCTGTTGAGCACTATTATCCCAGCAGTACATCTTTCAATGGGAGAGTTTCAAATCTGAATATTGAACTCAGTCACATACTGTGAAGGCATTACATTGGAGCCATGGGGGAGATAAACATTGCTCTTGGTTACAGATGTGTAAATCCACAGTAACTCTGAGAATATTGGAGTCACTGAATGTCAAGAACAATGTAGGGAAGTAGAATTCAGCCTGTAGATCAAGGAAGAGTGGGGGGTGGGTGTTGTGGTAGTTATAGCATACCTTTCCATGTCATACAAAGGAGGCCATTCTTAGCTGCATGTAGAAAAAGTGGAGCCACTGTGTTAGTGCTTAGTTCGGAGAAATGTGCAAACAAAAATAAAGCAAATCAAACAAAGTGTTTGTTGTGAAGATCCAAGACCCAGTTGCTAAAGAATTTGTTTGTGGCTATAGCCACTGGCTTTGCCCTTCCCACCTTTGTCTGCCTGGGCTGGAGGACTGAATGACTTCAGAGTGGCTGCAGGCTGCTGTGATACTGACATTGTTTGAGCCATGGCCTATTGGAGAGTCTGGCCACAGAAGAGGGCCAAAAAAGACAATCCATTGAGTTTGGAGAAGTCACAGATATTTTATCCTTTGTCATTTAGCTATATATGTCCGTATCAACTATTCAGGACCAGGCTTAAATTGCTGGTTAGTATTGGAGCACAGGTTCCCAGATGTGGAAGCAGGAGTCTAACCTGACGTAGTCCACCTACAGCCCATAGTTTCTGTCTGTCCTCCACCTTTTGCTTGGAAGAGATGAATCCAGTTTTCTGAACAACTGCTGCATGAATGACAGAATACCTGCTTCCCTGGCTATTCCCAAATTTACTCTGAGGAAAAGACACATAATTGAGAAAAAGGGTGGGACCCTTGCTGAGGAAACTAGTGTAGAGGCACAGCTGCCTGTAAAAAAGAAAGGAGGTATTTCATTTGGAAAAGAAAGACCAAGAAACAGCTTCAGAGAAAGCCAATGCTAAGTTTCAAAACCCCAGACTGAGTGAAACCACACAGTGCTGCAGCTGAGTCCCTCATAGGTAATGCAAAGCATCATCTCAGTATTCTAAAATAGCCGATCTATGTAATCTGGTCCAGTATGGGAGAATTAAGACTAACAAAGGGTCCCTGCTTACATTTAAGATAGTTTGGTATGCTCTTCTGAATAGAATTATGTGAAGCCTACCTATATTCTTATGCATGTGAGGCAATTCTGCTCTCCTACCTTTTGTATACTATTTTATATGTAAAATAGAAATGTTCTCGTACATTTTAACTTGCTAGAAATTTAGGAGTGAAAATGCTATTTGAGGAAATTGTAAAAATGATTTTTCTGGTGATTAAATTCCTCAAATATATTAAAAAGGATAACACTTTAAGATAACGTTAAGCTTGATATAAAGAATAATTCTTTCTAAAAACATTAGGTAGCAGGGAGTATGTCTGAGCTATCAGTAAGGTGAATTACAGCTAAGTATTTATGTTGGAAAGACTGGGTGCATGGCTTGGAAGTGGAAAATCAAATAATTCCACTGCTGCTTCTTAAATTGAGCTTATTTTCTCATGGTTTTACTTCTCTGTGTATAATTTGCAATTTGCTATAGTGTTTTCCTGAGACTAACCTTTTATCAACGTTTTCTGTTAATTGATTAAGAAAGCCTTTAACTGTCGACAAATATGTCAGAATTTGCAGCTTGCAGAAGGCTTGATAAGTTCATTTTCCAGCTATGCCTATCTTTGTTTGCAGAAATATTCTTTGGTTGAGTATCTAAAAGAAATTGCAAAGTTTTCATTTCTTTGTATAGACTTGTTTTGTGATTGCAATACAATTTTATAAATAGTGATGTTCTGCAAATGTAGCAGAAAGAAAATGCAGCTGAAATGTAGATTGTTGTTAAACCAATGGAATCCCAGAACAGAATTTAATTACAGAAGCCTTTTAGTCTCTATATAGAAAAATGGAGGTTTGCTTCCATGCCAGTTTGCTTCTTAAAATGAACTTTCCCTATAAAATATTTACGTTAATTTAAATTGCTTAGACTTTTCAGGTATTTACCTAATATATATTACAGTCATTCCTTACTTCAAATTGTCCAATACATAAAATTTCTGAAATGTAAAGCTCTTTTGAGTCTACCATGCCTGATGCAGAGACATGAAACAATCTCAAGCAGACTTCGAGTGGAAAGGGAGGCGTAAAATCTCAGTAGAGCCATGATGTTGTCATTTCTAAGGACAGACAAGCACAGTAGTTTAGATTCTCCCAATACAATACTGTAGAAGATTCTTGAAGATAAGCTCTGCTGTTACCATGCAACTCTACCAAGTCTCACTTTGCTTCTTCTTTATAGAGGGTTGTTAGGTTTTGCTAGCAGTATTCCCCAGAAACTATGAATTCCCTGAGCATGCACCATTTGGAGGCTGGAAATGTAGAAAACTGAAATTGTCCTATAGTACTGAAAAAGAAAGAAAGTAAAAGAAGCAGAAACTTTTCAAGCGGGTACCTAACCCAGCAGCCAGAGCTTTAAGAAAACCATCAATTATTTAGAGCATTGTGGTCTAAATGTCAGTGAACTTTTGAGGGCGTATAGATGCAGGAAAGTAAGAAAAGTTGAGGCGGATTAGGCATACAGAAGGGCAGCCAGTACTAGCAAAAAAAGCATGCCTGGCAGAATGGTGGCAAAAATGCTTTTACATGGAGAGGGTCTAGAGATGCTAAAAGGCCAAATGGAGAAAGCATTTTCCTTTTCTTGTTGGGGTGGAAAGGAGATAAATACTGCAGAGAGGTTGAAGGTTTTAAAAATACAGTGAACTTTCAGCTGTCACAGTCAACAAGAAGGATTTAGAAAAATTATGCAGTGATTGAATAACATCTTCAGAGAGCCTAGAAAAACTACTTCAAGGTTTCATGTCTTTAAAAATAATTGAACTAAATCTAGAAATCAGGTGTTTTCACCTGCCGCGATAGGTGCGTTGATACCAACAGGTACCAAAATTTCTCTCTGGAAACACTGCTTTTGCAGGTGCTGAGGTCTTAGCAGTGTAGAGTGGTGTGGTTTTATTCAATTTGTTAATTACATTTTATGTGACATTTATTCAGAAATTACTGAGCTGTGGCTGGTTACTCTTGGAACTGATCCTTGTAGAGGTTCATCCTTGCAGGCAAATTCTTGAAGTCGAATAGAATAGGATTGTGTGCAAAGATAATCATCTCTATGACAGATACTGTACTTTTATCTTAATCCTTAGAACAGTGGGATTGTAGAATGTGATGATATCCCTATGCCCCTTGAATCATTCCTCACTGTAGCTGTACTTTGTTTTCTACCTCTCAGGCCTGCCTGAAACCAATATCCACTCTACCTAAGGGTAATTCAGTCCTATAATAGTTACGTTGCAGTGTTGCCTTCCTTGGTCTAACCTCCTCATTCATACTTTTTTTTTTTTTTTTGCAGACAGAGTTATTTGTGCATGCATTTAAGGATCAGCTGGTCAGAAGTGCTCTTTTGGCACTATACACAGCTCGGCCTGGCTGTGTCCTCAAGAAACCAGCTATGCCTAAAAACAGTACCGAAGAGGGGGGTGATTTGCAGCATCAGGATCATCCTTCTCAGATTAAAAGACAGGACTCTATACCCCATCATTCTGAATATGATGAAGAGGAGTGGGTAAGTAGTCATAAACTCTTAGCTGCTATTCAATCCTAAACCCCTCCAAATCAGCATAAACAGATACAAGCTCTAAATGTCCTTGTCACGTACTATTGGGAGGGGGAGGGGAAAGGGGTGCAAAACTGTGAAAAACTATTTTTCAGATACAATACAGATTTAAAAATAACTCGAAAGAATTTTCCCAACTAGAGCGTGCTTCTGTGTTGCTCCTTGGTTGTACATGTAACGGCCAGAATATCTCTTTGCGCAGACAGGGAAATAGTCTTTGGTCCTTCTGAAGTTCTTTTTGCTAGTTAGGCAGATTTAAGGAAACTAAAGTAGCATACATTATTATGAAGGAAAATTATTTTCTTTTTTTTTTTTTCAAAGGCTGAATATAACTAGTTTAAATACACATGAATTAATTCTCAGCAAGAAAAGAGCTGTTTTTCCTTAGACCCTGTTCTTAGGGGTCTTGGGGTCTTAGGATGTCTGAGATTGCATTGAAAATTACACATGGCTTTTAGATTTTAACATTCTTATCATATCTTCCAAAGATTTTTATTATTTATATGGCTGAGATTTTGTAAATTAATTATTTTGGTGGATGTGTTCATAATGGATCTGCTGCTTTGTTACATGTGCCCTGAACTCAAGCTATTTTTATTCAGTTCAGGCTCATGCTTTCAGTTCATTACTGTATTCTCATGAACATAAAGGATGCCAGCATATTAATTGCTATTGTAAATTATTAATAACTTTAATAACTTGCATGAGGTACAGAACTTGCACCTGAACTGTGATTTTTGTCCATACCACAAATAAGGGAAGAAGAATACATTTCTTCTAGAGAAAGACAATTGTCTCTAACCCCATGCATTAAGTAGTCATGAGAGTTAAACAATAAATAACTTATTCTTTTATTTGTCTGCTGGTTTTAGAGCCTTGAATTAACTTTTTCATGTTTTCTCAACAACCCAATGGGCCAGAATGGTGGCTCTTTCCTTGAAATGAAACCCAAAATGTTTGTTTTCAGCTGTTGAAACATTCAGATAAATATCACAATAGATTTGATAAAAGGGAGAAATTTTACATTGGATAAGTAGCATTTTTGTGCAAGCCGTATTTTAGTTTAGTATTGTCATTTAGCTTCTCTGCAGGGACACTAGCTTTACTGTATTTCATTATTGATTTTTGATTTTTTTTCTGCCAGGTGCTTGATTCTCATCTCTTAAAACATATAAGCACATTAGTTCACAGTTTATCTATTTTTTTCTGCTGAATTAGTGAGATTACCTGCTTGATTGAAGCGTATCCTGAAGTATTTTCTGAGTTAAATTGAGTCAGTTATTGTCAAACTTAAGACAGTATAAATACTAGAGAAATTTTGGTTTTTTCTAAATTTGATAGATTAGACTTCCATTATTTTTCAGTTCTTTCTGTCAATCTAGGTAATGAATAATGGTAGTTGTAATGATCGAATTGTTATGAGCATGATGAAAAGAGAAAGAATAAATGCATATGAAGTATGAAAAATGCTTAATCTACTCTGAAAATCAACTATAAAGGGAAAAACTTTGAGATACATTGCCTTGTATGCACGGTACTGTATCCTTCTTTTTTGTTTTGTTTTTTCCCACTCTATTATTAAGCTCTAGACCTGCATTTTACAGTTGGATTTTCAATCTTAGTTTTGCCTGAAATCTAAACCAGTGGCGTCAAGCTAAAAATCTTGACATAAAGATAACCCTGTTCCATCCACTTCCAATGACTTCATTACCTTACAAACTATCACAAAAGTGAATTCAAGGCAGTAGGTGAGGTCTACCCCCTTCCCTCGCATCCAAATTTATCTGTAAGGAGTAACTCCCAATTTCTTAACTGTGCAGGATACTATTTCGCTGAGGGACTAGTGTTTTCCAAAAAGCATCCTTCTGGATAGCAAGACTGTGTTGTACCTCTCTTCTTTGATGCCAAGTGCAAATATTCATCCCATAGTAACTGACAGTGATATGGATTGTGCACTACACATAAGCAATAGTAAAGCATTACTGTTGAAGGAAAAATATTTAACTTGAGAGTTTCAGATTGCCTCTGGGTAGATAGTCTCTTCTCCTCTTGCCAGCTGCTTCTGCTGTCCTAGAATTTCCCTGCAGGAAAGAACAAAGCATGTTATCATGTATAATACAAGAAAAGGTAGGCACATTGCATTTGGAGCTTTCTCTGCTTTACATTTATGACTGACTTCTTAACATAGTTGAAGCTACAAAGAACAGATAAAATGGTGTTTCCAGTAAGTTATGTTCAACTACTGACATGGTACTCAGACACAGGTCTGACATACTGACCTGTGTGCAGTATATTCCGTTCCAAAGTACTGCCGCATCACAGGAGGGGGTTAATCATGCACATTAGTTAAGATATTTGCTTTATACAGGTTCATTTTTAAATGTCTTAAGAAAAGTGATCAGCTTTCTGTGATGACAAGGCCTGGCTTTTCGTGGACATCATTCAGAGTATGCATGTGTGCCTGGCAGTGCCACACCACAGGCAACAAGAGAAGTGCATCTGTGGCCATTTCTAACCAGCAACATCCCCCCCTCCCCCCCCATGTGCTGGGACTCAATAATGGCTTCTAAAATTTGAAAGAAGTAAAAGATGTCAGTGTGTCGTTGCCTTGTCCCAGCAGGGTGAAGCCCTTTACACCTTCCCTGTCACTGGCTTGACTTTTGATCTTGAAACTGTAAGGAGAAGGAGCAAGAAACCTTGTTTCTCTTGTTCTTTCACTCCACAGTAGTAAACTTACCATCCAATTAGATCCGCAACAACTGGTGGACAAACTGGTATCAGGGAAGAAGCATCCTTACTTGAGAATCTAGGGTCATAGTAGTTCAGTGTGTTGAGAAATAAGACTTATTTTCTTCTGATCACTCACATCACACAGAGGGCTTACAAGGATGTTTATTTGAGAGGCTGTGGGTGTCATTTTGTGCTTTAACCTGGCACATGCTGCAGAATGGTGGCCTGTAAGGTAGTTCTTAGGCGGATTGAAAATACACCACTTACAAAGGTGAAAAATGGGTGTAAAATGTGCTTGGCTAAAGGAAACATTATGGGACTAGTATGGGATGACAAAGAACATTAAATGGATGGATTTCTGATCGCAGAGACTAACAGGGTGTCACTTGGTTTTCACTGATTGGAAATTGTGTTTTTAATTGAGAATTGTTCTTACCAAACTACAAAATTTCAGCAGTATTCTTGGCAAAATGTGGCCATCTTTGGTGCAAACAGAATAATGTCATGATGAATGGTAGACACATCTACTTTTTCTGTCTGCCTATAGTGATATCTTCTAATCCCAGGAACCTCCACTGTGGAGAAAAAGGACTGCAGGACAGGCTCTTGCTCCATCTCACATGCCCATATGTAAAACAGTCAGGTATTTAAGGTGCTTTCCAACCCTAACTATTCTGTGATTCTATTTGATAATAAGGGTGAGCTTTCTGTCAACATTTTGCTTCTAAACCTTCAGGGGATGTTTATGTGAATATTTTATAGACATCCTCTCAGTGTTGGCTTAATAGGTGGCTTGAAAAAAGTGTTCTTTCCAAAATGAAACAAGGGCTCATATTCGTGTTACTTATGCAATAACTCCAGATGCTCATTAAGCATCACTCTTTGTGTTGGGATTAAACTCCCCTAGCAGACGGAAGAAAGGGAAATTACGTTGCTGCAGCAACACTGAGCAACTGTGTTTCTGTACAGATTCAGCAAATACAGTACAACAGTCTGCAGGCCCATGTCGTGTCCCTCAGGACACAAGGATGCCTGCTTGTTGTGGGGTGTGGCCTCAGTTGGAGGGAACAGGGAAAGATCAGATTCCTGTGGTCAGGATAATGGCCTAAGAAGTGTGGCGTGTAGTTAAAAAGAAATCTTAGTTTGAATTTTTGCCTTAGTTCTAACTTTGCCTTCACCAAACTTCCAGGCGTTACCATTTTTATGGAACTACGGTATTTCTCAGGTTTAAGTTTTCTTTAACCTTGTCTCTTACTGTCTTTTGCCTCAAGGGCTACATATGCATAATGCTTGTGGCTATTATAAAGTAGAAAGAAAAGCAGTGATATTATCTTCCCATTTTTCAATCTTCAAGCAAACTGATTGCTCTGCATTAGTTTCAGAATGACTTGGTGTTAAAACATGTATATGTTTTTTTTTTTCCTGTGGCTTTATGTTCTGGGTTTAGTCTGACTGCTAGCCTTCTGTACAGCCTCATTTCTGTACAGCTTGGTTGTTCCCTTTTTCTTATTCAGCTCCATATAAGTAGGTACAAGAGCTTCAATTTCTGCAGCATCCAGCACCTGAAGGACCCTTCCTGTATCTGTGTTCCATAACAGCTTTGTCTTTCACTCCATATTATGTCTCTTGTTCTCTGTTGTACAGAATTCATTCTATCATTCTGTTACATCTGTAATTCTCATATTTATTATAAACTCAGTTAAGCATGATGGTTGCAGTTTGTGTGACAGGTGAAGAACAAAATTGAAATTGTGTTACCTAATAAACGTGTCATGAAAGCAAGTTTCTAATTCTAGGCTTTTAATTTTATTTACATTTACTTTAACAGAGTAACTGATGTGATAAAATGGAGGGTATGTTAAATTATCAAAAAGAGGTTGTCATGTACTATGGCAAAAAAATGGCAGTTGCACAGGAGGTTTGATTTGGCAAGGCTTTGTATGTCTGCTGTCTTTATTGTTTCAAATAGACAAACCGTTCAGTTTGTTGTAATTGGGCATGAAACCTAGTACGCACTTTAGCGTAGACTTTGAAGTATGTGTGTTTTACAGTGTCTAAAAACCCCAAACAGTTTCACTTCAGTCATTTATACTGCAAGAAAAAAAAAATACACGAAAAAAGATTAAGTTGGTAGTAGGCTGTAGAATGAGAAAAATAGTAATATGCTGACACCTAATATTCCCAATAATACTTACAGTAATTTGCACATCTCCACTTCAAGGTGTTAGTAAGAAGTTAGTATTGTCTCTTCTTTTAATTCTTCAGTAATGTGCAGTGATAATTATGCTTTTTCAGGACAGGGTATGGGCCAATGTGGGAAAGAGTTTAAACTGTGTTATTGCCATGGTGGACAGATTACTTGAAAAAGACAACGTCAGCAACACTAAAGAGGGTGAAAATGATCCTTCAGCAGCAGATTGCAAGGTGTTTCATACAGGTGGTAAGCAAGCTTTTGTTTTTTTTAATCACTGACTAGAGTAAATAAACATGGAAAAAGTCACAGAAAAGCAATATAGAGAAGGGTGAGTAGTATCTTTCATGAGAGTGCAGATAGCAAGGTTTGCACAGTTCTAGCCTTGAAGGATGGAAGGCTATTTGTCAAATTATAGTTCCCTTGTGTGCTCAGACTTCTTGCTATGCTCTTTTTTTTTTTCTTTTTTTTTTTCTGTGCTACAATGAAAACCTGTTGAAGCAACAGTGTTTTCCTTTGAAGGTTGATGTAGTTTAATTCATTTCAGATTTTACTTGAATATACTGTTTTAAGAAAAAAAAATGGAGTGTGTCTTACTTACAAGAAAGGTGAACGTTCTCTTTGTGTCATTCTCCTGTAAACTGTTACACTTTTCTGAAGTGTTATACTGATTTTTGTTTTCTGACTTGCTAAAATTCATTTTTCCCTGAATACAGGTGTCAGTGTGTGTCAATACTGAGGGCTAAGTAAAGTGATGCCATGAGATGTGAAGAAAACTTTATCCACAACAGGCCGTTGTCACCAAATCTTCTGATATCCTATGGCTACATTCCATATTGCTTTCTCTAAGCATAGATTAAATCTGATTCTGAAATCCAGCAAGACTTTGCGATGTGCAAGTGTGTTGGATAAAATGAAACAGCTCCTCAGTGATACTGGTGGGAGTCCAACTCTTCAGTTAAAAAAAAACAACAACCAACCAAACAAAAAAACTCCGTAGAACAAACAAATGCCACAACTACTTTATTTTATGGAGCTTCAGATTTCCCTCTCCCTCCCCAGTCTGAAAAAAAATAATGACTTAGTATAATTCTTTCTGGATGCTTTTTGCCACTCTTAGCAAAGTGAATGTTTACAGATTTTCCTTCACTCTCTTCAACCCTGAACATGTCCTCTGTTGTTCTGTATAATCCATAAAATGTACATAAGCAGTCCATTGGAGTTACAAAAAACATGTGCTTAGCTTTGATTCAGGCTCACACCCTACACAGGCAAATGAAATATTGGTTACAGCTTTTAGCTCACAAAGCCAAAACCCCTTAAGAGTTACTTCCTTTTAGGTACTATAATAAGCAGTCATCAAATAGAATGAAAAGTACTTCTTGCTAAGGAATAATGGTTTGAAAATTATAGATGTGTTTCATTCAGCTGGGTTGTCTTGTGGAGCTGACAGGCCAAGGGCACAAAAAATATCAAGATGTTACAGCACTGGAATAAATTACTCTTTTTTTTGTTTTCCCCTTCATTTCGGGGGCTTCCCTTTTCTCTTGAATCAGTACAAGTTTTCTTCTGTGAGAGCACAATCAGTGCTTCTGATGAGTTGTGCTGAGTGTTCTGCCACATGGAAACTGCAGATTTGTGGGGCAGATCACTGTTTTCATGTTCTCCTTTATGAGGAAGACGTAATTTCCCAATGATATTTTCATGAGAGCATCTTGCAGTGCCTTTGACAATTTATAGGACTTTCAAGGTCATGGAGAAATGGAGATGTTTTAAAATTCCTTTCTTTTATAGGACTAACTTAAAGGATGGAACTTTCTGAAGAGCCAGCCAAGTTTTTGGCACACACCATCCAAAATTGCTTGCCTGATGATTTTCAAAACCATTGCCTTTGGTGCCAGAATTTTTCATGCTTGACTTCTCTATGAGAGTGGGAGTTTATATGGGCTTTTTTAATCTGCATCCTCTCTCTGAAGTTTGATGTGAAGCCTTAAAGACTCACCGTGAAACACCTACATAGAGGTTGAGATTCTAAGTTTAGGGTTATAAATTCTGCCTTAATTCTTCTCCATTTTACATCCGAAGCCTGGTTTGTATGGGCTCATAACTTTTTCCTAGATATAAAGTCATACCGTGTTTACACCCAGAGATATATTTCTCAAATTACAATTTTATGCTACGTACAATTCACAAACATTACATATACAGAAAGCTTGTTGTATCTTGCAATTATATTATACCATAATTTGAGCATAACGTTTCATCAACAGTGCAAATATATGGGCACAGATAGATCTTTGATTCTGAAACTGCTTCAGTGCTGGAGTTGAGCTGAAGAAACATTGTACTGATGTTTGTAAGAAAAATGGGGAATACCCAGGGTTTGAGCAAAACAATGAAAAGTGCACCATAAATATAGGATGAAATATTTGCTTATATTAGTGAACCTGACTGTTTCAATACTTTATTTTTGTACCATATAACAATGATAAAGATGAAAAAGACTGCATGCGTGTTCATTTTAGATGACAGAAGACATTATGACAGTAACTTGATGCACTAGCATATTCCTGTAACAATAGATGTTTTCATAACATGTATTCAGAGCTTCCTAAGATAGGTTTATATTTGCAGGCTCAGTGTTGACATCATGTGATCTTACTCTCTTTTTTCCACCACCCCCAACCCCAAACATTTATTCTGTGGACTTTTTGTCATCAGAAATATCAGTGGCACTTTTTTCTCATGCTTACCTTTCAATATGAATTATACCTTCCTTAGCCTAACTTTTCATGCAGTCTGACCTTTGAGTGTATTCTTAAGACTGAATTTGAGTTATCAGTTTCCAAGGTAACATGCTGTGGTTTCATCAGTTGCAGGATTATGATTTCTCTGCAGGATAAATCAAGAAGAGTAGATGGATTTTAAAGGAGAGGAAGGATTTTTATTGTTTCAACTCCAGAGTGGTTTGTCTCGGAGAACTACTTGACAACATTAAATCCTTTTTATTTTTGCCTCTTCTTTTTCCATGAGAGTCAGAATGTGAAAGCATGTCCTGCAGCATTAGAGGTGCCAGTGAAACATGGTAGTTTGCTCTTATGCTTACACTGTCCCTAACAGGTCTCCGTGTGTAGCTGTGCTGCTAAAAGAATCTGTTGGTTCCATCTGCTCCTTGTACCACACCATCAGAATTACCACCAAGCCATTCCTCCGCTGGCTCTGTGCAAGTATTCCCTGTTTTTCTACATGCAAAATTCACCACATGATCTCGGGCAATTTAAGCTGGCAGTGTGATTGCACCTGGATTTTGCCTGAAGTGAATTACGGAACCATAAACTATGTTGCTGGGCAGATGAATGGACCAATGGTAACCTTCAGCAGAGGTAGCAAAGAGCACCTGGGAAATGGTGCCATATTTCCTAGCTAGAATGAAGGGAAACATCTGTTCATAGCCACATTGCTGCAGGCATGTGTGGGTTAATTTTTGTTGAATAATCTGATACCTGGTGGGGACTCTAAGTCTAGATTCAACCTTTCTGTCTTTCAGTTCATCCCTCCTAATGCAGTGCTGGTAGAAAAGTGAAATAAAGCTGTGTTCTGGTTTTGTTTGCATCCTCAGAAGAAGAGCTTTTAGTGTAAGTTACCATTTAGTCAGGAAAATGAAGAATTCTCCCTTGGTCTGTATTCGCTTGAGTAGCAGATATTTCTTTTGTGGAGACAAAAGACTTGTGAAAAACTTTCTCTTCTCTTTGCTTTCCCCACATTTTTCTTTCCTGTTCTCTTAGGCTTGCCTTTACTTCAGCTCTATTTCTGCACATTCTTTTCTTTTCCCCCACACTTTTGTATCAGCCTGCTCTTTTTGATAGAGTACTTAACCTGGGCTATATGTAGCCCAGCATATAATTCCAGTGCTTTCTCCAAGTAATTTGGCTAATAAAGGAAGCTTAAAAATGTGTAAAGGGAAAGGAATACTATTTAACTGAATCAACAAACTAATTTTTAAATAGGTGCACAACACTTCTAGAGTGAGTTTTATCCATTACTCCTATGTTTTGAGTATTTTAGATTTCCTTAGCTTAATGTCTGTTATTGTCATTGCTGCTTTTTTCTGTTTTCCTTGTGACTGAAGCTGCGGACACACTTGTATATGTAACATTAGATGGTTTCCATTTTCACTATTAATCCATGTGACAGTATAGAAAGTCTCAGATGATTGCAATGGAATAATAAATACCCAAGATTTCAAGATTGTTCTTCTGGACACCCAAACTGTGCAAAGCAACTGCTATTACATTAACTGCAGAAACACCAGGAAGACTTATGCAGGCTTTTGCAAATTTTTGGTATTCCTTTGAGAAATGCCACAGAATTATGAGCATAAAACCTCATTCTTTCTTCAAAGAGCTTAGCTCTCATACTAAAGTTAAACCGAGCTCCAAGAGCAGAGTGGCAATATGGGGTAGGAAGCTGACCTTTCTATGCTGCCAAGTTTAATACTTGAGCTCTACTAAGTCAGTTTTTAAGCCTCTCAAGAAAGAAAATAAAAAAGTCAGAAGGATGTTCCTGTCCTAGGTGAGTAAATTCGTACTGTGGATTAATAGTACCATGATGTTTACATTGCCTACTTTGAGGGGTTTACTGCTGTTTTGTGTTGGTTGTTTTGTTTTGTTTGCCTTTTTCCATAGGGCAGATTTTGCCTAATGTTCGATCTGTGATGTTAAGACAACTCAATTACATCCTTTGAGCTCTATTATTTCAATCCTATCATGGATTATTTGTATATCCAGGTAGTAAGGGGGGGTAAGTGGTTAGCTACAGTGAAAAGTTGTGGGTAGCTGCTGTTGCATTCATTACCATATGTCTGTACGGCCCTCTGTTATGCTTTCTTTTGCTTTTAATTCTGTATTCAGTTTTTAACTTCATACCATTTATATTTTGAGGTGACTTGAATCCTTCAAAGATTTCCACTGATTTTTAAGTGGTGCAGACAGCAGTGGCAGAATTGGCTTTTTTCTCTGTTGCCAGGGCAGAAGGAGATAGAAGTCAAATTCCAAAGCCTCGGAGCTTTTCCTGTTTTATTACCAGCACATTTTAATAGGCACTTCAATGGGTCTGACTTTGAACAGAGCAGAAGCTTGCTTTTCTGCCAAACTCTATCAAATGTAACATGCAGTTTGACATATTGCAACTTGAATATTAGCACATGGAAATGACTAGCTGGGTGCTAAACAGGTCATTTGCCTGTACAGGCATGCTGATTAAGAGAACATGGGACTGATGGGTGTTTTCTGGCAACAAAAGGGCAAATCCTGTCATAAACTGACCTTCCGCAGCTCTCTGTTAGCAATGAAAGTGGAGTATTACTGGTGCTTTGCTGCACATATTCATATGTTTTAATCATACACTAACTGCATAGTGGTGATACCACTTCTTTTAATTTCATTCTTCCATTTTCCATTTTAATGTGTTTGGCTTTTATGTCCTTAGTTTCCTTTCCAGTGGCTGACTAGAACAATTTTTGAATTGAGTTTCCTTGCTTCATCAATGGGCTTTGACTCATCGTTGGATATTCCAAACAGTACATAGAATCAGCAAGCTTGGAAGAGACCTTTAAGTTCATAAAGTCCAACTGTTACCTCAGGACTACCAAGTCCACCACTAACATGCTGCCTTTGTAATTTTAGCAACCTGACAGTTATCCTGTAGTCTCCTTATTGCTTCTGTTCTTGTTCCCAATGTCTTTTTTGAGATGCTTACTCTTCAGTCTTTTTCAAAAGATTTTCCATGGTATCAAGGACAGAAACCTTGTGATTTGTCACCTGAAGTGTCAATATGTGAGTTCTTGAATGTGTTGAACACAAAAGTGATTCTGAAAAGCTATCATTAGTCTGTGCTGTAGCAGAGGTCCTGAGCCATGGCTGACCCTCTGTACCTTCTTTACAGCAGCAGTTGATTCTGAGCTGACTGCCAGTTTTCTCATGAAGCAGGAGTAGTAGGGCATCTTGCATCTCTCCCCAAATTCAGATGTGTAAGCAGTAGCTTTTACCCAAACAGTATCCTCACATGTCAACGATGTTGTGGCAAGTTAGGTCTAAGCCTGATTTTAGACCAGGGATTTAAAGCTCCCTTTACAAATAATAGCTTTTTATTATTTTTATTCATTTTCCATATTGATGCCTTGCATACAAGACAGTTTTATTTTCTGAATTCTACTGAATCTTCTTGTAAGCTTCAAAATACAGGGTTTTTTTACGTTTCAGTAACTTCAGTTTCACAGTGCTTCTCAGTTTCAAGGAGCAACTTAAAAGCTGTTGTACTCGCTATTAAGCAAGTGCTTCTGATTAATATTTTGAGCTCTGTGCATTATTAATGAATGACCCTGATTTATATTCTTGCTGAAGTATTTGCAACAGGATATTCTGCATAACAAGTGACATATGGTGATTTTTAACAGACCGAAGATTGAGCAGCTGTATAGATTTCTCTTTAGAGTTGTCCTTTCTAAGATCCTGGTCTCAGCATAAGATATATCTCGTATTTTGAACTTAACACACAAAACTTGCTTTAAAATTAATGGATAGACATTGGAATATACTAGTCCGTGCATAAATTTTCTGTTTTCAAGAAACAGTGCAATCCCTCTCTTAGATTTACTAACTAGCTCCACCTTCTGGGGATTGGACATCCTTACTAATTTTGAGCAAGGATTTTCAGTGTGAGGAAGGAGTAGGATGATAGCTATGGATAACTTAATCACAAGAGGCTTTAGTTTTGTCTTCTTTCCTTTTGGCAAGTACAATTCTATTTATATTCTATAATAAAATAATTTCTCTTTCCTCAGTCATTAGGGTAATGTTTCCAACAAATTTTCAGTTTTTATTGTTTTCTACAAAACAAAATATATGTATAAGTAAAGCTCTGCATTCTTTGCGACTTTAAGTACTCAATAGGATTTATTTTTAATATATATAGCATGAATGCCCTTCAATGAAAAAATGGCCTTGAGAATTTCAGATCTTTGGATTCCTTGTTAATGCAACTGTTACTGACAAAAATTACTTAGTAAGTTAGTATTCCAGACACATAATTTCCCCAAAAACAGCCTTGTGAGAAAATGATCTTGAAGGTACTAAAAGGTATGTGCAAAATAATTTGGAAAATAATAATAGAAGGTGGTTATCAGTTGTTTACTGCCAACCTGGAGGGCTATATGAGGTAGAATCCACTTACATTTGTTCTGGGTCTGGTGTTATTCAATATTTTCATTACTGACTTAGCTTATTAAATATGAATGATGCTTATAAAATTTGCAGATGCTTAAGGCTGGGAGAGGCTTTAAGCACCATGGGAGCAGGATTAGAATGGATCTTGATGAAATGGAGCACTGAAATACTAGGATACAGCTCAGTAAGGGCAAGTACAAAGTTATGTTCATAAAGAAGCAGAAATACACTGCGGATTGACTGGTTAAGTTTGGGAGCTCAGTAGAGTCAGATCTAAGTATTATGTGACCAGTATGTGACCCCCTCTTTTATGAACAAGAGTGTCAGTAAAGGTTTTTAGCCCTGCCCACATAATCTGAAATTGTAATAGCAGGTTTACAAAGTGTAGCTAGTTCAAGAAATTCAGCTTTTTCTCTCTTGCCCTGGCTGTCAGTGTACTTGCGAGATCCTTGGCTATGTCTGTATCCATCTCTGCTTTCCCATGAAAATAGAACATGTCTACTTATCAATACCTTGAGATCTGCTTTAAAGTGGCCAGGTATGATCTTTTTCATTATTTGCTCAAGTTGGAAGCAGAAAAGAAATTCTATTTTAGTCACATACAGCCCTGTTGACAGGTTCAGTAGGCGTTGCATCTTTTGATCTTGTTCTGCTGCAGTTGCTTTCCTTGGAATTTATTTATTGATTAATTTAATAAATTGCTATAATTTAAGACTCAAAAGGAGAGTTTAAATTGTCTGGTCTGTCGAGTCTGACTTTCAGTATGTCACACCTTCTTGTTTACCTTATTTCTAAAATTGACTGTGTCTCACAGTAGCCTCTGGCCTTTGGTTGTTCTTTCACTTTTGTTCCCTTGTTAGTACTTGTTATTTTCTCCTCATGGAGAGGGGACATCAAGTTGCTGCTCAGCCTTTTTGATAGGCTTTAAAGAGATTAAACTACTCTAAGTCTTGCAAGCTCTCGGGTTTTTTTCAGCAGTCTCCTTAAAATGTGTACACCAGATCTTGGCACATGGCGTGTTAAGTGCTGTCTTAGTCAGTGGCATGTATAAGATCACCTCTTTTTGCTGGAGCATGAAATAGGGGATGGCTTATGTTCTATTTTGTTCATGATGGCTCTAACTTCATAACTGCGAGTGGTTCTTCAGTCTGTATTACTCACATTTAAATATGTATGACTGTGTTAGAATGCATGTTGCCTGACCACAAAAACATTATTTGCAGAGGAACTCAAGTTGTTCTCTGTGACTGCTCTGTCCTTGTTCCTATTTCCTCATTCCTGCACTTTTTCTTTTCTTTTTTTTTTCAGTTTCTCCTGGCTTTCAAAGTTCTATCCAGTCTTCTTGGCTACAGTTGTATTAATTTAGCTACTTTTCTGGAGCATAGCCAAATTGACTTTGCAACAGGCAGCTATGTCTTCCTGCCTAAAGAACTTCTCCAGAACTAATGAGTATTTCATTGGCCTGACTCAGAATGTTACCTGAAACAATGTACTGTTGTCTTCCATCTAATTACAATTTAAATGGAACAGATTTTAATTATCATTGATTCGTAATTACACTAATCTACAGAAAATATGAGTAAGCGATGGACTGTGTTGTCAGTTACACTCCCTATTTTTATATAGATTCTTTTGCAGTGTTGTTTTCTCTTTTATTTTGAACTGTAACAATGAAACAGATGCAGATTCTGAAGGAGGGTGGTTTTTTTATTGTCATTTGATCAGCTTGGAGAGGTAGGCAAACCTATGTGCAACTACCATGCAGGTATGATTTTATTAAGTCCTGGAAAATTCAGGAACAGCTTGGGAATTAGGCAAGTTAGAGTAAGCTGTTTCGATTTTCCTCCATTCCTAGACATCACTTCATTTCATTTGTAATATATTAAGGAGTCCTGTTTTTCAAGCATTTTCACTGGCTTATGTTTTCTGATATTCCTAGCATGTATTTTAATAGAGCAAAACGTATGACAGAAGTCCTAAATCTCTCCACTCGAAGTACCTAAAAAAAAAAAAAAGAGTTCAGTATATCTAGATATTTAAAGAGAACAATCTAAAGAGAGGCTAAAAAGAAAAAGAATGTGACCTGAAGGTTAATATTTTTTCCAGCCTATATATCAAACAGATAATACCCTTCCAGATACCTGTTTATTCTTGTTTTGCTTTCTGGCACTCACTTTTTCTTAATTATAGTCTCTTCCGTCTGTTTTTTTGGTGGTACTCTGTTTAGATAACAAGCTGTTAGTGCTGGAAACAATAGGAAATCTTCATCTCCACAGTATTCATCTTGTGCTAAATGTGTTTTCATGTGTATCCCTGTGTGCTCTGTTTATGACACTTTAATGCAAGTTTTACAGAGAGGTTAGGTCTGTTAAAAAGTCATTGTTTCAGGCTATAGTTGGATTCAGGCAAAGGATTTAGCCTCGGTCTTGGTGGTATGCTGGATTTCTACCTCCAACACCTCTGGTGTCCTTTGCTGTACTGCAGCAGTTAGGATAGAGTTGCAGAGTTGTTTTAAAATGTAGGACAATCTACGCAGCCACTGCAGCCCTCTTTTCATTCTGAAAAGCATTGTAATTGCAAGTTTTCTGGTTTGGAACAAATATTTTATCTTTTTCTAGGTGACTGGTATGAGCAGCTATATCCCCTGGTGATTACACTGAAGGACTGCATGGGAGAAGTGGTGACCAGGGCAAAGCAATCAATGGCATTTGTTCTGCTCCAGGAACTTGCCTGTGGTTTGCCACAGTGTTTGATGCTGACCCTAAGAAGAGACATTGTCTTTAGTCAAGCAGTAGGTTGTTTTGTGTCACTTATCTCCTACTGTTGCTATAATTAAGCATTTTATTCATGCCAGTGTTTGTGATTTTCTGTTGTTTTTTTTCTTCCTCTTCTCAGTTTAACACAACTTTTTTTCCTATATTTGCCATTACATCCACTTAATTATGTTATAATGTGATAGGGAAAATAATAGTAGATGGAAATCCATAGTAACTGTATCACTGAGTTAAGAAGGTCTGCAATGGACTGGAAAAGGTTACCTAGTCCTCTTTTTTTCACAAAGAAGGATCCATAAGGTTATTTTTAGTTTTCCTAGATTATATGCCAGTATCCTCACCTGTAGGTCAAGTTCTCGTGTCTAGCCAGGAATATTATATAGCCTGGAATATAATACCTAGCTTGCTGCTGTTCAAGTTAGGTATTTTTTTACCTCGGTTACCTTGGAAATGAAGAACAGGTTATCTGTTATCAGATTGTAGCAGTATTTTATGTGTTTGAAGACTATTAGTATGTTTCTTCTCAGACTTGTCTTCTTTTAATAACTGAAGTGCTTTTGATCTTCTGTAGATCTTATTTTCCAGACAGACTTTTCTCTGAATGATTCATCTAATTTCTCCCTTAAGTTATATGTTTTTCCCAACATAATTAAAGAGTTAGAGGGCAACTGCCAAGGAGATTCAGTTGCATTAGGTGTCTAACTGCTTTCAAATCCATCATAATTCACAATCTTACGTGTTTACAGCCTGCCAGTGGACGTTCTGGTCTTGCTTCTGTCAGTGTAAATAGCACATAACCCCACAAATAAATGAAGCTTATCTAATGTAAAATAAGGGAGTATTTCACTGCTTTCTACACCAAAAAATGCCTCAATAATATATTAATATGAAATTATGTATGTAGTCACTGAACAGAAATATCTATGCTGTTTTCCTCAAATATCTAAATATTATTTCTGTTGCTCATAATGATAGCAAGCCTCATTTCAACTGTGCTATAACAGTACATCTGTTGATTTCATATGGTTTCACTGTCTTTATAGCTCGCTGGATTGGTCTGTGGGTTTATAATCAAACTGCACACAGGTTTGCATGATCAAGGATTTTTACAGCAGCTTCATACTGTTGGATTGCTTGTGCAATATGAAGGACTCCTTAGTACATATAGTAAGTATTGTTCTTGGACAAAGTTTCTTATGTATTCAGACCAGTTTACCCAGGAGGTTCTTATTTTAACCTCTGTTCTGCTTCCAGTAATTTGGCTTACGAATCAACAAGTACTATCCTTAGGAGACAGTAGGCTTCCATATAATAGCACGGTTGAAGTCATTGATACTGTGCTGTCAATTCTGCATCAAAAATTACTCATTCATTTTATTCTCAATTCCTCTGAGAACACTAGCTGCTAATTATTCCATGCAGAGTGCTGAACAACATCATCTTAAATACAGGAGACTTCTTCCTCTGTACAGCTAGTGGAACTTTTGGCTTTAATAAAACCTGTCTCCATTTGTATAGGCATTTGACCTAAGCAGGTTTATAAAGCTAATCCAAACAGCAGACTTAAACAGTTACTGACTCTTATCAGCCTCTGCCCTGAACACACCAGTATTGGTGATGTGAAGATAGCTTGAAAGCTCTTTAATTCCTAGCTTGTTATAGATGTCATCATTTGATACTTATTAAAAAGAACGTTTGGAGGGAGAAACTACCTTATGTTTTAAAATGCTGGATGTATTGGATCCTTCCCCAAATTAGAGATTTTGACCGAAGTAGGGATTTAGCATTTGTGCAGCTCTTTAATGCACAGGCAACTGCAGATCCTCACTTGGAGATTGCTATCAGGCTCCCTTTTGCATGATGCTTGTTGTTATTCTCAAAACCTTTGTCCTCCATCAGTAGGATGGTCTTTAAAAACACTTTCAGAATAGACAAAAGAGGCTTTTTTTGAGGTTATTGTATGCACATACAGAGCAGCCTGATTTTCAGTGGTACTTAATACTCATAGTTATCATTTAGGCCACAGAGAATTGTCAGCAGTTCTAAAAATCAGTTTGCTTTTATGTAGATTACTTTAATGTAGATCTAGGACTGTGATTTTTTAGAAGCACAGACTGGAACATATAATCCCTGTATTGCTTTACTATAACCTATTCAGTGACTGATCTATCTACTCTGTTAAGAGCCTCTGTAATCTTTCTATATAGGTGAAGAAGCAGGGATGCTGGAAGACATGGCTGTGGGAATTTCAGATTTGCAGAAAGTAATGTTTAAAGTCATCGAAGCCAAATCAGAAGATTTTTTGCCTATCATAACTGGAAGGCGGTAAGAACTTTGTTTCCTGGAGCCCATGGCATGTATTTTAATCTGTAGCACATGAAAGGCCCAGATAGTGTTTTTCTTGTTGATGAATTCTATTACATGGAAAGTGCAGTAGTTTTACTTTTCATGAGGTGAGTGGGGATATAATGAGGTAGTAGTGATTTGTAAAGCTAGCATTAAAATGGGTTCTGGGTTACTTTCCTGATGAAAAGCTAAAAGTTCCAATTATTAAAACAAATTAATCAAAACAGTGTCTGGGTTATGCAGAGTTTCTGTTGTGTTTTTCATACTGATTCAAAGAGAGGTGACAAGGTCAGTATTTACAAAAGTGGCCTCTAACTGAAGAAACGTTGGGTTTGAGGTTTCCAGAACTTGTATTTCATTGTGACAAATGAAATTACATTTCTAAGAGTTAGGCCTTCATGATCTTAAGACAAAAACTGAAAAACTCAGGCACCAAAACCTAGTGGTAACTTCTGAAAAATGAAGCCTATCTTAGTTGCTGAAGACCACACAGGACATACGCAACCTCAAAAATCCTTGTGCAAAGCCACTGGTACATTATGCATCTCGCATAAGCACTGCTGAATATCAGGACATAAACTTCATGAATTATGGCTATGAGAGGGTTAATAGGTTGTTACACAGGAGGAATGGGGGTTTTATCTTTGGTATTATTCTAGTCTGAAGCTCCAAATGTTTTTACTTTTGCAGAAATCACTTCCTTAGTAGTATCATTATTCTTAAGATGACCGTAAATTAAATTCAGCTAAAAGCAACAACTTTTAGAAAAGATGTGTTTCTTCTGAAGAGGCTTTTCATCACTGATTTACTTAATTATCTGGGATAATTCACTCTTATTCTATGGGCCTGCTGAGAAAGGATTGAAATAAATAGCAGGATGGCCGGAGTATGATAGGCAGTGCATCGGGAATAATTAAGAATAATTATGATGTGTACGTAAAACAGAAGACATACATCCTTTGCAGATTACAGCAGTCAAAAAGCTTGAAAAATCCAGCAGCTACATTTACTGGCTTGCTGCCATTACTGCAGTACACTGAACTGTCACACTAGGAGGTCCTGGCTTGAAAAGAGACTTGAGCTTTGAGCTGCCTGAGGCATTCTGGGTTGATGGAGTAGTCAGTCTTTAGGAAGAAGAGTTACTGCCTGTGATTGCTGTACTGTACTTACTGGCAGGTGTTCACTGGATGGAATCGGTATCAGGGAAAAAGAAAATTAGAATCTTAAAAGCTTATGTGTCGGAGCCTCATTCTTGTTAGAGCTGTGGTGAGACAGCTCCTATCACACAGCATTGGAAGTCAAGCATAAAAAGAGAAGACAGTGGAAAACTTAGTTATTTCTAATTAGTGTGTAGGATCATTTGGCTTGTATACATGGTGTGGCTCAATAAAATGAGGCCGAAAGACTCTAGAAATGCAAGACAGAAGATTAATTCAAATTCTTATCTTGCAGAGTCAGAGTATTCACTTGCAATTGTTTTTCTGGGGAAGCGCTTAAGACTGAGATTCCATGTACACAAACAAATCAATCCAAAGAGTGGTGGCATTGACTATCAGTGTGCTAACCTGCTGATGTGGGTGGCTGACCCTGGCCATCCAGGAAAAGTGCAGTTTAGTTCAGGTGCTCAGGTTCTTTTATTATTATAAGCATTAGATTGTAGTATTTTATTATACTTACATTCTATAGAAGAATTTTATTAAAGTATTTGTACATCTGAACTTTGAGGCACTGCAGGATTTGATACCATGTTTTCAATGAAGCCCGCTATCAGACTAGCACTTTTACAGCCACATTGGAATGATCTAAAAAGTCATCACTCAGCTAAAAGAAGAGGTAGGTAAACACTTCCCAGCTGAGATGCAGTGACTGACCATGTGTGCATTGTTTTTTTTGTTGCAAAGCAAAGGTGTGTATAAATGCCTTGCTATGGAATGATGGCAAATATTAGAGAATAAGGCAAATAAAATCAAAGAAAGGGATATTCTTAAACAGTGTATAATGCCAAAATTTATATAATTTTTTCGGAAAGATGTGATTTATTATTTACTCTCTTAAACGTGCTGGATTTCTCCACCCAGTTGCCCTGAGAGATCGTTGAATGTTAAAAATTATGTACTGATATTTCCTTCCTATTGGAAAAAGTGGTAGTTACCTTACTCATCTCATGCTGAAAAAAGATGGTATCTCTGCACTAATTCTAGCCACAAAAAGACAGACATGACGTGGCAATAAAATTTACTGCTGTATTAGTGTTTAATGTTTAAATAGAAGCACAGGACCTGTAAAATCTTTGGTAAATTAAGATCAAGCAAGTCTTCCAGATTTCAGTACTTTGAATTATTTTTTTCTTTTTTGCCCACCTGACTTCAGTACCATTTCTGGGCAGCAATGTGAAAGCTTGGGAGCCTTTTACTTACATGATCAGAAATGAGTTGTTTTCATTGTGCTATTAGAGTTCGTTGGGGTTTTTTTCAGAGTTACCACGGATTATCTGTGAGACTTCTAGAAAATGTTTCAAAAGAAAGGAAGAAAAAAATAAGGGAGGGGGCAAGGGGAGGCTCTCAAATGACACCAATGTTAATTTATCATGCCTAAAGGACAGCATTTCCTAATGTTCTTTCACACACCGAAAGTTTTGTAGTGATTTGGGGGTGTGAAATGTAGCAGTGCAAGGATTTGGTGGCATTTTGGTTCATCAGTGTATGCTCTTCGAATTAGACTAAACCAACATTTCTTCTCAACCTCATGAAAGCACTCCATCACAGAAAAATCTCCTGGCAGTACCTGACAGCAACTAGGAGAGCTCTCATGCAGCCTGTGAATGAATGCTTTTATACAAAGGTCATTTGAGTTCTTTACTGTCATCCTTGCTAACTCACTATTTCTTTCACACAGGTGAATTAATTAAACAAAACACAAACCAAATAGACTTATCTGGGGAATGAAACTATTTCTTCACACACACTTATTTTTTTCCCCCTTCTAAGGCATGTATCCTCCATTGAAAACTGATAACCCCCCTCAGTAGGGAGCATTTGGCATTTGCTCAGAGATTACACATTAGTTCTAGCCTGTACCAAGGCAGAACCAAGGCATATGCTGTTGCCCTAGTTGCATGTAATTACAATTCAGTCACAAGTCTGTACTGGATCTATTATATTTTGCTCTCAGATATGTGGACAGGATAGAGGTTCAAATGCAACCATGAACTCTTCTAAGCTAAAATACGTATCCGAACACCTGCTTTGAGATAGTGCCACTCATCCCTCCAGTTTGCCAAGCCTGTCAGAGCTAGTGCAGAAACTGCCTCTTTTCTTCGAGGTTTTCTGAGTCTTCTTTCCCAAATTCTACACATGGGAAATCCAGACTGTATTTTAATTTCTTAGCAAGCATGTGATTGATTAAAATAAGGGTTGGAGTGACTTCATGATAGATTTCTTTTAATAGCTGCAAAAAATTTTACTAGCTGAAGTTTACATGCAGAAGTTGTGTGACTTTTTAGGCCTGGTTTCTGTAGGTAGGATATAGATCTTCCTTCCCTTCTGTTGCTGTAATACTCTTCCTTCTTGGTGGTACACCAGATGTGCTCTGCCGGAGAGAAAGCCTCAGTCTTCGTTATCGGTTGGCCATGTTTGAATGATTAAAATGCCAGATCATAGAGACAAATGGATTTGCTTCTAGTCTGTTCCTCTTTTATTAGACTGATTGCTCTAATAATTGAAAGAAACCTAATAAGCCTCAAGTTAACAGCATGCTGTTGTTTCTGTTGTGGGGTCAGACATCAGTCCTCAAATTCAACTTGGAGGGTTCCACATAATAAGAGTTTAGACTGGCAGCCAAAATAACATGTTTTTCATAAAATCAGACCAAACACAAACATATAACCACAGCTGTTCTATATTACATCTCTTCTCCTAAAATAGGATTCATGTTTGTGTAATGAGCCTTCAGTTATTATCTTCACAGAGTCAGTTTTGTTACTGGTGGTGCTTTCTATCCCCAGGGAGAAAATCCAGCTGCTGAAGAAAATGGGAATTTTGCTTTGAGCTTTTCTGAAAGGTTTTTGCTCATATTGCATTTAGAGTGGTTACAGGATCAAGTCATGACTTCCAAAAGGGAGTTGTGGTAACTCAGTAGGATGCATTTTAATATTTGAGGAGTTCTCACTTGTGTTTTCGTAGCTGAAGATTTTTTACTGCTTTCATCCTTAGTCCTATTTTCACTTCAGTAAAGAAGTCACTATCAGGAGTGTGTGGTTATATTTACCTGCCTTTTTTCCATATAGCTCGGTTATCCTCTTAAAGCCAGCAAACTGAATCATCACATTTTATGCTTCGAAACAATTAAGGGGAAAAGGGAAGGACTGATTTATAAGTCTCTATGCTCTCTATAATTTAGGAAGGCTATAATTTCAAGCAAACTAATTGATATGCCCATCCTTATTCATCTTTTTATTTTCCTAGTGAACATTATGTTATAGAGGTCCAGCTTCCAGCAAAGATGTTTGAGTTGCTGCCACAAGAGATTAAAGAAGGAAAGCTACTTCGCATGTATCCAGTACTCTTTAATGTTGGAATCAATGAACAGCAAACACTTGCAGAGAGGTAAGAGAAAATCATGTTTCATTTTCTATCCAAGTATGCTGTGCTAGTATAGGGTATCTCCCAGGACTAAAAATAAATCTGTTTTGTTACTTGTTGCTGGACCATCTCACATTTGCTTGGTGTGTATTTTAAAATGTATTAAAGGAAATAAGCACAAGCTATGAAGCCATGCAAAATAATGATAAGTCCAAGTGAAGATATGACCACATGCAGGGGTGCGTTTCACACGGCCAATGCCAAGTTTCCTCTGGGTACAGATATTAAATTAATTTCTATTTCACAGATGTAGAAGTTTGTTTCAAATACGAGTTTGAAAATTGAAAATTCTCATTATCTTAGAAGCGGGGTTGAAGATGCTGGGCAAGTCATAAGCTAGAAAGAGATCATTTTTCACAACTTTTTAGGGCTTTTTTCCAGGGCTGAGGAGTGTTAGTTAGTAATAGGGAATGCTTAGTTTTATGTTTGTAGAAACGTTAAGGCTAATGTTATAGTTCTGATGTGCTAATATTAATCCTCTGAAAAGATTGCTGGAAACTAATTAATTAGCACAATAAAAGTCAAAGTTTCAGCAGCCTGTTAGTTTTCCAAGAGAAGGTTATCTGTCCATGATGTTTAATTATCAAGTTTGTGCAGTCCTAAAACTGCAAGGCAGACATCAATAATGAACAGCTACTTTTTCTTTTCTTCCTTAACTGGTTTTATTAACAGGGCACCTGAGAGACATTTATCATTAGACTGCATTCACTACAAACTCAAAAGCAAGTGTAGCTGGGGAAATAGAGTGAAATAGCGAAAAAAGAAGTTAACTGGACAGTAAGCAAGAAGTTAAACACAGCAGGAGTTTCATGTCCTGTTCTATGTAGACAGCAGAGTAAAAGTAGTCTTTTGTCTTTTAAGGAAGTCTTCTAAGGAATGCCATCAGGTATCTTTGTGGATATCTGTGGGGAACTTCTCTAAATTGTGAGTGGTGATGTATGAGAAAATTTAGATAGCAAATTGAAATGAGAGACATAGGCTGAATCATAAAATGGTAAAACCTGGCATTTTACTGTTGAAAAAGTCAAGTGGGTTAGAGAACTTGAAACGTTCTTGAAAATTAAAATGGCTTGTACTTGATGACATTAAGAAGGGAAAAGTGATGCTATGAGAGGAGTGACATGGCCAAGGTGATAGGGTACAACATCAAAAAAATCAGTCATGACAATTGTGACTGGGACACAACAGGTTTCTCCAAAAGCAGAGGAGTATGCAGGAACGAAGAAGCAAGTTCATGACAGCATACATGGGTGGGATAGGCAGGAAGGACTATTACATTACAAATGCCCTGAAGAAATATTTGACAAGATTTAGAAGCAGCCTGGATATATGGAGGCTTGTAGAGAGGAGTTGGTGTGAAAAGATGTCTGGCTTGCAGGTGGCGTGATAGGAAGACTGGTAGTCTTGTTCACAGTGGGGATTTTACATTATGGACAAAGAAAGCCATGAATGAATAAATAATATGTGTAGATCTATAAATAAATATATGTATACTAATATATATATATATCTCAAAAAAAAGTCAAGTTGGATTATTCCATGCAGAAACAGTTTTTTCTGCATTCACTTACAGGTGTAAACGTTAGACTTAATTCAAAATACTGCTTAACTCCTAAAGCTGCACCTTTGTCTTTGAGATTGGAAACACTGCACATGCTTTTAGGTAAAAAATATTTTTGTGGGGGAAATTAACATGAGACTAGAAAGAAAATTTTGTGATAAATTTCTAGAAAATGTTGTTTTATTTAGATGAAAACATCTCTTCAGTACAGCACAGTTGAGAATGTATCTGATTTAAAAGAAATATTCTTATGTGACAGTGCAGCCATGGCTATTGAGGAAGTAGTCTTTTCCCTCTTAACGTGTTTGAATGTTTCATTTCCTTCTGCATGATGTAACAGTACATTTGGTATCTTCTGATTTGTGTTCCCTTTTCTCCGCCTGGTAGAGAAAACTTACCTGTCCTGAAGAGGTTTACCTGTCCACGTCTCTCTTTCTGTACTCCACCATTTCCTTCTCTGTCTCCCTTTTCTTTATTTCAAGGCTGTTCTAGAGATGAGTCCTAACTGCCCAAGGGACATTCCTGTCTTTATACTCATATATCTCACAGCAGAGCTACCAGGAGATTTATATTATATATTTCTTTTTTAGCCTGTATTTTCTACAACTTGGCTGTTGCAAGAATTTTGATCTTGTAGATAAAGATACTTGCCTATGTGGCTATGGTCAGTTCATGGGTAAGCATAATGGCATCCTGATGTTGTCTGGATTTTCTGTGAAGTGCAGAATAGCTAGGATTAGGGGATGTGTTCCCAGCAGACTCTGCTGCTGCAAGAAAGCCCAGAACATGTTCCTGAGCCAGTTGCAGCACTGTCAAGCAACTGCTGAGGTCTGTGTGCCACAGTAAGCTTAAATGAAGACAACTGAAGCCAGCTAGCCTGCAGGTCATAACTCTGTAAAGCTTAATGGTGAAATCACTGCTCAACAACATGGAAATGGTACTGTCATTGGCTTCAGATACAAGAAACCAAGATAACCAACAGCTCAGCAGTGTTAGGTCAGAAAGGGCCCAGAGAAGTAATCAGTTTGACTATTTATAGCAAATATTCTCAGACCATAGCAGAAAATATTTCTTCAGGTTTTCCACCTGACACTTGAATATCTTCCATCTTGTGTGGCTTCAATATTGTCCAGCTCTGGTAGAAATGAATACACTTAAGCAAGAGCAGTAAGAGATGTAAGAGATGTTGTTCTCAGCCTGTGGTGCCATCTGAAATTCCCACAAAGAGCCCTTGCATTTATGCAGGATTTGTGAAGGTAAAAAAAAATATGTGCTTTATTGAATGTTTGTCTGTAAATGGATTACTCTGTCCATATGATTTTGGAAAAATTATCCATGTGTAATGACCTCATTCTGAAGTATTAAAATATTAGTTACAAAGCATATGAGAGATTAGCAACTACATGTTTGACAAAATCTACTACATTCAATGCTGGAAGGGAGGGGGAATAAAAAAAATAAAGTCCTGTGGACGGTGTCCTTGCCTGTATCAGGGGGTTGGAACTGGATGATTTTTAAGGTCTTTTCCAACTCAAACTGTTCTATGGTTCTATGATTTCTGCATGCAGAGAAATCATTTTGAAGGATAATTTAGCTTTGTTTTAGTTTTGGTCATTTGTTTGGGATTTTCTTTTCCATCGTTTCATTGTGCTTTTTTATAGGTTTGGAGATACCACTTTGCAGGAAAACATTAACCAGGAAAACTTAGAACTTCTAAAAAAATATTACAAGCTGTTTACAGAAAAAATGCCTCCTGATTGTAAGTACAAAATAATGCAATGTGCAAATGGCTTTGAAAAGGTTTGATAGATAGAAGATTCTAAGAAAGTAATGTTACCACAGTATTGGTGTGCGGCTTTTAGATTTAGGCTTCAGTCCCATAACTTGTTCCATACAGTTTAACACTCTGAACATGGCCTGTACACAGCCCTGCTGAAGTCAGTAGTGATTGCCCAACACCACAGCAGAAACTACAGGGAGAGTGAAACAGCATAATGATGACCCAAACAGCTCTTTTAAATCTTAGTATAATATGCCTTTTGATATTTCAAGTAGAGGACAGTCTGTACCTAATATATTTGTACAGAAATACTTGGTGGGAATTTTCATCAGTTTCAGTCATTCCCTCCATTCGTATTTTGCAAATGTATTAAGGTATGGCAAACCACTGAGAAACTGGCAGATGCAAATGCAAGCAGTGAGCCACATCATAATGTCACTGATGTGAATAACAGGGTTCCATTAGAATGGGCCCTATATTTCAATTTTACAGAAATTTGGTATCATAAATATTACGAGTCTGTTACTCTGATTCTTGAAAGCAAACACTGAAAAGACCATTTGTATCAATCTAATCCTATTAAAGTGGTCTAAATGCCTAAACTGTATTCCCAAATGATGCAAATTTTATGGCCTTGTTTTAAATAGCTTGGATTTCAGTCTCTGTTCCTTCCCTTTTTATAAAGGGGGGGGATGAATCTTTTAAATCTAAAGGCCTGTCATCCTACAGGATTTGCATGTGCCTTCTCATGGTGAATACTGCCTGTTAAAATGCCTTGCAAAGCTTCTGTTCTTATACAGCATACCTTGTGTTGGTTAGTTTTGCAAATTATCTACTACATGTATGTACTGGGAGTTATACCTAGTGTGTCACTGTATATGTGTATATACTTATCTTTTATCTCAGGATAATTTTCAGATGTTAATAACTGTGACAGAAATGAAAGTTCTGTTGTTAAACAGTGGGCAGTATGCCCATCATCCACCCCTGGCTCTAGGATTTCTAGGATTTCTACAGAGAAACTCATACAAGAGTTAGTAATTAATTTAAGGGAATCCTGCCAAGAAAGCATCCTGAAAAACTAACCTCATCTGGGGTTAGGTCTAAGGTAGATTTGCTACCTCATAAATGGTTCAGATTATATAAAAGCAAAAATTTGCATGCAGATAGGATTGGCCACTTTTCAGTAACAGAAACTAACCTTGTACTGTCTTCTTGCAGAAGGATTATTAGTGAGCCACACAGTCTTTCTGGACTTCTTCCAGACTGTGCAGGCTTTTAAGAACTACGCTTATCTAATTCATCATGTCTTTTCTGGTTATTATTGCCTTCTTGCTTTTTCTCTGCCTCTAAGATCTGAGTCTGTTTTTCATCCGAATTTTTACAAAAGACAAAGCACCTTCTGGTTCCATTGCCTTACCCAGTAGCTCCCTGCCATTGCATGGAATCACTCTTGGACCCTCACTTGGAATCACTCTTGGCTTGGAGAAACATGCATTTTAAACCAGCTCCCTGGAAAAACAAAGTCAAGCTCTCCAAATCATTCAGCTGCAGGAGGACTTCAATTCCTTTCCTGTCTCCTTACCTCTGTGCTCATGTTCTTAAGAAGCTAACCCTCCATGCAAGCTGGCAGCAGCCCTGGTGTTGTGGTGAAGTGAGAGTCATTCAACATTGATGGCTCCTTGATGGTTTTGTCACACCTTTCCAGATAGTTTCCTGTAATGCCAAATCTTTGCTGCAAAATAAGTGCAGGACTCACCCAGCTCAGAAAGCTCTTAGTTACAAAAACAGTTCTTGTAAAGCCAGACAGAATTTAGGGACTCACAGCCTGTTGGCCAGGCTGTTGCATCCACCACCCTTAGGCAGCCTCTCTTGCCTGCTCTTCATTCATATATTCCATTTCAATGAATTAAATTTTCCACTCCCATAAAAGTATTACCACCTTTACTGTTTTTCTTTCACCTCTGTAATTTTGATTGCAAATAATAGTAATTGGGAAGACAGAGAAAGCTAGACTAAAAGTCTTCAGCTGCATGTAACTATATGCTGAACACTGATTTGTCTTCTTTTAGATGAATATGCACTGTGTCACTCACCTGTTTCTTAATCTCTTTAATTATCTAATAGGAAACTGAAAACTAAATAAAAATGTGTTTCCAGAAAGATTCCTACTAAAAATGCCAACCAAATGTAGCACTGATTTAGGCACCAAAATAGTACTGCTTTTATGGAGTAGCTAATGATAGTAAGGGTAGAAAAAATGTGTGATTGTTGTTTAGTAGTACCTGATTAATTGAACAGTTTAGAACTCAAACAGCTGAAAACATGAAGAAACTCATGTCATGAGTGATATTCAGTGTTGCTGGTTTGATACCCAACACCCACAGCAACATCAGTTCATCATTGTCCCGTGTGAGAGGAGGGATACATGCAAGGTTTAGAAATCCAGCAAACAAAGATTTTATTCCATAGCATAATAATGCATGTAGCGGTACGTGCATTTTCAACACAAAGTCTGTGAGTCTGTTACGTACTTCCAGGCTTTTCCCCCTTATAATCTATAAGAATGATTTGATGGTTTAATGCTGCTTTATGACACAAAGAATTTAAGTGATCAATCACATCCAGTCAAGATGCATCTTATTTGCTGATACTATAAATTAGGAGAATCTTGCTTTACCTGTGGTGAAGTCATCTCTCTGAGATGACTCATTTTACGCTGTGAACCAAGGGAAAACTGCTATGAAACAATAAAATACTTACCTAGTTATGCATTCCCATAATCTGGAAGCATCTTTTTAGAGTACTCGTTGTATGCTATGTGTTCGAAAGAAGCAGGTGCAAGGTAAATATAATAGTCTAGCAGGTTGTAATGTATTTTTATATGCTCTGCATTATCAAATTGTCTGATCAGGAATTGTAATACAAAGATAAAACAATCCTTATTAAGATTATTGCAAAACTAGTTTGAATGCGCTTTTTCTGCAGTTTTTTCTTTTTGGCAGAGCAGTATGAGTAAGGCAGCTTAGACATTTAAAAATAGTTCTTGAGTATATTTAAATTACTTCTTACTATGAATCACGGATAGGGGAAACTACAGAATTCATTACAGATAAAAGGTAAAAGCCTGTTGATAAGAGGGATCATTCCAGCTGTGATCACATTAGGAGAATTGATTTTGACCTGCATTAGTACTTGCCTCACTCTTTGAATTGAGTGCAAATCTTAGGCTTGGGACTTGAAGAAGTAAATTTGAAAAGCAGATTTTGATTGTTTCTGCTGATTTTCAAAACTAATGAAGATAAAGGTAACATTAAAACAAACCCACAAAACAGAAGAGCAAATTAAATTGCTTATTCTTGAGTTGCCACTAGACATCTGTGATAATAAAATGTCAGCTCAGCTGCCATACCTAAGGCAATTAGGTATAATTTTGGATTTTAAGTAAACCTGAAATTATTTTGTATTTCAAAATCAAAGTTCCTCAGACTGAGAAATATCCTTTGTTAAATCTGGGGGGATGTGTGTGGTGTGGTGGTGGTGTTTAGTGTTGTTTAACTCTCTTCTTATATTAGGAAGTAAAGCATCATTTTCTAAGAAAAATGAGATGTAACAAAAGCAAAATACTTTGACCTAAAAAATGCATCCCATCACAGCAGATTTTTATATGCTTGATTATTTCTCTACTCATCAACCATTTTTTTCAGGTCTACCACATTTTCAAGAACAAAATGATTTAAAGGGATTGCTAGAAAATCTCCATCAAAATATCCAGGCCAAAAAGAGAAAGAATGTAGAAATCATGTGGCTGGCTGCGACGGTAAGTCCTCTTGTTTCATATGTGTTCACATGATTTTCGTATGCCTGCTGACACTGTAAGCACAATGCATTTTAAGGATGTAATTGGGAAACTCATTGATTAAAGTAGATAGGCTGAAATGGCTCTCTAACGTTTCCATTCTGATGGGCTCTCATCCCACTCATGCATGTACCTCTTCTTCCTACAGTTAAATTACAGATATTATATTTTCCTGCTTTCTTAACTTGTAGAACCTGCTAGAATTCAAAGAGAGAGATGGTCTTGGTCACTTTGTTGTCCCCTACTTCCTCCAGCCCCTTTGCTGCAAAGCTTCTCCTAGCCAGGCAGTCCATGGCCTGTGCTGCTGCTCAGGATTGTTTTGCTCCAGATGCAGAATTTTTCGTTTATATCAGTGAGTTGTATAACAGGATAAAAGAGGTTTATGTATTGTTTGGGGCATGTTTTTTTGCTTAACTGAGTCCAGTTTTAGGCAGAGGAATCCCTTCATCCCCAGTATGGACAGAATTAATTGTTTGGATGATCATGCATAGCTATCAGTGTATCACGTCATATGGGAGAGACAGTACAGAATTCAGCTACAGTATCTAACTTTTTTTGCTTGTTTCTTTAAAATCATATCCATTCTTTGATAATATAAAATTTGGTTATTCAAAATACCTTCCTTTTATTGTTTACTGTCCATAACTCTTGAGGACATAATTACTTGCTCTACCTTTTGTTAAATACTGCTGTACCCAACTTTTTAGTACTTACGTTTTGTAAACAAGTGTTTAATTGTATCAGCACAACTTCTTGTCAATCACACTTTATGGGGTCACTGTGACAGCCACTCCAAGGGCACTGATAAGCTTTATATGCAAAGGGCAGATGTTCAGACACAGAACACAAAAATGTTTATCAAACAACGAATGATACTTACTTTGCTTTATTTACATATTTTCTTTTTGTTTCCCAGTTCTGTGTTAAAAACAAACAAACAAAAACCCCAACCAAATAAATGACCTTAGATACTTATAAAGAGCTCAAGATTTTCAGGAATGTGGAATTCAACCACGTAATAAGAATAGACACCCTTGGTGTCTCTGTCTATAAGTAGAGGCTCAATCTTTATTTACTAGAATTGAAGCAAGACCATGCATTTGGGGGAACTTTCAAATGCATATACCCTTCAAGGGAAATAAACACTTTATAAAAAATATTAATTAAATTTTCCATGTCTTTTCATTAACGTGAGGAACAAGACAATATTAGCTATGTCTTTGTATTAATAACACCACTGTAATTTTTTATATTGCTAATAACATTTTGCCTTGTGGTTCATAAATATTATCACATGCTATTGCAGTATAAATCTGTTGTGAGTAAAATCAGAAGCCTTTCTAACAGTACAAGTTCTGCAATTACTATGAAACATTGCTTTTTGAAGAAGTATAAGATAAATCAGTACAGGGTAATGTAAAATGAGTTTATATGAAAATTTCCTTAATCTTTGGCTATAGAACATTGTCTTCTACTATCTAGTCAGGATTCTTTGGAAACAATTTCATGGGTAAAAAGCATTCTTTGAACATTCAAACTGATTCAGATTTTTCCTTTGCTGTATTCTGCTTCTCCTCATGTTACCTTACTGTAACTTTCTGAAATTAGTATTTCTTGACTCATTGATTTACACATTGTTGCACTATATTACATTTATTTATTGGAAAGTATGTATGGATATCACTTTGTTATTGCAGTAGATTCTAGATGGACATGCATATGTATCCACATCTGCATGTAATCCCTTGTGTAATGGGACCCTGAGAATATAGCTGTGTTCTAAAAGTCAGCTTTTGCAAATTGGTATCACAAATATTTCTTGTTCTAAATATAATGGGATAAAGACTTAAATGCTATATTCTGATCTCCAAAACTGCCCCTTCATCTTTTGTCTTAGATCACGAGAAACAGAGTATATTCTAGAGCAATCAGATCACTGTTTGCCAGTTTTAATTATTTACTTTGTTTAACTGCTGCTACTTAGTGAACTGAGTCATTGTGAAGATTTTTGTGGGCCAGCCCATCAGGTTAACCTATGCTGCTTCTTAAATCCAAATCTAAGGATTTTATAATTTCTTTAAGTGAACAGATTGTTTTCAATTTAATCCACTTTAAAATGATTGAGACTTTTGTACTGTGCTTCAATGCAAAACAAGTTTGTGCATACAGTAATTTGCGTATTGTGCCTAGAATGCTTCACAGTTCAAAACTGACTCTCTCTAGCCAGCAATTTATGTGCTGCCAGCCCACATTTGGGATTTAGTCTCCCTTCTCTGCATGAGAGGCTCATCTGGAATAATTACCTGTTTTTTTCTTATGATTCATTCACTTCAAATAGTCACAATTAATCATGGACTTCAAAAGAAACAGTGTAAGGAGAATTAATCTCAATTAAACAGTTAACTTCTTTCACAGTATCATCTAAAAAAATTCAACTTTTGACACTAATGCAATTAACAGATAAGGAAGTGCTTATTGGCTGAAGCAAGATTATGAAGTTTCACCCTGCAGGATCTGAAGTAAACCCTTGATAGCCAAGCTGGGAAGTTCCTTAGGATCAAGCCTAATTGCTGTAATTTATTGCATGCCCTATTCTCATATTTCCTTTTTAGATACTGTTACAGCTATGATTTCCCAGGGATAGGAGCAAGCAAATAAAAGTACTGCCTTTTCTTAGGCCAAATTATACCAGGGGAAAGGCAAACCCACACTTGGGCACACCAGCTTTCCTTCAAAATTTTCCTTTTCTAGTTAAATATTGTTTGAACCCAAAGCATAAACTAATGGGCTGGCACAACAACAGATTGATTCTTAAGGTGTGAAATTATCCTCAGAAATATGTTTCCCTTATTCCTTATAATTGTGCCAAAATGTACACTGAAAGTAGACAATCCATGGCAGTCATTTGTGTTAAACTTTAGTTGTTCTGGGTCATGAGTGGAACAGTTTACCTCTTAAAAACAAGGACTATATTTAAATACAGATGTGTCTGAATCCGTACCCTCATAAGATGTTAGTCCTCTATGTCCATGAGCTTGAGGTAAGACTTGCTGAAGTTCTTCTTTGCTTTTCAGCATTAATTGGGTGTTCAGACAATTCAGCTCTAATTGAATAGGGTGGTTCTCACAGAAAATGAGGAAAAAATTGAAGAAACTTTTCCTTTTATAGTCTAGGCTAACACAAATACTTTATATTTCAAGTTCAGAATTTTGGATGCTATGGTTTCGTAAGCTGTAGTCCACACATTTTAGTGACTTGCTTAAAATGCTTAGGACTAAGAGTAGTAGATTTTGGTTTTGATTTTAATTTTTTTGGATCCACCACCAATTTCTTGCTTCATTGAGGGGGTGGTGTTGGGGTGGGCAGGAGAGAGACTTGACTGCAATTGCAGTACAAGACTGTGCAGCGTGCTTTTAAAATAAAGAAAGGCTTTTTTCCTTCAATGAGCAGGTTATTTGTACGTTTGTCCTCCTAGCGAAAGCCTTGAAGATCTGCTTTTAAAATGTGTCATATGGACAAATTGGAAATGGGCTATAGAGCAGTAGCTATAATCTTTTGGTTCTATTTTAGTGGAGTGTTAATGCTGCAAATTTATAAATGTTGTTGTGGCTGGTCCATCCCTGACAGTGTTCAAGGCCAAGTTAGAAGGGGCTTTGAGCAACCTGATCTAGTGGAAGGTGGCCCTGCTCATGGCAGGAGGTTGAAACTAGATGAGCTTTAAGGTCACTTCCAACCCAAACCATTCTATGGTTCTATGAAAAGATAAGTTTGCAGGTTTTTTCAGCACATTTTCACCTTTTGTGGCACTGCGTCAGGCCAGCATAATCCTTAGAATATTAAAATCCCCACAGTAGATTTAAATGCAAAGGCACACATCAGTAGCCATTGGAATTACTATCTTTTATAGCTTTTTTCTTCTTGAGAAATACTTCAGTTCTCTGTATTCTGTGATTGCAAAACTGTGACAGTTTCAGTTTGTGTAGTGCATAGAGAACACAAGGTGTGAAAAGGGCAATCTTTTGACATCTGCATGTGTTTCAGATTTGCCGTAAGATGAATGGAGTCCGTTTCACCTGTTGCAAAAGTGCCAAAGACCGGACATCCATGTCAGTGACGCTGGAGCAGTGCTCCATCTTGAGGGATGAACATCAGCTTCACAAAGACTTCTTTATTCGGGCGCTGGACTGTATGAGAAGGTATGTGGAGATTTTTGCATATTCCTTGCATTTTGGGCTGAGCCAGGAACTAAGTATGGTACAAAAGGGTCTAAAGCCAGTTGCAAATGTGTGATAGGCCCCTGTCCTGATTTAGCACAGCTTGACCAGCAGCATGCCAGCTGGTAAGTCACTTCTGCATGCAAGGGCTTCACAGCTGTGTGTTTTAGCAGTAATTAACAGTTTCTAAGATAGATAAGTGAAACCTTGGAAGTGTCACCACTGACTGTAGCATTTGACCAAGTAAATAGCAGTTATTTTAACAATTTCTTAGGCTTTCACAAGACTTAACAACCTTTTATGACAATATAAATTAAAAAATGAAAGTCAATTTCTGTTTTAAAATATATTTTTAACATGTTTATGCACTCATTCGAAATTTCTGTAAAACTTATACAAATATTGTGAAAGAAGTATAAATATTTTTTACAGATGGCAGTTCTTCTTACCTCATGTTATTAAAAATAAAGTTAGTTTGGACTGATGGTGTTGCCGTTAATATCTGATAAAATCTTTACTATGCTTTAAAAAAATAAAATTTTTAATTCTAAATTACAGCTATGCAGAAATTGAGGCTGATTCTATCAGCAGTGTGTAATTAAAAGATGTAAAGATTTCTGATTAAATGACCCTGATGAATAAAAAAAAAACAAATTGAGCAAACAAGTTTTGATCATGAAATTAATCCAGATGCTGTATTCTCTAAAGAAGCTTTCATCGTTGGCTTTAATCAGTACTGCAGTGTGTTTTCTGTAAGAGTTTAAAAAATGTATCTATAACATTCAAATTAGGTCTCTAGCAAATAAAAAAGGTCACTGCAAAACTAACAGAAAATACTCTGGTGAGCCAGCAAGGAGTCGTATCTTGCACTTCTGTGAAACACAGCTTGTTTCTATGTTGGATTTGGATCTTACTATGTAAATAATCATGTTTAAATTCTGTAACTGGTAATTCCTGACCTTAATATTTAGTATAGTCAGATTAGGTGTTTAATGTCTACATTAGCACTGTAGGTTTACACAGGTAGGGTCCTTTTGTCTTTTGGCAAAGATAGATATTCTAAAGAAACAAAGTAATGTTTACAAAGAGTAATTGAGCAGAGGACTGAGGTGGCTTCAGTGCAGGTTTGTTTTGCAAGGTGCTAATGCAGTGTCCTGTATTAAAATGAGGTGTATAATTTTGTACATGCCTTGCAAAAATCCCTTTGTCTCTGCAGTATTTCAGTGAGTGAATGACTTGTGTGCAGTCTTCCATAACCTCATATTTTATCATTAATGAACAATTTCTGAGTTTTCTGTGTTAAATTTCATTTATGTTGGCATTTCAAATGTTGGTTTTTTTCCTTTTTATGTCTCCAATAAATACAAAAGTGTGTAAGCTACAGTAAATTACCAGATACAGGCAAACTAATTACATAAAACCATTATTATGTTGGAATAGCATTGAGCAGTAGATAGGAAAAGTTTCACAGATACAAATATGATTTTAAAAAGAAAAAAAAACAGACCTTGTATTCATACAAACTTGTTAGTATGAAAGTGTAGTAGGTTTTTGTAGACTAAAATATGAGTGACTTTGAGTGCTTTTGTATCGCATAACTGGTCTGAAGGCTGAGAAGATTAACACGTCAATTCTGTTTGAAGGTAACAGTAAATTGGAGTTGCAGAGGAATGAATGGTGAAAAGCCCAGAAAATCTGGAGAAAACAAAAAATAAATGGGCGGATGGATATATGAGATTGAAGCACCATCACAAAAGTTACTTCTATGATTTGCTGTAGTTTTGAACAGAGAAAATTTTTATCCTGCTAATATCCAATAAATTAACTTGAAGTAGCCTTAAACTGATGTTAGATGCTGTGTTCGGGTGGAAGGTAATAATTTTGGCTTGGGAAATTGTAGGGTGGTAGGATTGTCTGGGTGGTAAGATTGTCTGGGATTTAAAGCAAGAGCCTTGCAATTAGTGTAGCAGTGGCATACAAAATAACCTGCACCATCAGGATAAGAAATAAATAGATCTTTTACCTGGGCTAGTTGTGATCTGTGTAACATTGTTCACATAAGTGGAGGTTGGAAAAAAAAAAAAGGCAAACTATTTTTTTCTTATGAGCTGGCAAATGAAAGCCCAAAAATTCAGAACAGAGGAAAAACAATGTCAAATGGGGACACACAGTGCTTAACTCCATGGTGCTCTCACCAAGAGCTGCCTTTGGGTGCTTTTTTTGGTATCTTTGGTGCTACATACATTCAGCAGGGACTGTTTCTCCCTCCCCACTGCCCATCTGTTGCTGGAGGTGCTTCTGGAACAGTGCTGGATGACACAGGCTTCCCTCCCTTGCCACCACTGACTAGGTAGTGTGGCATGGACCCTCCAGCTGGGCTCTCGACTTGCAGGCAGATGGAGAAAGGTCAGTTGCAAAGAAAGGCAGTTTGAGAAAGCAAACTGGGAAGGAAAGAGCAGTCAGGCAAAAGAGATGAGAGGGGAAAAAGCCATAATTTCCACAGGAAGACAGACGGTGTTTCAGCTACATCTCATGTATTTTACCTGAGGGAAGTTTGGCAGCTGTGGTTTTGAGGTTTGTGTGAATGAGGTCAACAGACTAGTTTGATAATCATTGTGATGCTTGATCCTTTCTTTTTGTTTGATTACTATTGCAGAGTGTTATTTGAAAGATTATGCTGTGCATTTCTATGCTTTTCATTGACTACCTGTAGAAGCTTTTAGAATGATTTTCACATTTAAAAGAACCTATTTTGTTTTAAGAGCAGACAGACAAAAGCTCTGTTTGCCATTTAGTTTATGATTTTAGCAATTTTCCCCTGATGAATCTTCTCTAGGTCACTCAGTTAAACTCTGCCAGTCAAATCCCTTTATGCTGATTGCCACAAATCACTTCTAAGCCTTTCAAAAGAACTAGTAGAACAGAAAAATTCAATTTTAACATCCAGAATCCTAATGGCCTGAATTGATCTTTGAAAGGTTTCTTTCAAGAGTTAACAGTAAGAGAGACAGAGTACTGTGAAACAGAGTGGTAGAAGCAAATGGTGAATCAAAAGCAGCCTCTATTGGAAATGCCATGATTTTGAGATATGAAAATTATAGAGGTGCCTGTGTAGCTGTAAAGCTTTTTTCTTTTCCTGCCAGTGCTGACACAGCTTTGCTGGCTGTTGTAAAATGCAGGCATGTGCTTATGGGTTTGTGTTTTCTGGCCACCAAAAGTTTGGAGATACTGACTTCTGCATGCTGCTGTTTTTCAGCTTCTCTAACATCCCTAGAATTTTGAGCAAACCAGTGGCAATTTCAGATGTTTTGGTGTGTTTGCTTTAATATATATTGCACAGTGCTGTTTTGGAAAATAACTGCCAGTAGCTGTTATTTAATGATTTAGTTTGTAAGTGGAATCAGTGGCTTGTAATGATTATATGTTTTTTGCTTCCTAAAATGTGAAAAAGGAAGAAAGAAGAAAAACTGTACAAAAATGCTTCCATTAGTTGTCCCTTTAGCATATGAAAAATGTGGTGAAACGATGACAGGAATTCCAGCTTCTCATCACTTAGCGTGTAATACGTGGTTTTGTCTTCTTGGTGCAGCTCTAGCCATTATGGTGTTGTAATTGATGTGTATGTGAAGCAGCTATTCCATAAATAATTCTCCATATTGTAGTTTCCTTGGTATGTGTGTGTGATGTCCATTGATTTTAGTGACAGGCATAGTGTAGAATAAGGAAAATCAATGCGTTTTCCCCCTCTGTACCAAATGCTTGCAATTCGCATCATATTTATAATATTGCTGATGCTTTCAGATCATAATCTGTCACAGTCATCAATATTCTGTTCCTACTTTTCCCTTCCCCAATATGGGAATATTTCCTATCATTAAATGTTAACTATATTCCAAGAGGCAGGGGAGAGAAAAAAAGCTGATTTACCTGTGTTCCTTTCAGTATCTGTCAAAGGATTATACCTTTTGTCTTTAGAGCTGGCCACTTACCAGGGAGGCTGGACTCTGGTAAGCAGCACACTAGAAGCAGTTCTGTAAAACTCATTGTATTGTCCTTTTCCCTTTTTTTCTTTTCTGAACCTGTGTAATTTTAAAGTTTCAGTAATGACAGGGCTCCTTTTGGAGGCCTTGGGTAGTGACTAACCTCAGAATCTCCTGGGTTTTGAGCATGTTTCCAATAAAACCTCAAAAGTAAAACCAAGCAAATGAAATGACAAGTTTACTGTATATGGTGAAGCCTCCAGGCTTTCAGCTTTATCATCATTCTTAGCAGGGCATAATACCTGTCAGGTATTTCAGACATTGAATACAAAATTTGTCTCAATGTAGGACACACTGTTTTCACTTGAAACAGCAGTCAAGGATATTTCAGATTATTTTAGATAAATTGCCTATCAAAAATCTGATTGAAGCATAAATACAGAGAATGAAAGGTCTGGGCAACAAGGTATGGGATCTTGATGGCCCAATTATGAAGTAAAGAGTTACTTTTTATAGAGCTGTTTGAGGGCATCTTTTCTTAGAGATCATCTCAAAGATTTGTGGGTTTAGAAGATGGGATGGCTGTAACAGCTCTTTACCAGATGTTCTGGACAAGAATCTATTAAGTGCAGGCTGAGATGACCTTGGCCATGGAAGGCCCTATACCAAACACCACAGTGCTGCAATTGCTGCATGGGCTGGGAAGCAGAAGCAAATAGACAGGACCAGAGACTGGGATCCATGTGCAGACAACTGTTGTTGACAAAATATCAAACAGTAGCTTGAAAAGGCTGTGTTAAATCTAAGGTTTTCTAATATGAGTACTCCGTTTCACAGAGCTGATCTTTATAATGTGTCTTTAAAGCCATGCTCTGATTCTTAAGATTTCCAAAAAATAAGGAAACAGGGAAACCCAAACACACTTTATTTGCACTTTGCACCTTGTCAGGCTCAGAAAGTTCATTGGTGAGGTTCAGGCTTCTACATGGGCTAATTAGGTAAGTAAAATTGACTGTTGTTTTGTAATACATGCTCACACATTTTGTCTGCTCCACTGGGGTCAGATGTTCAAGTCCATGTTTTGCAGGGGCATGTTTTCTAGCTGACTGCCAAAGTTTCATTTCTCTCATACCTCATTTCTCCAACATCTTCCCAGATATTGACTTCAGACTCCTTTCTGATCAACACCCCAGTCAGAGTCCTGAGAACTCTCTCATGAGAATGTTCTCATCTTCCTTTTTTTCACCAGACCAGTGCTCGAATAGTTCCCTCTGGTTGTTCCTTCCTCCTGTGTGATGCATGTGGGTGTCTTTGTCTTCTCCAGAGCTCGTCCATAGCTTCAGTAACAATGTAGAGAGAACAGTGGAGAGCATCAGTCCCCCTGCCTCATTGCCTTTGCTTCGTGTTGCAACGGTCATCACTTGTCATGGAGAAGAACAGCAAGGAAAAGTCTTGTCTAACCCCTTGACCTGGCAGATGTTCAGCATAAATTAAATCCTCAAAGAGTGTACCTGCTGAATTTTAACAAGTCCTTGTTAGGAAGAGGTGATTTGAGACTCTAGCAGGAACAGGCTCTTACAATAGTTATATCTCTCATACCTTTATTACCTTGGTGCAGAATATCAACTCCTGCTCTTCAGGGTAGAGGTTCTAGTAACCATCACAAAAAAAAAAAAAAAAAAAAAGCTGTATTCTTTTTACTTCTTTACATGGCATTTGAAATTTGAATTTAATCCATTCAAAATGAATGAACAATTGAAAGTAGAATCTCAATGGAAAACATTGTGTAATTATAGTTGCTCTTCCCCTGGAACCCATAATAATATTATTGGACTACTCACTGGGGAGGAAGGGAGTGTTCAAGGACAACAGTAAAAAACTTTGCCACTCTTTGCAAGGAATATTTAGAGCTGTGACCCAGGCTATGTCACCAAAAAACCCCTTAGCTTTTCAGCAGGCAGTAAACCAGAATTTCTGAAGTAAATGCTTAGTATTCCTGTCAGTCCAGGGGAGGAAGTACCTGTAAGTAGTCTGTATCACCTCCACATTTTGACACCAGCCTTAGGTGGGTGAGTCCTTGAAATGCACCTTCTTCTCCTTCATTGATTATGTGGGAAAGGTGGGTACCTTCCTACCTGAGGACTCAGAACCTGTCAGTAAATTTTAACTGATGAACAGTAAAATATACTAACATAGCATTGCAGTGCATTACAGGGGAAAAAAAGAATCCTTTTTCATGAAAAAAGAAACTGGCCATGTTTGTGTTTTAGCTTTGTGACACGAAACAAACTGTGATTCCCTGTGACCTTTTTTGCTGAAGGGAGTCCTTGCCTTCTGACTTACACATGTATATGTCACAGTTCTCCAGAGGAGAACCAGATTTAAAGGAATTCCAATCATAAACTCACCCTACTCTGACTTCTTCTGAGATATCAACAGGGTAAATGATCTGTTATCTAGCCCATATTAGTACTTGCCGTATCTTGACCCAAATGAGAGTCTAGAGACTTGAACTATGCCTTCTCTCTCAGTGCATGTTTTAATTATTCAGTAGAGGCAATGAGAAAGGTGTGTAATTAATTACCAGGTGCATGCTAGGATCACTTAGTTTTCAAAACCAGCCAAATGAAAAAACCTTATCCAATAAATTTGCTTTCCCATATAGTATCACAGTCTGTTTGGATCCTTAATAGTGCAGCAGTGATCTTAGACTCTGTGTCTTGATTAATTAAAAAAGGAAAGTGCTTACACTATTTGCACCCCTAATGTAAAGTGTTTGTCACTTTTGTTGTACATAATAGGACCATAGTTTTCGTGGACTTCACCTGCTATGGTGGGCAAATCTGGCATGCAAGCAGTCAGGTTATCTGAAAATATGGTTTGGTGTTTACTTTTGAGATTCTTCTAGTCATCCATTGAAGAGTATTAATTGCTTCATTCATTGGGTGCTTTAATGCTTACGCCATTGCTTATTCAGATCTTCCTGTGAAAGACTAGGTCTTACCTGAAATCAGAAACTAGATGCATTTTATTCACCAGAGTGAGGAATACCAGATTTCTTCCTATTATGTTTCACTTCTATTAAGATTTTCTGGGAGAGTGTGTGAGGAAAGTCCATGCATATTTATCACCTGTTAAATCTCCATGTGCCACAGCTGCATTACTATGGCTTTGACCACGTACAGCTAAATCTCTCGGGAAAAGCAACACTGCCAAGTCTAAAATTTAGATAAGAAGAGAGCAGGAAATAAGCGGGTAGTAACAGCATACAATAGCTGGCTAAATTTATCATGGATCCAATCTCTTCAAGAATTTATCTGCTCTAAAACAATATTCCTCTCAGAATAATGTAACATGGGCAGGGAGAGTATGTAACTTCCTTCCTGCATGTACAGACTTCCTTCCCAGCCATGTACAGACTGTGGAGAAGTTGGAGGGGACACGGGAAAGAGTGGCACCTAGCTGCTATTCCAGAAAGGTGGTTTTGTAATAGAAGTTTGTGCACTTCTTCAGGAGAAAGATGATGCAATGTCAGGCTATAGCATTAGTTGGCTAATGTAGAAAGCAGGTAATAGACACTTTGAAGTCAATTTTTACTCTCAGTTTAGGCTCCCTTAATTCCTTCATCAAACTTAGTTTCTTTTGGAGTACTCCCTGTTCACATAGTCATCATCTGTTCTCATCCAGCATCCCTGTTCCAGTTTTCTTTCATAGGATCCCTGCCTTTTTTTATGCATGTGATTGTTGCTGTTGTTTTCCCCTTCTGTCTGCTGCTCTATTTCCCTTTTCCAGTGATCATTTCCATGTTTCTTTCTGTCCTGCAGTGTATGATAATGTGTTCAACTTGGTGTGTGATATTTTGAAGAACTCCTCTGAGAATAGCCTTGCTTAGCTCAGTTCAGGAGTGAATTTTAATAGTGGTTTCTAGTTGTTACTCTCTGAGGCAGCTCTGATTTAGTGAATGTTATTTCGTGAATGTGTCCTCATCATTACAGCAACTTCTTTCACTGGCATAGCTAGCAGCAGCACATTGTTTCTCAGTGTTTCCTTGCCAGCAGAAGTCGTGGTAACTGTCAGGAGTGGAGTGACCAAAGGAGTTTCCATTTGGACTGTTTATTATGGATTTTCTATTTCCATGATGTTATCTGTAGTTGTCTGGAACTACACTCAATAACAGAGCCAGCAGCATTATATTGGTATCCTGTTCTCTTGATCATTCAGAGATAAATTCGTGAGATAATTCTGGGAACCTGTGTTCTTAATAGCCTAAGCCTCTAGTATAATCTGTATGAATAGGAAGTATGTGTTTATAAGGAAGTTAATGCAAAGGAAAGGTTGGAGCCCTCCCAAAGTGCACAGCCAAATCACTCCACAGTTGACTTCTACTGTTCTAACAGTTAAAGTGGTTTCTGCAACCCTGGGGCTTAGTGGTGCTGTAGTTGTATTGTGACTCCAAACATAGCTAGTGCCAAAATCACTGGGCACTTGGCTGTGCATCTGCAGTGCTGTTTTTGTGCCCTGCTGTGCACTTACTTCCCTGCCAGCTTATCTTCCCTCCCCAGCCTGGTGTTGTTGCCACGTGCGGATTGTCTTCCAGCAGTGGCTTTTCTCCTCTGTTGGAGATGCTCCTACTGCCCCAGGTAGGTGCCAGAGCAGAGTTTCTATCTGTGCAGGGCCCTGGGATCCCAAGCAAGGCTTAGCCAAGTTAAAGTCCCATTGACAGGGGAGGTTGGAGGGTGAGAAGTAAATCACTGTTCCCTGTAACTTCTATCATGGGATGAAATATTTGGGGTATATGACTTAGCCTCCTACTGAGATCAGCTGTTAATAAGGCAAGAGATGCCTCTGCCTGTGGTACTTGGAACCTTTACTTAGCCTTGTGTGACAGATTTCGTAGTACTGTGGTATTAGGGGTATCATTCTTTATTTGAATCAGTTATTTTTTTTTATTCCTTAAAGGAGTAAATAGTGCTTTTGGGAGTAATTTGATAACTCTTGAAATATTCTGAGCATCTGTAATTTTAATATAAACACTGTTACTAGCAGGACTAAAGCCTACCATACCAGCGTAACTCCATGAAGGAATATGAGGTCAGGTTTGTGTCTCTTTTTAGGGTGAATAAAAGTTTTCTGTACCCTTTCATGGCTTATAGACTTTCTTGGGGAATGATTGTCTGAGGCCCAACTGAAGTTTTTCCCAGTTTGGCATTTATAAGAAATTTCTTTCTACTCCTCTCATTAACCATATGTGTTTCCTAATGTGTAAGCAGCTTCAGCCTCATGCTACAGCCTCCCACTCGGACCGTGTCTCTGCAACTTGACTGTATTTCCTTACACTGGGGAGAACATAATAATCTTTGAGGTTTCTTATCCCTCACTCGAATTCAACTGAAATCAGTTAGCGTGCCCAAAGGCTGCAAGAATACACAGATGCATCTGCCTTCCCCTCACAACAAGCACTAACATGTAACGTTTGCTTCTATAGGAAGACAGACTGAAAAGGCAGCAAATTATTATCAGCAGTAGATCAATGAGCTGCACCTTGCTTTAAAAAAATAAGTATTTTCTCCTCAGCCACAGACCCACGCCACTCAACAGCATTGATATGAGGAACTTTTTTAGAATACTTAAGAAAGGATTAAGGAGCAGATTAGTCATATGTTTATAAGAAAGGTCTTGCTTTAAGATCATCTCATTAATAGTTTGGGTCTTGGGTATACTGATAAGTCTGATGAAAATATTGTTCTTGCCAAAATAAAGTTCTTTATAAGCATTGTACAAAAAAAAAATCACTCCTTACTGCTCTGAAGTTGTTAGTTTTTTTTTTTTTTCATTTAAATCCATTTCTAGTTTATTCATAACTGTTGGCAGTGGAGCATCTACAGATTACAAAGTAATCAGCAACAGAAAGGTTTGCTGAGCAGCATCCAGCAGACTGCCTTGAGGTGGTGTAAACAGAAAAGGGGAGTGTGCACAGTAGATTGTTTTGGAATGTTTTTCATATTACATTTCAGCCAGGAAACAAAAATCAGCACCTTTAATCTGGTTTGTTTTGGGGTTTTGTTTGTTTGTGGTTTTAGCTCACTTAGTTTAACCAAGACTGGCATGATCTGTGTTCTAAGTTTGTAATAAGATGGCTGAGGGAAGCTAATAAAAATGGCTGAACTGGCAGTCTGTCAAAGGCATTATTGGTTGGTTTTGAAATGATCAAAGTAGCATCAGACAAAGGGAGGCAGTTACATCATCTCATTCTCAAAGGTCTATGAATTGATTCTGGAATTCCAGAAAAATCTGCTTTGATAATATTGGTTATAACTGGTTAGAATATTTATTCATGAGTTTTTAAAAAACCACTGACATGTTCAGCCTTTTCTGTTTCACCTTTTGTTGTCATCAGTGTGCAATTAGAATATGTTCTGTCCTACTTATATGTTGTTAGTTAAAGTTGCTAGGTGTTTCTAAGATGTCCTCTCTCATTTAAGATCTTATCATAAAAAAGTTGCAACATGAGTTTGTTTCCTGAAGAAAGTGTGAAACTTTCTAATTGCTTATCATTTCTTATTTGTATTGTATTCTTCACTTTTTCACTCATGTAGCAACTGCTAACATGGTAAGCTGCATATGTACTAAATGCCTTTCTTTTAATAACCACTAGGTAAATGTTTTAGAAGTAGGTCAAAAGCTGAGATTTGAGCAGATGTGCAAACAGTTCTTAATGTCAAATGTTCTTGACTCAAAAAGCTTATAATTGACAAGCAAAGGATGAGATAAAGAAAGGCACGTGTATCTTTTTCACATCCTGTTCAGGATAAAGATGAAAAGTCACGTCACTTGCTCATGACCACACAGTCCTTTCCTTTGTTGGAAATTGAATTTGGATCTACTTTTCATAAACAGAGACTTTTCTCATTGTCTGGCTTGTGTTAAACAGAAGTTATGTTGCTGTACTTGCATGTGCAATAGCAATTCTTATAGGTTTGGTGCCTTACTGACACTCACTATTCTACACATTAATAATTTTCCCACTCCCTCTTGCTACTTGGGTTCATGCTTACATGGCTGGGTTCATATTGACTGTCTGCACAGTTAAAGCCTCTTTCCCTCCTGGACTCTGCTAAACAGGTGCATGAACTGCCTGAGCAGTGGTGGACAGTCCTTCTCAACATCACACTGAATAAAGTCTTCTCTTGCTTTCTTGCTGTCTTGCTGCTTAGGGGAGAAGGTTGCTGCCTGTTTCCTCTTTCTCTGTAAAAACTTGCTGCTATAATGGTATTATCAGCAGATTTGTAGACAATTACTTTAAATACAGTTTGACATTTCAGTTACACAGATTAACATCATTATCATCATGTGAAGATGCTGCTTGAATTCATTCTTAAAGTGAGCTCGTGCATGTCCAGCGACTAATATGCTCTTTATTTTCACTTTTGTGAAAAGCAAGTGGCCCAAGAGGGGCTGCCAGGCAGAGGAGTATTCATTTTACTGATACAGGACTGTTTTTCCCCTGCTAGCCTGCCTTGCTGAGCTCTGTAAGATACTGTCTAGTGTTCCTCTTGCAACTCACTTCCTCCTGCACTTTCTTGAAGGGAAAATCGCATTGTTTCATGAAGCCCTTAGAGTGGATATGACCTTATGCTTCATGCTTACTGTGCTCTACAGAAGTATTAAGAGGGTTGGTTTGGGGTTTTTTGTGACCAAGGTTATTGTCTGCCTGGGTATAATTTGTGTCATTTTAATCCAGTAGATTAAAAGTCAGTAAAATATATTTCTGGCTGAAGAGGACTGAAATCACCTTTCATAGGTGCCTTGACAAGGCACCATTGCATACAGCAGAGTTTCGCCTGCTCAATGTGTTGGTCTGTGTGGTATAGCCCATAACATGCACGCTCAGACACAGAGTCAAATAAAATGTAGAAACGTAGGAGTTGGTGCATTTCATTTTGTCACATGTTGCTGTTTTGTTCTGTGACTTCATAAAAAGAATTTTTAAAAATGGCTTACAAACTTCACAGATATTCTTTCCAAGACAAGGAACAGTTTTTAGAGTACTTTTATTTCTGTATCCCTGCGGCTTCTGGCTGTTTCACATGCCTTGACTGGCAATTAAAATTCAGCTAAAAGACTTGAGACCTTTGTGTCCTGAGTTGCCCTGCAGGTTTACTGTCTTCAGATGAAGCTACTTGTTTGTAGATGAAGATTTTACTGAGCTAGAAGAGCTGGGAAAATTCAGTCACTTGATACAAGGTGGTAGAGCTATTGTTTCTGGTGTTTCAGGGAGGATAATGAAACTTGAGTGTGCCAGCATTTTTTAAATCAGACACTTTTTCTCACTTTCAGGCAATGTGTGTTTGTTGGTAGGAGGGTGCTGAGCAAACACATAGCACACTAGTCTAGAAAGATGTTTGTAGTCTTAGCTGATTTTTAAGTTATTCTGTGAAAAAGGTATCTCAAATTTGATGTTTTCAGTTCCAAAGGCAATCATTCTTCCTGCTGTCATGAAGAATCTTCCTCTGTGCAGCACAATAGGAACAACAAAACGCATTTTAGTCTCAATTTAATTCCAAGGTAAAACTTGAAATGAGGTGGTAATGAACTTGCACTCATGGTTTTGATTATCTCCTGTGTGCTTATACAAGCACTCAGACACAGTACGGGTATTTTCCAGATATGGTTCTATTCTGACACTGTCTCTTGAGCAGATTAAAACCTGAAATTTTCTGCTTTGCGTGCCCTTAGAGTTAATATAGTAAGAACATCTGGAATTCAGCTCTTACATTTGAATGAGACCCACCAAAATACATACCCAAAAGAAGAAAAGAGAATCATGATATGATAACTGTAGGAAATAATGAGTTAGTAAGACAAAAAGGCTAATCCTATGAAACAGAGAATGATCAAACCAATTAAAACCATTTGGAAAGGAGAACTCATAAACATGTTTTAGTTCCAGCTGTGCAGGTCAGTGGGTGCTGTGGTGATAACAGCCAGTGTCTCCCTCAAATTCTTTGAATTTAGAAATTGATGTCTTTCCTAAAATACTGGTTTGTGGCCTGTATCTTTAATACACTCAGCTGACAAACAGCCTTTATCTGAAATAAAACTGCAATAGCTATAGGAAAGTCCAAGGATCTAAACCTACAGACACTGGTTGGAAATATAGACACCCCACAGAGGAGGTCACAAACATTCCAACACATGGCTTTCTGTGGCGTGATCTCTGTGATCAGTGGTTATATATTACCATATAGCCACACTGGGCTAGCAGAAGCCAAAAGACCTTTTCCCAGACAGGACCAACACCTGCTATTGCGGTGGGCTGCTTTATTCAAATACTAAAACTTTGATATTACTGCATTACAAAATGCATTAAGCATCCAGTTTCCATTGTAAATGAAGCAATGTATTAACAGTTACTTTTGAAGCTATCTGCAACTTCAAACACAGATGTTAAAACTAATAGAACTAAATGAACCCCCTCTGAATTTTAATCCTTGAATAGAAAAGTGCTTTTTAGTAAGGTTTTCTTAATTACAAGGTTTATTAAATGAAATACATATTACAGTGGAGAGGAACAAGTCAAATGATCTTTTATGGCAAAAATGAAAACTTTAAACTTGCTACCCATACTCCATTGGGCATGGAATGCCAAAAGAGAAATGAAAAGACATTTAATCTTCTTGCAGAGCTTAATGTTCTGTACCACATTGTAACATAGCCCAAGCCAGACAATTGCTTCCTCATAAGTCTTCTTTTTTTTTTTTTCCTTTTATTTCCATTACAGAGAAAAAAAATCAAGATTGTCCATTCAAAATATAGTCTGTAGTCAAACGAGCTTGAAACATTACGTTGTTAGCCATCCCGTTTGACCTTATTTATGGTGCTGGAAAGAAAATCTGAGGCTTGTGTGGTTCATTTTTGTAAGTGATGCAGTGGCAGCACAAGTACGGGCTGGAGATCGTAAAGCACTATAACATGGAAGAAAAAACATTAGTATCTCCTCTTTAGGGAAAAAAATGTTCATAGATAACTCTTTCCTTCCCCCAGGTTGCCTGTTACTTCTTCAGTGATTAATTATTCTAAACTCAAGAAAACATCATTGAGCCAATGTAAAATTGTCATTTTTTTCCACTGAAAAAAAATCCAGTTTAGGATGCAATATCATGTTTTCAATTTTCTACAGTATTTTTACATGTATTTCATTACTGTGTACCGTACCTGGGAAAATGTCATGTATTATTTCATGCCCCAAAATATTCTGCATTGATGTACATAAACTGATAAGTAGAATTGCTGGCCTCTGACATGCTTTTAGCTTTGTTTGAATCTCGTATCTGCTGTCATTAAGTGTTCCTGCAAGGAGCAAAACTGAATAAAAATAGGGCTAGTAATAGCACTAGTGAGAGTTAAATAAAAGAAATACTGCTTGCCTGTTTTAACCGTGTTGTTCGAGAGGAGAAGGATGTTATTAACTTAGTGGTATGTAACCAGTGCACAGCAAACTCTGTCCCATGTATGTATCAATGAGGTAACAAGAGACGCCTGTAGCTTGACAGTGGTAATTTTTAAAACTTACTTCTGCTGTTAAATGCAGCTTTTGTGTTGTATTGATTTTATTGCAGCTGTCACTAGCAGCACATTAATAGCACATTACAGAACTTACTTTTAACTAACGCAAAATTAAATACTAATAAAAATGAGACAAGCTTGGTTCTGGCATCCTTTCTGTGTGTAGGCTGGGCTCTGATGAGATGATGTGAAGCTGATTTAGTTTTTAGTAAAGGTTAATTAAGAGTTAAACTATGAAAATGGTTGAGATCTTTTAAAAAAGAACATCGCATGCTTGTCCATATGTAATTGTGCTTATGGCAGAGGATCATTTAAGCAGTTTAAAAGTTTTGGTCTCTGCTGTGTTCTTACCAGTGCAGTAAATCTATGCCAAAAAGGGAAATTGTTTAGTTACTAGAAGCCTGTAAGTGCTGTCCAACGGCCCCAGAAATGCGGTATTAACCAAAAGACAAGGAGAAGGAGGTACTTTTTCATAGTTCATTGGCTGTGAGCAAGTGCTGGGGCGGGCTGTGAATGCTGACACATCTCACTGGGCCTGGAGAGGCACTGTCATTCCCAGGGTGGTTAGTGTAGGATACATTAACAAGATAATTGAAGGGCATTAGCATTTATTAGAAATTAAAAGGGAAGCAGAATTCCTTAAGGCCTGCCATTGTAATAGGCATCTGGGGGGGATGAAGTGTTTCTAATTAACAACCTATGTGCTTTTTTTGGCTGCACTGTAGATTTTTCTGTCTGACCGCCTGGCCTCTGGCTCACAGTTACTCAAGCCATACACTTTAAGCATGTGAATAAGTGTTACTGTTTTTCTTAATGACAAAAGAAGCATGAGCAATACCAGGATTAAAATGTCTCAGAATTGACTGGGTTGAGAACTGCATTCTTTTATAGAGTGTGAAACAGGAGGTGCTGAAATTGCCCTCAGCACAATCTCATCAGTGTTGTGTTCTAGGAGTGCTGAAGTTATTTCAAAAGACAGGGGTTTTCTGGAAAATTGGTGCAGCATTGATCTAAAGTGGGAGCACCATCAGATAGTGTCTTGCTGAAATGTTTCTTAAAATGTTTACCTTCCAGCATGCAAAATTACCAGCACACATAATAGATTGTACTGTAGGCAGTATAATCCACCATCTGAGTGAGGGAAGATTTATACCCTCCTGCTATCTTCCATGTCCTATCCTGGGGAAGGAAGGAAATGCTCAAACATTGATACTGGCTTGCTGCTACTTCAGAAGGAAACAGTGGTAGATTATAAGTGAATAAGTTATCCACAAACTCTTTGGTGTTTCTAATTTTATGTGACATGTTTTGGAATTTTCATAGTAAAACACCGTTTTTTCCACAGTTAAAACCACTTTTAAGACAGTATCCATCTGCTTAGTAGTAAGTGATGGCAATTAGCGGAAAGCCCCACTTCTGAACTGCTTTACACTTACACATGCAGCTTGCTGTGGATGTATTTGGGGATATTCATTCTTAAATTGTCTCTATCCCTGAGACTTCAAAGTTGCAGGAATTGGCAGATTTCTGTAGTTTTTTGCAAGCTGCATTTCCCAAAGCATTGTAGTGACTATTCTGGTGAGAATGTTTCCCCTGTACTGATCACGAGTTTGAGATAACTCAGTCTGCCATACAGAAAAAAAAAATAAAATATTTTAAAAATGTAGTGTCTGATGGTTCAATCCAGGTCAAGAAGTAAATCTGTGTTTTTTTTCATCTGTCAGTGACTTATCATTAAGTGACACTGCAGTGTAGTGAACTCTTCTTTTTTCCATTCAGGGAGTCCTGAATGTACTTCATAGAGCATATCCTAAGAGCTGTATCTTTCATCTTTGGCAAACTCTGAATTACTGTGACTGCACTGATCCAAACCATGTTCTTCATTTCTTTGTAACAGTAAGGAAAATGTAGCAGTATGATAGAGAGGAAGGTATTTGCCCCTGTGTTATAATTTGTTTTCTTACTCCTTGCTGCTAGCAAAGGCTTTGGGATGCAGGAGGTAAATACACTGTTTATTGAGCCTTCAGTCTATAGTGATCTCAAGTCTTTAAAAGGTCATTTCTTTTCTGGAAATTGTAGGAGGAAAACTGTATGGGATTGTCATGGTCAGACTAAAGCAAAAACCCAGCACTTTAGCACCAGCTACTACAAAGAAAATTAACTGTATCCCAGCTTGAAACCAGGACAGGGTTTTCATCTCTTCACTCTCCCTATCACTGCAGTTCTATCTTTGCTTAAAATGTGATGGTCTATGCTAATACTCACTTTCTGAGATACGATGAAGGGAGCTGGGAGAGTCTATCTGAAACTTACTGAGGAACCTGCAGCATCATTTGGCATAAAAATTGCCTTACAAACCTGAGTAGTGACAACAAAGAGAAAAAGTTTGTAAAATATTTCAGCTTCAGTCCTCCTCCTTGGTATCTGAGAAAGAAAAGCCTGAGAACAGGCTCCAAACCAATTTTGGCTGTCTTCTAAATGCTTAAACAAAACAATTAAAGAGAAAACAGTCATATCCACTCTCAATTTCCTATAGAAAGGATTTGTTCTTCAAAGTCTCTACATATATCCTGTTTCCAGAAGGGATGACAGCCACCCTCAAGGCACTTCATAAGAATTTCAGCCCAGCTCTGTCATTTGCTCTGAAGGAAGTGGATGGAAAATGCAGCACATTTGGGATTTGAATAGGATGTTGTTTGTATTTTATGAAACTGTCTTAGTTATGGCTAAAATCAACCTCCTAAACAAAAGATAAGGTGTTTTATTGGTAGGACTGTTGAGTGCAATCTCCAGATTGCTACAGTCTGCATCCCAGCCTATGTGGTTTTGGGTAAATTCTGTTTAGCTGTCGACCTAGTGTGAGTAGGGGCGCTGCATTAGTGCTGCTCCTGGTACCAGTGCCACCAGCTAAAATCAGGGTTTGGTGCATTTTGTAACTGGGGACTCTACATATGTGCTAAATCCCTTTGCATAAATGCACCCTCACAAATGTACTGTGAGGGACATCAGCACTTGAAGAATGGCTGGGATCAGAACAGACCAGGTATCAAACTGCTAATGTGTTCTAAAAAAAACCTGTATCAGTATGTTAACTGAAAGCAATTAATGAACTGTCATTGTTTATTTGAAATGGAAGAGTGGTTTTCAGATCTTTCCTGTGATTTTTTGTATGACTCATACATTGGTTAATCTCATGATGAGATGAGGTGAATTGGTGTCATTAATCAGCAGCAGTCACATTCCTCCTGTTGTATATCTCAAACTGAATGTGCAGGTATAAAACAGTAAATTACAATATTCAAATTTATACTTCCTGCTGTTCAGCACCCTCCTCACTTAAAATGACCCGAATTACAAATGCAAGACAGATTGTGATCCTCTGTTTACACCAACAGTTCTCTCTGATTTTAATTCTGTCATTCTACCCATAGATTTGAACATGTAGAAATTAACATCAGATTTTAAGCATCATTCTTCATGCATGACTGTTTTGGTTGTACAAGAAGCCTTTTTTGCCTCTTAAATCAGCTTTGTCACTTGTCCTCACCATGGGGGAAAAAAGGCTAGAAAAAAATCTTTGCCAAAAGAAGAGGGATGATTCATGAAGATTTTTCATGGTCAACAGGAAGCATTTAAAATCTGATTAGACATATAAAAGAGATAATTTATCATGGGTTTGTTTCACTGTGCTATGTGAGCTGAATATATGATCATATTCTTCATAAAGCTCCCTTGCTATGACAGAAACAGACCAGAAATAAGTGTGACTCACTGGCCAATTATAGTAGTGCCATAACCTTATGGCAGGGAAATGTCTTGTGTATTCAGAACTTACTCAAACATTGTAGTCATCATCATTTCACACCTGCTTAGATCTCTAAGAAACCCCAGATTCATCTTATGGCTTGGTTGTGGTTTTTTGCTTGGTTCTTTTCCTGCACGAAGACATAGATCACATTTGCTTTAATATTGGTTGCATATTGGATTGAATTTCAAACCTTGTAAGAGAAGTTTGTCAGGAAAGATTTTGCAATTTTGTCGTGAACATTTCCCGTATATGTAATCCTAATACTTTATAGAAGAGTGTCTGGGAAGATTATTAGAACCACATTTTTTGACAGAAAGAGAAACCTTTGTAGAATTTATGTGTAGTACTGCACAGCAGTATTGGTAAATAGTAGAATGAAACAGCAAATCCTCTGCTTGGAGAATAATAGAGGTGAAAATCATGTTTCAAAAACCACTCAGCTGGCTTGACAGGTAAAGAAGAATCTCTGCTGTGAACCCATCACTTTTCAGTTCTGAAGTTAATCTCTGGTAAGAAGACCAGAATGACTTTGCAGGACTTGAAGCCTCTGCCCATACTTGTAAATTAAAACCCTCTGGGGGATGTTTCTAGGACATGATCTCAGTCATGAAATTATTAAATGTTTCCACATATGATTATGGTGGATTTTAGCACTCTCTTTGGTGAACTCGGCAGTCTGGGAGTTGGCATGACCAAGGGACTATTCCCATGTGGCGGCTTCTGGTTGGCAATCTCTTTTGGCCAAAAACGAGACAGAGATACAGACTGTGAACTTGATCTTGGTGTTCAGCTTCAGCAGCCCAGAACTGCTCAGGGTGGATTTAAACTGTTAATTTAGGTGTCTTAAAAACAGCAGTGAGGAAAATGGGTTGTGATTCTAACTGGAATGTTTCATTTATTTTTATTATATTTTCACTGTATGAATTTTGTCAATGTTACTATTTTACTATGTAGTTACTCTTTAATGTTGAAGGAAGAAACATTCTTGCAGGAATCTTGTATCGGTCACAAAGGAAGACACTAATTCTCCTGCATTCAGATGAGATTTCTGAAGTGCTGGACTAACACTGGGGGAGATGTATATTATCAAATAGCACATCTTTTGTGCATATTAGATACAAACCTTGCAGTTGCTCATCTGTTTTTCAGTGTTAATGGTATGTTATGGGCAAATAGTAGGGGGTTTACTTTGTGGTGAGCCAACAATTTTGGGACAGAATTAACCAAACTGGGAATTTTTCTGTTCTCCAGATCTGTCTGAAATGCTGTCTAAACAAATTAAAAATGTTTAACTTAGCATTTAATATTTCAGCATTTTCTCTTTGACTTTCTCTAATGTAGGACAATATTGAAACAAAAATGGCTTTCACAAACAGGAAGCCGTAATACTTCTCTTAGACTTTTTCCCATCTTGGGCTGAAACTGTCAGGTGTGGTCTATTATGAATAGATCTGGGTTAACGTGTACTGTATTTTCAGGAAGTTTAATATATGCCATGCAATAATCAAACTCTTAACTATATTGGCTAGTTTCGGTAAGTAACAAAATACCTAATTTGGGAACTATTTTTGTTGTTACTAAACTGTAGTCATGTGAAAAAACAAACGGTGTTCTGATGTTTTATCATCGCATATTTAGCAAACAGTAGATGAGCACATGGCTTTTGTACCTTTTATCCAAAGTATGAATATTTTCCTAAATTTTATCTCAGAATTAGTTTAATGTCTTAATCTAGACAGTACATACAATCAGCTAATAGATTGTGAATACCTAGTTCAATCTGTAAGAGTCCACATCTTTCAGGAAGGATGCTGCAGAGCAGGATTGCAGGGAGACATTTCTGTAGGCCAAAGCAAGAGTGAGTTGTGCTGTTCTGTTGCCTGCGTATGTGGGGTATGCCTCTCTCTCACTTGCCCCTGGATATTCAAAAACAGCTCAGCTGACAAAATTGGTGGGAAATTCAGGCATTAATAATTAGTTTTAATTAGTTTGACTTCAATGAGAACACATACGCTGGAGATTGAAAGACAGCGGCTGTGTAATTTGACTTTTTACTTCACCGTTCCTTCCCAAGTCCTCATGTCTATCTGTGTGATCACATAAGACAGTTGGGTTTTCCTGGATGTGTTTGTGTGGGTGCAAGACCAAATGTCTCCTAGCCTCTTATTAAGTACTACTGCAAGAGTGTGTATTTATGAATCTGGTGCTCTGCACTGAACCATTATGGCCTGTTCATAGTAGTGTTGAAAATCTGTAATGTGACCAGAGCTGAGCCTCCAGTACCCTGCTGTTTCTGGCCAGCTCCTCAAAATGGAATCTTTTCCTCTGGTCAGACTGAGGACCCTCAGTAACAGTGGT